>NC_137799.1:57042511-57642511 GCF_963383645.1 Muscardinus avellanarius | reverse complement strand
GTACTAGAAATTGAACCCAGGGGCATTCTACCTCCAAGCTACATCCTGGCCTTTTTGTCTACTTTCCTTTTCCTTCCTCCCTTCCTCCCTCCCTCCCTTCCTTCCTTTCTTCTCTCCTTCCTTCCTTCCCTTTACGGGATCTTGCTAAATTGCTGCAACTGGCCTCAAACCTGCGATCCTCTTGTCTCAGCCTCTCATGTAGTAGGATTACAGGTGTGTGCCACCATATCCAGCCCTGTGTGTACCTCTTCATTATTATCCACATCGTACTGCTATTACTCTTCCCCCAGCAGACAGAGAGCAGAGTATAAAGTCATTGACCATATTTATGATCATGTCCTCAGCACTTAATACAGTGCCTGCCGCAAAAGTCCTTTAACAAATTGATGGATAAATCAAGATAAAATACAGGTGTCCCTCACATACACAGGCTCAGAATTTTTTTTTAAAGTGTGTTCTTCCAAAGAAGCAATAATAAACGCAGAATATTGAATCCTGGATCAGAATCTCATGCTGAAATTTCCATAGAAATGACTAAAAAACTAACACTCATTCCAGTAAGAATGATATTCCTAAAAGTTGTACAGAGAAAAGCTATTCACCACATACATAAACCGGTTGAACAGCCAATCGCTTGGTATTTATGCAACATCTCATAATATTAATAGTACCTGACATTAGTATGTGCTTCACAGTTTTCAAAGTATTTTTACATTCTCATTTGTACATTTTTCTAGCAAATATTCATTGAAAACCTGGTTTGTTCTAACACTGTGCAAAATAGGCCTCATGGAACTTACAGTCTAATGGAGAGGGAGGTTTTAAACAAATCACTTCACAGATAATTACAACCATAAACCTAAAGTGCTATGCATGAAATGAACAGGACCCCAGGAGAGTATTTCGGACATCCATCAGCACCTGCTTCAGCTCCAGTGGACAAAGCTGACAATGACTGGCAAGAGTAGAAGCAAGATTGGAACTTAGTTTTTCTGCTCCCAAGTGGGTTTAGCATTGAAAGTGGCTCAGTGCCGAACTTCTTGAGCTGTCAGTCTGGGTATTCCAGAAGTTTCCTGACTTTGTGAATGAGAAGGACTTGGCGGCCAGAAAGCAGGTCCCCAGCAGAGTGTACCATACCTGGGAGGTGAGGTGTGACGGTTGATTGAGTGTGTGTGTTTGCATGGATGTGTGTGTGTGTGTGTGGGTAGGTGTACACGGGGTTGGGGGTTGTTGGTAGGGACAGTATATATGATGTCTGCTGACCACTGAAACGATAATGGTCACTATCTGAGCACTTATGAATTGCAAGGCACTTACTATACTAATCTTCATTTTATGAATAAAGAAGTCATAAGAGCTGGCGTGTGGAGAAATTAAGAGTTGTCCAAGAGCACAGGCAGGGATAGGGTTTATTTTATTTATTATTTTTTTAAATACTGTATTTTATTTTATTTTATTTTTTATTTATTTATTTAATTTTTTTTTTTTTTGGTGGTACTGGGGTTCCTGGAAGCCCTTCTACCTCCGGGCTACACTCCCAGACCTATTTTATATTTTTGAAACAGGGTCTCTTACGCCAGCGTGGCTGGCTTCGAACCTGCGCGATCCTCCTGTCTCCGCCTCCCAAGCGCGGGGATTACAAGCGTGCGCCACCACGCCCGGCTTTGGGATAGGGTTTAAAAACAGGTCTGTGGGCCCCGAACCTGTATGGGTTGCTGTCATCTACTGCGCCTCCTGACCCTCTGATCTCATGGTTTTTAGCAACCTGATGATGGTATTGCTGTCAATGGAGCTTTGCCACCATCTTCACTCATATGCTTGAGTGAACATTAGAGGGTTCTCAGGACAATCAGGTTGGTTGCTTTTAAGCTTTGAAGCTTCAAAAATGGATTTAGGGTTTTGGTAAGAACCTGCCATCAACACACACACACACACACACACACACACACACACACACACACACCTCTAGAGCTTGTCTTTATAGCTTACTTTCTTGTCGCCAAGAAGGGACTTCAGCTGTGTTTGGGGCGGCTTTGACTTCAATGGACTCCACATGTGTGCATCTGGAGATAGCATTTTCCTGAGGGAGAAGAAATGAATTGTCATTTTCACTGACCATAGAGCATAAACCTGGTCTGAGAGCCTCTTTTTACCATGGGAAGTAGCTTTGTTGGTAACAGCCCTATCTCCCTTCAGGGGGCGAATGGAGTAATGATGCTTTTGGCCAAGGGTCATGGGGAAGGGTGTCACATGGGGGAATCATTGAGCATTCGTGGGAGGAAATGCAGTCGCAAGAGTTGTAAAACCACTGCTATCCAACCCCACTCCCAACAGCTCCAGCTCCTGACATCTCAGTCATTCATAACTTTACGACAAATTCTCCTTTTGGGATAAAACTTTCCAAGTTCAGAGTTTGCTCCTGGGAGGCCAGCTTTTTATGGGAAAATAGTGCTTAATCAGCAAAGCTACATTCAAGTGGAAGAAATACAATATGCAATGCACTTTGCCTCTGCCAACTTGAAAGAGACGGTCAGCGGGGTGCATCCCTGGAGGTTGCCGCCTTGGGCTCGTCTCTGGTTTCTAAACGTCGTAGGCTTGGATATGATCAGTGTGATGATGAGAAACAGCATCACCAGTTTAGAGCTGTGTGGATCAATGACAGAGCCAATAAATGGATACTGCCAGTGAATGGAGATGAACATGAGAGAGATCAGGAGGAAGGGATGAATGAACAGAGCTGTTTAACACAAAATACTAACAGAAAGGCACTTCTTTAATTCTGGAAGAAAAAAAAAAATTCCCATGGTTAAGTAGGAAAACATCCTGCTAGAACACAGCTATTTGTGCCCTGGTGGGAAGTCTGCAGAGGTGGTCGCTCTGTCTGCCAGGTGGCAGACACCACACGGAGCCATTGTCATCATGTCCCATCATCCTCACATAAGCCTAAGGGCAGAAATTACTGTTCCCATTTGACAGATGAGCAAGCAGGAGCTTGTGCATTCATTTGGCCAATAAATAAGTTCTGGAGAGTGTACTATGTGTTTAAAGTAGGGAACAAAACCACAATGTCCCTTTCCTGGGAAAGTCACATTCCAGTGGGTCAGGACAGAAGCCCGCCACTAATGTACATTGAGTAGTAATAAGAGCCATGAAGAAAAGTAAGGCAGGTGTGAGGTGATATGGGGTAGCCTGAAGTGGGCTCCCTGAAGAGTAACCTCTACGCAGAGCTCTCGGGAAGCATGTCTTTGGTGTATTTGAGGATAAATGAGTGGGCCAGGGTGACTGCAGCATGGGAAAAGGGATGGGGAATAAGAAATGAACTGGAGAGGACATGGTGGTATACTCTTGTAATCCCAGCATTTGGGAGGCTGAGACAGGAGGATCATGGTTCGCAGTGTCAGCTACTACTTAGTGAGGCCCTTTGCAACTCAGTGAGACCCTGTTTCAATATAAAGAATAGTAAATAGGACTGGGGCCAGGCGTGGTGGCCCACACTTGTAATCCCAGCATTCGGGAGGCTGGGACAGGAGGATCGCAGTTTGCAGGCAGCCTCAGCTACTTAGAGAGCCCCTTTGCAACTCAGTGAGACCCTATTTCAAAAATAAAAAATGACTAGAAAATATGGCTGGGGGTGTAGTTCAGGGGTACAGTGGCCCTGGGTTCCATCCCTAGTACCAAAAACAAAACAAAAAAAAACCAAAATGAAAACAGAAAATAGAGATGGGGGTGTAGCTTGGATGTAGAATACCCCTGGGTTTCATTCCAAGTACTGGGAAAAAAAGAAAAGGAATGAATTGGAAGCTCTAGTCAAGACAATGCCATACAAGGCTCTGTGGACTATGGAAAGAATATAGATTTTTATTTTCTGATTGGAAAAGCAAGGCATTGGCAGGTATATGGCTAGGGCGTATGTTCAGCTGCTATAATAATTTAATGAAATGGAAGTAGAGTTCTCTGTCCTGGAACATCTGAAGATAGGACATTCAGACTTATGAGAGCTGCTCTGCTGTGCCCTTCTGCAGGGTGGACCATAGCTAGCCAGCAAGAAAGGGGTAAAGGAAATGGAAGGGCTTCTCCTCCTTTAGTGAATGGCTTAGACACTGCACATGATACCTCTGCTCATGTCCTCTCTGGCTCTAACCCAGTCACACGGGCACCGACTACATGGAAGCTGGAAAATAGAGTCAGTCTTTCATCGTTAGCCTATTAAGGGTTAATATTAAAGGGCCTGGTGTTAAAGGAAGAAAAGAAGAATAAAGGCTGGAGGATGGCTGGGAATTTTCACAGAAGGCTTTTGAGTGGAGGACTGACTAATCTGCCTTATAATTTTTAAAAGATTGCTCTAAACATCAGATTGAAAAACAATCTGAAAGTCTAGGACCAGGAGCAAAGAGACTACTTAGAAATGCTTTTGACAATCCTGGTTATGAATAATGATAGGACAAGCTAAGGTGACAGGCATGGAGATGATGAGAAGTGTAGATGTTTTGGGTATATTTAAAGGTAAGGCTAGAATAACTGTGCTTATGGATCAAAATGAGAGGTATTACAGCAAAAAGGGTATCAAGAATGACTCAAAATGTTTGGCTTCAAGTACCTAAGGAATGGACATCTACTGAGATGGGGCAGACTGGGCAAGGGCAGGTTTCTGGATGACATTAAGAGTTTGGTTCTGATATGTTGAGTTTGAGATGCCTATCAAATGTTCAGCTAGAAATGTGTAGAAAGGAACTGGAATTTGATCCTCTAATTTAGGAGGAAGATTGGAGCTGAAGATACAAATTGAGGAGCTGTTAATGTTGAGATGACATTTAAAGATAAACACAGAGGGGTGTGCTTAAAGCCAGGGAGGAGGGTGAAGAAGAATGGATTTTCTGTTTACAATACATGCAACAGGAATCTGGGGTCACTGTGATGAGGGGAACATCCCTCACAGTCTCCCTACTAGCAAGTGCCCTACGTGTGCCCCTTCTGGGATGACCATTAGGGCAGAAAAAGGGAATGGTGGGGGGAGGGAGGGAGATGTAATGGAGACTAAAATTAATTAGGAGGTGTTTTTATGTGTATGCAAATATGACAAAATGAAAACCACCATTCAACATAATTGAGATGTAGCAATTAAAAAGTAAAAAGTAAAAATAAAAACTTAAAAAATAAGGATACACACAGAGATGTAATGAACTTGATGAAGGTAGCTAGGCTCTCCAAACTCTTGTTCATCCTATGGCAAAGCCTATGCTTCTTCTACAGGGCCACAGGCGCAACGCCATGCTCTGTGGTGTAGGGACTGCTGATCTGCCCTTTCACATCCATTTTTCATTGCTCCTCCCCTGTTCTTTTCCCTCTGCACCCATAAACTTTCATATATGCCTTAACCATTTCTCTAGGGAAAGGAAACAGACTTTAGTCCAGGAGAGAGGCAATTCAAGAAAAGGGGTTCCCAGGGGCAAGAAACCCTGGTAGGCAAACTTAAAGACTTGAGGCTAAAAGAATTGAGGTCAGTGGCTGATGGAATGGGATCACCAAGAAAGGGGAATTGTGAATTTCTGAAGGGCAAGTCAGGGGTAAAGCAGTGGGGTGAGGTGGTGGCAGGGCGGTGGTTAAAGTTGTTAGAAGGACAGGGCTCTACTGCAAGAGTCCATGAAGTTAGGCACAGACCAAGTCATTGAATGCTAGGCAAGAAGTGGGACTGACCTTTATTTTAGAGCTCTACTTCCCTGGCCAAGATGGCTGCATGAAGGGGCTGTTCATGCACACGTGTCTCAGAACTGTTATGAAAATATGGGAGAGGAGTAGGTCTGCAACAGAGTTACGGGGCTTTGCAATAAGCTACCTTTTGGTTCTAGCACCTCCTGGTTTGTACGATGTCTGTATTAGTGAATAGTCTAGAATGGAGAAAGTTAAGACTGTTGCCCTTGGCTTGGCTTCTTAGACTTTTCACATTAATTCACTTTTCTGGTGACCTATTTTTGCCTGACTCATGGAGACAAGGGATTTTTGTCCTTCTACCCAGATGACATATTATAGGTTGAATTGTGTCCTCCCTGCAAATTCATATGTCAAAGTCCTAACTCCCTATAGCTCAGGATGTGACCTTATTTGGAAATAAGACCAGTGAAGCTATAATTAGTTAAGTCAAAATAAAGTCATTAAGGTGGGCCTTCATCCAACAGTACTGGTGTCCTTTTAAGAAGGGGAAACTTGGATAGAGAAGCACCCACAGAGGGAAGACAATGGGAAGAGACATGGAGAGCAGACAGTCACCTATGTGTAAGCCAAGCAGAGAGGCCCGAAGCACACCTCATCCTCACAGCCCTCAGAAGCAGCCAGCCCCAATTGTTGGCACCTTTATTGTGGACCTGTAGACTCCAGGACTCTGAGATGATACATTTTTGTTGTTTTAGCCACCCAGTGTGTGGTTCATGGTTATAGCAGCCCTAAGAAATGAATACAGGCCTCTCTATATATGTAACTTCAACAAATGTACACAGTGTGATAGTAGACTTGGCCTAGGGAACAGACATTTATACAAAAATCATTTCCTCACTTCTAATTGCTTGCAAAATCTTGTTCTGGGGCCTCTGGATTTGTCTTTATTGATAATTTGAAAACCCAAGAGACATCTTCCAGCTACAGCAGTGGTCCTGGTGACAATGGAGTCTTAAGCCGGGCGTGGTGTTGCATGCTTGTAATCCCAGCATTCAGGAGGCTAAGACAGGAGGATCACGGTTCGCGGTCAGCTACTTAGTGAGGCCCTTTGCAACTCGGTGAGACCCTGTTTCAAAATAAAGAATAAAAAATAGAGCTGGGGTATAGCTCGGAGGTAGAATGCCCCTGGGTTCCATCCCCAGTACTGAAAAAAAAAAAAAAAGAAAAAGAAAATGAAGTCATGCCACACATGCTTCTCAAAGTCAATGCCACCAATTCAAGGGAGAAAGGAGAGAGAGAGAGAGAGAGAGAGAGAGAGAGAGAGAGAGAGAGAGAGAGAGAAGAAATCTACCCCACCTCCAGTCCGACTCAGTAGTTTTTTGCTTCCAAGTCTGATCTGAGATGATTCAGGGAGATGCTGCTCCCAATTGCTGATTCCTCTCAGACTCAGTTCCCATGTTGGAACATCTTCCTATGGCAAGGGTGATTATAAAGATTCAACTGTCAAGGGTAATTTTTTTCTTTTGTGATACTGGGGATTGAATTCAGGGGGCATTCTAACTCTGAGCTACATCCTCAGTCCTACTTTTTACTCTTTATTTTGAAACAAGTTCTCACTAAGTTGCAGAGGGTCTCACTAAGTAGCTGAGGCTGGTCGTGATCCTCCCGCCTCAGCCTCCCAAGTACTGGGATTACGAATGCCAGGTGTAATTTGGGGGTTAAGTTACATTTTCCTCGTGGGATAACTCTAATCCTCATCCTCACCTGTGAAGGGTCCCCTCTGTGGATCCAGCGGGTGGAAGCACTTCTGGCGAGTGCAGTGGGGACCCTCACACAGAAGTTGTGCCCTATGCAGAGACTGCAGGGGGCTCAATGAACAATTAGAAGACATAGCATAGAGCGTGTTGAAGAAATGGCCCCTCCCTTCCTTCAGGCCAAAATGAGACAAGGCAAGAATGGAGCTGGTGTGAAAGAACAGGGGGATTATCTAAGGTGGCCAGCCTTAATTATTTTTTTCTTTTTAAGCATCAGATAAGTTTTACTCAAAACAACCTATGTGGTACCCAATGTAGAAAAACCATAAAGATGGCACTTTCTCCAGGGCAGTCCCACAGTAGGATATATCATGGAGCAGGTAACCTAACTTGAGTGAAGGGGAGGGCATAGCCCTGGTGACTCAGAGGGATGAACTAGAGAGGCAGCCACTAGAGGGCTTCATCCCTGCAGGAATGGGTCCCCAGGTTACCAGTGACCCTCAGGCTCCCAGTGTTATTCAGTGTCCTAGACACTGCTAAGAGAGAGAAAAGCAAAGCATGGTGGCATCCTTATGTTAATCCCAGCCTCAAGAGGCTGAGGCAGGAGGATGGCAAGTTTAAAGCCAGCCTGGGCAACATAGACTCTGTTTCATTATAGAAATTAAAAGAGCTAAGGATGTAGCTCATTAGTAGAACATCTTGCCTAGCACATGTGAGGCCTTGGGGCCAATTCTCAATACTGTGAATAAAAAAAAAAAGAAAAGAAAGAAAGAAAGAAAGAGTGAGAAAACAAGCCATAAGCCAAGGGAGAATACTTGCAAAACCCCACTCAACACAGGGCTTGTGGCCAAAGTAGATAAAGAACTCAACAATAAGAAAAACCTGATTTAAAAAAATGAGTAAAGGATCTGAAAAGACACCTCCCCAAAGAAGTTATGGAGATAGCAGCTAAGCAGATGAAAAGATGCTCACCATTATAAATCATAACTCACGGGAATGGCCAATTATAATGACAGCAAGACACCATTGACACACCGATTGGAATGGCTAAAACTCTCAGACTAACAGCAGCACATGCTGGTAAGGATGGAGAGCAGCAGGGCCTCTCTCCAGTGCTGGTGGGATGCAAAATGGTGCACGATTTTTGGAAGATAGTCTGACCATTCTTACAAAACTAAACATAGTCTCACCGTATGAGCGAACAATTGCATTCCTTGGGATTTACCAAAGTGAGTCGAAAACTTACGTATACACCAAAACCTACACATGGATATTCATAGCATCTTTATGCATGATTGTCAAAATGTGTAAGCAACCCAGGTATCCTTCAGTAGGTGAATGGATATATAAAATGTTACACATCTGCACAATGGATTATTACTCAGCACCAAAAAGAAATGAGCTATCAATTCATGAAAAGACATGAAGAAAACTTAAATGCTGATTGCTGTGTGGGAAAGGCCAATCTGAAAATGCTACATCTCTATGTCATATACAACATTCTAGAAGAGGCAAATTATAAATACATTGAAAAGGACAGTGGTTTCCCAGGAGGTAGAGGAGAGGGAAGGGTAGGTAGGCAGAGCCCAGGGGACTTTGGAAGACAGTGAAGCTATTCTGTATGATGCCATAATGGTAAGTACATGATGTTGTGTGTTTGTAAAACCCATGGAATGTACAGCACAAAGAGCAAGCCCTCATGTCAACTGCGGACTTTAATACCATGGTATTAATATTGGCTCATCAATTGTAACAGGTGCTCCACACTCATACATGATGTTAATAATAAAGGGAGCTGTGGCCAGGAGAGGTGGGAGGGGTGAGAGAGTATATGGAAACCTTCTGCTTCATTTTACCACACACCTAAAGTTACCATAAAAATTACTAATTTAAAAAATGCCCAGTTTTGACATTTTAGCTACTACTTCAATATTTTAGGCAAATAAAATCATTGTACAGCCCAATAAAATATCCTCTGTGAGTTGGCCATGTGGTTCTTGCCTTTGAATTCTTCCCAGGTCCACCATGCAGCCTTAGAATCACAGGTGGGGAGCCCTAGACTCTAGGGGACATCGTGTGACGACCCAAGAGCAGCTCTGATCTCACCTCTAGAGGGAAGAAGGAACTGAGCCTCAGAAACGTAGAACAACTTGCTCAGATGAGCTGGCTCAGAGGGGTCAGACTCCAGGTCGAGGCTGCAGCCTCTGCTTCCTGGTCCTTCCCTGGATACCTTCCCTGATGCCTAGGGACCTCAGTGTTTTTCTCCATCCCTTCCTTAATATGGCAATCCAGGCTTATTTTTAAAAGATGTAGATGCAGAATTGTTGAGGCCTGGACTTGAAAAAAGAGGAGGGGAAAATATCCAAATGGACAAGGGAAGCTATGGGAAAAAGCACCAAGACCTTCATCAAAAATACTTAACTACCACTTCCCCACTGGAATCCCATCTGGGCTGCCCCTCAGAGAACTGTCCAAAAGAGTTTATGTGCTGTATCTCCCTGGCTGGCAAATGGTATGTTTCACCCTCAAACTTGGCCTAGTTAAACTTGCCCTTTTCTTGAAAAGATTCTAAAGACTTCCCTAAAACATCACCCCCAAAGACTTGTTAAGATGCTGAAAATCCCCATAATCTGAGTCTCTCGTGGCAAGCCCTCTTCTCTCCCAGGCTCCAGTTCAAATGGAAAACCATTTCTGATTTGGAAAAGGTGCAGAACCCTTATCACTCCTGCCCCAGATTGATTTCATGGAGGGTGATAAGAAGAAGGGAGCTGACATCTGTTGGGACTGTGTCTCCATTTTACTGGACTATTTAATTCTCACAGCATCCCGTGAACTGTAGCAGTTATTATCCTAGATGACGAAGGAGGAAGCTACACCAGTGTAGTGGTCTGAATATTTAAAAATCACACAGCTAATTAGTGTGCAGCCAATCTCAAGCCTCACCTATCTCCCTCCAACTCTTTGGGATCATATCATCACCTTGCCTCAAGCAAGGCCCTGAAGGATATACATTGTCCTTTCAATTTTGTATATATGGTGATGCAATTTTATTTATTTATTTTTTAGCTTGGGGGAAAAAATCTGAGAAGCGACTCTTCAAATTCCTCTCCCCACTCCTCAGTACTGTCCCTTGGTGGGAAAAGGTAAGTTCTTCCAGCAGGGTGCTTCCTACAAGACCATGATGGTGGAGGTAGAAGGCATGCTAGAGACATTTATGGGGACACGAAGGACTTGGGAAAAGGCAGCCAAGCATTTACGGAGTGTCTGTTAAATGATCACAGTTGCCATTATTGAGCATGGACTGGGTCAGACACTAATGTAAACACGGTACATACCACAGCTAGCTTATCCTTGCCATTACCTATAAGGCAGGTACTGCGCCCATCACCCTTATACAATGGGGCCACTGAAGCACAGGGAGGGTTGTCATTGACTGAAGGTCATACTGGTACCAACACACCACTGGGATCTGAAGTTCAGTGGGCTGACTCTCAACCCTGTAACATCATGCCTCTTTAGCACCAAGTGCCTGAACTTGTGTTTTGGTGCTTTGATTGTGTTATTGACTCCCCACACCACCCTACAAGGCAATACTGTTTGGACTATGTAATTGGTTCCCATACAGCCCTACAAGGCAAGAACTAATGGTTATAATGAACATTTGCAATCAGATTACCTGACTTCATCAAACATTAACTATATTATTTGGTGGCTAAGTTTCTTAGCCTCTCCGTGCCTCAGTTCCCCATCCGTAAAATGGGGCTCATAGCAGTGCCAAGCTCATGAGGCTACTGTGAGAGTTAAAAGAAGTAATCCATATAAGGCATCTAGTACTTTCCACCCTATATTTAATAAATGAGAAGAATGAGCTTCAGAGAGATTAAGTCACTTGCCAAAGATCACACAGCTGGTGAGTATATTGCCTTCTTGGACAGGAGGGAGAAGGGAGTTGGGGGCCGCTTCTGAAATGAATGTAATTCACTCTAAAATGAATGTAATTTGGACACCAAATGCAGTGGAGAGCATCGGCCTCTAATAGAGAAAATATGATTTAGTGGTTGGTTTTTAAACTAAACAAATTTACTGTGGTCTCTAAATGAGTCTCATGACAAGACCGAAACATTTCTTTTGCCCCAGATTACCAATATCATATGTTAAGGAGAGAAAACCAGATGGCTTTTAAGCTGGTGTCGGTGGAAATATATATAGGTGGGCTGTTTTTTATAGCTGTTGGCATATAAAATAAGTCATTATTCTAAATAGAAAAATATTGATGATGTCATCGAGGCCATTGAAAGACACATCAACCTGATCCGATGAGCTGGAAAATCAATAGATACTTTCCAAACAAGATGACAGGTCCTTTTAATTGGTTGTGTGAGGGTGATATACTGTGCACTGCAAAGGTTCAAAGTTAATTCTCATTGGTTTGGGGGTTTGATTGTTGTTTCTGTGCACAGGCACTTTTGCATCCACTTAATGTATTATTAATAGCAATAATAGTACTGGCTGAGTGCGATTTCATTCCAAGAGGGGACAAATTTATTGGTTATGTTAGCCAACACCATAATAAGGAGCCTAGCATTTTTACCTAGTTCCCACATAATCAAAGGAGAGGTTGTGTAGGTTTGGTCTGCATTCAACACATGGGATATCAGCCAAAGACTATCCCATTTCCCATGGGATATTCATCCCAAGGCAGGTGACTTATTAGATAAACCCAATCTGTTCTGGTTGTGGTTTTCTGAGCTATTGCATTGGCTCCAAAGGCAACCCCTCATCCCTGCCCAGACTGTGTAAACACGCCCTCCTTGGAACTCCACATTGAAAAGATCTGAGGAGGTTTACGAGCAAGGGAGGAGGCATCTTGCTGCTGCCCTAGGAGGCTTCCACTTGAGAACTGCAATATTTTTCTGATATGCAACTTCCTAAGAAGCAGGCCCAGGTAAACATTAAAGGTTTGGCCCCCAAAGGATTTGTCATCCCTTTGTGTATTTCTTGGTGCCTTTCCTTGATTTCATACTGTTGGGGGTAAATTTGCTTTTGGAAATTAACTGCAAGTCCAGAGAGGCCCAGTGTGGGAAAAGGAGTGAGTGGATTCTCACTGCCCGGGGAAGGAGCGCTGGAAGGAAGTTTAGAAATCGTTTAGCGAGTTCCCCTCTTTAGACAAGGAGGGGTTTCAGTTCACAGTACAGCCTAAATAAACATGAGCAGAATATCAAGCTAATAAAAAGGCTCTGGAAAAAATATTTACTTAGCATGGTGTTGCTTGGGTGACGATAGAAAATAAAATAACTTGACCTTCTATGAAACTTTTTTGGAACACCCACATTTTTGGAGAAAATGATACCTGAAAGGAAGGGAGGAGAAGTCAGAGGGAGGATGAGAATAGAGAATGTGGCAGAGGATGGGGGACGAAAGACAGAGGAGAGAGTGACAAGATTGACAAGGACTCTCCACGCCACTCGCTGCTCCCCACACCGCTTGACTCCCAAATATTGCAGCACCTGTCTTGGCCCCTGGGGATGGTCCCACTGCATCAGTGACTGTGTGAGGCCAAAAGCCTACAGCCAAAGAAACACCTGGTGTTTCAGGCCTTGCTATGTGTCCTTGGTGTCTCTGGGTGGAACCTGATTATTCTTCCTCAGGAAACAGAAATGATAGTGCACAATTATTTTTTTATAAAAGGAGCAGGATTGGGAGTCTGATGGGCAGGAGGTGGGAATGAGATGTATGCATCCTGGAAAGGTGAGAGGTCAAAGACTTGGCCATGTCGGTGGCCTGGGAGGTGGGTCTGGACACTTTCACACTCTCTTGAGAAAGTTCTCCCACCTCTACAAAGGGTCCCTGAACACAGAACTCTCATGTTAGAAGGGAGGAGCTATCTTGTTCCAGAAAAACCCTATATTTACAATGTCCAGCATAGACTGAGATTTATCAGCCAGCTCTGGGAGGGGGACTCCCGAGAACACACCAGCCTTGGAATGGAGTTTGCTCATCTCTCCACACCTTATCACCTCTTCATCAATCAGAATGGCATGTTTTATGGTTGTCTTCCCAGTCCAGGGTCAGGGATGGGGCAGCTGGGCTGCTCCTGCTTTCTTTCCCTCTGAGAATGTCAGGTGACCTGGCTGCATCCTTGCCCCACCCTCGGCCCTCTGGAGCACTCTCTTTGCTCCCTCTGAGCTGGGCTGCTGGTTGTCAAGGCCCAACCTAAGCTGGGTAGGTAGTGTGTAGGGTAGGTAGTGTTCAACCAACCATAGTTTCCAATCAGACACATGTTCCCCCAGGGACACAGTCAGTGCCAATTAGGATGATGTCCTGCCAGAGTCTGCCAAGATAAAGCACCACTTCATGGTCCAGAAAGTGAGTTCACTGCCACAGTTCTGTCACCTAACAATATACTTTCTCTATGAGTTTGTGACCTGAGCTTTTCCTGGGACTGCTTTTCCTCACCTTGAATAGCAATAGCAATAATAACAACGAGACAGGAGGACTGTAGTTCAAGGATGGTCTCGGCTACTACTTAGTGAGGCCCTTTGCAACTCAGTGAGACCCTATTTCAAAATAAAGAATGAAAAATAGAGTTGAGGGTGTACCTTGGAGGTAGAATGGTACTGTGGGAATGCTCACTAGAAGCTACTCAGTGGGTGTACAGCTGAATTCTGGGCCCAGGCAGTATGGGCTTTATTTAATGACTTAGTTTGCAAAAGCTTTCACAAAAGCCATTTCACTGAGTTCTTGGTAGACATCTTGGAAAGGACCAGAATAAGAATAATATTCCCTGTATTATTATTATTATTATTATTATTATTATTATTATTTAGTTATTTATTCCAAGAAAATGCAATCTCAGAGATATCCAAGGCCAGCCGGGTAGGGCAGAGGAGGTTCTCGAACCCCAGTTTCTTTTGGCTAACTCTAGCCCCTTGGCTCTGAATCTTCTCTATGGAGCAACATGTGTGGCCTGGTGGTTCCTAAGCTTCCTTCCTTCTGTCTTACCTGACTGTAAATGTCTGCTCCATTTTTCTTTAACGAGAATGTAGGAATTTATTCTTGTTGAGGCTAAATAAGTCGTATTTAGAAAAAACCTTGCTCGTACTTTCCCAACAAAACCGAAAACATTTAGTTGGATACTTTGCTTTTTAATAGAACACTTTAATAAAGATCTAATATTTACTCAGATTGCCCCATCTAAAGAATATTAATTAGGAAATGATTAAAGGATATTGAATCTCTTTCCATTCACTGCCTTGATATTTATGAGAAATGCATATTTATGGAACCATTCATTTTGTAATCTCTGAATTTATTCCATTAGTTTGCATACTGAGTTGAATTTTGTCTGGTTTCCCCCAAATCCAGTTGCTAAATAGGACCTAAATCTATTAAATATTGACTTCAGCTTTGCCAGGCAGAAACGTTATTCTGTTAATAATGCAGCTCTATTAAGGATCATTGATACTGGAAGGGAGATAACTTCTCAGTTTGAGTGGCTGTGTTTACTCTCCGGCGGGAGAGGGGCTTTCTGACTTGATGTTAGCCAGTTTCTTCTACCATGGGGATGCTCATGAAAGAAAAAAAAATTGACCAAATTAAAATTGGCCTGTGGGCTTTATTTTTTATTTCCTGTGGCTAAAAGTGTATAAATTGAACTGCACTAAATAAAACACAATAATTTGTTCTCGAAATTAGCAAGCACACGTTCCACCCATAAAACCGTTGCTCTGTGATGTGAGACTGGATTTCATTTCAGTGGTCATGATTTATTGTTGGTTTTGTTTTATTTTGAGGAGGTTGGGGAGAAGACCTCTGCAGGACAAATCTATTAAAATGGTTGACAAGAACGGATTTGCAAAGGTTTATTAATCTTTAAAAAGTCTGAATCAGTGAGTTGAAAAAATTTTAAATGCTAGGAAGAATTTTTAAAAGTCCTTAAAGATGTATCAGTGAGTCTTAAGCCAACGCGTATGATGAGAACTTGGAGAGATCATCTCCTTTCTGTTCCTCTTCCGTAAGGTCATTCTCTAAGCCCTTGACTTCTGTGCTTAAAGGACAGTTTGGTCACGCAGGCTGAGACGTGACTTAGGGTACCTCAGATAGCCAGGCAAGAGCTCCCCTTCCCCACGCTCTCCTGATCATCATAATTGTGTGCATTCTCTGGCAGGAGTGGCCATAAGTGGGAAGAGTGGGAGCCAGGGGGTGGATGGCATTGGCCTCCTTGCAATGGCTTTACATTTCTTTGGAAAGGCATCTTAAAGGCAAAGCCATCAGAATAGCTCAAAAGAGACTCTGTGAATACTGGAGAGCAGACATTTTGGCAAGGTAGCGATCTCATTTTTTTCAGGTATGTAACAGAAAGGTGATTCCTGGGTCACATGGTAGCCTTATTCACCACAGTCAAGACGGAGAAGCAAGCTGAGTGACTGTTTCTAGATAAATGGCTAAAGAACACATACACGTGTGTGAGGATGTTCAGAAGAACATTATTCAACCTTTAAAAAGGAGGTCCTGTCATTTAGAAAGGCATGGATGAACCTGGAGGACATTATGCTAAGTGATATACGCCAGACACTAATAAAAATACTCCATGATTGCGTTTATATGTAGATTCTTTAAAAATAATCAAATAAAATCTAATACATAAAATAGAGTAAAATGATAGTTTTCAGGGATGGGTGGAGTAGCAAGATATAGGGCAAAAGGCAAAAAAGTCGCAGTTAGGTAGGATAAATAAATGCGGATAAACAATGTACAGAATTGATGACTATCGTTAATGATATCATACTACATACTAGAAATTTGTTAAGAGAGTAGATGTAAGGTACTTTTACCAGGCACACCCACAAAGGTAACTATGTGACATGAATGATACATTAATTAGTTTTACTGCAGTAATCCATTTCACTATTTATACCACAAGAGAATGTTGTATATTCTTTAAATACATATGATAAATTTAAAAATAAAAATGTGCTAAGAAAAAAAGAGAAAGACTTGGTAAACTGCTGGAGATAAGCCTAAAACTGCTTTGGGACATGGAGAACACCTGGTTCTGCCAACCAAATAACTCTGTTAGGATGTCACTGTTTCCAGTGACAACTAGCCTAACAAAAAGAAAAATAAAACATATTGGTTCATGTGATGGAACAGCTCAGGAATGGACCAGCTTGGGCTCCAACGTTGTTCCAAGGGTCCAATTGATGTCATCGTCCTCCTTCTCTTGGCTCTCACAGCTAAGAGATGTGCTTGGGTTTGTGTCTTAACATTGGCTCTGTTCTTTACCATTTTTGACTTTATGACTGGACTCCATCAAGTAGCAAGATAGTTGCCAGCAGTTCAAGTTCATCGGAAAGAATGCTGGCCTCTTTCCCAGCATGCCCAGCAAAAAAGCCAATGTACCTTGTTGCCTGAGGCTGGGCCACCTGACCACCCTTGGGCCAATCAACTGGCCCTGGGGAATGAGCACATTGATTGGCCAGACTCTCCCGTGGAGTCAGAAGAAGCATCAAATCTACCCAAGTACAGAAATTGAAAGGAAGGGATCAGATGGTTCCCAGGAAAAGAAGGTGGTTGAAAACTGGGTGGCAGAAATAAAAATCTTGGAGTTCTCTAAGATGGAGGCTAACCAGGGACAAAAAATGAGACAGAGAGACAGCAGGGTCATCTCTGCAGGTGGCAGCTACTGTCACAGGTGGGGACATGCAAGGTATCACTTTGGGAACTCCCAGCAATAACTGAGAATCACTTTGAGGGGCTCTGTTTTCAGCTCATAAGTGGAGGGGAGACTTGCTCCGTTGTAACTTGGGGATAAAAATGGTGTGTTGGTTTTCCTTCCAACACGAGGCCTGGGGTATTTGATTATACTCAGAACTCCAGAAGATGGATGCCACTTGCAAGAGTGTTGTAGAAACTTAAAACAGTACAATCCCCACAACACTCTATTTAAACAACCATTATGGTTTGTTTTAGTGAAGTTTTAAAAGCTTTCATTCTGATAGAAACACAAATTCATTTATAGGCCGATTCCGAGGAACTGGAGACAAAGAAATCTTTAAGGCAGTTATTAAGTTGAATTTTTCTGAGACAACCTCACAGCTAAGAGATGTGCTTGGGTTTGTGTCTTAACATGTATTTCGTCTCTTCAGGACCCGTGACTGTGCCTATTTTTTTCCTTCTTCCCATGATATGTTTTTCTTTCTTCTCTTGATTTCTTAATCTTGCCAGGAAGATTGGTCAATTTTTAGTTGTCTTTTTAAAGAACCTACTTCAGTTTTACTTGCTATTTATATATTGCCATTTAAATTTCTAAAATCAACCAATCCCAGCTTTTATTTTTTGCAATTTCTCTCCCAAATTTTTAGTTGAGTTTTTGCGTTTATTTTTTGATTTCCTCATTGCATGTTTAGCTTACATATTTTCTTGATGAATAAAACTATACATGTTTCACATGAAATGGCTTTAGCTACTACTAGAAAATTCTATTTTTATAGGTAATTTGTTATTTGATTTGATCTTCTTTGATTTGGGAACTGTTTAAACTTTTCCCTTTTATTATCAAATCAAATGAGTTTGTTGACTATCTTTTTGTTGTTACTATTGCGATTTCCACCCTTATCTCATTGGGAATATGACCTATCTTGAGCTTACATTTTGCATTTTTAACATTTTATCTTGGCCAAACACACTATCAATGTTTTGTAAGTGTGCCATGAATACAAGAGGAAACATAAGCCTTGGAACATACATTTGGAACATATAACCGTGCATATGCTCGCATACACAAAAACATCATAGAAACATCTACTAGATAGAATTTATTATTATTCTAATCCTTTAAACTCTTTTCCTTTCCCTTTTCCAAAACTGGTCTGTGGAAATCTCAGAGAACCAAAGTACCTCATTATGACTATGTCTTTTGAAATTATTCAGAGATGGTTAAAAGTCTTATATTATGTATCTTATTGATTTTAACAAATATAAATGTGCCATTTTTACCTAATTTCATGTTTTGGCTTTTCTCTGACATTAATACTGCTATTTTTCCTTTTGTTTTTTCTGTGTTTGTATTATATACCAATAGCTATCCTATTTCTAAACTTTGTTTATGTCTTTGTTTCAGATGATTCTCTAATAAACAGTGCCAAACTAAATTTTTATTTTTGTGAGTTGTTTTCCTAACCTATCTTTGTCTATGAATAGAAAAAGTAAAGCCACTTATGTTAATTGTGGAATTTAGTGCTTGCTTTGATGCCTTTTGTATTATTTTATATTTTACTCTTACTAAGTTTCTTCTTTTTCCATGATTTGAGTGTTTTTAAAATATTAATTTCCCCCTTTTTACTATAAAATTCTGCTATGTACTTTGTATTGTTTACAGATATACTAATATTATATCTTTCAAGATATAATTCAAGATATTTCAATTATATCTTTCAAGAATGTTATTCCCATACAAGAAGATTTCCTGGATTCATCTACCACATCTCTTATCTTTTCACTTATTACCATTTCTTTATATTTTTGTTCTGTCTTGTTAGATAGTTTGTTCCTTCCATCTCCCATATCTCTAGCTGAGTACCCATCATGATGGAGTCTGTTGTTCAGTTTTTCTGTTCTATTTTAATATTTAGACATTTGACTTTTATTTAAGAACATTTATGTTCTTGAGTTGTTCCATTTCAATACTGTCTTGTATCATTTTACAAATTTTTAGGGATATTATTTTTCTCATGAGTGACAGGGAAGTGTTGTCCCAAGTCGCTGGAAGGGAATGTCTCTAAGTCTTATTCCAAGGTTGTCTCTGCTGTTGAAGTCAACTGAGACCAGTGGGATGAGCATGCCTTTCCCCAGCTGCCATAACAAGCATCCCTGAGCCTTTGCTGCGAGCATCCTTGGCTCAGCTGTCTGGTCTTACTCAGGAAGCCATAGAAGTGGTCTTTGTACCGGGGCCTCTCAAAGGCAGACCACTCATCAGCCCTCCCCACCACTGACCTCTAATGTCAATAGCATGACTCCCCTTCACTGGCTTCTCATATGTACCTCTTCTCAAGATCCCAAAGTCTCAACTGTATATAGATTCCCTCCAGGCGACAGCAACAGACCTCGCTCAATCTGTATCCCCAGAGCATGAAGTTTTCTCATACAATTGTATTTGACTCTAAAGTATGCCTAAGATACTGTTCAGTGCTAGAAACTCCTGTTGGGAAAGGAAATGTTTTTCTCTATTTTGTAAATAAAATAAAATAAAACACTATACCTTTTTGAATGGGAGGGAAGGGGAGAGAGGGGGAAGGGGAAATATTTTATTTGGTGCCTGAGAAAACTCAGAGGATACAGGAAACGAAACTCCCTATCTTTGTGTTTTCCAAACTGAATGTGGCAGACACTGCTATTTGCTTATTTAATAGACATCCCCATACCCACCAGTTATCCATACTCCAAGGGATAAATCAATCATAAGCCAGTCATTGAAACTCCATTCTTCTTTGGCAGAACATGCCTTCCAGCTTCCCTTCTTTTTTTTTTTTTTTTTTTTTTTTTTTTTTTTTTTTTTGCGGGTCTGGGGATGGAACCCAGGGGCATTTGACCTCTGAGTTACACCCCCTGCCCTATTTTTTATTCTTTATTTTGAAACTGGGTCTCACTGAGTTGCAGAGGGCCTCACTAAGTAGCTGAGGCTGTCCGCAAACCGTGATCCTCCAGGTTTCAGCCTCCCGAATGCTGGGATTACAAGCGTGCGCCACCACGCCCGGCTCCAGCTTCCCTTCTAATGGGGAAGGCTCATCACAAGTTCTGGCCAAAGAGATTTAAGTGTATGCATTTTGGAGGATAACCCACCCACTTTTATTCTTTTTGGAATGATAGTGTGTGAAGTGATGCCTGGAGCTATGGCAGTCATGTAATAATTAATAAAAGGAGACAATCATGGAAAGCCAACATATTTAAGATGATAGATCAGCCTAGGACAAGAAGAGTTATGTCCCTCATAATAGAGGTGAACCACTTACACATATTACGCAATAACACAGTAACTAACAGCTCAGTTCACTCTCGAATATTCTGTTACTTGCAAAAGAAAATTTCTAACTGATAAACTGATGTGTTGGGTCAGGGTGATGAGTTATACAAAGGCCAAAAATAAACATTATTTTATTTTATTATTTATTTATTTATTTATTTATTATTTTTGGTGGTACTGGGGTTTCTGGAAACCCTTCTACCTCCAGGCTACACTCCCAGACACCTATTTTTTATATTTTTATTTGAAAAGAGGGTCTCTTAAGCCAGTGAGGCTGGCTTTGAACCTGTGCAATCCTCCTGTCTCTGCCTCCCAAGCATGGAGATTACAAGCCTGTGCCACCATGCCTGGCTAACATTATTTTATTTTAAAAATACATACCAATGTGTTGTAAAATAAAATTCAAAATCTGCGAGTTTAAAAAATAAAACAGAAGGCATCAAAGTAAATTTCTATTTGTAGAAAACCTCTCTGTCCCATCTCTATGTATGGATAATCATACTCTTGTGTCTTAGGAATTCTTGGAGGAAAAGTTTCAGAACCAGGCTGGAAAGGCAAGCTGATGTTCTCCCTTTAATCAGAATCAATAGGCAAGCAGATTATTACTGCTGTTGTTGTGCTATTATTTTTCCACCAGTAACTAAAGAAGAACACATTGCTGACAAGCACAAGACATTTTGATGCCAAATATGCCATCTTGGGAAACATCTGATTTTACCATTAAGATTCAGGGAGAATTATAAATATATTTTTCAATTGAATTAAAGTTAAACAAGGCTGTGATTAATAACAGCTAGGGGTGTGTGTTATTTATTATATTTTGAATTTTACCTCTGAGGTAAGCTGCTCTTTAAGTATTTTTTTTTCCAAAAGGAAAAATGAGTGAAATGATAATGAGAGCTATATATTTCTATTGCTTATCACATGCCAGGTACTGTGCTAAGCACTTTGTAGGCACTGTCTCATAAAATCCTTCCAAGAATTCTGAGCAAGCTGTCACATGATATTACATATAAGGAAACCAAGGCTTAAAAGAGTTATGTAATTGGTAGAAGAAATTTTAATCTACCAAACCCACATTCTTATTGCTACCTTCCAAAAACCAGTTCCATACCACACTTAATCTATCAAATTTAGTTTAACAGGGTATTCTAGGTCTTTTAACCAAAGATACTTATTTATTGGTGACTTTTTTTTTTTTTTGGTGGTGGTACTGGGGTTCCTGGAAGCCCTTCTACCTCCGGGCTACACTCCCAGACCTATTTTTACATTTTTATTTGGAAACAGGGTCTCCTAAGCCAGCGCGCGCGGCTGGCTTCAAACCTGTGTGATCCTCCTGTCTCTGCCTCCTAAGTGCGGGGATTACAAGCGTGCACCACCACGCCCGGCTATTGGTGACATATTTTGAACTTTGAGTTTAGTTTCCTATTACTTCTTACATCTTTAAAATGTATTGGCAGAATTAAACCAACTGATTATTGACAGAATATGGTATAATTTATTTCTCATTATCAACCAGCACAGTATTTATAAATAGTCACATGTAGTCGGGCATGGTGGCAAACGCTTGTAATCCCTGCACTTGGGAGGCGGAGACAGGAGGATGGCGCAGGTTCAAAACCAGCCATGCTGGCTTAGGAGACCCTGTTTCCAAATTAAAATATAAAAAATAGGTCTGGGTGTGTGGCCTGGAGGTAGAAGGGTTTCCAGTAACCCCAGTACCACCAACCAACCAACCAACAAACAAAATAGTCACATGCACATTTTCATTATATTTGATTCTTGAAAAATCACATTTAACACAATTCTGAGGGTCTTTGAGCCAAAGATCGAGTGAGAGGAATAATCAAGGGTATAGAAGAGCACATCACAGATAGTGTGGACATATAGGAGTTTTCTTCATAAGACAGTGCACACAGTCTCTGGCTTTTATTTTTTTATATTGACAAATATAATTTCAATTTTCACACTGTCACAGTGCAAACAGAAGTGTGACTTACATCTCACAGTTTGCATACCTGATTTTTTGTCCTTTTGCCCATTCTTCCATCTGTCTGGCAGTTGCAAAATTGTTTTTCTTGGGGACATTATTGGTATGTGCTTATGCTTCAAGGGGTTTCCAAATTAAAGCATGGGTTTATTTTATGACATACGGGGACTCTGGTCCCAACTAGGATAACCGGACTCAGCAGATCAGTAAGTCAGGCTTCACTGATACATACATTTGCAGCCTCCATCTTGGGGCACCCCTGGATTGCTCTGGGTGGCACTTCCTGTGAGGGATAGTCATGAACACTGATCAGACACTCCTGGGGCTTGGGATTATCCAGCTCAGCATCCTGTTCTCTTGTCTTCAGTCCTGATCGAAATTAGTTAGAACACAGGGACCTGCAAAGGGTTCCTGATGAAAAGCCAAGTCTAGGAGAGTTTAAGAGTCTTTACTTTTGAATATGGTGACAATGAAGGAAACCTGAGCCATTCTAGCTTGAGGCCACCTTAGCCACCTGCCTCACCTTGATTACATTTACACAGTGCTAAGACCCCCTGACATTTCTACACCCTCTATCTTAGAGGTTTTTCTGCCTATGGCTCCAGCTATAAACGATAATCCCAGTCATCTCCTAGGCCATATGACTTGTCCCAGACACAGAAGACTGAACTGGGAGGTGCACTGATTCAAGTTGAAACTTATCAAGGACAAAAACATATGGCCTGCCCCTAAGAGATGAGCTGAGTTAGATGAAGGAGCAGATAATACAGGAGAGCAGGAGCTGTAGTGGGGAAAGGGTATGGTGCACAGGGTGAGCAGAGGTCATTGAAAGAGGCGTGCAGGGAGAAACACAGAGAGAGGTAGACCCCAAAATTATCTCTCATGCCAAAGCTTTGCCAATTCCTGCCCATGACCTTGTGCATCTTCACAATAAATTCCTTCTCTCTCTCTCTCTCTCTCTCTCTCTCTCTCTCTCTCTCTCTCTCTCTCTCTCTCCTCTCTCTCTCTCTTTCTTTCTTTCTTTTCTTTCTTTTTCTTTCTTTCCTTTTTTGTTGTTGTTGTACTGGGGATGGAACCCAGGGGCATTCTACCTCCGAGGTATACCCCCAGCCCTATTTTTTATTCTTTATTTTGAAATAGGGTCTCACTGAGTTGCAAAGGGCCTCACTAAGTAGCTGAGGCCGTCCGCGAACCATGTTCCTTCAGTCTCTGCCTTCCAAATGCTGGGATTACAAGTGTGCACCACCAGGCCTGGCTTCCTTCCTTTTTTTCTTTTCTTTTCTTTGTTTCATGTATTTTACTGGGGTGTGAATCCAGGAGCATTCTACTTCTGAACTACACTCCCTGCCCTATTTTATTTTTTATTTTGAAACAGGATCTCAATACATTTCAAATGGCCTCACTAAGTTGCTGAGGCTGGCTACAAACATGCCATTTTCCTGTCTCAGCCTCCCAAGTTACTGGGATTACAGGCATGCATCACTATACCCAGATAACCCCTTTTTTTCTTAAGAGTAAATCTCTTCCCTAAAGTCTAAAAGGTCTTAATAAAACAATGGAAAGACAGGAGAGAAGATCGTCCAGTCTTGAGAATAAGCCCAGGCAAATTCAAAACTAGAAATTTCCATGTCGTTTCCTCTGGGATCCAAGGCTTGGAGGCTTACTCCAGCCCTAGAAGCGCCATGACCCAGACCCCTGCCCTCACAGAATCTGAGGGCCAGGAGGGTATGTGCAGAGGCAGAGGCAGAGGCCTTGTGAGATCCTTTGCTTTCTCCAATTGTCTCAGGCATCTGGAAATTAAATTTGGCCCCACTAGCTATGACCTTGTCTGTGATCTGAGAAAGGTCCCTTAAGAAGGGGCACATATAGCCGGGTGTGGTGGCACACGCTTGTAATCCCCGCACTTGGGAGTCAGAGACAGGAGGATCACGCAGGTTCAAAGCCAGCAGCGCTGGCTTAAGAGACCCTGTTTCCAAAAATAAAAACGTATAAAATAGGCCTGGAAGTGTAGCCCGGAGGTAGAAGGGCTTCCAGGAACCCCAGTACCATAAAAAAAGAAGAAGGGGCACATCTAGTTACCTTGAATGAAGAGGCTCAGATAGACAGAGACTTTGAATTTCCAGATATTTGGGGAGAAACTCGCAGCTTGCTTGGCTGGGAATCCTCTGCATTGCCTGTGACCTAATTCTGTGAACAAAACCCCAGAGAGGAGCCACTGTTTACGACTGAGGGAAGTATCCATTCACTTAAACAGGGCCTGTCACGCTGGCAGCGCAATGCTTTGACAAGCAGGAAAGGACAAGTGAAATTATCTAAATGGCTCTAGCTATTTATCTATACGTTGTAAGTGCTAAATTTCCTGGAAAGAAGATGTGAGTTGAGAAAATAGTTTTAACTTGTTCTCTCAACTTCCTGGCTGCTGTGATAGTCAAACCACATTTCAATATTGCTGGTTTTGTCTGACAAAGTAGAAGCATGTGCAGATGTTAAGGCGGGAGTGGAGATGGGGGATGTACTGAAGAATCCTGAAACCAGAGGAATTCCAAGAGATCCAATACTACAGAAAGGAGGAGGGCTGATACACTTCCTACCTCATATTGACAACAAGGGTAATATACATATACGTATATACACATACACATACACAAACACATGTGTAACCCACTCCCTCATCTCCCTCTTTCTCTTGTCACCAAAAGCCACTCTAGTCAAGGCTTGCAGACCATATCTGTGATCTCTTGGAAAGAGTTGGTTGTCGTTTTTCACTGCTGTCTAAAATTTCGTAAGTTAAAAGTCATTTGTTTGGGCTACGTATCTCCAGGCATTCTTTTTTGATCTTCATATAAACTTATCAAATAGTGTTTCTCCAGGGCAGCAGGGGATTACTGAGCATATCCAAGATTGCCGGGCATCCATGGAGCTGTGAGAGAAAACCAAACAGAGCTCCGTAGCATCGCAAACCTGTGGTTTGTGAAATTCTTCATATGTTAGTTCCTTTCCTCCCCATGAAAACACAAAACCTACTTTTACGATTCTCATCTCTCAGGTGAAGAAACCCAGATTTTCATAGGTGCCATGGCTTTTTCGGGGTCTAGAGGGAAGAGTTAAGATGTGCTCTAGGTCCTTGGGTTGAGTGGGTTCTCTGCCCTAGTGGACTCTGCAGTTTTGAAATAAAACAGGGCTGGAAGTATAGCTCAGAGGTAGAAAGCCTTGGATTCAGTCTCAGATACCTCCTCCCCAGATAGACATTAATTGGCTCAGTTGGGATGGGTTCAGGAGCAGCTTAGCCTGTAGCTCTGGGTCGGGCCTCTCAGGGACTTCAGTCACTGAAAGGGTTGACTGGGACTGGATCCCTCACTTCAGAAAGGCTGGCTCATCTGGCTCCTGGTAAGAGGCTCCAGGTCCTTTCTGGCTGTTGGCAGCCTCAGTACCTTGCCACCTGAGATTTCACCTAACTCCAGTTAGAATGGCAATCATTAAAGACACACACAACAGCAAATGCTGGTGAGGGTGTGGGAACTCTAGTACGTTGTTGCTGGGATTGCAAATTAGTGCAACCACTTTGAAAAACAGTATAGAGGATCCTCAGAAGAATGGGAACGAACCTACCACATGATCTAGCAATACCACTTCTGGGTATCTACCCAAAAGAATGGAAACCAAACTACCAAACTAATGCATGCATCTATGTGCATAGCCAGACAATTCACAATTACCAAGCTATGGAACCGGCTATGATGTCCATCAACAGGTGAACGAATTATAAAACTATGATATATGTACACAATGAAATTTTACTCAGTCATTAAGAAGAACGGAATTATGTTCTTTGTGGAGAAATGGGTGGAACTGAAGAACACTATGTTAAGTGAGAATAGTCAATCACAAAAACTAAGAAATCAGATGCTGTCCCTAATATGTGGAAGCTAGGGAGAAAATGGGTCATAGGAGGAACTCAAGATAATGAAAAAGAAACTATAGATGAGCAAATAAGATGACCTACCTGAGGGTATGGGAGGGGGTTAAGGGAAACTCCCTAATGTGCATGATGTAAATTCATAAACATATCAAAGTCAATCAGTAAGCCACACATGAGAAGGAGGGAAGAGGAGGAAATGGTGGGAATTGGGGAAGGGCTAAATGAATGATATGTGCACATATGCCTCTACCATCTTGTATTCCACTAGGATGTATGACTAAAATGCATCAATAAAAAAGATTGAGCAGATATTTAAAGAAAATCATTTTGGAAGGATGCTAAATTGTTAGGCTTCCCAGTAAGACCATCATGCCTCATCTAGCTATGTTCCTAATGCACTGAGTGTTTAAAGCTCACCACTTAGTTTGTGACCCCAATCACCCTCCTTTCTTCCAGTTCATTATTGGTTTTACTTGATGAGAACATGAGGAAGATAATAAAGAAGGGACTCTTAAAAAAAGCCACATGCTCTAGTTTTTCGCAATTCTAACTTTTTAAATGGGGATAAATGTCATCAGAGGAGGCTGGAATTGGTGTTTAAGGTGAGGTCTTACAAGTTGCTTATATTTGATTTTTAAAATAACATATGCTAGAGGAGATCTTAGAAATTATCCTAGAGGCTTTATAGATGAGAAGACTGTTATCCAAACTGCCTGAACATAGGTCAAACCCGCATCTATATAACATAAAATAAGGGATAATCAAAAAGGCACAGGAAAAGTATTTCCAAGACTGAATGAGCGGGAAGGACGAATCTGTCTTGTTACCATTTCTTTGCAGTCTCTTCCTTTTACCTAATGAGGAATAGAGGAAGAGGCCCCCAGGATCATTAATGAAAATAATACAATCAGTCTGGGCTATGCACTTTTATATGACAAATATCTGGACAGATTCTGAATACTGATCCATTTTATGGCCATAACAACCCCCCGAGGCAGGCCCTCCTATTGCCATCCCTATTTTACTTATAGAGAAACCAAAACAGACCACTAGCACTTCACGGATGAGGCACACCCGGGCAACCTGACTCAGATTCTGCAGTGTTAACCACTAAGCCTGCCTGACTTCTGGGCTCTGCTTCTTAAGTTTTTCCAGAAGTTTTTATTGTAATCCCCTGTGATCTGCCTAAACTAATGAACGTCCAGAGATCTGAAGCTGCTGAGAGCACAGAGACTTTGCTGGTTGGGAATCAGTCCCTGGAAGGGTCCTTAGAATGGAAAAATAGAGCCACCGCAGACTCCAGAGATTTCCCGAGTTTCACAAAAACATCAGGTTTGTCGGGAGTGGAGAGAGGAAAGCGGGTGAGGGTGAGGCTGAGGGTGTAAGATGCAGTCCATATGGCATTGCAGCAAGACGTCTGTGCGTGTGCAGGAAGTCTGTGACCATCTGGTTCTGGTTGTGTGTCCCTGTGTGTGAAAGCTTTCATGCATCTATGCCTTTTAATGCCCACCGTGTGCATATGTGCATGTGTGTATGTATGTGTGTACAAATTCAAGGGCTAGCTAAAATACATGAAAGGTGATAGGATAAACTTCCCATGTGACTGGTTTCTGCCTGCCTAGTGAGTTCTCAAATCCATATCTGAGAATTCTAAAATCAACACTCCCTCCCCTGAAAGAGCCATTGTTTGCTCAGAAGTGCACGAGATGAGCAATAAACTTGGCATTTTCCTCTTCTGATGAAT
Source organism: Muscardinus avellanarius (assembly GCF_963383645.1). Taxonomy (NCBI): domain Eukaryota; kingdom Metazoa; phylum Chordata; class Mammalia; order Rodentia; family Gliridae; genus Muscardinus; species Muscardinus avellanarius. The sequence goes on along the minus strand of NC_137799.1, from coordinate 57,614,434 downwards.
CTGAGGCCCAGTTGCAGAGGACCACAGAGCCTGCAGTGCCAGACCCCAGGTCACAGTCTAGCCATGCAGGCAGCAGGGACTGGCCTTGGCTCACAGACAGGAGCGTTGAGTTCTGTTGCCGGGACCTAGGAGACACCCCAGCTCTCCTTTCCCTAAACCCTTAAAAGCAGGTCTTACAAGACCCGCTCCAAAGCCGGCCCTGTTGTCATCCAAAGCACTGTGCATTCAAGTGCGGGAAAGAAGCCCCGTGTTTCTGTCCGGGGTCTGCTGCAGTTGTGCGCACGTCAAGGACAGCTGTCTGTCGCCATAGGTGCCAGGGCAGGTTTCTCGCTGGCACGCGGCTGTTGGCGCAATACTCCCAAGGAAGCCGAGCACTGAGGTGGAAATTGGGGTGACCCAATCTGCAGGGCTCAGGGCCTAGCCGCTTGATTCAAGCTCTGCTGATGGGAGGACGGGCGAGCCCAGCAGAGGGCGCCACCGCGCCGGCGCTCGTGGGGCCGCGCAGGCCAGGCGGGTGGGGTGGGGAGGCTTGGGAAGGCTGAGATCGATTCAATACCGAGCCCCCTCCAATGTCTCCGGCTTCTCCCGCCTCTCTCCCCCTGCCCCCTCCTTGCTCCCTGCCTTCCCACCCCTCTCTCAGTCCTTCTTTCTTTCTCTCCATCTCTATCCCCCCCAACTTGAGCAGCTCACCCCAGGGAGCCCCGAGTCTAGTAACTGAGTGTTAATTATGTCTGAGTGGATTCTAGAGAAAAAGAAAACCATATACTGTATCAGCAGAGAAATGGTTTCACTATGAGGAAACTAATGATGCTTTTATCAGGAACAATATAAAGATTGCTTTTTTACTAGTGTGTGTCCCATAGGGCTCAGGGCTATGAGATATTTCTGTATCTGGCTTTAGGTTCCTCTGAGCTTTTACATAATCAAATCAATATAGCCATGATTCACCCTCTGGCAACAACGGCTCCCTGCAAGTGTGCTGTTGCTCCTTTAGTGGCTAAAGAGAAAATAAATAAATATATAGAAAGGAACTTATTATGAATCTGTAAACATTGATTTGTTCGGTCTTCAGTCTTCCATTTTAATTGCTCCGCGTGCGCATGTACAGCGTGCGCACAAGTGAGCCAGGAGTTCACGGTCAGTCATTAAACGAGTATTGCCTGAGGGTTTGCCGATGTCCCCGCGGAGGAGGCCGGTCCCCTGGTTCAGAGGAAGCAAAGCCAGGACTGGAGACTGGTGGCTTACCGGATCTCCAGTGTCCTTTCCTACATTGTATTCTTCTGCTTTCCCATTGCTGTGAATTCCCTACATTGCAGAGGAGATTTGGGTTCTTGCCTTTCTCTTTGGCTTATTATTATTTTTTTAAAAACTGGAATTTCCCTCCCCTCCCCTGGCAGAAATGATCTGCCTTGGACATAGCTCTGTCCCCAGGGCTGCGAGGACTCAGCCCTCTCTCCTCACCCCCAGGTGGTCTGGGGGAGAGAGCACACACAGGGTGAAGGCGATCTCACCATCCACTAGGGAGGCCGATGTCCCTGCTCAGTGCTTCTGAGCATCAGCCTCAAACTTGGCAGTTCACAGAGAGACAGCGCCAGGAGCAGGTCCTGAAAACTTTCAGGACACATCCAGCGTGCCACCCTTTCCCCTCCTCTTCTTTCTTTCTTGAAGTAAATAACAAAGACATTTCCCATGTCATTCTACCCTTGATGGACAAACCGTGATGCCCGTGAAATACAGCATTTTCCAGCATCGCGGCTTCTTCCCATCCCCAAAGTCAACTCCTAAGTGCATTCTGCTGGGTTTGAAGAAATGCAGATGGAGCCTCCCGGGCAGTCTGCTGGTCTCAGGGATAGGCTAAGATTGTCTTGTGTTTTCTACTCTAGTCCCTGACTTAGAGGCCTTGTTCATGGATATGCTTCATTTTTCTTGTCCCCCCCAGAAGAAGAAAAACATTAGAAGTAATAACAGAGACAGGCAGGAAAGAAAACCACTTATGTAATCAGGTGTGCTGAGCCCCAGGGAACCACAGCAGCACAAAAGTGCACCAGCTCCCTAAGTATGATGGCTGCTTGTTATTGCGGCAACTCTAGACAGGGATGCTGCTCTTTCCGGGAGAGGACAGCAGGAGCAGGATTCTGTGAGGACCTCCCTTGGTGGGGTAAATATTTTCCCCTGGAGAGCATCATATCCCAGTGCTCTGGGTCCTGTTTCCAGACAATCGGATCGAGCCTGGATTTCAGGTACAGGAAGGGACTCAGGCACTGAGACACCAGCCAGGGTGTATTGGCATGCAGAAAGCCACAACAGGGGCCGCTGTTGAACACCTCCCACGTACTAGGGACTGCTAGGAGCTTTGTGTGCTTTATTTCAGTAAATCAACTTTAATCCTCAAGGCAGCACAGCAGGGGAAGTATTCCCATTTTATGGAAAAGGAAATCGAGACACAAGTAGTTTACATAATTTTCCCAAGGACGTAGAACTGGTACAGGATCAAGCAGGGGTTCCAACTGAGCTTCTTTGAGCCCCGAATCTCTGGTCTTCCTGCTATGCCAGCAGCACAGTAAGTGCAGGAAACATGCCAAAGTGACCTTGAGAGGCCTTGGGACAAACAATTTAATCATTACAGAATTTTTAAAAACAAATATTGAAAATTTTATTGTTACAACATTAAGCCAACTACTTCATGGATTTTATTCTTTTCTTTCTTCTTTTTCTCTTTACTTTTTTGGGGGAGTACTAGGGAGTAAACCCAGGGAATTCTACCTCTGAGCTACACCCCTTGTCCTACTTTAAGTTTTATTTTGAAACAGGCTCTCATTAAGTTGCTAAGTCTACCTACAAACCTGTGGTCCTCCTGTCTCAACCTCCCAAGTACTGGGATTATAGGCATGTGCCTCTATACCTGGCATGGATCTTACTCTTATAATAAGATTCTTTTTCAGATGAAAAGAAAGGAATCCATGTAAATCGATTAAATAAAAGATGTTGAAGTGGTGAAGAGGGCAGATACGGCTAAAAATGAAGAAAGCAAACAAATGACTGGAGATTGAGGGATGCCAGTTGGCCATGTCTATCCAGATAGTAAGAATGTTAGCGGCTGCCTAAGTTTTGTGTTGAGAAGGATACTGAGGTCCTATGTGTTATCTATTAGTGATGTCTGCCGCAGACCCTGGGTCAGACTGGGGGAAGGGCAGCAACTCGTGTCCATGCTCTCTGATTTTTGTCCTTGTTCTCTCTGCGTTCCTTTCCCAGGTGAGGAAGACCCAGCGAAATTAACCGGGCCATTCAAATGCTTCAAGCCAATGATTCTACAACTAATGCCTCTTTCTAACGGATTTCACACATTTGCTCAGGGTTCTCAGTCAATGTATTTTGTCTTTGGGGGAAGAAGAGGGGAGTCATAATTACACAGTTCCACACTATTTACACTATTTCCAGTGGAAAGATCTAGTCCAAGTCAGAGGAAATAATTGCATCCCTTTCAATATTTATTTGTTTATTTATTTACTCGTACAGAAATTGAACTCAGGAGCATCCCCCTCCGAGCTAAACCTCTGGCCATTTTTTTTTTAAACAGGGTCTTGCCAAGTTGCCGAGGCTGGCCCCCAACCAATGATCCTCCTGTCTCGGCCCAAGTACTAGGATTTCAGGTGTGTGCCTCTATGCTCACCTCCTTTCAACCTTGCAAGCAGAGATTCCCAAAGTCTCATTCCCCCCTCAGGGAGGGGCCTGGAAAGATCCGAGGGGAGGGGGAATAGTAGCCTCAGATGCGATTGTGGGGGGGTATTGGATAAAAAATAAGGAGATAGGATAGTAGGAACACTAAGGGAGGTGCTGAGTGATTTTTTTTTTTTTTTTTTTTTCTGAAAAGGAGGTGGTAAGCCACTAAGTTTGGGACTCTGCTTTAAAGCTCCTGCCTCCACCTGGTGCAGAACATTGCCACCGTCGACCAGGGCGCTGTTGTGCGGGTTGGATGAAATGACATCAAGCACCAATAATGAAATGCAAAGACAAGTTTAAGAAGTGGTACCTAATATTCCATCACTCCCTCGTCCACACGAGGCGTACTCACAAAAACCTCTTGGGTTATCAACCTTTAATCAGCAGGGTTTCTACTCGCCAAAGCCACAGGCTGTCTGCCCCCTTGTCAGCCTGCACAGGGAGGGCGTAGCTGCTCTTCCATGGTCTCCCATCAGGACAGCATCACTGTGGCCTGGGCCCTCCATCCCCACCAACATCAATACACAGACCCTGACCACACACTCTCCCACCAGCCAAATCAGAAAACACACTAAGAAAAATCTAATAATACTTACTTGAGGTTTTTAAACTCCTTGGGGGTAGATAGATACAAGGCAGTAAACCAGCATAGGGAAAGAAAAACAGTTTGAAAAAAAAAAAACTAATAAAAAAATCCCATAGGAAGGAAATGGAAACCTCCTGCCCCCAAAATGGAGCTAAATTGTGTGGTTGCTAGCCGCTTTCTTGGATGGGAGGCCAGAGCTGAGCACATGGAACACTTACACCAGATTGTTTTCTAAACCAATTTTTCTTAGTGTGTATTTTTCACATATTTTAACCTTTCTCAAAGTGCCCTGGCCAAAAGCAGTAAAATTGTTGTACAATTAAGCTTAAATGAGGGGCCTGTGCCAGCTGAGAGACCCGGTTGGGGTTCTGGGGACAGGGAGCATGAGGAGGAGAGCGTCACCCTGTCCATGGCCCTCAGGTGCGCTCGCCTGCTGCCCACTTGGGGACACTCAGCTTAATGTGCCCACCCCCGCTGTTAATAGTGGGGGGGGGCAAGCTGGAGAAGCAGCAAGATAAATTAAAAAAATATATTACGAAAGGGCAGATGTATGTTGAGAAACAAGGGGAATCCCATCCGCCTGTTTTCAGAACCAGCAAGAGAGGTTATCATTACAATTTCATTTTGTGTTTAAAAGGGAGGGGTGTCTCTTAGGACTTGGCAGGGGGTGCTTAGAGGTAGGGCATAAAGGGGGTGGGAGTGGCCCTAGTTTTATTCAAAACAATAAGTTTTAGCTAAAGCCAAGTTGGGCACAACAGCTGCGTTCACAAGTCATCACTAACAGTGGCTGAAGAAGAGTCGTTTTCCATCTTGCGATATACCCGGGTGCTTGGGGACCAGATGGAAAGCTCCAACACTTTGGCTCTTCCGTCAGGAGCACAGACCCTGGGTACAGTATACAGCTTGGGTGCCACACGGGGTCACATGCCCTTATGAGAGAGAGTCCAGCACATCTCGACTCGGTCAGCGGGCACTGGAGGAAGCTCCCTCTTCAGAGTCGAGCAGGGCTTATTGATCTCATCGGAAAACGGGCACTTCAACTCTTCTCTAAGGAATCTGCCTAGACCTGTCCCTTTGGACGCATCGACCCGAGTTGAAAAATGTCCTTACATCATTTCATGTCTCCCGCTTCTGTGTCGTCTGATAGTCCACCCGGGAGAACGGGAAGGAGGGGAACGACGCTCGCTGCTCCCCACTGACTGCTCTTGCTTGTGCCTCCAGTGGGTGACCTCCCAGCCAGGCCTGCAGGCAGTGATGGGCCTTCCAAGGGCCTGTTGAGCCTTGGCACAAAAACTGTCGCAGTGGGGAAGGGTCTTCAGCACACAGATGTTTTGCAGCAATGGGTGGAACATAAAAACCGTCTGCTGGTGCCACCCAGCCTTGCAGCTGGAATCTGAGCTCAGGCTGCTGGGACGGACATGACCAAAGGAAACAAATGTTTGACCAGACATCTGAGAACATCTGCTTTGCTTTGCTTGTGTGGATGCAGCCTGCCTGGCCCGAGGTGTCTACTTTTGGCTTCGACGCCGTTGGAAGCCGGTTGCGAACATAGGACATGCCAAGTACGGGCAAAGCCTACTGAGGTCACTGTGCTGGTCCCTATTTGATCCCTGGCTGGTCTTTGATCTCTTTCTGTTCCACTGTAAATTGGAGGGAGGGGAAAAAAAGCATACCTGAGGTTTGGTCCCTCTAGGCTTTGAACTCTTCCTTTCTATTCCCTGGCCTGGAATCTCAAAGGACTTGAAATTGCTGCTGTTTAGACCAGCCCACAACGGTCTCTTCTTCCTTGCCCAGAACAAGAAAGGTGATAGTGAGGGAAAGGGTGTCTAATGAACCTGTCCTGGAGCAGCCTGGAAACACCAAAAAATAAATTAAAAAATAAAAAGAAGAAGAAGAAAGAAAGAAGAAGCAATTACATCAGTTCTATGCTGGATGCCCAGGCTCCTGTCCGGCGGTGGCGGCCGTTTGTTGGTGGCAGAAATGATGCTGGTTTATTCACAGTAAAGTGCTCAGCGAGGGTGAACCTGAGGGGCTCCGGAATGGAAAAAAACAACAACAAAAGCAAACCAAGCAAACCTTGCTCGCCTGGCTTCTAGATATTCAAAGCCAGATAGAGAAAGCAGATGGAAGTGGAGACAGAGACGTTGCATTGTGGATGCCCCCCCCCCCACCGTCCTCCGCCTTCTGCCCCCCAAATCATGATTGTTTTATGCGGTTCTTTTTCCCTTTGGTGAGGAAAATGGGATGTGGTGTCAATTACTGGGAAAAATATACAAAGTCCTAATGGCTAATCTATTCTTCTAAGTATGAGGAGGACTACAGCACCTAAGAGACTTGATCTAATTGTATAATAAAACTCGAATCATTTCCAGCGGCTTGGACATGCCAGGGCTGTTCAAGAAGGCTCGGGCTGCTGCTGCCCTGGGCAGGAGAGCGGTGAGCTGACCCTGGAAATTGCTTGTGGGTAAAATCCGAGGAGCATCTGAAGGGAGTTGGGAATATGGCTGCGGGGAGCAATGAGAGCAGAAAAGACGCCATGCCGTAAATAGTATCTTCTTGTTTTATGTGTCTCCGTGGTGGCAGCTGTTTTCTCAGCTAGTGCCTATGTCAAGAGCCTAACCTTGGAAGGAAAGCCACAGCACTGTCAATGCGCTCTCCCCCTTCCCTCTCCTTCCCCAGACTTCTTGTTTTGGAGGTCGTGATGTACAAAACTCATGGTGCCAAGCGTTTTCACATCATCTATTTTGTTTAATTTTGGTCTCCCAACAAGCCTTAGAGGGAAATCCAATTATCATTTTATGGATGAAAAATCCAAGAGAGGCTAATGTGTTCAAAGTTCCACTGATTTAAAAATGATGGCGATCAGGACTCGAACCCAGGCTCCCTGACTCATTTCCGGCCCTTCTGCTCTTGCAGGGCTGACACTGTTGGGGGTCAGCAGGTCCTCTCTGCAAGGCTCTGCGAAGTGATCTTGGGCTAAGGGCTTGGAGGAGACCCGAGGTTTGGGAAGGAGACATTGAGAGGGTGGTAGCCACACGTGTCCTAAAATGAGCTCTCTCCTTTCACCTCCTTCTGATCAGATCTAAAAGCGGGCAAAGGCTTGCAGCCCTCTTGCACATAAACCCAATGACAGCTCCTAACACCACCACAAAAGGCAAAGCCTCTGTTTATTTAAGCTTTGGGAATTTTTTGAAAAAAGAAAAATACATCTGGGAGTAGAAGTCACCGGGTTATAAATGAGCTCTCGCCCCACCAAAGAAAAAAATAATAATTATAATAAAAATAATGGCACCATATTCTCTGATAAAGCAGTGCCAGAAAAGCTCTTGGGGATCAAGTTTTGTCAGTCCCCAGCTTTTACCAATTTAAATTCTTGGCAGAGTATTAAAAAAAAAAGTATAAGGTATTTGAAACTCCAGTCCCTCAGGTACTAAATCTAGTGTTTCCTGGCAATAGATGAATGTTAGCTGGAGTGAAAACCTAGCACCACAGGGCCATATCTCCATGGCTGTTCGTATTTATGCTTAACAGACAAATATGTCATTCTTTCAGGATCCCTTTTACAGGGCCAATTTTTTTTCTCTCACAAATTGTCCACCCCCTTCTGATAAAAATGAAGGCCATCCCAGCCCAGGACACAGACTCTGAGTTAGTACAATGTTCTTTGGGACCAGAGACCACACTTCCCCAAAGGGATAGGATTCTGGATCCACAGAATCCTGCAGGGGTACTAAGCAAGTGCAGATCAATGCAGCATGGTGACATTTACTCCTTGGCCACTTAATGGTTTCTTGTTCTTTCTAGAATAACTGTGATTCACAGAGAAGTTGGAGCTCTGTAGTCCCTCAGATGGTTTTGCCAGAACTTGGCTTGGTAAAAGCTGTTCATCTCTTTCTGCACAGTTAGCAAAAGGTTCCCTTTTAATATTAATGTCTACATTCCTTTCATGAGCTACGGGTCTTTTCTACCACAGGCTCCTGAATTTTTACTTCATCACAAAGTGTTCTCTAGTTCCCTTTTAGAATATCTTTTCTACTCTACTGCCTTTAATTGAGTGACTTCTCTCTACTTTTCCATAAGTTCTGCGAATAGGTTTAGTCTAGCCTGGAAATCTTTCACACAGCTTACAGACTGTAGCCCACCTTTGACCATCCTTATATCAGGGAAGAGGACACACATATTTTGAACATCTACTATGTTTGGGGCATTGTGCTTAGTCCTTATCCAGTTTTAATCTTGGATGGTAAACTTATAAACCTCTTGGAGAAAAGAATTGTATTTATATTTAAGTGCTTTGAAACCCTGGGAAGCACTAAAGAAGATATTGCAATGTGACCCTTCTATTTCTTTGTCTAATCTAGAATTTCTTATTTTTGTAAGTGGAAAATGCAACCTTTAACGTTCAGGAAAAAAAATGAATTTTCAGTTAAAGTGTTAAGATACTTCAACCCTCTGTACTTCATAAAATATTTATATTATAACCTGAGGGACAGAGGGATGTCTCAGCAGGAATGGAAAATAACTGGGGTGAAGATTTTCAATAAATTGCCACAGGAACTTTCCACATCTCCTGTGAGTAGCACTTAAGATCTAGCCCACATGGCAGCCTTTCCTTGGCCCAGGCTGCCGAGATCCTACTCAACTGGCTAGGCAACCTGAGAACCACAGCAGCCTCCTGGAACAGGAATGAGGTTGGCTTATCTTTCTTCTCCTATCTCCCTCCCAAAGTAAGGCAGCAGCCCCTCGCTCTCTGTCCTTTATTTTTGTCCACTTTCTTGAGCTTCTCATCTTATCTCACAATTTCAGCCACGATTTCTACGCTAACCTCTGTGCTGACTTCCCCTTAGGACTTCAGTTCTGTGTGCCCAGCTCTGGCCAGTGGGACGTTTAAACATGATGGTCTCACCTCAAATTCAACAGGCCTCCAAACAAACCCCTTTCCTTTCAGGATCCCAGATTTTAGGCAATGTCCTCAATTTCCCAGTATGAAATACACTGTTCCAACTCTCTCATCTTTCTTAATATTATAGATAGTTGCCACTGGATTCTTCCTATGTCTCCTGTGCTTTGCCTCATTTGAGTTCAGCTTCATTCCTCATCACAATTCTATGAAGTATATAAAAGAATAATAATTATTATTATTCCCACTTTATAGATGAGGAACAATCTGAGATGAGATGTGATTGTCCCAAGGTCGGTCTTGAAGCTTGGAGCTACAAGAAGAGGCTTTCAATTTAAGATGTGTATGTACCTCTCCAGGGTCCACACGCATCACCTCTCTACTCTATGAGGCAACCAGGCACGGCCCTATAGTTCATTCTAAGGAATGTCTTGTGGCGTCATCAGCCCTGCATCTCTGGTCATTTCATAGAGGCATCAAATCTCTTTATCCATCTGTATCTCTCTGTAGTTGGTACAGAGAAAAGACTCATTATCCCTGCTGAAGCCAAACAAGGATGTGACGAGGACTCAGAACATGAAGAGCAGCAATCCTTCATGTCTTCCTTGACAAGCCTTCTCTGACCTCTTCCCCGACTGAATCAGGTGCCCCACTTGGGCGCCCATGGTTTTCTGTCTTTCCCTTTGGGCTCTCCTGACCACTACATACCCAAGGCTCAGCCACTGTCTGCCCAGCCGCTGATCAACATGGTTGACCCTAATAAATGTTTTTTGTATGGCTTGATTTGGTTTGTTTTCTTGTTTTAGTGCCGGGGACTGAACCTACTACTTCACACATTAGGCAAGTGCTCTACTGCTGAACTATATCCCCAGTCCTTGACCCTAAAAATGTTTATTTAAAGAATAAAAAGATGAATGATGAAATGCTCTTGGATAAAATTAATGTAGAGGTCATGCTATAAAAATATTAATTAAAATTTTCCTATTCCTATTCTTATACTTGTGTATCTTTCCTTAAGGGAAATGCCATTAATCCACTATTTCCTTTAGGTTCTCAGACTTTCACTCTAAAGAGTTTAAAGCGGTCTAGGACTAAAGTCAGACAGACATGGATATAGATCTTCCCCTTAATCTACTTCTTAGTGTGTGAACTTGGGCAAGTTATTTAATCTCTCTATGCCAACTTCCTCATATATAAAATGGGGATTATGGAGAGATTGGGAAGAATAAATACAATAATCCACACGAAACTCTTGGCATAGAGTCTGGCATGTGGTATCCCATTGAATGGTAGGCATCTTTGCTGCTGCTGCTGCTGCTGCAGTCCTAAATGGCATTTCTCCACCCTTAGCCATAGTCAGTGGAGGAGATACAGAGCAGCTTAGCACTCTCATCGTCAGATGCCACCCCACAGCCTCCTATTCAAGATTAACTGCCCAGCAACACAAACTGACATCGGACCCTTCCTGGATCATGTTCCGCCTCTAGCCTGGAAAGAGAACTGAGCTTGATCCACTCAGTGTTCATCCTTCAGATCCCAGTGGGAATCCTGGCTTCGGACCCACAGGTCATGTGATCCTGGCAAAGCCACTTTACCTACTGCTCTTTCTGGTTGCTGTTTCCACACTAATGAAATGGTGCTAATGATGCATATCTCCTAAGCCTGCAGTGGAGACTAAATAAAATTCAATTTCATGCACAGAAAGGTCCTTAAAGAAGTGACCATCTAATACATATTAGCTGCCTCCACATCTGAACACACCTTCTCCTCCCCCATGTCTGCCTGCACCTTCCCCCAGCAGCTTACTTCGGGGGTCTGGCCCCTGTCCACGAATGCCAAGCATTGTTTGAACATCCTTCCAAGTTCCAGAAAGGTACATAAGCTAAAGGAATTCTTGTGAAAGTTCCCCAGCTTTCTGGACCATCAGCATGAGGGCCCAAGTTAGTCCTCTTCCTCCCTCAAGACTCAACCTACATGGTGGTCACTGGTGTCTGCATGAACCAGCAGGTGCTGTTTCTCTCTAGCCCCTGATAGACCCCCTTCTGCCTCTCAGAGCCACCAATATCCCTCCCCAAAGAGTCCCCATTCTGCTAATAACACCCCCTCGGTGGCTCTTCCCAGGCCTCTGGAGCTAGAATCCCATTCCTTTGCCCCAGTGAACTTACTGGCAGTCCCCCTCATCTGTAGACAAGGGAGAGAAGTGTTGTCTTTTGCTCTCAGACTTTTTATTTCTGATCTCCATGGCGGCTCATACTCAGTTCATATTGTGTGTCCTTAAGACTATCAAGGCCCTGAAGAAACAGTTGGGAAAAGATGGAGAATGGTGTAGACAATGAATTGTGTTGTAACAACCTTCTCTTAGTAGCTTTTATGGCGATTCTTCTCAAAAATGGGAGTGCTGTTGTAGAATAGGTAAGATGATACCTTAAAGAATATGCTTCATCATTTTGGTGTTCAGAATGTCAGAAAAAAATATGCACACAGCTTTTGGTGCTAATATGATATAAAATTACAATGCACCAAAAAAAACACACCAACAACAAAAAGAATATGCTCAAGTGGGCAGAGACCCCATGGGGTTGTTCAACACTAATGTCACAAACAACCTTACAAAGCCCGTTATCACCAAACAGATAGTTTCATGGGGGAAACAAATATTTAAGTGTCCAACGTAAATCCAAACAGAAACTCAAACCAATAGTGGTGGGACTATTATGTTTTGGCCAGAAAATCAGAGAAGGCTTCAAGGGCCTTAAGAGGTTTGGTAGGTGGAGGAGAGGAGACCTCCATGAAGGTGTAAAGGGGCAGGTTAGTATTTGGGAGGAGAGCTTGAGCACTGTCAGGTGACTCTGAATGGAGCCCACACCATGGGAGGCCTTGAAAATACTCAGCAGCATTTGGATTTTATTACTGAGGCAGACATTGAAGGTCCTTTTTTAATTTTAATTTTTATTTATTTTTGATATTACTGATTGAACCCAGGGACCTTCCACCTCCAGTCTTTTCTCCAAACCCTTTTTTAATTTTTTATTTTAGAATACGATCTTGCTCAGTTGCTGAGGCTGGCCTCAAAACTGCAATCGTCCTGTTTCAGCCTGCCAAATACTGGGATAATAAGTGTGTGCCACCATGCCTGGCTCTTGACACCGAATGTCTTTGAGAATTTATGTGACATATCCATCTGCTTGCCAGGCAGTGAAGAATACAGGCAGGAGCAATGACACATGAGCTAAGAGGATAGTTAAGAAATTACCACAGTGACATGTAAGTCATAGAAAATATAGGTGTGGACGAGAGGCCCCCACAGGGTCCCTTCTCAGCTGGGTAGGCTGGGGGTAACTTTCCCCTTCCATGTACCTGTGGAGGAACTCTTGATACCAAGCAGTCCATCAAAAGGGCTCATCCTGTGTAGGCAACATCAGCCTTGGCTTTGAATGTTCCTCTCCTGGACCCACCTTTCTCCCTTCCCAATACACCCATCAAGGAAATGAGCCAAGGAAGCCCCAGCAAAATAAATGATTGGCAGGTTGGAAGAGATGCTGGGAGAGGGCCTGGTTGGCTGGGGCTGGGGTCTGGTGTTTCCAGAGGACTGTGGTGTGGAACCACGAGTGAGATCGGCTACGTATTGATCAAACCCATTTGCACGTGAACCTCATCATCGGCTCTGCCTAAGCCCTCGCTTCCCCGGTAATTGACTCTCGCATATTGATTAAGATGTTGACGTGTCCCAGGATTTCTCAGCGGCAATGCGGGCGCACCTCCCGGCAGGCCAGGCTGGCAAGGCTCTTGCTGGAGGGCTGTCACCGCACGCTCCTTAATGGATAAAGCTGTCATCTGAGAGCTGGAATGTCTTGCAGGCACAAAGACAAAATTAACTGTTCAATAATGTATGGGACATGGAAAAAACTTTACCCAACAACTCCAATTGATTGCTGTAAGTGTTTTGACTGCACTTGCCTGCTTTGCATAAAGTCAGCGACTTTGGCTAGCCTGATTTTCACGCACAGCCATTTCTCGACCTCTTTCAGAATAAGAGTTGAGAGACTGGCCGCTGCCAGGAAAGGGATGTCTGGGGAAGAAAGGGCGGAGGGGTGGGGAGCAGGTAGGTACGACTGACGTCTCTCCCTGGGGGTCTTTGAGTGATCCCTGGTCTTTAAAGCAGCATGTTCCTGGCAGGTTGGTGGAATCTTCTGGAATGGACCATCTTGGGAGAGTTGGGTGAATTACTGGGCGTGGAATTCCTGAAGGTCTATGATCTCACTATGCCTGGGCCTCCCTTCCCCTCCCTGTGAGGAGGCCATAGGCCACACATTTGACACCAGTTTGACAGACAATCTGCATGTCATTTTAATTGGACCTTGCTTATTATTTGGGACTTGGCTAAATGTGTGCTAACTGTCTCATAGGTACTAGAAACCACGTCTCCCCCCTCCCCCAGTCCTCTGCTTTCTCTTCTAGAAAAGGAGGAAAATACCAAGGTAGCAAACCTATACTCTCCATCTTTTCTGCCAAGCTCAGCCTTTTAAAAACATAACAAGATCCTTTGAACATAGCTCTGTTTTATCACAGGATCTTTATTGAAGTTTTAATCAACACAAGCAGCTGACAAAATAGGAGATTGCAGATTCGGCTGTACATTATGTATCCTCCTCGTGGGTCTGGAAAAAAAAATCATAACATTAAAGGAAGAGAAAATAAACAGGCTCATTTAAAAACAAATGAATCCCACCAAACCAAGGAAATCCTCTAGCACCCAGAGGAAGGCCTGCCGTGTGGCGTGCCGACTACAGCTAGGAGCTCGGAGCCTCGTGGAGATCATTACCATAAAACAAATAAGCATCTCGCTTTTGTCGCCCACTAGGAGTGAACTCAAAGCCTCAGGCCCGAGTCCAAAGATTCCTTCTCCACAGGCCCCGCCAGCCACAGATCAGGCTGATAGCATGCCTAGAAGGCAAGGAGAGCAGGGCCCCTATGTTCAAATCTTGACCTTTTTCTTGGTCCAGCCACTGTGCCACGGTCCTAGACTGTGACACATCACTGGCCTGAGCCTCCTCTCCTCCAGGCCTCCGCCTCCCTTCCTTGCTACTTTTCTTTCCTTCCCTAACCACAAAAAAACACACATGAGCGTTTCCACTGAGTCTGTGAAGAGGGCCAGACTAGGAGGGAGGCACATTGATCTTGTCTGTCCTGATCGCAAGTCACTTCTTGAAGCCAGGCTACTGTCTTACGCTGTGAGAAAGATGTTCCTTGGGCCCCAGCACATAGCAAGCAATCTCATCCTCAAGTGGCATCTTGGACCCTGGCCACACCTTGGACCCTGGTGGCCACAGCCCAACTGGCAAGACTGATGCCTTCACAGAGATAGGAAGTGGATGCAAGAACCAGGAGGAGGCTGCCCCCCCGGCCTTGGTGGGGGTGGGGGCAGTGGTGTGTGTGTGTGTGTGTGTGTGTGTGTGTGTGTGTGTGTTGCTGTGACTAGAGCAGGAAACTCAATGACCATTTTTGCGGTTAGGGAACCTGGTAGGAGTTGGTGAAAATATATTGACAGAGGAATGGATGAGGAGGAGGGAACTGGTGAGGACACTGTTCAGATGTGCCACCCAAACAAGGAAGGGACAGGAAGTATGAGAAAAATTAGCTGGATTGTGGACCCTTAGGAAGGTTTCTTGAAATATTAACTGGGTTCTGAACTAATACCCACTGGCACAGAAGTGTTGAGAGACCCAACGTCGGACAGAACAGGATGTGATGGGATATGAGCCTGAGGTTCCTGGGAGGCTGGGGGTTGGTGGGGCCACAGGCATCGGAGGGAGCCTTGAAGGCCTGGTGGGAGCTGAGTGACCATTTGATGCTTAATGACAAAGCAGCACGATCTGTCTTTTGGAAGTGATTACTTGACCATAAAGGAATGGTGCTGAGTGGACCTGGGAAGCCTGGACCCATGATCTGTCCAGGAAGGCCACCTGGTATGAGGCACAAGGGTCAGAGCTAAGGCTCTGAGTATCAGATAAAGAAACATTACAGAATTTTGGCAGGTCCGGTTGGGGAAGGGCTGCCCACACCCTGACCCTACTGATATTGGGGTGACATTCATATCAGAATTTCCATCATGGCATAAATACTTGAAATGCTGTTTCTGGGTAATTTGGGGGTTTGCAACTAGCGCCAGGGAACCGAGCCACTGGGCCAAAAATTTTTTTTTCTCCTTCTGGCCATTTGGCCGTTCCCCTCGCTTACTCCTAAGAGTATTTGTTCCATGCATACTTTGGCAGAAGGTGAGACTACAAAGATATGAGACACCAAGTCCCTCTTCCCAGGTGATCTCTTGTTCTCACAAGAGAAAGAAAAACCAACGCAGACATGGCCACTGTGCTGAGGAAGCCAGAGGGCAAGGTGACCAACTCCTATGAGTAGTGCAGTTCTGAGGGGCTGGGGACTCGAGAAGGGTGGGTACGTGGAGGAACCTGGCCCCCCCAAAAGAGGTCCCACATCCTATTTAGTGCAATAGGGTAACAGACAGATGGGAAGGAAGTAGGGAAAATACACACAGGGTATGATAGATTCTAATCTTGGTCCGTTCAGACTGCTATAGCAAAATATCTTAGGCTGGGTCAATAACAAATAATAGAAATTTATTTTGTACAGTTCTAAAGGCGGGGCAGCCTAAAGTCAAGGCACAAGCAGGTTCAGTGTCAGGTGAGGGATTATTCTTTCCCTAAAAGATGGCACCCAGCTGGGCATGGTACACACGCTTGTGATCCCAGCATTCGGGAGGTGGAGACCGGAGGATCGCGATTTGCAGACAGCTTCAGCTACTTAGCAAGGCCCTTTTGCAACTCAGTGAGACTGTGTTTCAAAAATAAAAAGACAAGCCAGGCATGGTGGCGCACGCTTGTAATCCCTGCGCTTGGGAGGCTGAGACAGGAGGATCACACAGGTTCAAAGCCAACCTCAGCTACTTAGTGAGGCTCTCAGCTACTTAGTGAGACCCTGTTTCCAAATAAAATATAAAATGGATCTGGGAGTATAGCCCGGAGGTAGAAAGCCTCTGGGTTCCACCCCCAGTACCACCAAAAAATAAAAAATAAAATAAAAATAAAAAGACAAGCCAGGCGTGGTGGCGCACGCTTGTAATCCCCGCCCTTGGGAGGCAGAGACAGGAGGATCGCGCAGGTTTGAAGCCAGCCGCGTGCGCTGGCTTAGGAGACCCTGTTTCCAAATAAAAATGTAAAAATAGGTCTGGGAGTGTATCCCGGAGGTAGAAGGGCTTCCAGAAACCCCAGTACCACAAAAAATAAAATAAAATAAAATAAAATAAAATAAAAATAAAAATAAAAATAAATAAATAAATAAAAATAGAGTGGGGGGTGTATCTCAGAAGTAGAATGCCCCTGGGTTGAACATCCCCAGTACCGAAAAAAAAAAAGAAAAAAAAAAAAAAGATGGCGCCTATGCTGCGTCCTCACATGATGGAAAGGACTGAAGAAACAGAGGATGAACTCACCCCCTCAAGCCTATTTATAATGGCACTCATCCCATTTATGAGGGTGGGAACTTTATGACTAACCACCAAGGCCCCTCTGCCTAATACTATCCCTTTGGGAGTTAGTTGGGTTTCCCCATGAAATTTGGAGGGCCACAAACATTAAAACCATGGCAGGTCTGACTGTGTATTCGATTTGGTGGAAAAGCAACACACACGGGCCTCGGCGTGTGAGGCCACTTCAGAGTCGGTGCCACTGGGCAAGGGTCTGGAAGGACTTCCCAATTATTCGGGTCCCCTTTAACTTCTAGGCTTCCCTGGGATACTCAGAGTACTAGCCTTTCCGCCTTAGGGAAGAGGTCAGAAGTATAATTTATCCTTACAGGTAACTGGAGGGAATTGTCCTAGACCTTGGGCAACCAATGGCTAGTTTTCCCCATCTGTCTCAGGGCAGTTACAGTAAGTGATATGTAATGGTGAGAATGGAAATGATTTATTTGGAGAACTCTGTCAGTACTGCTGTTAAATCATTTGTATTTCGTTATGGGACATGAGCGTGCTAGGCATTCCCCAAACCACATTCCTTTGCTCCAGGCCTCCCTGTCATTTCCACAACTGGTTATTTCAGGCGACAATTAACAGGAAACCAGGAAACGCAGGTAACAGCCCCAGGGTGGTCACTTTTCTGAAGGACCTTGGGTATTAAGTTTCAATTGCTCCTAAGTCTCCCCCTGCCCAGTTCTCCAAAAGGAAATGAGCTGCTTCTGTCCTTGTGACAAGAAAACGGTTTCTTTTTCCCCCATTCTCTGTTTTGCCAGTCCAGCTTCAGGAAGTAAAATTAAGAGTTAAACCCAAGGCTCTCAGGGGCCTCATCTGTAAGAAATATATCTACTTCTCCCACAATCCAAATGGTAAAAGACAAAGTGGGAAAGACCAAGTTGGAAATGGAAGAAGATGCAAATAATAAAGTCAAAGGACGCAGCGTTTGTTCGCCTTTTTCTCTTCCAGATCTTATTGAGAGGCTCCAGATAGGAGCCCCAGGTGGACACACAGCGTCCCCGGCACTTCCTGCCTGGATGGCCTGCACACGCAGCCATTCTCCTCTGAGGATCCTCGCTTGGGGTCCGCAGAGTCAGATGTGCGTCTTGTCAGGGGCAGGCAGAGAGCAGGGCTCGGCGCTGGCGGGCAGGATGCGCGGCAGTTTCTGCTGACCGTGACTGCCGTGGTGTCTTTCTGCTGCTCCTGCTAAGACAGTGCACAGCATCTGTTTGAAGTCTGGTCTTTGGGAAGAAGACCCAAGAGAACATGAGCCAGGCTTGTCTGGATATCAAAGTCCAAATTAAAAATTTATTCCAGTGTTTGAAAAACTCCTGGCCAAAACCTTCAGATGGATTAAAAAAAAATACAAACTCCCTGGTTTCTTCAGTGTCTCCAATTGAGGACTAGAGGATTTATTTCCAAAAGAAAAAAAAAAAAAAAGAAAGAAAGAAAGAAAGAAAAAAATAAAAGCAAGGCCAAATAGTTCCATAAAATGGACTCCAGTCAGACAGCTTCTTAGCTAAATCTGTAAGGAAAGTAATCTGTTAAACCACTTAGGGCAACTGGGAAGCGCTTGTTTTAGTTATCATTTTTGAATCTTCTCCCTCCCCCCTTTCTTATTGTAGGTCAGATCAGCCAGCTCTTTACTGGAGCTAGAGGGTAAAGAACAAGAAACAGTTTCCTACATCCCACGCCCCCTACCACATTAGACAGAAAAGTAGAAAAGAGAGTTTGTGTTGTTTTTTTTTTAAAGTTGTGGGTTAGGGAGTGGGAAAAGGTGACCACTAAGCAAACAATTTAATAGTAATTATAAAATTATCACTAATGAAAACATAAAACTCACGAGGCAATAATGGGAGAAAGTTAAATAAAGGAGTGAACATTTAAATAATAAAATTAAGCTGAGGTCATCAACATAATTTTCAGAAGAAATAGAGCTAACCTGATGTGGGACAGTTTTTGTGAAATATTGAAATGAAAGTTGAGGATGAGAAATCAGCCCCAAGGGCAAAACAACTAGATGAAGGTCAAGGTCAATGTATCAAGTTCAGGCCTAATGCAAAGGGCAGGATAGAAGAAAGTGATGGCTAGAACCATGTCACCAGACAGAGCAACGAGACCTAGGGATGGATAGCACCTGAACCACACCAGCCATAAGCAACCTGGAAAAAAATGAAAACGAGGGCTCAGATGAATTTGTACAGGTTTTCTGGTCTGGGGATTTTGATATTATTGTTTTGTCTAGCTTTGTATTTTGAAGTATAACCTGAATACTTATCATTCGTGTACAATTTGATGGTGTGTGTGTGTGTGTGTGTGTGTGTGTGTGTGTGTGTGTGTGTGTTGCTGGGGGTTGAACCCAGAGGCATTCTATTCTATTTCTGAACTCCTTTTTATTTTTTTGCTTTGAAACAGAGTATTGCTAGGTTGCTGAGTGCCTTCCTACATTGCTGAGGCTGTCCTTGAATCTGCAATCCTCCTGTATTGGCTTCCCAAGTACTGGAATTACAAGCTTGGGTCACCATGCCAGGCTAATTTGATGACATTTTTTCGCTCTGAACCCACTCATGTGACCACTGTTCAGATCTGGCCACACATATTGCTATTACCCCAGTTATTCCCACCTTCCAAGAGTGGCCCCTCCTTAGTCTTACTTTATCATAGATTAATCTTCCTGTATTTGAAGGTCACAAAAAGCCATGCAATATTTTTCATTTCTCCATATTCTCTCTTCTTTTACTCAACATTTTACGTGTAGTTCTTCTCCATATCGTGGCACCAAGTGGTCATTTATTTATTCTCACTTATACAACCATTCCATCATGTATATACCACAGTTTGTGAAGTTCTACTATTGATAAACATTTATGTTGAGTCCAGCCTTTGGCTTGTAAAAATAGCACTGCTATGAACATCGATGTGCACCTCTTTGGGCGCCAATTTTCCCACATCTTCGTGGGTGTACCTCTAGATCGTGGAAGATCTAGAGGAACAGTTGGGTCATACAGGAAACAGTTTGTCACTGCGATTTTACTTAACTACATCCCTGCCAATCCTGTGTGACTGTCTCTGCTGCTTCACATCCTCATCAAGACTCAGCATGGTCAATTTATCTTCAGTTTACATTCTGATGTGTAAATATTATTCATTGATATTAAATTGTGCATTCCTAATTGTGCATCTTTTAAGTTTGTTACCCACTTAGTTTTCTTTTTGTGCTAAAACTATCCAATTTTTGCACCTTTTAATGTATTATATGCTCTTATTGTTGTTTTATACATGGAATCTTTAAATACTCCAGGTTCAAGGCACATCCTATTTATTTATTTATTTATTTATTTTGGTACTAGGGATTGAACCCAAGGGCATTCTCCCTCTGAGCTATGCCTCCAGACCTATTTTATTTTTTATTTTGAAACAGGGTCTTATTAAGTTGTGGAAGGTCTAATTAAGTTGCTGAGACTGGCCTCAAACCTGTGATCTTCTGTCTCAGTCTCTCAAGTACTGGGATTACAGGCATACACCACCATGCTCTGCTAAGTCCCTTGTTATATTATGTGCGACATCTTTTACTCTATGACTTGCCTTTTATTTCTCTTGCTCCTGACTTTGTGCTTTTCTTTCTTTTTTTTTTTTTTCAAGAGGGAAGTTCTTAATTTTAAGGTTTATTTTCAGTTTTTCATTTTGTGGTTAGGGAATGTTATGTCTTGTTTAGATATCTCTATTCCTAATTAATGAAGATATATTCCTGCATCATATTTTAGAAATTTATTGTTAATCTCTTACACTTAAATTGTCAATATATCTATAATTGACTTTTGTGTGTGGTGTGAGATAGGGCCAAACTAATTTTATTTTTTTGAAATACAATTAACCCAGCCACTTCTTTTATTTTTATTTACTTTTTATTTTTCTTTAATGCTGGGGATTACACCAGGTAAGCATGCTAGGTAAGCATCATACTGAGCCTCCCTGGCCCTTCAGCCATTTATTTACAAGATTATAACAGGACATTATGGAAATGACCAGGTGAGCTTCTCAGGTGCTTTAGTCAGAGGCCAAGCACATTCCGAAGTTTTAGAACGTACAGAGTATCATGATGCCCCAACTTTATATAACACCCAAAGCCCACTCCTTCTCACATGTCTATTATCAAGAGATGAAGAAATCAGTCAGCAAACAAAACATACCACAAATCAAATTAAAGGGGAAAATGTGTAGTTTGAGGCAAAATTTCCTTCAGAAGAATATGGAGAAGACAAATCTACTGGTATCGAGTTATAATGTTGGGAGATTATGAAGGCTAATGTTATTAATTGCAATTGTCATTCATAATGCACATTCTTAAGAACATCTTCATTATCTTTCACTTTTGGAATGGTTGGGTTTCCCAACAGACTTGAGAAGCAGTTTTTATTAGGCCCACATCATAAATCCAAACCTTTTCAGGTAAGGGTGTTGCTACCTCAGAAGTCACGGAGATGCTTCCTAGCCAGAGAGCAAACCCTGGATCTGAGAGCCAGCCTGCTGTCACTGGGTTCAGCTGGCTTTACAATTAACACTCTGTTCCATGTGCCCGCACACATTGTCCTTCCATAGACCATGTTCTCAAGTGGCCTCGGGCGAGCCTTGTTTCATGCCAGAGCTAAGTTCCTAGGGGAAAACATGTCTAAATTGAATTTGGTTTATTCAGTTTTATTTGCAATGAAGCCTGTGTTTAAAAGAAAGGCATACTCGATTCTTTTTTAAAGCAAGCGTCTGTTGTCTGATTTAATTGGTTTCAGAAATCTTCATTTGGGGAGCTTCAGTGACTTGTGCTGACTATTGCAGCGACTTCATAATCAGGATGGTTCCCTCTCACCTCTGGGCTCCCTTCACAGGAGCAAGGATGCTCAGGGCAATACCGCTCTCTTCAGCTCTCCTCTGTCTAGCCCTCTCCACATCTTCTGCCATCCTCTTATTGGCTCAGCTTCCTCTGGCTCCCCTTTAGGGCTCCCCATCTCTACAGTCTTGTCTCACTTGGGTGCCCCTCCATGGGAACCCATGTACTTGACCGTTGCGGCTGGCCCTGCACACCTTGGCCTGTTTGGGTTAAGACCCTTTGGAATCCACAGGGACGACTCACCAGTGACCAGGGGCAGAGCAGCTGTATCAACTCAGCTCAGGGAAGCTCAAGTATCCAGTCATCTTGGCTCTGTGGAGTTTGAAATTAAGCCCAGCGTATTACTCACGGCAAAACCAGGGGCCGGCCAAGTTAAATAGAGCACTCCCCGAAACATTCGCGGACTGATTAGAGAAGGAAGCTCCGACTGGAAGAGCAGCTATTCCATGCCTGCTTTTTATTTTTTTAAGCAACATGCTCTGTGCAAGTGAGATGGGAAAAGTGGAAACCTCAAAGAATGATATTTATTCACTTAAAAAGCTTGGATCTATGAACACATTCCAGGTCCCTTTAACTCCACAATGATGGCCACATAATGGAGCTCTTCCTTTGTCCAAAAATGGTGCTGTGCATTTTGTAAGCACTGTCTCATCCTTCTGCTCACTCTGTGCTGCAGGTAGCATGGCTCCTTTCCTTCACAGGTGAGCAGGTGGAGGACCAGAGAACCTGTGCGTGCTGCTAAGTGATGGACCTGGAGTTTGAACCCTGGCCGTCTGCCGTAGTATTCCTGCCTAATCTTGAACAAATGCAAGGATCCAGGAATCCCATGGAGGGGACCCCTCACGAGAAAGCCGTGACATTACCCCATGGATCTGTGAGTGGAAGCTGGTTTTTGTTTGGAAGAACTCTGAAGGCCAGGAGTTCAATAAGGCAGAACACGCCCCATTGAACCAAGCAGGGCTTAAGTTTGCAGATTATTTTCCAACCAGAAGGAGCTCATTGCCTTGGAGGAAGAAAGGGAATCATTTAATGGACTTTCAGAAAATATTTGTATTTTCACTTTTTCCCCCTTGCAGAACACTGAACTCTTCCCGGGCCATGGTTCATTCCCTCTGTTGGCCTTTCTACCTGGAATTGTTTTGAGATGCCTGAAGCTAGGTCCCTGTGTCCCCCACTGGCCAGGCCTGCTCTATTATTTGATTGGGGTACCCACACTGCCCTTTGCAGCTGCAGGTCCACACAGACATGTTTATTGGAGCACTGAGAATCTCACTTCTCCATGAGCCCGGGGAATTAGATTGTTTTCCACACTGGAAGTTTTCATTTGAAAAATAACCCTCTTTGTTTAACTAATGAAAAGGAGGGGCTGCTGCTGCTTCTCAGGGCTGGGTAAGAATTCCAGGGGCAGTAATTCTGTTTCTCAGTGGAAAATGTTTCAGTTTCTTAATGTTGTTTTGCAGACTGGTCCCTACCCAGTCCTGGCTCCAAGGACCACACATATACACATGTTCGTGCTCACCCATGCACACTGCACTGTTTTCCAGCCTTCTCCGTGGAGGGTTGGGGATGACTGCATCCTCTTTCCAACACCTGCAGAACAAAAATGAGGTGGGTCCGTGGCTGGCTGTCACCCAGCCAGAGGCACCCCCGCTTGTTCAGGAAAAGAATGCCTTCCCAGGCCATACGCTCAACCCCAGAGGCTGGGTGGGCCACAGAGGGAGGAAATTGGACACCAAACTTCTCCTTTCTATGCATCTCCATGCCAAGCGATTCTCTCGCACCGTGGAGGGGATGGTCTGCAAAACCTCCCTCCTCAGTCTTCATATGGAATGGTCATAAACACAGAGCTGTCATCTCTCAACCAGAAGTGTGGCCAGCATGGTATAGAGGGGTCTAGACTGCACAAAGCAAATAAACATATGGCCCCAAGAGGCAACTCAATGGGAGGAGAAAAGGCACAGACACCCAGATTAGACAGACTTGCCATGTGTCACTTAAATGGCTCAGCCCCTAGGACGAGTAACTGCTGCACCAGTCTGAGGCCTCCTGTCTACAATTATGGATAAATAACGCAGAATGTACGATGCCCTGGATGGTGTTTGTCATACAGATGATGTCCAAGGAATATCTATCTTCTTCCCTCCCCTTTGCTCTCTGTGAATGACCATCTAGCTAGCTAGCCCCATTCCTACAGAACAAGCTGAGAGCTGCCCAGCAGAGCCAGGTGCCCTCACCAAGGTCCACCGCAGAGTTAACGTGAGCTGTCACTGGGGCACTGGGTGTTTTAGGTATTGCAAGATCTTTACAGTGAGAACTGTAAAGCTTGCAGTCCAGGAATTTAAAGAATTCTCTCCTTCTAGATTCCTTGTATGAGAACAATGTGTGGCTTAAACACAGTCCTCTTTAAAGCAAGCAAGAGGGAGGGGCAGGGTGACCTCTATGTGGAGACATTTAGAAGATGCATGCACATTAAATGTAAAAAGATCAGCTGTTAGCATCAGGTAATGAAGAGTTTTAAAAATAGATAAGGATAGTATGAAACAAGTGTATTGGTCAGACCACTTTTCGTTTTAAGTAAGGGAAACACTCTTCTATATTAACTTAAGCAAATATATAAATAAGGAATTTATTGGTTCATAGAACTAAGGCATTCTGGGTTAGATCTTTAGGTGGGGCCACACAAAGTCATATTATGTTAAGGCTAACTTATTCCCCCCCCCTCTCTCCTTCCATCTCTTCATTTTTTCTGAGTTTACATTTTCCTCTTTCTGATAAGCTTTCTCCTCCCAGTTTAACAGCTCAGCAGAGAAAGAAATTCTCTTTCAACATCTGAATACCAAGCCTAGGAGGATTCTAAGTGACCCAGCCCTGAACCTATCATGAGCTGAAACAGAACTTACTACACTTTTTTTTTTTTGCAGTAGTTGTCCAGGGGTGTTTGGGGTGCCTACTCTCAGGTGGGCACTGTAGGCACTGGGAACCCAGTGGTGAATGAGGCAGACGATGCCCCTCTCCCTGGAGCCTTCGGTCTTGTAAGAGGCCGACACTGTGGTCAAATCCCGTTGTCCCCTATGACTCTGTGTCAGGACTCATACAGAGGTATAGCATCCTTTCTATTCACAATAAAGCTGAATTCTTCACAAAATCAACTGGAAGTCACCAAATATAATTGTACTTGCTAAAAGTGCCCACATAGAAAACCAGCATGCATGTTGTCTCACCACCGTCCCCCAGCAGAATAGAATCAATGCCCTGCTGAACGGCCTGCCAACTAGAAATTCTGGCTCTGAAGAGACTCCATGGCTTTGGAGTCCTTGCAGAAAACTCTCAACCCATCTGACAAAGAATGCAACAGAATGACTGCCCCTCTTGGCCTCTGCCCTTCTCATCAGGGTTACAGAAGGTTTCCAGAGACAAGAATTGTGCAGCTCCTATACATGGTCAGTTACTCCCAAGAAGCTCAGAGATCTCTTCTAAGGGAATATTTATATGTCTCCCTTCGAAGAGATATGTTTCATATATTTTTGATTAAAAGGAGGTGAGGTTATCTATAATCACTTATGAAATGGAATTGTATCCTGAGTACACTGTGATTACTATGATTTTATGTTAGAGGAGAAAAAAGTGGCTCCTCCAAATTTCTGTATTTGGAGGCCACCAGCAAATTTGTTTGTTTGTTTGTTTGTACTAGGGATTGAACCCAGGAGCATTCTACCTCTGATCTACACCTCCCCAGTCCTTTTATAGTGTTTTATTTATTTTTTTATTTATTTATTTTTTTTGGTGGTACTGGGGTTCCTGGAAGCCCTTCTACCTCCGGGCTACGCTCCCAGACCTATTTTATATTTTTGAAACAGGGTCTCTTATGCCAGCGCGGCTGGCTTCGAACCTGCGCGATCCTCCTGTCTCCGCCTCCCAAGCGCGGGGATTACAAGCGTGCGCCACCACGCCCGGCTATAGTGTTTTATTTTGAAACAGGGGCTCACTAAGTAGCTGAGGCTCCTGTGTCAGCCTGTGATCCTCCTGTGTCAGCCTCCCAAGTAGTGGGATTGATTACAAGCATGTGCCACTATGCCTGGCTACACTTGTATTTCTTAATAACTTAGATTTGCAATGGGGCAGGAAGGTAGTCTCAGATATAATTCATTCAATATTTATGGAGTACCTATCATGTGCCAATCCTTTGGTTATAAAAGACAAAGGCTACAGCATGCTTGTTTCGTGGATAGGGTGGCTAGGATAGAGATCTGTGCATAAATCTGCCACACCACAGTGGCTACGTGTTCTAAGGGATCTGTGCATGGGACATTATACCACAATGTGTCCTAGACACACAGTAGGCTCTTGGTGCTCATAGAGAGATGAGTGGTTTTTCTCCTCATCTCAGAATGCCTGCCTAGGACCCCAGCACAGAGTCAGGGAGATTCTAGAGAAAGATTGAGGAAAGGCTTTTGTCAGGCCTCAGAGCCATCTCTGCTTGTTAAGCATGCTTAACCTCTGCAGGCCCGAGGTGGTGTGCGACCAGCATCCCCAGGGCTCGCTGGACAA
Organism: Muscardinus avellanarius; assembly: GCF_963383645.1. Classification (NCBI taxonomy): domain Eukaryota; kingdom Metazoa; phylum Chordata; class Mammalia; order Rodentia; family Gliridae; genus Muscardinus; species Muscardinus avellanarius. Next base: position 57,588,276 of record NC_137799.1, on the reverse strand, counting down.
TCATTACTTTTTATTATGCTTCTTACTGTCAGGTACTCCGAAATCCACACGGACCACTCCTATGATTCCAGGTTGTCCCAAAAGAGAAACTCAAGGCTCTGTGATGAGCACAGCAGGAGAGGGAGCTGGCTGCCTATCTCAAAAGGGCACATCACCATAATCACAGATATACCGTGAGCATATGCAGAAGGAATGTGTCGGGGGAGTGTGTGTCAGGAGCTGCCCAGAGGATACATAAACCAGGCGCCCCTCCCCGCACCCCTCTCCTCCACCAAACGGTGTCTTTAAGACATGTGATGGGTGCCCACAGCGTCTCCCCGACCCTGCAGAACCCCTCCCCCAGCAGCCACCTTTGCTGCTATTCCACTAAAGCCAGCCGGGGTCTCCCCTGGGCTGGCTGTTGCCTTCATATTTCATGCGGAATGCGCAGCTTCCCAGGAGCCCTAGGCATGCCCTGCATTCTGATGCATTGGCCGGCTCTGACACCAGCCAGCTCCGGAGCATGCCTAATGAGGAGGCTGACATGGAGGCGGAGGAGTCAGGCCAGCTGCGGAGGGCTGCTGCAGACATGGAGTGGGGTGACAGAAAAGCGCTGAGGGACCAAGGAGAAAGATGGTGGGTGCCTCTACCGTCAGATATGGTCAACGTGAGCCAATTTAAACCACGCCAGGGACGGATCAGAGCTTCAGATAGAGAGCAGTTTGGATCAAGGAGTATCCTTGGGAAAAGCATAAAATTAAAAGAAGGAGAAGCCATAAAGACTAAGGGGTTTGCAGTTCCAAATTGCTCATCTTTCAGTGGGCAGGGCTGATGCCCATTTCAGTATGTGGAGAGCTTCTTCAAGTTTCCTTAGAGACCACTTCATTACCTAAGGATCCTGATGAAAGGCTTTCCTTAAAGCCTTGCCTACCTTAATCTCATGCATTATTCCTTGTTTGGACTGGCTGTATCAAAATAAATTGGCCCTTGCTACCCTTGATAGTTAGGACATTTATACATGGGGTATAGCAAGTGCCTATAATCACCAAAGCTAGAGGATGTGGTGGTAATGCCATCTGCCTAACACTTTTTCCTAGCTTGGTCCCATTTAGTTATCCTACCAACTTGCTGAGGTAGATCAAGCTGGTTCCATTTTATAGTAAGTAAAATGCAAGTAGCAGGAGTGAGAGAAGTTCATTCAGGGCCCAGCCTTCAAACACAGTCTGGCATTCAGTATTGTCAAATAAGATGGCTACCCATGAAAAAAGTAAAAGTTATCTTTCCACTTTAATATATGTAGAATAAAGTAGAAAACTCTGGCTCCCAATCATATAAACAAGATATGTGCTATAGTTTGGATCCTGAAAATTCTCCGAACATCATGCATTGATGGCTTGGTTACCAGCCTATGGGACTTTTAGGAGGAAGCAGTGGAACCCTTAGGAGGCAGGACCTAGTGGAAGGAAGTTAGGTCATTGGGGGCGTGGCCTTGAGTGGACTACTGGAACCCTGGCCCCTTTTTGTCTCTTGCTCACTGTAAGGTAAGCAGTCTTCCTCCACTACACGGTCCCAACACCATGATGTCCTGTGCTGCCGCAGGACCAAATCAGCTGTGCCAAATGACTGTGGTCTGAAACCTCCGTAACTGCGAGCCATAAGATTTTCTCAGTTATTTGGTCAGTGATGAAAAGCTGACTAAAAAAAAAAAAAGTGATATTAACAAACAAAGCTTTATATTTATATAGGAAAGATTATTACTTACATAATGGAAACTAACAATGCAATTTCCTTTAAAATGTTGACTTTGTCATTCCTGTTCCTCTGTGGTGTGTGTAATAAGCCTTCTGTCCGTGCATTGGGGAAAACAGTTTCTAATGAGAGTAGTAACCCTTTACTAAACGCGCATTACATGCCTCACGCTTTTTATTAATTATCCCACATCATCCTCCTAACACTGAGCCAGGTGCAGTCCCACTGTGTAGGTGGGTAAACTCCTGCTCAAAGAAGCCACAGACAGGCCAACACATTGCTTCTAGGAAGCAGGGCAGGGAACAACTTGACTTAAAACTGCGGGCTTTTAACCTTGACCGATAATGGTCATATTATACCACCCCATTTTGTAGCCATATCATATCAGTATATCTTTTTTGTTTGTTTGTTTCTGTACCAGGGATGGAACCCAGGGGCATTCTACCTCCGAACGACGCCTCCAGTCCTATTTTTTATTCTTTATTTTGAAACAGGGTCTCACTGAGTTGCAAAGGGCCTCGCTAAGTAGCTGAGCTGTCCCCGCACCATGATCCTCCTGTCTCGGACTCTCAGATACTGGAATTACAAGCGTGCGCCACCACGCCACCTTCAGTATATCTTTAATATAATGCAGTGCTTCTCTGCCTTCCAGCATTAGTGTTCTTCATGTTGTACCTATTGGCTTCTTAAAATCTCTTCCTCACTAATAACAGTATTTCCCCACCACCACTAGCAAAAGTACGAAATCAGGATCTCAAAGAGTTACCTGCATTTCCATGTTCATTGCAGCACTTTACACATTACCCAAGACGTGGGAGCGACCTAAGTGTCCATTGACAGGTGACTCTGTGGTATATGCATACAATGAAATAACATACAGTCTTTAAAAAAATTCTGCCATTTGTGAAGATATGCGTTAGCCTGGAGCATGTCAAGCTGGATAAAGCCAATCATAGGAGGACAAATACGGCATGACTGTCCTCACATAAGGACTTTAAAGTGGCAAGATGTAGAGAAAAGCACAAAGTAGAATAAATGATCCAGGATCTGGGAAAAAAGCTTTATTGTCCAAGTGTCCAAAGCTTCAGATATACAGCATGAATGAGTCCTGGAGATCTACTGACCAGCATAGCACCTATAATTAGTAATACTATATTATATACTTAAAATTGCTAAGAAGGCAGTTCTTAGGATAACTATAAAAGTACCAATACCTGTACTTTTTCTTATGTGGAATTATATTTTACTGGTTCCTTTTTTAATGCTTCTTTAGATTCTGTCTTTTCTAAGAATAGAATAGACCCCAGTTTAAATTTTTTATAGAATACTTTTGGAGGTGGAACTATAGATTTTACAGTTGAAGGAAATCTTGAAGTTGTCCATCCCCCACCTTGCTCCCAGGGCAGGAATTTCCCCTTCATATCCCCAGCAGGTGGTTATCCCATCCCCACTTAAACATCCTCAACTCTAGGAGGGTCTATGCCATAAAAACATCTTGGTCCACTGTTGAGCAACCTGAATTGTTGGAAAAGCCTTCTTCACGCTTTTGACACAGCTGCGAGAGTGTGACGTCTATCATAGAATGACTTCAGACCCATCTTAGTTGACTAGGACTCCATAACAAAGTACCACAAACTGGGTTGCATAAACAACTGAAATTTATTGTCTTACAGTTCTGGAGGCTAAAAGCCAAAATCAAAATGTCAACAGGGCTGGTTCCCTCTGAGGACTGTGAGGGAGAACCTGTCCCATCCTCCTTTCTCTTGGCTTTGGGGGTTTGCTGGCAATCACTGGCGTTTCCTGGCTATCCCTCTCTGACTTCATTTTCCCTAAACATTCTTGCCGTGTGTGTGTGTGTGTCTGTCTCCAAAATTCCTCTTTTTATAAGGACAAGTTATATTGCATTAGGGGCCCAGCCTACTCCAGTATGACTTGATCTTAACTGACCACATTTGCAATGACTCTATTTCCAAATAAGGTCACATGCTGAGGGGCTGTGGCTTTAGACTTTGATACACAAACCTAAGAGGGACATAATTCAACCCACAATAGTCCCCTGCCTGTAAATCAGCCCTTTAGACATAGGAAGAAAGCACTTGTGTTGCCCCCGAGGCTTCTCTTGTCTGGTTTCACAACCTCCAGCTTTGCCAGACCCCTCTGCCCTGGGAGCCTCTTCCAAACACACTCTTCCCTTTGTCAGTGCCTGAAAATGTGGCGCCCTGCCAGCTGGGTTCTGAGAGCTTTGCTTCTCCACGTCAGCGCTAGTTGAGTTCACACTCCCAGCAGCCTTAGGTGTGCGGATTGATCACGGACTTCACTGGATCCTCCAGGTCTCTAGCACGGGATTGTTCTTAAACCTGCACTTCCCTACCCAGTACCCTGCTATTTGATTCTCTTTCTAAAACATCAACAAAGCAATTGTGGCCAGAGAGAGAGAGAGAGAGAGATTGGGAGAAAGAGAGAGTCTTTCAGTCCTTTGCTGGAGCCCTGCTCTCCCAGGTTGAGGCAGTGCCCTGCAATTGTGGGTCTTCCGGTCACTTTCCAGTTGCCACTGTTGCAAACCCTGTTTCAGGTCACATCAAATCTCTCACCAGAATGAAGATATATGACGTGGTTTGAGGTCACCTCATTTGCCAGCCCTGAGGCTGAAACACTGGAAGAGACTGAGATTTTTTGGTGGGCTTGGTTTCTCATAAACACGCCATGTCAACCTCTCATCAACCCATTGTCCTGTATATACTCTCCGAGCCTTACTCTCTGAAGATTTGTTCCATTTTCTTGCAAAATATTGAAATTCCCAGCTCTATGTTTTCCCTGGATTATTTCCAGGGAAATAATGCTTTCCTATTTTGGAAATCAGTCCCACATGTCTTCTTTTAATACTTCTGATAAATCTCCTGATCATGATTCATATTTTTTCAGCCCTTTAATAAATGGCCTTCTTAAGCAATTATTTTAATCAGTTTCTAATTTAGGGGCAGAGGAGGGTGACTCTTTAAGTCTACCAATCCATATTTCTTCCAAGAGCACCCTTTCTTGGTTAGGCTTCCCTTTAAAAATATCTGTATTAGTGTTTGTTCCCATTGCTGTAACAAAATATCTGAAGCTGGGTACTATTTGAAGAAAAAAGGTTAATTTAGGAGTTTTTTTTTTTCTGGAGGCTCAACAGAATGGTGCCAGCTTTTGCTTGGTATGGTGGATGGCATCCCAATATTGGGGGCACATGTGGACAAGATTACATGACAAATGAAGTCAGAGAAAAGGGAGGATTTGGGTTCCCTCTTTTATAACAATTCATTCTCATAGGTTCCACAGAATTATCGTGAACTCTCTGAAGGTAGAGACTCTTAACACCTAAGGACCTAAACACCTTCCACTAGACTCCACCTCTTAAAGGTTCCACGCCACCCTTCTCATTGCCACACTGAGGATCAAACCTTTGCAACATGAATTTTTTTGGGGGGTTGAACTACATTTCAACCATAGCAATATCAAAAACCAAGCAAATTAGGAGTGGATGTGGGGTAAAGCAAGTACCAGGCTTAAAAGAAAATAGTCAACTCTATTTTCCAAAATTGATTTTGAGGGAATACGAGATAGGGAAATTGTGAGTATCCAGAGTAGAAGGAGTTGAAGAAGGGCGGAGAGAGGCAGGGTGAAATTTGGGATTCTACCTGGATTTGATCTACCTTGTGTTTGAAAGCAAGACAATTCTACCAACCCAAGCAACATTCAGGCTCGAGTTTAGCCCTAATTCTTCCAGGAAAAACTCTGGAATCCCTAGAAAGGATTGTGTCTTATTGTATTTTACACACAGAGTATCCTATTATTTAACACTCCCCATCCCTACCCTATACCTCAATATTAATTTTGAGGAGCTAGCAGCTAGCATTCAATAATAATTATTTCTATTTTTAAATTTAGTTTTAAAACTAACGATCAGCAATTTAAAAAGAAGAACACTCAACTTTAAGATACTATTTGAAGTCAGCAAAATATTTCATGTGTACACTAAAATTTATTCATTAAACAAAAATAGAATATCTCACACGTTGCACTCTGTCTTATTGTCTTGAATGTCAGACATAAATAAAAGGTCCAAGAGATCACATAAAATGACAGACTTGATACAACACGAATTCTGTTTCTTAGTCTTTGCAATCTTGTACCATGGCTTAAAAAAAAAAAAAAACCCTATTGTTTAAATGCAGGGATTTTGTTCTACCACAGGATTTAAAGGCATAAATTGCTTCTAAAGTGAACTCCATTGGTCCTTAACTCCCAAAGGGACATGAAAATCTGTGTCTGTTTGTATTGGAGACTATATGGATGAGAACTTATTAATTAGCTTCCACAGAGAATAAAAAGTTTATTAAATGATATGTAATATGCATCTATATGTGTGTTCTATTGTTTGGAACCAGAATCTTCCCCCAAAGACTCAGATGTTGACGGCTGGGTCACTGGCCTGTGTTCCTGTTGGGAGAAGGATCCTACAGGGAGGAAATTAGCTCGTTGTGGAAGTGCTGCTGAAGAGACTACTGGGACTCTTTTCTCTCTCTCTTTTTTGCTTCCCCATGGCCATGAGGTGAGCAGTTTCCTCTGCATCACATTTCTGCCATGATGTTCTGTCTTAACCACAGCAAAAGCAATGGGGTCAAGAAAACATGGCTGACGCCCGAAACTGTGAGCCAAAATAAGTCTCTCCTCCTTTAAAGTTACTCATCTCAGGTATTTTGTCACAGTGATGGAACGCTGACTAACACAGAGTATGTGTGTGTGTGTGTGTTTGTGTTGTGGTGTGTGTGTGTGTAATTAAAACTCAAAAGCAATTGCAATGATTGCTTAACACAGACCAACCAAATCTTTAGGGAGATGAGAGAAAGCATATTTTATCATTGACATTTTTTAGAATCACTGGTACATAGTAGAAAGGAAAGGTAAGCAAATATACACAGGTCCTGGGCACTTCTGTCCTCCCGATCTCACCCTGGGTGGCCATCGCCAGGAAGTCCTGGGGATGGGAGGAAGAATTGTGTGCTCAGACATATGTGGAGTACTGTGGCAGGCAAGGAGCCATTAGGGCCTGAGCTAAAGGTCTGGGTACAACTGAGCGGTTAAATGATGTATGTTGATTTCACTTCACATATTCCTGCATTGTCTCTTTGGTCCACAGCTATCATCAGGGCATTGCCACCTTGAGCTGCTTGACGGCCAAAATCCTGTTTTGTGCCTCTCTAGTTTGCCGGACAGTTGGAGACAGTGGACGGTGGCACACCTTGAGTCTTCGGTATCTGACTATAGATGCCATCAATAGTTTAAAGGCAGCTCATCTCTCTATGCTATCTGAACTTGTGAATTGCACCTTCCTCCTCTCTTGTTTATTACCTACACTAGAGGCTTGTTTTTCCCTAAGACAGTTATATAAGACTCTTGATTCTCTGCATCCCTGTTAGCTCATCTTCACTCCTTTGGCTTCCATGGCCTCAGAAGATCAACACAGAGGAGGAGGCAGAAAGGAGATCCCCGAGGACGTAAGCATTCTAGATCCACCGTGATCCTTAGGCCCCGGGACCCCCCAGCCTGGTTTCCCCATTTTCCGCACAAACTGGAAGTGACATCTCTACCAAGGTGTCCTCAGGCCCAGGTGGGAGGGTCTCGGGGAGCCAGAAGATGGAGCCCTTAGGAAACTCTGCTGGCTCATGTCTGCCTTCCTCGGGGAGAAATTCGGCTCTGTGAGTTGAAGCAGTTCCTTCTGTTCACCTCCGGACCCCGCAGTTTAGTTCTTCATTAAAAGAAGGTCCGTTGAGGGGTTTAAACACAAAACTCCCTATAATGGTGAATACTCAGAATTACTTTCCACCTGATACTGCTTCATTTAATTGGACTAAAGCAGGCTCCCTTGGCTCCAGACTCCCTTGAAATCCTGCCCAAATTTGCCTGGCTCCTTCGCGGGCCTGAGTAAATATGCGGCAGGTGCGCCCAGGGGTTGCGAGCTGGGCTCCCATGAACCGTAATGGTTGCTGCATGACTGATTCCCCAACCCTTCCACCCTCCCTCCAAATCCCAGGCCCATCCCTGCTTATGCAAAGAACAGGCTCCCCAGTGTCGTCTTATGAAGAAGTGGTAGAGCAATTTCATTTAATATTGCTAGTGCTTCCATTAACCTGAGTATATTGCTCTCCATCCTCAATTTAAGACTCCCTCTTTCTCTTGATTATCGCTGTATTTCAGAGCACCTGAATGTCCTCCCCAGACCTCGAAGCCAGCCTGGAATAAGATAAGGATCAAAAGCTATCTTTCTGTTCCTTGAGTTTTCTGGCTTCAGAAGTAACTCCGCCTTCCGGTGCCACACCCAAAGGCCTTAGCACCCCGCTGCTGGCTCCCTTTATTAGAACCCAGAACTCCACTACCTCTCCCTGCTAAGTTCCATAAAGGGCAACTGCCCTTTCCCTACCTCACCACTTACCTGTGGTGGGTGGTCCAGCGCTGATTTAAAGTTGGCCTCTCAAACCCTTTGAGAATTGAGTTGATAAGCTGCAGCTAGATCCTTCCCAGACCCTAATTCAGTTACTCAGGGAGTGGTCCAGCAGCTGGCCTAACAGGAAGCATAGACCTTTTTGGGCCAAGAATGGGAATCAGGATCAAATGCTCAAAGAACAGCTCTCTCAGACACCGAGGCAGGTCAAGGGCGGGGCCGGAAGGGGGAGAATGAGCATAGGCTTTCCGTGGAGACAGTTCAGGATTCTGAATACAGTCAGGAGAGACAGCAGGGAAGCTTCAGACTCAGTCAGACTTGGGTTGGAATCTTAGCACCACAAGTCACAACTTCACTGGTTGGGGATAAGGGAACAAACCTTCTTGCAGGATGGGCAAATGATATCATATTTATAGTCCTGTGAGAATTAAGACAAAAATATAAATAGACAGTGCTGGGCACAGGGAAAGAGCCTGATACTGAGCTGATGGCCACAGATGTCATTTCCTGCGATTGTGCATTAAGAAGATGTCCTTCTATTTTGAAGATGTCCATTAAAGGATTTAGGAGCGAAATGTCATGTCTATAATTCCCTTTAAGATATTCCAGAAATATTGGGAAGTACATTTATTCCTTGGGAAACTTGAGCCAGAACAATACTGACTTTTTCAGAATCAGGGTAACATCATTCATTGTCATGGTTTTAAAAGCCATCTACTTGTCAACAACTTCAGTTTTCTACCTCCGAGCCAGACTTCTCTTAGGAACTCCAGACTGAACTATTTGACTGCCAAATGGACCTTGCCAAGCCAACATATCCTAAATGTAATGCTTTTCTCCCACCCCAGCCTTATCCCAACAACCTGGCTCCCTGCTCCACTCTCCCATCTTGGTAAACAGAACCACCATCTACCCAGACACTTGAGGCAGAAGCCCAGGGAAGAGTCCTGAATCCGCCTCCCTCCTCTCTCCACACACCAGGTCCACCAGTATTTCCCCGTTGGTCTCCGCTAAAGACTCCCCAGCTGCCTCCTACCCGAGTCCACATCCACCCTTACCTGGACCTATGGAATTAATCTCCCTACCTCACCTCTCACCCCTAACAATCCATTCCCTGCATAGCCAGGATGGTCCTTTTAATGCACAATCCAAATCATTTCACTTGCCTGCTCAAAATACCCAGAAGGTTCTCTTGTGACTACCATTAAATCCAAATGTTCCCCCTGGCCTGCAAGACCAGGCGTGCATCCCATCACCTCCCCTGCCATCTCCTTCTTTCTCTCCATCTCTACCCTGTCTCCCTTTCCCAATGCTCTGCAGCCATGCTGGCCTTGAATTTTCTTTATCTTCCTCTTATTTCTAGCTTCTTCTCATCCTAAACATCTCAACTTTGAGATGTTTGCCCCTTTGAGCATCCTTCTATGACATCCCAAATCTCAAATGGGCCCCTCTCTTGTTCTCTCTTGTAGCACCCTGATCTTTTTTTTTTTTTTTTGGTGGTACTGGGGTTCCTGGAAGCCCAACTACCTCCAGGCTACACTCCCCGACCTATTTTTACATTTTTATTTGGAAACAGGTCCCCTAAGCCAGTGTGCGCAGCTGACTTCGAACCTGCGTGATCCTCCTGTCTCTGCCTCCCAAGCATGGGGATTACAAGCATGCGCCACCACGCCCGGCCACCCTGATCTTTTAACCTCCATAAAAGGAAGGATCATCCATTTGCCAATTTATATCCACTGCTTGGCATTCATTAAGTAGCTCTTCTGTGAATGAATTGGATGAATTCATTAATTTAAAAAATTCTACTGCCCTTATTGCAAATTCCCACCTCTGAGCTCCGCCCCTCCATTCTCAGCTATAATTTCCAGGGCACATGCTTCTGCCAAACACACTTCATCTGCCTGTTGCTCTACTGTACTTCCCAGTGTTGCTGAACCAGCATCCTAGAGCCCTTGAAAGGCAGGTTGGTTGGCTGAGCCAATGGATGAAGTGAACCTCTGTGTACAATATGTTAATTGTATGTGTTTCATACACAGTCTTAGATTTTTCTTGCATTAACTACTGCCTCTGGGTTGTTCATCTAACAACTCTTGCAAAATAGGACCATGCAAACATGAATAATAAACTCCAGGCCCTACCCTAGCTTCCTCCTGTCTGGGCCCCACCAAATGCCCCCCCCCCTGTAGTGTGTGTGTGTGTGTGTGTGTGTGTGTGTGTGTGTCTGGGGAATGAGCCCAAAGGCATTATACGTCCGAGTTACACACCTAGCCTTATTTTTTATTTTTTGGAGCAGGGCCTTATTAAGTTGCAGAGGCCTCACTACATTGCTGAGGCTGTCCTTGAACCTGCAATCCTGTCTCAGCCTCCCAAGCATGGGATTGCAGGCATGCACCACCAGGCCTGGCTTTTCCTGGCACTTTTGAGGAGGTTTGCTGCTGTCTCTCAGGTTGGCATTTGGGCCAGCTTTGAATGTGGAAACCTCTCCAGTCCCCGGGAAACTCTGGCCTTCCTATCAGACTCAGAGCTAACAAGAAGCGAATGCGCAACCTCCGGGATCACTGAGGTCGCAATTACGTAAGGATTATTAATGAAGCAACAATGTCAAAATTGTGTGAAATAAAACTCAGATTTAAGTACTTAAAATAAACAGATATAAAGTAACAGATGTCCCGTTTTGTTCTCAGATGATTTCATCCCTTGTTAAAAATAAATGTCTGGCTTGAAAGGAAAAAAAAAGAAAAAAGAAAAGGGACTTTACTCCCATGTTAAAAATTAATTGATTCCAGAGACTGGTAAAGCAACGGAAGGGTGTGGGGCTTTTATTTATTTTTTTCTTAAGGCAAAGATATATTTGTGTTGATTTTTATTTCAGCAAGTAATGAATTCATTGCCTAGCCCCAACTTTGATAGGCCAAACTCACGTCCCTTGAAACCCAAAGGGGAAATTTCTCCAAAGTTATTATGTAGATAAGAATGGGGCGCAGTGTGTCTATCTGAGGAGAATTTAGTTCCGTAGTAAACCCCAAAGGATGCAACAGCAGACGCTTCGAAAGTCAGGAGTCCTGACTGTCATTTTGCATAGCCACGGAGTCCCACCAAGGAGTTCTTGCTTTGGAATTTCAGCGTGGAATTCCCAGAGAAGACTCCTACTGAAAATTAGTAATGGGAAAGGCAAATTAGGTCATCTTGTCCGTCCCCCTGCCAGCTTCCTACACTGTGGTTAATTTTCTCCTCCTTTGATCAGACACATTTTAAATGTTTCAAGAGATGGAAATTGCACCAGTTGTCCCCCCCAGAGCCCACCGTCTACTGAAGTTACGGGACTCGATTTTCTGCCTGTGAGACTCAGAGGAATTTTTCCAGGAGTGGGAGGTTGTTTGTGGGCCAGAAACTGCCTTTATCTCCCTCTCCCCATCCCTCTTCATTTTTCTAGTTAGGGCTCAATTCATAGGGATTAGGAATCCAGAGGAAATGTTCATCTGCCCCACATCACAAAATGGCCCTGGGAACATTCAAAGGAAATAATTTATTTGTTGAATCTGAGAACAAACACAAGAGATTAATACTAATGCCCTTGAATAAAAGATGGCGCCACTCATAGCCCTGACACCAGCTTGCTGTGCTGTGCCAGAGCTACGTGTAACAATTACGGAGAGGGATAAATAATCCAGATAGGAAACCACATGCTCCCGGGAAGAAAATACCTGTTTCTATGCCATTCAACACTTAGAGAAGTAAACGTGCTTTGGAGTTTCAAATGAATTAAAATTTTCATTTCCCCTTACAATGCCCCATCTCTGAAGCCCATAACTAGAAGAACCAATGTTAGCAGTGAAGAATAAAAAATGAGATGGCTACACAGCGTGTACATGCACTTAACACCGCTGGTTGTATCCTTAAAGCTGGTTAAAATGGCAAGCAGAAAATGTTGGGGGAAAAAGCTATTCTCACTGTCCCAAAGAGAAGCAGGGCCTCCATGCAATGGGCAGCGTTGGTGGCAATGATGCGAGGCATGGGCTCCTCCACCTTGGACACGGCGTGCCCTCAGGATGGAAGGCAGTGGTTGGGTTAGAGACTGGACAGGGCCGTCTCTACACAGCACCTTCCCTTGCCTTCTCCACCCCTGAGCCAGGGACACAGAGGGTGGCACACGAGGTTCTCCAAAGAGTTTCCAGTACCTCTGTGTTGCTATTCTGTGGCCGATGCTGCTGTTATCAACATCCCTCCATTCCCAGTCCACTGTCTGGCTCACCCTCATTTGCTTCTTGAGTCTCACTCCACCCAATGCCTAAAAGCAATACAAGGAAAAGCTCACTCCCCCAGCTTCCCTTGCAGCTGGAGGCCGCCCCCGCGACTGGGTTCTGAGCAACATGATGGACACAGGCAACCCGGTAGAGGTGGTCTCTGCCTCTGTGCCCCATCACCCACCTAGCTCTGTACTCTTCCTTTATTGTGATGCCTGAAGGAGCAGCCATTTTGCAATTTTGGGGGAGGAAAGCCAGCCTCAGTGTCTACTGCCAGTAATCCTTGTACCTAGGGAGGCTGGGCCAAGTGGGTTACGGGTTCAAGGCCAGCCTCAGCAACTCAGAGGCCCCGTTTCAATTTTTTTTTTTTTTTTTTTTTTGCAGGTCTGGGGATGGAACCCAGGGGCATTCGACCTCCGAGCTACACCCCCTGCCCTATTTTTTTAATTCTTTATTTTGAAACCGGGTCTCACTGAGTTGCAGAAGGCCTCACTAAGTAGTTGAGGCTGTCTGCGAACCGCTATCCTCCGGTCTCAGCCTTCTGAATGCTGGGATTACAAGCAAAATTTTAAAAATAATAATAAAAGCGCTGGGATGTAGCTCAGGGATAAATGCCCCTGGGTTCAGTCCCTGGTAAAGAGAGAGAGAGAGAGAGAGAGAGAGAGAGAGAGAGAGAGAGAGAGAGAGAGAAAGAAAGGGAGGTGTAGTTCAGAAGTAGAAGTGCCCCAGGGTTCAATCCTCAGTACAAAAAATAAAAGAGGAGGCTTGGCTATGGAGACGTTACTGAGCTGCCAGATAAGTCTTAGAAGGATAGGTCAACTGTGTATGTGTGTGTGTGTGTGTGTGTGTGTGTGTGTGTGTGTGTGTGTGTTCTGGAACAAATAAACACCTTCCCCCTTGTTGAAGCCACCACAGCGTGGCTTTCTGTAGCAGCCAAATGCATTCTTAACTGATATAAACTCTTTGTCATGTCATTGGAAATTCTACATTACTCACTCCTTCTAGTGAGGTGCTGAAGGCCAGTGTTAAGACACAAATGCTTTTTGGAAGGGAAACATTTTAAGTTACAACGAGCCAGTGATGCCTTAGTTCAACAGAGTTTACCAAAATGGCTATCTATTTCTATAGCTGGGGACTAAAGGAGCGGGTGGAGCCAGATGGGCTTTGAGGTGAGGGAGGGGGAGGGGGTTTGGTCAACGGAGTTCTGCAGTGCAAGGCGTTTCCCACTAAAGTGAAGGCCCTGGGGTGGTGGACAGAGCTTGAGGAGAGAAGGGGATGGCTGGAAGGGCCATGGAGAAAGCCAGCTCTCCTTTGGATTCTCTTGTGGAGGAAGCCTCATCCCTGAGCAGTGGCTACAGAGGGTGGCAGGTACACATGTATAGAAATGTCACAGTGAAGCCCAGTGGTTTGTACAGTGAAAAACATGCATTTATTTACATGTTAATAAAGACAGTTTTTAAGAGAAGCTGCTCTCAGGCAGGAGAGCTTTTTTTTTTTTTTTTTTTTTTTTGGTGGTACTGGGGTTTCTGGAAACCCTTCTACCTCTGGGCTATACTCCCAGACCTATTTTATATTTTTATTTGGAAACAGGGCCTCTTAAGCCAGCACATCTGGCTTCGAACCTGTGTGATCCTCCTGTCTCCGCCTCCCAAGCGCAGGGATTACAAGTGTGTGCCACCATGCCCGGCAAGAGCTTATTAATTTATTTATTTTTTGTGGTACTGAGGGGCTTTTCTACCTCTGGGCTATACTACCAGATTTATTTTTTTAAAATATACTTTATTTGGAAACAGAGTCTCACTAAGTTGATGAAAGCCTCACTAAGTAGCTGAGGCTGGCTTCGAACCTGTAGATACTCCTGCCTCAGCCTTCCAAGCACTGGGATTACAAGCATGCCAAGGCAGGAGAGTTTAACAGAATTCTTCTTGGACTCTTAGAATTTAGTTTAGTGACACCTCTGACTTTAGAGTTCTCAGCCTGGGAGGTATTCCCTGTTCCTTGCCACCAGAGGTCGCATGCCCCTCAGAGGCCTGTACCACACTCTTTTTCTTTTTCTTTTTTTTTTTTTTTTTTCTGGGCTCTATACAGGTGTGTGCCAGCCTTTAGCTCCTCCCCCTTTGCAGTTCAGATGTACACGGTCTCAGTCCCTTCCAGCCCAAACATCCTCTAAGACCCAGCCTGGCTCTGATTTGTCTCCCGTAGAACCGGGCACATAGTAGCCTGACACTTGTCGAGGGCTCACAGAGTGTTGGGTACCATTCTAAGCTATTTCCGTGAACCTCCTCCCTCCACCCTCAGTTCTCAGGCTCACTCCCACCCCAGCCTGGACCTGAGTTCTTCAATGTTGTCCTGCCAGGATGGGGGCCCCCACTGCTGTGCGATGGCCCTGGGCCTGTTCATTTCCCCCATCCTCGTCCCTCAGACCATCACTCAAGGTAACCTTTCTGCCTCTCCTGCAAGCAGTGCCCTCTCCTTAGCCATTCTTGCTGTTAAAAGAAGTATCAGTCACTGTAAGGTTTTTAATAAAGGAAACAACTTCATCATGAGGCTCAGATAGAGAAGCAAAGAAACACAGGTCCTGGAGCAAGAGCATCATCAAGAAGAGAGAGCATTGAAATCAGTCCTGCACCGCACGGAGACCCATCTATGGATGTGTGTGGATCCTGGATGACTGGGATCAAGTCATCCAGTGGGAGATACCCCAACGCCCCTGAGGGCCAGGCTTAGATACATGGATTTATGCATCAGACCAACCTGGTTTACGTCCGTGCTCTGTCGCCACGTAGCTGTCTCTTGGCCTCAGCTTCTCCTATGGATTTAAAGCTCACATCTCAAAGGTCATTATGAGAATACAAGGAGATAACCACCATGTCGGTCAATGTCCTGTGAGGAGAGAGGACCCACTCTGGTGTCTCTACAAGAAAGGTTTAATATAAGAGGTTGGGGCCAAATGTTTGGGAAGGCTTTAGGAACAACTAAAGAAGGCACTATGCAGAGAACAGTAGGTGCAAGAAGACTCGAAGCACTGGAATCTGGGCACCAAAGGGGAGAAGGGTGTCCACAGTGCCCAAGCTCTTCCCTGAGACCCCACTGCCCTCCCTGCTAGGCTGCGATGGTGAAGCTGGGATGCACGTCCCTGCAGATGCTGCCAGTTCCCAGAAGCCCAATAAACCCACACGTGTTGTCACTCCACAACAGGTACGGTGGCCCTGTAGTCACTTCCTGCTGCCCGCTGCTGCCAGCTGAACCACTCAATTCATTAGTTAAAATCCTGAAATAATGACTTCTCCCTTGCTCCCATTTGCCAGTCCCATGTCTGACCCTAACCAAGACAGACAGGGAAGTCTGGGAAATGTAGTTTGAAGACTTTCTATACCCTGGGGGAGAAGATAGAAGATGAAGAAGGAGCTAAACACTAACCAACAACCCAAGGACACAATCAGCATTGTACCAGGCAAACCATAAACACCTGAATAAGTTAACTATCAGCATTGTCACCATTGTTGTTACCCTTGTTATTTTTATTTCTGTAACCAAGTGGTGGGACCCCAATCAAACTACTTCACCTCTCCACGCTTGGTTTCCTTATCTCTAAAATAAAGGGGATGGGATCTGGGCGTGATGGTACATACCTATAATCCCAGTAATTGCAGGCTAAGACAGAAAGATCCTAGGTTCTAGGACAGCCTCTGCAACTTATCAAGACTCTCAGTAATTTAATGAGACCCTGTTTCAACATAAAAAATGAAAAGGACTGAGGGTGTCACTGAGAAGTAGAACAGCCCTGGTTCAATCCCCAGTAACACACACATATGCATGCGCACGCGCGCGCACACACACACACACACACACACACACACACACAAAAATAATAATTAAAAAATAAAGGGGGTGGGCTCAATGGCAGCTACAGTTCTTCCTAACAAATAATTTTCTTCTCCTCATTTATCCAATCAACAGATATTTGCCAAGCGCCCAGGATGAGGCAGGCACTGAGTGATGACCATGATCTTACAATCAGCAAGACTAGGTTTGTACTAAAAGTCACCATCTAGTGAGGAAAGCAAACAAATGCGTAACTGTGCTTCCTAGCAATCACAAGCTTGCCCTGCTTTAGAAACAAACCCAACTGATTCTCAGTCAAGAGCTCTTTTCTGTTCATCTCATTACCTTCCTGATTGTTCTAGCACAGTCCATAGTCAGGGAAAATTTCTCCTTCTCCTGGACATTCACATACCTGGTAGTTCCTTCCTTTCTCCGGTAAGCTCTCTTTTCCCATTGCCCATTGTCCACCCTTCCCCCACCTCAGCCCCAGCATCAACTTGTCAAGAAGGTAGCCGGGAGATGAGGCTGCAGAGGGACAGCAGCCGGGGGTGGGGGGTGGGGCTGGTCAGCACCTGCAGAGCAATCAGGGTAATAAGAAATGTAAAAATATGAACGCTCCGGGTCTCCGTGATTTCCCTGTTTGCCCAATCTGTCACTCTGCTACCCATGGATTTCCCACTATTACTCATGACCCTAATGTGGAGTGGGAGACCCTCTGCATTCCATCTCGGATCCGTGCTCTCTCTGAATACATTTCAAATATTGCTGCGGAAACGTCAATTCCCCAAGCCAAGAAGACCCCTGTTTCCCAGAAGCTACTTCTACAAACTCTAGAATATAGATGAGCCTGGTCCAATCACACGCTGCCTCTGGGCCCAGCGGATTCGCAGCACACCTGCATTGGAGGTAAATCGATTGGCGCTTCTTAATCCTGGCTACCACCAGGCAGGTTCTCTCCTACTCACTGAAGCCTAGTAGCAACATGCCCTTCACTGTAAAGAGAATTTTTTGTCCTCTCACTTGGGACTAAAGGTCAAAGTTTAAATCTATATTTAATGCCATTTTCTGAAAACTGGATTTGTGATTCCCTTTATGTTGGTATTACATATCTTAAGGGATTTCAGGGGGAGAAATCTGGGAAGCCCAGTTTCTGAGAATGACCTTTACTTTAAATGTGTAAATAGGATGGAGCTTGTGTTTCTGGTTTTTAAACCTTCTAATTGTGCTTCCAAAGACTGTTCTGGAAAGCAAGGGCCGTGGTGAGTGGCTACACAGAAGCCACTTTGAACAGAAGAGACTTTGATTTTTGTCTAATACAGATGAAAGGCTGAAGGTTAATGGCTCATGCTCTTTTGGCCTGCTAGGGACAGTTTCTTTTGAAGCTTTGTACCTTGAGCTACAGTGATCCCACATTAGAATATGCAAATAGTACGGCCTTTAACTGTCTGGGAAAAGGGAAAGTTCAAATTTACTTAATTCTATTTTTCCTCTGAATTTTATAAAACATTATTGAAGTGGCATCAGAATATCATTCAGAATGTCAGTTTTAGAATATTTCAAATATTTACCTAAAGGTTTTTTTAACGGCAGCTTTCACAGTCTGAACGTGGCACTAAAAGCAGATATAAAATTGACTCTCTTTGCACTTTATAAACTCAGACTTGCATATTTAAAAGGTAGTGATAGGGGCTTCTCAGTCTGCCAAGTGTTCCCAGCCAGGAAAGATAGGTAGATAGATAGATAGATAGATAGATAGATAGATAGATAATAGATAGATATTAAAAGCATGAAAGACAGATTAAGACAGATAATTCCAAAAATTAACAAATATGCTATGACAAACTTGTTTTTAAAAACATATAGTTTGGGATTATGTTATTGCCACATATTTCCAAACTCTCAGACTTCTAAGAATTAGTAACTTCTACTTTGAAACAAGATATGATTTGTCCTTCCTAGCTGTACATAAAGAAAGATGACTGTGAGTCTCTGTGTCTCATGACTCATTTCATCCCAACATCTGGATCTGGGAAGTTCACCTTCTGGTCCCACAGCTTACATTAGTCTGCCCCTCACCCCTCTCCACAACTCCCACAGCTAGTAGAAAACCTGGACTGGCCATCCATTGTCCAGATGCTGACTACATGTAGACCACCAATGAAAATGGGCAAGGGGGCCTTTTTCTATAGATGAGGAAACTGAGATTCAGGGGCGGGCATACTGGCCCAGGTTTAGTTCAAAAGTGTCAGGACCAGGTGATAACCTCAGACCTTTCTGTACCCAGGACCTCCCCTAGATTCCACTTAGCTCCAAAATGAAGGTCCCGCGCTCTCACCTTGGAATAAATAACTGGTCTTTACAAAAGCGAGCCATTTCTGGTAGGGTTCTTTTTTGTTGTTGTTTTATTTTATTTCATTTTTTTTACCCACTTACATCTTTTCCATCCAAAAGTAAACTTGGAAACAGGTTGTGGCAGATATTGAGATATTAGGCTGGTGTTTTCAGCGTCTTAATGACCAGATCAGATCTCTTTGTGGTCAGCACTAAGCTCGCCAGATAGACCAAAGCTGTTCAAGCCTGGGGCGACTCTGTTCTTTGTTTACAGCTACAGTGAACTTGGGTTTTTAGAGGGCCATCTAAATATCCACTTTACTATGGCCCTAAACTTTCCTCTTAGGCCTTAACTGTCACCCTCCTGCCAACAACCTCTAGCCCTGGAGGGGTTCACAAGTCCTCCTGCCTCTGTCCCTTCCCTGTTTCCCAGCTAGTCTTTGTTTCCCTATTCTTGTAAGTTGGGCTCCTCCCACCACCTCCCCACCTTTGCCCCTTTGCCCCCAAACAGCTGTCACTGAAACCACTGTTGACCCTGGTCTTTCCAGAGGCTTCCCTCTTCCTGGAGCAGCCTTTATTTAACTGCAGCTGCCTCGGGGCGAAGCTGATTAAACTGTGGCCTTCTCGCCACTTCCTCCCGGGGGCTTTGTGCTACCTCTGGCTTTCTTCTTACCTCTCCTGTGATCTTTCCCTTCTGTTCTCCACGCTCCCTTCAATTCTCCTGCTGCACTTTGTTTCCCGTGACCTCTTCTATGCCTTCACTTTTAACTGTTGCAGACTCCAGGGAATGCCTTTCACACACACACACACACACACACACACACACACACACACACACTGAACACACTATCTCCCTGGATTCACTATCTCACTGGCTCCCTCCTTTCTCTTTTAAAGCCAGTTGCCACGTGTCAAACTAAAATCCAGCTTTACTGTCTTTGCCTGAGGCCATTTCCTATCTCATTCCCAACTCCTAATCTCCAAGCCCAAAGAACTCATATGATTTGTCAGATCGAAACCATCTTTTCCTTTTTCCCAAAGCAACTCCAAAAAGTCATTCTTCCACACTGGTTCTCAGGAAAAAAAAAAAAAGTCTCAATTCAGGCTCCTTGGCTGACAAAATATTTGTTTTTTTCTTGATGGATCCCAAGACCAAAAACAGGACTGTCATCTGTGAGTCAGTTTTGAATGGTTCCTCTAAGAGTAGCACCCGTAAGACGCACCTGGGTTTTGTTTCGTTTTGTTTTACTTGCAACCATTTACTAAATATTGATACGGCATAGAAATGGTTAAGAGTGTGGTCCCTGGAGTCATTCCCATTCTGCCTACATCTCTTACAATCTCTGGGTAACTGAAGAAGTGACTAATCTTTCTGAGCCTCGCTTCCTCTTCTATAAAAGATACGTTATAATAGAAGCACCTGTCTCATGGGCTTGTTGTGAAGATTAAGTGAAGGAATGTGTACAAGGGTTTAGCCCCAAGTCTGGTTCAAAATATTACTACAAATATCTGTTACTAAATAGCACTCAACAAACCATGTGGGTCAGGACTGTAGCTTCTTGCAGTTTAACTTCTGGCTCTAATTTTTGTTTTTAAATCTCTGCTTATTCCAGGTTAATTGGATGAAAACAATTGCCCTGGCCTCCTAGGCCAGTTTTTAGTTTCTTGCCTATGATGTACATTTTGGGTGTGAACAGTTCAATACGAATCAGGGATTCTCCCAGCGTTATCAAGCAATCTTTCAATTTATCTCTTCACTCTCTATTGGTTTCCACTGTCTGAAAACTTTAAGGTACTGAGGGGTCACACTGGGGCACAAGGGCATGCCATAGGAACGAATTCTTTTGCTCACTTGACCCTAACTCAACTCTGCATTAGACATATTTGGCTGGACATGCAAACAATTCTTCCATGGACATTTTGCCACAAGTTCAACTCATTTAATTAAATTGGCCAGAAAACCCGATAGCATTTTAAAAGAAGCATCAATTCAATCAAAGAAACAGGGAATTCGGTGTAGTCATAGGTTTTTATTTCTCTCTCTCTCTCTCTCTCTCTCTCTCTCTCTCTCTCTCTCTCTCTCTGGTTGCAGATGAGCCACCCTGTAATTGAGACGAAACGGTTGGATCTGGATTCCATCAACCTACTTTAAAGCACTTTCAAGGAAGTTGCCTTGACCGGAGGGCTAAGAAGTAGGCATGTCACTACCTTCTCAGCAATTTTTTTTTTCTCTTTTCTTCAGCCCTGTAAAGTGGAAGTCTGGAGCTAGAGTGTTAGCAGTTGTTCCCACGAGAAGAAAAAGGGAACCTGGTCTTACTGCCAGGGCCAAGAACTAGAAGCCAGGATGCTTGGAACTCACAGTTCTGTTGCATAACTAATTCACTTTGAAAGAGCTTCATTTTCTCTCCATCAACTTCTGCATGTGTAAAATAGGAGTAAGTGGTTCCCTTATATAGCTGGGGATTAATGGGCGGGAACAGCATTGATGAGATAACATATGAAATAATTTGGTGAGATTCTTGAATAAAGAATTGTCAACCAGGTGTGGTGGCGCACGCTTGTAATCCCAGCATTCGGGAGGCTGAGACCGGAGGATCGCGGTTCGTGGACAGCCTCAGCTACCTAGTGAGGCCCTCTGCAACTCAGTGAGACCCGGTTTCAAAATGAAGAATAAAAAATAGGGCAGGGGGTGTAGCTCGGAGGTAAAATGCCCCTGGGTTCCATCCCCAGACCCACCAAAAAAAAAAATAATTGTCAATGACAACACACTCACCCACCAACTTCCAGAGTTAGCAAATCTGTTGTGTTATACATGCTAAAGAGTTAAAATATAGCAAGAAGTACAAATTTTATTTTGGAAAAAAAAAACCAAAACTTGGTTTGGAAATGCCCCCCGGATCTGGCATCACTGTAGCTCGCTTTCCTGACTCAGGCGCTGACCACAGGTCTGATGGTTTAGTTCTGCAATCTGAGGGTCACCTGCTCCACGCTCTAAGCCTCTTCCCCAGCTCTGTGCCTTGACTTCCAATCCCATTTCACTAGAAAGATCACAAAGCTGCCTTTTGCTGTTAAATAAAAATCTTTCCCTGACATTAACCTGACATTAATGCTACAGAGCAAGGTCAATTTCCCAGGACTGTTCCAATATTCACACAAGTGGGTCATCTATGTTGTGAGAATATACATTCTTCACCCTCTTCACAAGACTTGGGTAAACCATTTCCTGGGAGGGAGATGTCTCCAAAAACATGTCGGTAAGTTTGTTTTTGTTTTTGTTTTTTCCCTAAACTGACTTTTGTGTGAAGAAAGTTGGGCAGTATCACTTTGTTCTTAAATTGTCTCACCCCAGTGAGCCAGACAAACCACCTCATTCCCCTCCAAGTGTCTGCAGGGGCACGCTCTTGTCTTTGGGAAATGCAGAAGGTGAGATGTGCCCCCTTCCCTTAGAGACGGCACCTGACTTTCCAGTTTCCTGAACCTCATCCTCACTCTTCTTCATATTCTTCTTTATCCCGTTTCTTGAATAAACCAACTTGGAGCACATGTGAATCTCGTCTCCAGAGGGTAGCATGCTCTCAACCAGAGCGCTGTTCAGTGGGGAAACCAGACAGAATCACCCTGACCCCTTCATGGAACCAGGCCAGCAGTCACTTGGAATGTCTAAGGTCAGAGACTCTTGCAGCCCAGTCTAATTACACAACCCCACAGTTCCTCCAGGCCATGAATCACTATCCCCCAGTGAGCCCACAGACCTTTGATGCTGCCTTTCTCAGGGGCCTGGTCACTTTGCTGATATGCTCGGCTAGACCCCTCTGAGTCCACGAGGGCAGCGTTGCCTTTATCTCTGTGTCCCTTTGTGCCTAGAACCGAGCCGGACACTTTGGAAGCCCTCACTAATCATGTGTTGGATGGATAAACACAGATAAAATATGGGTTGACAATTACCCCACTTCAAAGGATGGAGAACTGTGTTTCTGGAAACTGTATTGGAGTAATTGGCTCACAGATTAAGTCACTAAAGTGCTTACTGGACGAATGAGTGAGTGACTTTCTTGGCACATTTCACAATAAGTGATGCATCTTTGAACAGTCACCAGGAATGTGAGTTTATCCATCAAGTATTTATTGAGACCCATCTACATGCCCAGGTTTGCTCCAACACTTTGAGGGGGAGGGTAGCAGGAAAAGGGTGATATAATGGAATTAAGAATCCTGAGCCCTGACCCCAAGCATCTTACTTCAAACAAGAAGGGACAGATGTAGAAAACCCTGTGTAGAACCCCTTGGCCAATCAAAGCTGGCCCTGGATCTCTGGACAAATTTACTGGGGTGTAGACATGGCTCAGCCGACCAGATTGGTTCTGGTCACAGTGTCTGGAGACCACATCATGTCACAATGCACTATGGTCACATCGTTCAAACATCCAGACATGTGTTCAGGCATTATGCAGCCAAACCAGTGTCTGTGGGGAGATGAATGGTTCCAGTAAAATCACAGTCTGGGAACAGAAGAGCCAAGTGGAGAATCTCAGTGAACATACACTGGACAGTGATGAGGACATGTCATCCTCTCCTCCCGAGCTGCTGATCTTCTTCCTGTCTGCCTAGATTTCCTAACCGATCTTGCTAAGGAAGTGTTCTAAACACGTATTTTCTGATAACTTGACATCTATTTCCAATGTCTTTTTCTTCGCCTCTTCCACTACAGCAGCCAGAAAAGCTAAATGATTTCCCCAAATTCTCTGGTGTTCCCTCCAGCCAACAAGATGGAAGCCTCAAATCTGTGGAGGATTCTGGGAAGTCTTCAGTTATCCTGGCACCACTCCCACCCCAGGCCCCCACTCTCGGCCTCAGACACTGACATGACTCCTTATGTTGGGGCAGCCCTCTTGAGAGTGCTTGGGAGAGTTCATGATAAACACAGAGATATCGGTCCTGACTCCACCGAGTCACCAGAGTGGCCTTCGCTCTTCAAATTATGTGAAAAAAAAAATCCAATTTTGCACAAGCCTCTGCTGGGATTTTTTGTTACTTGCAGCTACATGTACTTCTATCGGGATAATGGAGCAAAAATTTTTCCCTTTCTTGAGGAATGATCAAGAATATGTCAACAGTGAACAACATGTAGAGAAAGGAGAAAGTGGTAGCAGAAAAGCTGAAATCTCTGGGGTCCACGAAGGCACTGGTAGAAGGGCCAAGGTGCTTGGCGACAAATAAGTTAGTGGGCCTTTTTCCTGACTGCCACATAACACGGCATAGGACCTTTTAGAATAGGGGTTCTATGTCAGTTAGTCAGCTAACTATACTCAAGTATCTAACCAGAACTCTCAAGTAACTGGACAAGCTCATATTCATAACTATTTGGAATAATGTGTTAAAGTTTCAAAGAGCACTTTTATATACATTACCTGGAATGATTCTGTAGATTGTATTAGCTCCACAAATAATAGCACCTGCACAGTTTTACTTTTTTATTTTTTATTACTATTTTTTTTCTGAGTGTATGTGGTACTAGGGATTGAAACCAAAGGCATTCTACCTTGGAGACGTATCCCCAGCCTTATTTTATTTTTGGGTTTTGAAACAGGTCTCGCTAGGTTGCTGAAAGTTACTCAGTTGCTGAGGCTGGTTTTGATCCTGCGATCCTCCTGTCTTAGCCTCTCAAGTACTGAGACTCCCCATCATAGCAGGTCCTGCTCAGTTTTAGAAGGGCAATCCTTGAAAGTTCATGAGAATAGGCCTACTATTTATCTGTTATTACACATGAAAGATACACTGTTTTGAATTTTTAATAAAATTTTGTCATTATAGCATTCACAAAAGTCACAGGGTGGGTACAGCCTACGTGTCCATCAACTAATAAATAGATAAACAAAATGTGGTATGTCCATATAGTGGCATATCATTTGACTATAAAATGGATTAATGTACAAACAAATGCCACATGTAGATAAATCTTGAAAACATTATGCCAGACACAAAGACTGCATGCTCTAGAATTCTATTTATATGAGATTCCCTGAATAGGCAAATGCATAATGTTTTGGGGAGTCAATAAAAATATTTTAAAATTAGACAGTGATTATGGATGTACAACTCTGTGAATATACTAAAAACAAAAGAACTCACACTTTAAAGGGTGAGTTTTATGGCATGTATGGAGCAGATAGAGATTTTGTGGTGGTTGAAAAGCTAGACTGTGGAATGAAATGTCTTGAATTTGAACCCCAAATCTGCCACACACCAGCTATGTGATTTTGACCAAGTTACTTAACTTTTCTGTGCCTCATTGGTAGAGTGGATGTAATAAGACTCTCTAGCTCATAAGACTGTTAAGAGGATTAAATTAATTAAGACATGTGAAGTTCTCAGAACCATGCCTTACATATAGGGCATACTAGGGACAGTGTGCACCATGATAGTAATGATGATGTTAATGAGAGCTTAAATTTGGATTTTTTGTTTTTTGTTTTAGATCAAGTTATAGACAAATCTGTTTGGGATTTCTGACGATTTTTTGGTGTGGAGTTTATTGCCCTTCTCCCATTTATTTACTTTTCAAATGGGCATCTCTTGTGGGCTTGGTTGCCTTCCTCCAGGCCTCACTAGCTGGTGATTACACTCATACATATGAAAACCCAAAATTTAGAATTCCATGTATGCTCAAATAGAGAACTTCAAAGTGTCTCTCGGTTCTATTTTGGGAGTCCAAAGATGAGCTTGCATGAGCCTAAAGTTTGTCAGTCAGCTTCAGTAACACCAGGCCATTCTCTTCCCCTCCTGCCTGAGGAGCCCCTGCTGACCCAGGGCTGCCAGTGTTCCTGGGTGTTGTTTTCTACCTGGGCTGCTTCTGTGCTGAGTCCAGAGCAGGGCTGTGCATTCAGGCAGAAGGCGAGAAAAGACAAGACTCCAAAGCAGCAGGTCTTTACCCAGAATCTCACAAACCTGCTCAGGGTAACAGCTGTTTATGCTCTGATTTTTATTTCTCCAGTTGTAGGCTCAAAACCTGTCCACAGGACCAGATTTGAAAGAGTTGATTTTGCCATTATGTCTTTCTTTCTCTTCTCTCTCCTTTCCTTATCAAGTACAAAATAAAATAAAATAAAATAAAACCACAATAAGCAAAAATGAAGAAACCCTGCTCTCCCATGCCATTAAAGGAACCATCAGGTTCAAGGAGGGGGTGAAGAGGAGACCTGTCTACACTAGCAGAACCTGAGACATGATTTGGCCAGCCAAATGCTCTGTCCAACTCTGATAGAGAACTGTCCCCTTCAAACTCATGAGAATAGGATGTAGTAAAGCAGTCTTAAAGGATCAGGCAGTACAGACTCATTTAATAGTTATTAAATGCTTACTATGTGTCTGGCACTGAGCTAGCACCAGGGGTACTGATGAATGGATACAGGTTTGAGCCTAACTCACAATTTCCAATGAGTTAAACAAATGGATAAATTCAAATACTCTGTCTTTTCCATTGAAACATCAGTGATATGCTACCACATTTGGATAAACAAGACACATTCCCAGCCTGGCCCCTCCAATTTCTCTATGGAGAATAGAAAGATAAACATTCTTTTATACGCAGTTGACTTGGTTTTATTTTCATGAACTAGGAGTGGCCTTAATAGACAACAGGCCCAGCTCTCAATTACTGCCAGAAAGAAGAGCTACAGACCATCTATTCTAAAACCACATCCCCAAACATTTCACTGTCTCAGAGTTTGCAATCCTATACAGCACTTACCTTTGGGTCTATAACATGACCAGATGTATTTGATACTTCCTAATCTAAACTCAGGATAGCACATTAAGAATACAGTTCCCAGGTGGTCATACTATAATATTCCACTAGGATAAAGAAAAATTCTCATAAGACAGGCTATGTAACTTGTCTAAAAAAAAAAAAGAATAAAAAATTTTGGAAAGGATTTGAGCAAGAGTGATAAGTACAGAAATGGAAAGTAGACTCAAAAAGAAGAAAAGAAAAAAATGAGAGAGCTAAGTAACCTTTTGTTAACCAGAATTATCCTCTACCTCTAGGAATTATTATGGCCTGTAAGGATCATAGTCACCCTACTCAAAGTTATGCCCAGCAAGTCTTAAGGGACTCGACTTCACATTTGAATGGTATATACTTCTATATAATACCCCAAAGAATTAAAAAAATGGAGACCGAAATAGACATTGACATGCAAGTACGTGAAAAGAAGCTCAACTGCACTAAGTCATTAGAAAAATCCAAGTCAAACTATAGTAAAATACCACCTCACACCCATTAGGATAGCTATTAATAACAACCAACTGAAAGTGATAAGTGTGGGTAAAGATGTAGAGAAACTGGACCTCTGAGTACAGATAGTGGGGATATGAAACACTACAGAAAACAGTGAAGGCTCCTCAAAAAATCTGAAATACAATTACTAAATGATTCCGAATTTCCACTTCTTGGCACATACCCAGAACAACTGAAAGCAGGGTATGGAAGAGATATTTATATATCCACGCTCATAGTAGCATAATTCACAATAATCAAAAAGTAAAAGCAACTCAATGGTCCCAGCAATGGTTAAATGGATAAACGGTAGAGTACACATACAGCAGAATATAATGCAGCTTTAAAGAGGAGTAGAATTACAGTACCTACCACAATGTGGATGAACCCTGAAGATATCATGCTAAGTGAAATTAGCTAGACACAAAGGGACAAATACTGTATGATTCCACTTATATGAGGTATCCAGAGTTGTCAAGTTTATAGAGGAGGTGGCCAAGGGCAGGAGGGACACAGGAATCAGGGTCTGGAAGGAGTTATTGTTTAATGGGCATAGAATTTTAGTATGAGAAAATGGAAAGGTTTTGGAGAAGGATGGTGTTGCTGGCTGCATAGCAGTGTAAAGGTGCTTCAGGTCATTCAACTGTGTCTCTAAAAATGATCAGAATAATAAACTTTAATGTGCCCATATTGGGAATGGCCTAGGAAGATTTGAGAAAGCTCTGATTATTATATCTCAAAAATTGGTGAAAGGACTTGGTTTCTGCCAAATAAAAGCAGGCAACTATTCCAATTAGCCCAGCTAAATGTAATTAGCAAGTCTATAGTAGAGGGGAGCTAGGATTTCCTCATCCTCATTCTAAAGACTGGTTTACATAATCATTGGATAATCTAGCTAGGATGGGAGGAGGGGGGACCTTCGACTGTGACCTTTGTGAAGAGACCTTGGCGGGAAAGTACACCTTGGCGGGAAAGTAAGGGGAGATACCTTACAGGGTAAGGGGAGGTACCTTACAGAGACATTTACTACATCAGAATTATGTGAACAAGATGGAGGGTGTCATGTATAAAAAGTCTATTCCGTGTTTTGTATCTTGGTGAATTCGCTCAACCACCCCCCCACCCCGCCACGCCACTCCTGAATGGCATGGGGCTGTAACTATCTTCTGTATTTCTATCTTTTTAATAAACTTCTTTAAATCTTCAGCAAGAGTCCAGGCTATTGCATACTTATCCTTAGCTCGGGACAAGAACCTGCATTTTTTTTCTTTTTCTGTTTTTTTTTTTTTTGTGTGGTTTTATTGGGAAATTATTCCCAGGGGTCTAACAAAGATCCCTGGGGACAGTTTCCCAAACCCTAATACTTATGTTATGCATATTTTACCACAGAAATAAACAAACAGGTACACTCCAAATGCCACTTGTGTGTAAGAGAAACTATCACGTGATTTTTTTCTCTCTCTTAAGACCTGTTTCCATCCCATCTGATTATGCCATAGCAGAACACTCAGCCTTTGCCTTGGTCTCCATTCTCACCACCCAGTAAGGATTGGTTGAGTGGAATTGTGGGGACACGTGTAATTTACAAAACCAACGTTTCCTCCTCTCCATGGATACAGCTTGTGGCTGCACACTGAACAGAAACAATTCTATAAGGTTCCAGCTGGCCTTCTTCAAAAGGCAGAAGAAAATCCGACATTTCTAAAGTCTTTCTAGTCTTTTGTTGTTTCAAGTGAATGCTTCCTCTAAAGGACCATTTCGTCATTTCTGGCATTTCTGGGATCTATTAAGAAGAGTGTAATGAATGTTATAGAACCAGCCAAGAGAGAGAGAGAGAGAGAGAGAGAGAGAGAGAGAGAGAGAGAGAGAGAGAGAGAGAGAGGAAGCAAATATTGCCAACTTGAAGAAACTCCCTCAACCCCCTTTATACCAAGTCATATCTTTATCCCATAACAAATGCAAACTTGGAAAGACTCACAAGCCTGCCTGCTTCTTCAGCTAATGACAGCCTCAATTATGGGGCCCATTCCTGCATTCCTGACACACCCCTTATCCCTGCATAACTTCCGGTGGAGTGAAGGGTCCTCCACCCAGGGCCTGCCAGAGAGACATGAGCTATGCAGGAGCAGCGTCTGGGGTGTGCTGGCAAATTTAAGGGTCTGTTCACATAACTACATACTCTTGGAAGCTCTAAATCCTTACACTTTGACTCCTCACCTTATACTGAAATAAAAAGCCACAGTAACTCCATTAAAAAATATAACATTCCTCCACAGGAAATGAATACTAGTTTGCTTCCAATTTACATTGGTTTTAGGTTTCTCCTCCACCCCTCTTTTTACTTTTAATATTACTCTCCAATTCTATGGAAAATAGTTTCTATAAGGAAAAAGGCCCAACACACTCCTCGAAGTGAGTCTTTGCATTTTATTTACTAAGCTGGGCAAAGCATCTTTGATTTGATGCCTCTCACTCAGCAGTAAATCAGGGGGAATTCCTTACAAATTCACCCATAGGCTGTTCTCTTTAAGTCACCCTAGGAGGATGCCTAATAACCTCTGGCTTATTGCGAACTGGCCTTGTTTTATATACACTAATCATCCAGCCAGCTATATTAATAACGAGATCATAACTCATTTTCATCCTGGGCACACACGGCATATCAGTCTCCTAATTAATCCCAGGCAATTCCAGGGGCAGGTATTATTAGTTCCAATTTTCCTCTCTGCTCCTCAAGCCCAAGACTCTGCAAACACAGGGTCATACTCTGAGTCCCACAGGCATGCCCCTGAGCCCCAGCCCAAGCCCAAGACCGCTCCCCCCAGACACCCTCACTATGCACTGAGGAAGCCCTGACAACCAGCACGCCTCTACCAAGTAGAGAGGGTTCCTCAGGGACCTGGGGTCAGTAGACATCCAGCCAGCCCGCATAATGGATGGAGTCAGCAGCAGCTTCTCCAGAGGCAGAAAGTAAACTGGAAGCCTTGGTACATCGAGCATGAGGCTGAGCCCTGTGCTGTGGGCAGTGGAAGCCCTAGGACATTGGTCCTTGAGCCCTCCTGACAGCCACCTTTGTTTTCCATGGTGCAGGAAGGTGGCTTCAGGCCCTGGACAGGCTGCTGACTACTCAAAATTGAGGTTTTGGTTTGAGTTTCCAAACCCTCTTGCCAACATCTCCCTGTCTGTCTGTCTGTCTCTCTCCCCCCCCCCTCTCTCTTCTCTCTCTCTCTCTCTCTCTCTCTCTCTCTCTCTCTCTCTCTCTCTCTCTCACACACACACACACACACACACACACACACACACATACACACACACACACACGTAATCCCAGGACCTTTGAATGACATGGTCTCCAAAACTGATGAATCGGGTTCTCTAATAGGAGCGTCTTCTCTTTTTACCTCCTGGTTAGCAGAATCTGGCAAGGTGTCAACCATGAACAGGCTATCTACTGATATCTTCAAAAGAGGACCACACCTGCAAGGATCTCAGGTTCAAGTCTAGCCTCAGCAACTTAGCAAACCCTGTTTCAAAATAAAAAGGGCTGGGGATGTAGCTTTGAGGTAGAATGCTCTTGAGTTCAATCCTCAGTACCAAAAGGTTAAACAAACAAACAAACAAACAAACAGGTTTCCCAACTGCAGGGCCCTGGAGCACTGGCACCCCTCACCAGTTGCCTCGAAAAGACCTGTGTCCGGGTCTGCTTACCTTCCCATCAACTAGATGGGCCATTTAACCTTCCATTGATTCTATCTCCACAGCGGAGACAACACACTTGAACTGCACTTCCCCTGCAGGGTGGGGCAAACATGCTGGACTCCTTTACCAGCATCTACTTTAATCAGCCAATCAGCACTGCTCAGCCCTAGGGCCTATTTCAATCAGCCAATCAGCATTGCTCAGCCTTGGAGCCTTGACTGGCCTCTTTACCCTCTCTGTCCTCAAGGCAAGCTTGTTCACTCCAATGTTGGCACGTCCATACTCTACCTGTTTGCCCTGGGATCTTGTTTTAGAGTTTCTGGGCCCTTGCCAGCCATGCTGTGTCTCACCCGAAGGGCCTATGGGCCCCTGTCGTTGCGGGTCCTTGGAGGCAGTGTGGGGAAGCTGTGACGCCCACCTGTTCTCCAGAGCACCCCTTGCAGGTCATATCCTCTGCAGGGATTTGTCTGACATCATTCCTTTTCCTGACTTCTTCCTCTTTCCTGCTCAATTTCCTCATTCCCTTATCTCAGAGTGCTTCTGGTGATAACCTCCTAAAATAACACCTGTAGTTTGAGTTATAGCCAGCCCAGGCTTCTTCAAGCTTTAGATCCATGTGTCTAAATCACCCCTTGACAATACTTGCATTTTTCATTGGTGGCCCCAAGGTCAACACTCCCAGAATGAACTCGCAGTCTACCCTCTTTCCTAATGCTGTCCAGTGTTCCCCAGCCAGAGAAACCCACCCACTCCCAGACACTTCACCAGCAAGGACCTTCCACAGCTCTTTCTTCCCCTCCAGCCTGCCTTCCCTCATACCTCCTCGTCTCCAAGACATGCAAGCTACCTTTAAGCTCCTATCAATGTTATCTCTTATATATAGCTAAATTCTGTAAAATTCCCTCCATCACCTTCTGTCCCACCCTTTCAAGCCATTATTGTTCACTGGGGTGAACAAGATTGCCTGGGGGGACAGAATGAAAAAAGAAGCCAGTCAAGGCTCCAGGATTGAGCTCAAGGCCCCAGGGCTGAGCAATGCTGATTGGCTGATTGAATTAGATGCTGAAAAAGGAGCCAGAGCAAGTTTGTTGTTACACCCCACACGTCTTTTAGGAACATGCATAATTCCCTCTAAGAGGCTTGCATCCCTCTTTTCCAGTTCCCAACACTTGGCTTCTCCACACACTGTTCTGTACACCTTCAGGGCTCCTAAGGGAGGCGCGGAGCTCATGGTATGGCCATCAGGCCCCGCACACTGCTCGTCATTCTGCTCTTTTCTATTCTGCCATGGGTGCTCATCTCCTCTGGTCCTCCCTCCAGAAGCTTCTCCCTCCCTCTCCACCTTGTTCATCTTTGCCAGGCCTTCTGCTCTGCTCAAGCATGGCTTCCTCAGGGTAACTCCCTCTCAGCTCCCAGCCTAGAACAAAGTCTCCATTTCAGGTTCCCAGAACCCATGTATCTCTTCTCCTTCAAGCTGACATTTCAGTCCAATATGACACAAAAGGGCACTGGTGTGATCGATCATGAGACTCAGCAACTCAGGTTCTAGTCCCAGGAGGCCAGGGGCTATGGCTGGTTTTCTATCACTTTATCCCCAGTAGCACAAGGCAGGCGCTCAGCCAACTTCACGACGTAGCTTAGAAGCTTTGAAACTGCAGAACCACGTGAGGAGGGTGTCAGGAGGATCCCTCTCAACACGAGCAAGAGCAGGTCTCTTCTATCACTGGAATCTCGTGCTGTGGGTCTGCCTCAGGTGAGTGTGACCTGGAAAATCAGAGGATTCATTTTAAAACAGGGAGCTACCCTCTCTGAAGACATGAAACATGCGGTAGATGTCACTTCCAAAACACCATGTTGGTATTCTGCCTTAAAAAGAAAGACACAGACACAATTTTAATCACTGAATTGCTTATTTTTTTCAGTTAAATGAGAAAAGGCGCAATCGTGGAGAACTGCACTAGCCAAGGTCTCAGCTTGACTGCATGATCTTATTTTACTCTTACAGTAACTCTATGAGGTAAGTATCAATAGACCCATTTTTTCAGATGAGGAAACTGAGAAATGAAATGTCTTACCCAAGATGAGACAGCTAGGAAGTTAACAAGCTAGGCTTTCAATCAGGCCCGTCTGGGCACAACGCTCACATTCTTGGTTTGTATAATTCAATTTAAAGCTTTGCTTGTGCCTCCTGGCAAATATTAGATGGTTCTTTAACTTGAAAAAGTGTTCATCTATTAATGTCTGGTATTCCCAAATGAATTATAATTGCTTCTGCTTTATTTGTCTGTGCAAAATCACCATAAAAGTGTTTCTCCCGATCCAGGAGGTACTGTATTTTGAAACAGTGTGATCTGAAGTAGAGACGCTGAGTTCATCAAGGAGGAGGGCCAGGTCCCATTTATTTTGCTCATGCTCTAAAACCAGCACGTGCTCAACAAGCATTTGTGAAATGAAATCTGACTTCTCTCTCTTTGGACTATTATGTTGAGACAGAATGTTAGAGGTTTCTGTTTCCATTTACTCTCCTTTCTCGGCATTCAAATCACTTTCAAGACCAAGAGCTTGACTTGCCTTATGAAAACGAGATGATGTATTTGGAAGCACACTAGTGAAGTTTTTTTCTCTTTAATTGCTGCATGACTCAATCACAATATTAGAGTTTGAGAATGGAAAGGAATACATACATTTTAGGCAAGGCTGATGCTTTTGACCAGAGAAGCTAATCCATGCATCTTTGGTTTTCACCCCATCCACAGCAAAGAACCTGCACAGCCCAAGGTAAACAACACACCTGACGCTGATTCTTCACCTGGGGCTCGTGGCAGGCCACAGTCAGTGACCACAGCTTCAGGATCCCCAGGATGAGGGAGGCCCCACAGTTAGAAAGAAAACAGAGAAAGCCGTTCCAAGTTCCTCTTGGAATCAGCTTTGTATTTCTGTAGAAGTCATATGCTTTTTACTTTCTCTGTTGCCAGACTTGTCTTGCTGAAGTTGGCCATGATTTGGACATTTTTCATTATCTAGTCAGATGCGGGGGGGCTGAAAAAGGCTCTTGATAATACCATGTAGAAGTTACACAGTTATACAGTAGTTTTCTACACTAACTTTAGGACTGATATTTGCTTCCCTCGTTCTAGAATATTCTTTCCCACATCTTAGAGGTTCACATCTCAACTTAATGTCTTCTATCCTGGCTAATGATACAAACACACCTTCGAAAAACTGTATTTTTGCAATGCTCTACTCACCCTCTGAAGTGACTTTATTTTTCTGTTTACTTGTGTTTGATATCTCTCTCTCCATAGTAGAAAGTCATCCTGATGATGGCAACAACTTATTTATATTACTTTCTCCTTGGAGGTTTAAATCAGTGCCTGATACATTAAAAGAACTCATTATTATCTGTTGTATTGAGTATTACCTGTTGATGAGTAAATGACTTCATTTGAATGTACTGCTTCCAGAAAATTCTGGAAGGTTTCAGAGATGACATCACCTACATCTCTGTGCCATTAAAGCCCATAAATTCAACCACAGCCTACAGTCACAGGGCCTATCTGTGGCAGAATCACAACTTCAACCCAGGTCTTATGTCAGGGATCTCCTTACAGGAAAAAAAAAAGTGAACTTTTATCCAAAATATGGGTCAGACTTGGTGCTCTTAAATACAAACACCCTACCAAGAATCATTAAACGCCAATGCTTGAAGCATAAGACTTGATAACCCCAAATGAATGCAAGGGACCAAAGATGAACGCTCATCTGTGAGATGACTTTAGAGGTGTGGCCTGGGGGGTCACGGCCCTTCTGCCCGAGCCCACCGCAGAGCCGTGCTCAGCCCTCCCCTCCTCCCGCTTTGGGTCTCACTGGCCTCTGGGTCCCTCATTCTGGGAGGCTCTGGCCTGGCTCTACACTTTAGGCAATTTTTCTGACATCCTAATTTCTTGATCACCTGTGCTGACACGATCCTGATTTCCTTCAATATGTCTTTTTTCTACTCCTGGGAAATTTATGTCTGCTCTGGCATATGTCCCCATCCTCCTTCATGAGAAGAGAGGCAAAGAGGGGCTTGGAAGCCTTTTAATATATATATATATATATATTTTTGAGCAATGTCTTCATGTTCTGTCAATAAATTACCTCTGCCAGCTTTTAGAGACCCTATTGGCTCTTGTCTGACCTCTTGTTCCTTTTGTACTAGAAAAATGCTTTATTATTTATCTCAGCCTCTCTCGCAATCTTCTTCCCATCCCTCACTTTGCTTTCCTTATCAGGCTTTTGCACTTTCTTAACTTTGTACTCTAATTTCTCTAGCTGAATCGCTGTTTGATTTTTTTTCATACTTTCTCGCTTTCCTAGTTTTGATTATTTCCCCTACCACTATCACATCCTTTTTAGAGCTGTTTGTCTGGCCTGTTTTCCACACTTTGTGTATTTGTTGCCAGGTAGCTTGTATTTCCTTTGGGCCGTTTCTATTCATTTCTCTCTGATTATGCTTTGCTCCTGTAAGCCGCTCCGCTCAGTCTTCCCAGTGCCCTTGGGTTTTCCTGGTGAGACTACTTTTGCTCCCCCCTGGGATCATGTATCTCTTGCATGTCCTTCTAGGAGGGTCCTAATGCTTGCTGAGCCTTATTTGGAGTCTACATTAGTTTGCTAGGATTTTTCTAACAAAATGCCACCGTTGGGGTGGCTTCAACCACAGCAGTGCATTCTCGCTCACGATTCTGGAGTTTGGAAATCCAAGATCAAAGTGCCAGTAGGGTTGGCTTCCTCTGAGGCCTCCCTCCTGGGCTCCCACATGGCTACTTCCTTCACATGGTCTTTGTGGAAGCATAGTCCTACTCTCTCTGGTTGGGTTCAAGTTTCTTCTTCCTGGAAGGACACCAGTCCTATTGGAATAGTGTTTACCCTAGGGGTCTCATTTTTAACTTAACCCCTCTTTAAAGACCTTGTGTTCAAATAGTGACATTCTGAGATATGAGGATTTAGGGCTGCAGCCTAGGAATTGGTGTATGTGAGGGGTTCCAATTCAATCAATACCAGGACGAGTTGTACCCCTGACATTGGACAGCAGGTCCGGAGGAAACTAGATGCTGCTCTAATTTACATGTCACCAAATTCCCCCAAATCAAACTGCCTGGGGGCACAAGTGGAGTAATTTATAGGTGTTTTAGGGACATCAGCAGCCCTCCACCCCTTCAAAGTACTTCTTTATGTAGTTCAGGGAATCACAAAGATAAATCCCTTGTTCTCAGTAACAAGCCCCTCAGCTGTAAACAGTGTCCTGCTGGGATCATTAGCGTATGTCTACCTCCTGGATGATTGCTGCTACTTCTGGCCACGGTAGCCACTTCTGTTGGGTGTTATCACATGGACTGAATCTACCACCTGGTTGTTGTGAATACCTGCCCTCCCATGGCTCAGACTGTAGCCGTCAGTACCTCCCAGGCATAGTGTGATTGGTTGGAAGCCTTCTTCTCTTTCATATTAGGCTTTGCCCTCAGGTGACAGGACAACAGTTGTCTTGTGCCACCTTTTATAGAGCTTTTAGTGAAGCCAAGAATTTCATTTTGGATTCCAGCTCATCTTCCCTAGTACTTAGGCAGGCACCCCTGCAGTTTGGGCTATGTGTACTCAGACACTACTGCCACCAAGTCAACATAAGATTGCCTACCCATCTTCCATTACAAAGGTGCCACCTGAGCGCCATAGTATATTCTGCAAGAGGGCTTTCAGTGAATACATTTAAGTAAGTCTATCTGCTCTGGACTGAAGGCTTGCCCCTGCCCCTGTCCCTGCCCCCAGCAGCAGATTTACATGTTAAAATCCTAACTCCCAACATGATAGTCTTAGGTAATCAGATCATGTGAGTGGAACCCTCATGAATGGGATTCATGACCTTATTTTAAAAAAAAGAGAGAGAGCTTACTTATTATCTTTCAGTTATCTTCCTTGAGAAGACAAAATAAGATAGTCACTGCAAATCAGAAAGAAGACCCTCACCAGACACAAGATCTGCCAGTACCTTGATTTCCTCAAAATTGTGAGAAATAAATTTCTCTCATTTAAGGTCTATGGTCTTTTCTGTTACAGCAGACAGAACTAAGACACTATCCCATAGTGATCACAGTTTAGGACCCTACTGCATGCATACAGATTTTGGACACAAGTAGGGCCCAGTTCTGACCTATATTAAAGCCCAGTAGAATCTCTGTTCTCAGTGTCCAATTAAAACAGCATCTTGAGTATGGCTCTCTCCCCCTGTGGGATGCTGTAGATCATGGTAGCAAATGGAAACTCAAGAACAAGTAATAGCAGATTCAACAATCAGGATAATCAAAGTTTATCCAGCCTTATATATGGCAGATGCTATGCTATTGTGAGGTTGTGATGATAAACATGATTAAGTATGATTTAAGTATTTATTCCTGTTTTAGGATATAAATTCTAGTGAAAGAGAAACCTATATGGAGAAAGATGTTTAGCACCCTGTTTTTGTTGTTATGGTGAAGGTTTGCACTACTGACAATGAGAACACCCAGGAGGAGCCAATGGTCCAGCAAAGACATATGTCTAGTGCTTTTCAGAGTGCTAGATGGCATATGTCTAGTGCTTTCAGAGTGCTCACATGAGTAAGTGCAAAGTAATAAATAGGCCAATGCTCAAGCTCATCTCTGCATCCACACCCACTCGCACCTTGAAAGGTGACCCTGTATACCACCTGGCCTTACCCTTTCAACCTCCAGGCTGTCACTCACCAACCGGGTATCATTGTACTAATGTGGGTCAGCTGCCTTCTTTGTCCTGGGAATGAATTTGGGATCCAAACACTGAGAGATGGAGTCCTGTACACCCACAGACCTGAAAGGTTATATAGAATTGGTCTTGAAGTTGATGTCAGAGCCACCAGGACCACCTATAAGCAAAGTTATCAGATTCCCACGTCATGAGTAAACAGAGAGTAATGGACCTCAGCAAGACAGGGCCAGCTCCGAGCAGGTGCTGGGAAGATGAGTCCTTGTGCCTATGTGGTGAATTAATATGTTTCTGATTTCCTGGTTCCTGTCCCCAGGGAGTCTAAAGGCACTTCTTTCCTCTTGTTTTTCTCTAGGATTATCTGTTGTACTTCTCTCGTGGTGCTCCTTTTAGCTTCAGCTGGCTTAGGTGGACTTCTTTGCTTTGCAACCTGAGCTGTAATTACAACCTCACAGTTACCCACCTGCAGCCTTTTGGTGCAATTTCCCTTCTGGCTCTGGCGAATGCCCGCTTGGTCTTTACCACCCACCTTACAATGCCACCTCCTAAGCATTCCCGAAAAGCTCCCCGCTTGTGCTCTGCCAGGACTGTCTTCACAATCGTTGCATGTACTGTAATTTATCTGGTAGAAACACTCCACTCTGCAGACCACAAGATCCTCAGAGGCAGATCCCTGACACCCCAAAGGTGCTCAGCAAATGTTTGCAGAATTGCCTCAGTGGCTCTGAGCTGGTCCCGGGAGCAGCCTGCCAGTTGGCACATCACCCTGTCTGCTGCTGGATCTTGCAGCCACTTGAGAGGCTCGAAGTTTATGCTGACTCTGCTAACTGACACATTGACTCTCGTTTTCTTTTCTCAGTCCTCCTGGTGTCAGGGATTGCTTGCTTGCTGTGTCCCCCAGCTCTGTGCAAACTTTACTACCTCTGGATCAGTGACAATTCCAAAGTGACCCCCCAGGGCAGGGCACATGCTGTTTCCTGGGGTTCTAGAACTCTTTGCTGAGTTTTGGCTCCTCTTAACGGCACTGCGTGGTTGCCCGGGGTCTGTGCTACCTGTGTGTCTGCTCATGACAGCATCCCCCACCTGGTCCAGCCATCTGTTCATTTTGGCTGCATCTCCTTCTTTATGTTCCGAGAGGCAGTGAATGTAGTTACTTTCTTCAATCAGCCAGAAGCCCTCTCTGCCTTGTCCATTGCAGAAAAAAATAAATGTCTCCGACCCATAGCAGCTTTCGTATGTGGGAGAAAACACCAGAGCTCGACTGCTCAGGAGCAACAATGACAACAAACCCTCACACCCTTCTTTAGACAGCTTTCCCTTAATGGATTGCAGTGCTCCTAGCCAACCCACCAGGCTCTCCTGCCAACTGCCAGTGATATCCAAACTGCTGATTCGCCCCCTGCCAGCCTGGGGCAGGGGGTGGCTACAGGAGAGTTTCACAGCCTTGGGGTGCTTATTTACTTTACTTTCTATCTTCATATGCAGAGGGTTTTGCAAGACAGGTTTCTGCCAGTCCACCTGAGGCGCTATCCTCAGCACCAATAGATGCAATGGCAGGGAGCGGATGTGCTAAATGCATTGGGGTTGTGTCACCATGATATTTCTGACCTCTGCTTCCAGTCTCCACCCCAAGCATTTTAAGATGTACTCTGTTTATCTGCCTGAACCTCACCTCTCATGTAACTAAGCACTGGCTTTTTCTAAATTCTGTGGCCTTCATCTTTCTCCGGCTAGATATGGAATCAGACCTTTTGGCTAAAATATCACTTGCTGGTTACACATGTCCAGACTGTTTCTGGTTTTCTGGTCCCTGTGGTTGATAGGTGCGGGTATCTGGCTGGGTACTGGTCTACTCAGGATACTTGCTTCCAGAAAGGCTCCTCCTCACTTGAGATTAAAGAGGCAGCACTCTGTTCCAGGCAATGTCTTGAACTGGTCCTGTTGCCTCTTTGCTGTGAGGCGGGGCATGGGGTGAGATGTGAAGACAGAGTCCAGCCAGGGCTGAGAGTATGAGCCATTAGGAGGACAGGGCATATGTCTGCCTTGACCTATTCCTTTCTGCTTCTTTCTTCATTAGGAGATCTCAGCACATCAAAATATCGATTAAGAAGATGCTTTAATCTGGGGACAAAATGACAATGTTTAAGCCAACCTATCAGGAAAGTCAGCTAGAAGTTGTTTGCATTTGCCCATAAATGGTCCCTGAAGCTGTTCTTCTAAAATGAGAACCCAATTTTGCGATTTGGGAAGCCTAAAGGTATGTGTAATAAAAGAGAAAGAGCACTTAGCACAGGGCTGGAAGCCTCAATTTCTAATGCTAGACTCATTTCTAACGATGCCACTTTGGGCAAATCATTCTATGTCTCTGGCTTCATTAGTGACCTCAGTGGGAGCAGTTTCAGTAGAAAAACTGACATCCTAATTGCCAAATCCATAGGCTAATTTCCATTGCTCATCCTCCCTGACAACTCCACTGCATCCAGCACTCCTGACTGTTCTTTCCTCCTCAAAACTGTCTCGCCCTCAGCTCCTGGGACCCAGCCTCTGGGCATCCTCCCACTCCTTGCCCAACCCTACCCGCCCTCCTCGCTCCCTGCTACTGCTCCTCCATTACTGTGGTGCTGGTCCAAAGGATTTCCCCAAGCCCCTTCTCCTCACACAGCCAGTCCACAAGTGGTACCATCCGGGTCATGGCTCCAGCCACCATCTCATTGGTGATAACCACCATGTCTACTTCAGAACTCTCTCAACTAAGATACCCTATCCAGTTCTATGATCCTTTTCCAGGAGCTCTCCTGAAGCCTCGCCCCGTGCAGTGTCACTCACACATCTCAAAGGCCAGAACTATATCATGTGACCATTTTTTCTGCAAGGAAGGCTGGGAGTGGTAGAATGTTTTTGTTTTCTTTCTTAAACAGAGCACATGGCTGCCATGAGTAAAGCTGAGGGTCTTTTAGAAAGGAGAACTAATACGGCATAAGCAAACAGCTGAGTCTGCCATAGCCAGGTCTGGGTCTCCGTGGCTCTATGTGGCTGCCTGGGGCCCATGCTACCTTTGTGTAGGCGGCTCATGATTTCTGAAGTTGAAGAATGCAAATCCCTGAGCACATGCGTTCTCACTTCCCACACTCTCCAGAAGGCCCTAGGTCTTCCTCCTCAGTGTTCTTTCCCATTGTATTCCCTGGAGTCAAGTGTCCTTGGGTAGGATGTCCATCTTTAAGAGTGGCAGCCTGGCCACCTAGTTCTCTTCAAGTCACTCTATTTCTGTAAGTCCACCATACACTTGCTTCAGGAAACTGACTCAGAACCTTCTCCACGGACTTAAGAGACCCTCTTTTCCTCTGTGCAGACAACCTGAACATAAGGATCACCAAACTATTCTCTCCGGAAGGCAAGTTTCCCTGGTCTGAGACACGTGTGCTCATCGACTTTAACCAGAACTTTGCATTGTGGTAAGGAGAATTTGCCAGGCTTCTAATAAAGCCAACACGATGTGTTTTATAGAGACAGTAATTGGTGTGCTGACCAGTATCTAATGACCAGCTCTCTGGAGGAAGGGGTACCCGGGGAGAGGAAGCTCTGGTTTGTGGGGTTTGTTAGTTTCTGTGGTGTAAATATCCCCACCATGGCCAACATGAGGTAACTAAACACAAAATAGCAAAGAGTTAGGCAGGACGGCTCCGGACAGCCAAACAGAGCCAGCACCAGCACACAGCAGACCTCAGGAGGGCAGGGAGATATGGGTAGCCGCCTCCAAAGACCACACTCACCTGCAAAGCTAAGTGGCCACCCCTCAGGCATGTTGTCTTTGAACGTCTCCCACCCTCATCAAAATTAAACCCTTTTCTTGAGTTCACACAGCTCTTTGATAATTCTTCTCTCACGGAGTGGTGTTTTTGTTTTGTTTTGACTCTGGGGATTGAACCCAGGAGCATTCAACCTCCGAGCTACACCTTTACCCCCCCCCCCTTTTTGTAAATAGGGTTTCGCTAGGGTGCTGAGAATCTCCCTATGGCTGGCTTCAAATCTGGAATCCTCCTGTCTCAGCCTCCCAACTGGTATTACAAGCATGTGGCATCACTTCATGGGGTGTTATTAAAATTTCTCTTTTGGGTGGGCAAGTTTACTTTTCCACAGTATACAATTCCCTTAATCCTTTACTTCCCAAACAGGTTCTGGGGGCCTTACAGGGGCCACGATGCCCCATTGGATCCCTTCACACGAAGGGGCTGCCACACCTGCAGTCACCACCAGGAGGCACTCTTTAGCATCAGGAACAGATGCTACAACCTACTTAGGAGTTAGGCAGCACACAGTAGGGCTAAATTCCCTCTGTTAGAATGCATTAAGGAGAGAAAGAAATGATATTTTCTCTACCCTTGCTTTGCCTATCTCATCATTTGGGGCTCAAATGATAGGAGAATGTCACCTCCTCTGGGAATCCTTACTGGGCCACTTGAATCCCCCCTGCAAACAAGAAATGTGGTTCAAAGCCGGGCGTGGTGGCGCACGCTTGTAATCCCCGCGCTTGGGAGGCAGAGACAGGAGGATCGCGCAGGTTCGAAGCCAGCCGCGCTGGCGCTGGCGTAAGAGACCCTGTTTCAAAAAATATAAAATAGGTCTGGGAGTGTAGCCCGGAGGTAGAAGGGCTTCCAGGAACCCCAGTACCACCAAAAAAAAAAAAAAAAAAAAAAAAAAAAAAAAAGAAATGTGGTTCAAATGCCCCTTCTTTGGGATCTCATAAGCCGTTTTAACCAGCAGAACTTATCTCCCTATAAACATACCATTCGTTTTTGACAAGATTGCTTGATAGACCAAAAGCTTCATGAGGCTACATGTCTGGTCTGCAGGTGTGTGTGTGTGTGTGTGTGTGTGTGTGTGTGTGTGTTGGGAGGGGTTTCCCTGTCACTGGGCATTCCCTGCAGCATTCTGAACACCTGGCTCTGTGCCTAAACAAAGGAGGTGCTTAGTAAACTCTTGCAGAGTGTGCGATCAAGCAGAATTATGTAGTACTTGAACAGATTTCCGAGGGGAGGTTTAATTTCTTTTTTTTTTCTCCTCCTTTCTAGTACTACTATTAAAATTATTTTATACACTAAATTTATTTCTGCTTTCAATATTACGGTACCAAAAGAAGGAGAAAAAATGGGGGCGGGGGAGACATTGGTGGAATCACAGCTTCCAGCTGGTTATTGTTACTTCAATTTCAGCTTTATCTTTGTGGGCAACCGAAGCCTATGATTTCAGCTATCTCTCGCCAAGCGAGGGGGTCTGGTGCCCGCCCAACCACTTATATTTCCAGAATGCACTTTGCTGTGCCAATACACATTACCTGTCACGTTGCCACGAGTCGGAGGGGTTTGATCTCCACCGTTAGATTGTTGTCATGTGTCAAATCTCACAGCCCAGGGGGAATAAACACGATTCATGAGCAAAGCAGGCACGGAGCCACGGTCAGCCTGCCTCCCGGATAGACCCCGTTGCGTAGACCAGGGGAAGAAAACTGCAAAG
Organism: Muscardinus avellanarius; assembly: GCF_963383645.1. NCBI lineage: Eukaryota > Metazoa > Chordata > Mammalia > Rodentia > Gliridae > Muscardinus > Muscardinus avellanarius. Next base: position 57,545,429 of record NC_137799.1, on the reverse strand, counting down.
ACACTGAAAAGCCGCAGACCCTGTAGGTCCTCCTTACTCGCAGTCACTCCCCACACCAAGCCTTCGCGTGTACCAACACCTGCACAGACGCGTTTTCTTCTGAGCAGCTTTGGGCGGCTTCTCCAGCAAGACCCGTCTAGGTAGAGCACATGGTCTCGTCACAGGTGAACGAGGGTGGCGCCCGTGGTGCCCACACGTGCAAGCTGATCGAGCGAGGCGGGTGTGGCGCCCGCACGAGGAAAGCCAAGGGCAAACGTGAAAATATAACTAGACTCGAGGAAGAATACTTTGAGGAGCGCGAGCTGCCTGGGCAAGAAAACTGGAGTCAGCGTTCATTGGTGGAGACGCTTTACTTTTTTCTTCTTTCCTAAGTTGGCTGAAAACAACAACACTAACATGCAAAAGAATTCCTCCAAAGAAATGAGGACTCGATGTTCCATATTAAAGAAGGAGAAGAGCACAAGTCAGTCTGCCGCTGAAAGATGCCCTGTTCTTGAAACGTTTCCTAGAAAGGCAGATCTGAGGTGGCTGGGTGTCGCTAAGCACCCTCGCCGCGTTTCGACGGCGTCCTCCAGATCCCCCGGCGGCTCATCTGGTGGCCTGACGGCGGCAGGCCGCGTTCACCGCCCCGGACGCGGTGTAGGGGAGTCAGATTTGTCATGTATGTAAATTGTAACCACGTCGAGGGTCGTGTGTGCTCATTTAGGCATTTTAACAGTGCGCGATGCTGTCCTCTCCACAGGACTAATAAGCATTAGCCATAATGAGGTCAGGCAGGCAGGCATTATCAGGGGATTTAATTGGGACATGGGTCTCTGCTGAAGTGAAAATTAATAACTTTTGTCAATGTTCTGGTGAAATGTTCTGTCTTATTAAACTATGAGGGTCAATTAGAAAGCATTATGTAATAAAGTCCCCAGCAGCAGAACTCAAATTGAGTTATGCCACAGTCATTATTCCAGGGCGAATGCATTTGAAAATGGAAAACCAGAGTGCCATATGGAGGATTTGGGTCAGATTTACAAGCATCGCATGTTAAGGCTTCAACAAGAAGGAAACAATTAAACGTAATACTGAAATAAATCAGCGCGCCGAGCAGGCTGTGCGGGGGCCGGGAGCCTGGGGCAGGCCGGGCCCCGGGGCTGTGACACTGCAAAATGGCAGTGTTGAGGGGGTTTGCACGGGCTGTGTCAGGCAGCGCCATCTCCGCCAGTCGCTCGGAGGGCTTGGAATCTGGGGCACACCTGGAAGGCTTGGGCCTGCACACTGACTCATATAAATAACTCTTTATTGTGTGGCTATTAAGACGAGAGATTGCTTTTATTAAAGTGCAAGTTATTGTGGCACAGCAAATTAAAGAATTTTAAAGCATACTAAACAGCCACCGATATTCCCCATTCGGTCATGTTTTACGGTACTTTAAATGGGCAGTATATTGTTAGGGAGATATAAAGTCTGTGCCAGGGTTGGGATCTGACAAACAGTTCATGTACTTCTTTTAAGCAAGAAGGATGTGGAGGAGTAGGGGAGTGCTGGCCGGGACCAGGTCCTGGCCTGGAGGTGTAGGGGTGAGGGTGGATGAGGGGGCTGTCCTCTCTTCTCTGGAAGACTGGGGATGTTGCTTTTGTGTGCTCCACTGGAGTAGAGAAGGACATCTTTAAATGGAACACAGTTTCAGAGAAGATGGAAGGGAGGGAGGGATGGAAGGAGGGAAGAAGAAGCACAAAGGGTCTATAGTGTCCCACTATTAAAGGACTACAGCTTTCTTAGCTGAGCAGCCCAATTTTCTCTGATGTTGCTCCTCTCTAATAAAGTGAGCTGGAGTCTGATCATTTCCCCCATTCATCCTTAATGCTAAATTACATTTCTCATTAAAACAAACTGTAGCAACACCTCTTTCTGGGTTTCAAACCACGCTGGGACCCAGCCCCTCCCTCTCGTCTCCTGGCCTGCTGCTCTGGTCTCAGCCCCATCAGCTCCCAGAAAATCCAACTGTCCCTGTTTCTTCTTTCACCCCCTCCAGCCCCTTCTCCTCAGCCAGTCAGGTAATCTTTAAAGAGAACCCACGTCTGACCATGCCAGTCAGTCTGCTTACAAAGCCTTCAATGCCTTCCCTTTGAGCACAGGATAAAAATCCCCAATCCTGATTGCAGCCCACAGAGCCTGTCCCTCATGTGTCCCCATGCCTGGGCCTGTGCTTCCCACTCAGGTGTTTCTCCCAGGTTCTGAAACATTTGAAGCTCTTGTTCCACTGGGGGTTTGCCCGGCAGCTCACTTAGCCTGGGACTCTTCCTCCTGACTGTATGCGACTGCTTCCTTTCCAGTTCCTCCATTCTCTGGGAGGCCTTTCCTGACCATTCCATCTAAGGAAAAATGACCCAGAGTTCTGTCCTCAGCCTGTGTGTGTGTGTGTGTGTGTGTGTGTGTGTGTGTGTTTCTACCACAGTGCCTGCCATTATTTGCGACTTGAAACAACAAAACGACAAGACATAACAGCAACAACAAAAAGATGGCGATTTTTCGTGACTGTTAGTCAGCTTCACGTTGCTGTGACCCAAAGACATGACTGCAACAACTTAGAGAAAGGAGAGATCTACTTTGGCCACAGTTTCAGAGGTTTCAGTCCATAGTTGGCTGCCTCCATCGCTTTGGGCCTAAAGTGAGGCCAAACATCATGTGTATAGTGGAGGAAAACTGCCTAGGTCATGACAGCCAGGAAGGACGGAGAGAGAGACGGACAGACAGACAGATACCAGAGACAAGATATGGTCCCTAAGAGCACACCCCCAGTGACCTACTTCCCCTAACCATGCCCCACCCCCTATAGTTGCCACCTCCTCTTACTAGCGCATTCAGAGTATTAATCCATCAAATAGACGAACCCACGGAGGAGGTCAGAGCCTGCATGACCCAATCACTTTCCCAAAGCTGCACCTCTGGACATGGCTGCACTGGGGGCCAAACCTTTAGCATGTTAGATTTGGGGGACATTCCAGATCCAAACCAGCCCAGTGACCTACTACTCTTTTTTTCCTCTGGCACCTCCACCAAATTGAAAGTTCTGTGATAGCCAAGTCCCAAATCTGATGTTCATCTAACTCAACTCGTTCATTTTACTGCACAAGTGCTTCTGAGAATAGTGAAATTATAGGCCTGGGGAGGAATTGAGAGCACTGGGAGATGAATCGTTGGGCTTACCCTCACAAAGTTTCTTTCATGCTTTTTTCACCCTATCGTCCTACTCAACCATGCTTGTCTTTACCACCCCAATATAGGGGTATCAGGCAATGAGGCTGCTAGGGGGTAGTCCATGAGGATGGAGTCCTCAGAAATGGGATTATTTTCCTTAATCAATGGCCCCCAAAGCCAGGCATTGGTAGTGCATACCTGCAATCCCAGTACTTGAGAGGCTGAGACAGGAAAAGCCCAGTTTCAAGGCCAGCCTCAGCAATTTAGTGAGATCCCGTTTCAAAATAAAAAATAAAAAAAGGTTGAGGCTATAATTCAGAGGTACACTACCCCCTGGGTTCAATTCCCAGTACCAAAAAAAAGCACAAAAACAAAACAAAACAAAACAAAAAAGCAAGAGATCTCTCTTACCATCTTTTTACCAGGTTAGGATAAAATGAGAAGTCAACAAACAGTCTACAACCCCAAATAAAGCCCTCATCGGAGCCCAAATGTTGGCATTCTGACTTCAGACCTACAGAACCTTGAGAAATAAAAGTCTGTTGTTTACAAGTCACTCATTTGATGGTATATATATATATATATATATATATATATATATATATATATTTTTTTTGGTGGTACTGGGGTTCCTGGAAGCCCTTCTACCTCCGGGCTACACTCCCAGACCTATTTTTACATTTTTATTTGGAAACAGGGTCTCCTAAGCCAGCGCGCGCAGATGGCTTTGAACCTGTGCGATCCTCCTGTCTCTGCCTCCCAAGCGCAGGGATTACAAGCGTGCGCCACCACACCCGGCGTTTGATGGTATTTTGATAGAGTAGCCTGAACTAAGACAACCAGCCAAAATCCTATGGGGAAAATGTTTAAAATTAACTAAAAAACAAAGCTTTCCATCAATATGAAAACAGATGATTGTATTCTCGTGTATTCATAAAATGGAATACAATGAAAATGAGAATGAGCCAAAATTGCAGCATAAAAATTTGTTGAATCACACATAGCATTGAGTAAAAACAGCAAGTCTCCCAAGATATATATGCGGTGATAGCATTCATATAGACTTCAAAAATAAGCAAAACTAAGTAGTACATGATTAGTGTACATTTGGTAAAACTATGGTAAAAATAGAAGAAGAATTGTCAGTGAACAAAAGAATCCAGGGTGATTATTCGCTGTGTGTTGAGGGGGCGATAAAGAAAGGGACCCCACAGGTGGAAGCGTGCCCAGCATGGACACAGGGTGGTAATGGTCTTTACCTTGGGTGGCAGTTTCATGGGCACCCATTTTGTTTTTTGTGCTTCATAATTCTTATGTTGGTATGTGTAAGATAGTTACTTCGTTCAAAACAAAAACTGACACGATTCGAGCTTTACTGGACTATTCCTCAGTCTCAGAGAGTAGTGCTGCTTCTCCATTCTGTAGGATGACTCAAGGGCTTCTCCTGACCTCCCCTCCGCCCCTTTCCTGCTCTGACAAGCAAAGCACAGTGCTGTTTTCATCTTCAGGCGACCAAATGAGAAACAGAGGCATGGCAGGGGTGAATGTGTGCAGGCCTAGAGCTACTCGCTAGGGGATATGACTCGTTTATATTGCAGCAGGTTCTCTCAGGGCATTCAGATATAAAAATTGTGTTCAGAAATGGCCTAATAAAGCATCGCTGGTTTATAAGGGAAGTGGCTGGCTCAACAACCAGGTTCTCTTTGTGCCTAGGCTTTTGCTCTGATTCTGCTCCGGGGAAGCCACAGAAGCCCCATGACTAAGTCTGCATTGCCCACACTCATTGCTCTTACAAGGCTCCACCACGTAGGCCACCTCCTTTGATTCTCCCCATGACGCTGTATGAAAGACACGTGGCTGACAGACACATCAACACTGTACGAGAAACATGAAGCAATCGTGTAGACACTTCGGAAGGAGGTAACTTTAGGGGCATCGAGTAGGGCCCTCAAACAAAAAGAACCTCCTCACTTGCTGGTCTTTCCACTGTGCGTGAACTTTGCACCTTTTGCAATCACTGATTAAAATGCAAACATCCCTGCGAGTATCCACGTCAAACACCAACTCCTTAATGGTTTTCATTAACGGGGAGTGGTTGGGACCCCGAGCAGGCACTGGAGCATGAATGGGCACCAGAGAATAGAAGGGCAATAGAGGGAGAGGAGGAGAGGAGGGATCTCTCGGGCAAATCAAGCCAGTATCACCCCCTGGTCCAGGGCCTTCTTGCCTGACATTTCTGCACAACCCCATTTCCTTCACAGGCTCTTCATTAATCACTTGAACCTCAGACTTGTTATCAGCACAGAATGCCCCGAGATGGCCAGTCGATGTGCCCCCAATGACTTTGCCACATGCTGATACCTCCCTTCTTGAGTGATTCCTCTTTCTAATGGCAGTGGAGAGGGTTCCCACCAGAAGGGTTTCTGCATCATTTGTGTTGCTGGGTCTCCCAGGGCCACGCTTCTGTTGTGGGAGAGAGTTTTGGCTTCAGGCTCCTTCTGACATGTCAGGCTGAAAAGTGAATTTGAGCCAAGAGTTCTGTTGCTTCATTTCGGTTATTTATGAGAAGCTAGTGTTTTCTGCTCAGGAAGACAATGGGAAATTTCAAAAAGCTCAACAGTATCAAGCTATTGGGGTAGCTGTAGAAAAGGAGAAAGCATCTAGGATTTCTTAAGCAGTTTGAATAACTTGCTTTCAATATATTTTTCCCAGGAATAATAGCAAATAAAAATGCAGCTTGCCTTTTGTAATCTTTTTGCCAAAAAGTATGAAGTAATACAGAGAAATTCTGGATCAAGGACCCCCATCACCACATGGTTATATAGGAAAATGCCATCTTCCTGCCCCTCTAGCCCAAGGCTAGGGAATGAATGGATGGATGGATGGATGGATGGATGGATGAATAAATGATAAGTAAACAAAACACTGAACAACACATGCTAATTTCACATGAAAAAAATGCCTATTAATCATGTATTTCTATCCTAGATTAAGACCTGACATCTTGTTCTAACTAATGTGGGGATTTTCTTTGATTATAAAAGTAATATATGCCCTTTGTAAAATGCTTGGTAAAGACAAAATAGAAGTTGTCCATTCTCCTATTCCACAAAAAGACCTTTTTCATGTTGGTGTTTATGTCATATCACTTTTTTTCTGAGCTCATTACATGATAAATGGCTGAGATCTTGCTGTGTATACCTTTTTGTGGGGTTTTTTTGGTGTGTGTTTGGTGCTGGGAATTTAACCCAGGGGTGTTCTACCTCTCAGCTATACCCTCAGCCTCCCTTTTTGAAACAGGGTCTTTCTAGGTCCTTGAATGTCTTGCTAAATTGCTGAACCTGGTCTCAAACCTGGGATCCTCCTTAGCCTCCCAAGTACTGGGATTACAGGAGTGCACCACCATGCCCAGCTTGTATATACCTTTGCTATCTGTACTAAGCAGAATTCTCGGATGACCCCCCCATACCTCCAGAAGGTGGGCAGGTGACCTGTGGGTATGCTCCCATGAGGTGATGATACACAGCACAGTTGCCTTTCTTAAGAAAAGGACAGCCGGGCGTGGTGGCGCACGCTTGTAATCCCTGCGCTTGGGAGGCAGAGGCAGGAGGATCGAGGCCAGCCGTGCTGGCTTAAGAGACCCTGTTTCAAAAAAAAAAATACAGAAAATAGGTCTGGGAGTGTAGCCCAGAGGTAGAAGGGCTTCCAGGAACCCCAGTACCACCAAAAAAAAAAAAAAAAAAAAAGGACAGCTGTGTGTGGTGGCGCACGCTTGTAATCCCCGTGCTTGGGAGGCGAAGACAGGATGATCGCACAGGTTTGTAGCCAGCAGAGCTGGCTTAAGAGACCCTGTTTCAAAAAACAACAACAACAAATATATATACATATATATATATATATATATATATATATATATATATATATGGTATGTATGTATGTATGTATATGGTCTGGGAGTGTAGCCCGGAGGTAGAAGTGCTTCTAGGAACCTCAGTACCACCAAACAAACAAAAAAAAAAAAAAAAAGAAAGAAAGAAAGAAAGAAAGAAAGAAAAGAAAAAGTAAAGGACATTATTCTAGGTAGGTCTGACCTAATCAGGAGAGTCTTCAAAGAGACTGCACTTTTTGTGGGGACAGAGATATAAAGCATGGGGAAGGACTGGAAGCAAAGGAGATTCTCCCTTGGTGGTTTTGAAGATAGAGAGGGCCACATAGCAAGGGAGCTAAGAAAAACCCATGTGGGCATTCAGCAAGGTCCTACAAGTGAAGGAACTGAATTCTACCAAAAGTCTCAGTGAGCTTGAAAAGAGAATCCAGCGTGTGTGTGTGTGTGTGTGTGTGTGTGTGTGTGTGTGTGTTGTTGTTGTTGTTGTTGTTGTGTGTTGCTAGGAATTGAATCCAGGAATATTCTACCTTCAAGCTACATTCCCAGCCCTATTTCATTTTTTATTTGGAAATAGAGTCTCTCTAGGTTGCTGAGAGCCTTGCTAACTTGCTGAGGCTGGCTTTGAACCTATTATCTTCCTGCTTTAGCCTCCCAAGTACTGGGATCAAAGGCATGTGCAACCATACCTGGCTGACACCTCAGCTCTTGATGAGAACACATTAACTTTTCTTAAGAGACCCTGAACAGAAAACCCAGTTGACCTTGCTGGAATGTCCCACCTACAGAACCATGAGATAGTAAATGTGTATTTTTTAAGCTAAGCCTTTAAGAATGTGTTGTGCAGCAATAGAAACTAACATTATGTTCTACATTCTATATTTTCTGGTTTTTTTTAGGGCCTGGGGATGGAACGCAGGGGCATTTGACCTCTGAGCTACACCCCCTGCCCTATTCTTTATTCTTTTTTTTTGAAACCGGGTCTAAGTTGCAGAGGGCCTCACTAAGTAGCCGAGGCTGTCTGCGAACTGTGATCCTCCTGTCTTAGCCTCCCAAATGCTGGGATTACAAGCGTATACCACCATGCCTGGCTCTACATTCTATATTTTCTTAAACTTTACATTACAACTTAAACTTTTCCTTCTACATTGCTATGTAAAATTTCAGCATATCTAGACTGTATATGGACCACAATCAACATCACCATTCTTACTGGGAATTTTTTTTTGTGTGTGTATGATACTGGGGATTGAACCCAGGTGCATTCTACCTTCAAGCTACATTCTCAGCCATTTATTTTTATTCTTCATTTTGAAACAGGGTCTCACTAAGTTGCAGAGGGTCTCACTAAATAGCTGAGGCTGGCCATGAACCTGGATCCTCCTGTCTCAGCCTCCCAAGTAATGGGATTACAAGTGTGCACCACCATACCCAGCTTGTTACTGGAAATTCTGATGTTTCCATTCTAGGCATTATAGTTTATTTATTTATTTATTTATTTATTTATTTATTTATTTATTTTGCAGTGCTGTAGATGGAACGCAGGGACATCCTACCTTTGAGCGACATCCCTAGCCTTATTTTTTTTTATTCTTTATGTTGAAATAGGGTCTCACTGAGTTGCAAAGAGCCTCACTAAGTAGCTGAGGCTGTCCTTGAACCACGATCCTCCTGTCTCAGCCTCTCAAATGCTAGGATTACAAGTGTGCACCACCATGCCCGGCTTCAGGTTAGTTATTTAAAATGTAAACATTGCCTTCTTGTTTTGTGGTCTGTGTGTGTCTGATTTTCTGTGATTCTGTGGTCACATGAACAATGAAACAAGTCTTTCCCAGTATTTGAGAGAAAGAGAGAGCTAGAACAAGAGTGAGGGCAAGAGAGAGGGGGAGGGAGGGAGGGAGGGAGGGAGGAAGGAAGGAAGGAAGGAAGGAAGGAAGGAAGGACGGAAGGAAGGAAGATGGGAAAAGGATGTCTAAGGGCTCCCCTTCTCCTTTAAGGGATACCATTGTCCTTTAAGGACCATAAGAGGGGTTTGTGCTTCAAAGGTACAAGCCATTAACACCCTTAGACTGCATTGTCCAAGGAGAGGCATGTTGGCTGCTGGCTGCAGATGTTAGAGGGTCTGGTCTCTCCCTAGCTTATAGTTCTTCAAAACTGGAAAGGGAAATAAGAGTTGAACTTTGACCAGTAATGGAGATGTGACCCCACCTGAACCTGTGGTCTGGGTGACCCCAGATGGGGGGCCTGCTTCACACATGGCTGTCTATGGGGCTGGCAGCGCCAGGCCTGGGGAGGCTCTGCCGCGTCCTCAAACTAGCTTGGAGTAGAGGAACTGGGAGCTCTTCTCAGCACCCTTGCTTAATATTGGTTTCAAGTAGATTTTATTTCACCTTGAAAAATAAAGAAGTGTGGCATTTCATACCTCCCCTGTGTCATAAGTAGTACTGTGATAAATAATTTGATATGAATATGCATACATATTATTATTTTATTTCAACTGATTTCTAGAAATAGGCCAAAAGATAGAAGCATTTCAAAGTCCTTTACATAAATGATCAAATAAGTAGAGTTCTAGATCTCTTAAGTAGAGTATATATTAGATACTATATCTATGATAAACTCCCTTTGGCCTCAGCTCCCAGACCATCCCAATATGCCTCCTCTAGAAGATTCCAGGCCCACCTGAGCCAGTGCAGGTGCTGGCTGTGCACTTCTTCCAGGACAAAGGCAGGATGTAGCAGGCGTGGCCTGCATGTACTCTGAGAGTGGGCAGGCTTGTCCGGGATGCACACTAAGGCCTCTACTGCCCATTTTTCATGGCTGCTCTAGCAAAGAACTGCAAACCAGTACTTTGAACAACTGTCCCAGTGTTGATTCTACAAGCTAGAATTCTGAGGTCAAGGAGTGAGCAGGGGTGGTTCTTTCTGAGGCTGAGAGGGAAGGATGTCCCTACTCTCTCCACCAGTTTCTGGTGGCTTAGCATAGGGGACCGGCATCCCCTCCTCCCTGTGTCTTCACATGGTCTTCCTTCCATATCCAAATTTCCCTGTCTTCTAAGGAGGCCAGCAATATTGGATCAGGAGCCATCCTCATGACTCCATCATGACTTGATCATCCATCCAGATGCTTTATCCAATGAGGTTACATTCACAGTAGTGAAGGTCAGGACCTGAACATCACTTGAAGACTCAAGTCTACCTATGACACCAGGGCACCCAGACCCTCTAAGCGTTGTTGCCAGTTAAACAGGGACAGCGCAGCTCTTCTAATTTAGAATATACATGGAAGAATGGGTATACGACGGCGAGTTAACTTTCCAGTGCCTGGCAGATGTCAATGCCTCAAGAAATATTAGTTAACTCTCAACTAAGACTTTTTCTGTGACTATTCTGTTGTGCTCACATGGAGTGTACAGGAAGCCCAGCTCAGCTAGTGGAGGCTGATGCCTACATGGACATCCCGGTGCCCTGGAGAGGAGGTCCTCTCTCACTCATCAGGGCCTTGTGGTTTCTCCTCCTCTGGCCTGGGCAGGCAGGTTGCTTGCTCACACACCGACCACAAGGCTTACTTGAGATTGGCGCCTGCCTTCTGCTGCTAGTTAGTTGTTTGAAAAGCGCTGACGCCTCTCTTCCTCCACAGTGCCAGGACTCTGTGCCAAAACTGCCCTCATGAGCACGAGGCCCTCTTTCATGCAGGAGTTGCAAAAGGTGGATCTGGAGCCAACCAAGCCTAGGAAGAGAAGCCCGCAGTCCAACCCTCACACACAGACACACACCAGGCAAAGACCCCAATCAGTACTCAAAGAAAATTTTAAAAGGAATAAAAATTGCTCGATCCTTTTGATGCGATTCAAAGGGTCTTTTTAATATAGGAGAAAGCACATTCTAAATTCCTAACACATCTGGTGTCACCAGCTCTTTTCCCCCTTAAAGCCTCTTAATTCCATAATTTAGAAGGCCGTAAAACACTGGAGGGTCTCGCTGAGACATAATTGGGTATCCTGCACACTCCAAGTTCAACCTGATGCCCACCTCAGCCTGGTGACTGGTCACCGAGCAGAGAGCAGAGACAGTGCCCCACCTTTTCTAGCAGCTTTTGCCATGAGAGCTGAGCTGCCTGCGGGAAAATGTTTGCTATTCATTCTTCCCTGACACTCCAGGAGAGGAGCACAATTTCTTTTGTGATTGGAGGTAATGTAATCTACAGGAAAATCAATGTGGGCTGACGGGAGCATCGTCCAGCTGATCTGCAGACCAGAGACATGAAATCACAGCAGGCCGAGAAAGCGGCTTTTGCAAAGCATCATGGGGTGCTCCTGATTCCCAGTGAACCTGTGGCCAGCTGCCCAAGCGACCAAGTGTTAAGCAGCAGAGAACTCAGTCAGGAAGATGGTGTCAGGGTTCACAGTTGGGTTACTGAGGGGGAGAGAGAAAAGACAGAACCTGAGACTGTAAGCTACAGACAGGATGAGATACAGAGAGACACACAGACATGTGTGCACAGTAACCTCAGCTGTAAATTCTTTACTCTGTTGCCTTCCTACTTTTTAAACTAAAAAATTCAGACTTATGCACCCATCACCCCAAAACATTCGTGAGTTTAGTTACCATTTCCAGAAATAAAGATGCTGCAAAAATAATAAGTCAGAAAGATTGAACAAAAAATAATTCTCACCACCCCAAAAACATCTGCGCATCTGTTGGCCCCTCCACTGGCCTGGTTCAGCTGACTTCAGCACCCACAGCAGCGCAGCAACAGCAGCAAAGTTAGCAGGTGTCACCCAATATGGCTACAAACTGCCGCCTGTGATCCAGAGACATAAATCAGAATAATAGGCCAGGGCCACCCTTACTCCATAGGTCCCTTTACCTAAGCCATCGGCAGTGACAGTGTTCTGGCCCCTGGAAACTTACTTTGGTGCTTTGCAGACACCATCCCAAACTCTGCGGGTGGGTGCCTTGCTGGAATCTATGTAACCTACCTATGTAGCCAATATGCAGCTTATAGGGTCAAACACATGGGCAATTGAACCTGGGAAAATAATGAGTTAAGAACCAGAACCAGGACATGGAGCACAGTGGGGGGAGATTGGTGGTACCCACTGGTACCATTGCTGGTCCCTGGCATTAGCAGGAGGCTGAGGAGGCCCAGGGTGGAATGAGAAACGGTTATTGGTACTCACAGGTGTCTAGCATCCCCTTCTCTTTTGGCTAAAACAATAGTAAGTTTCACAGGGACCTGCCTCTCTTCCCCATTTCTCCTGTCTCGAGTGTGGCATAGGCCCCTCCTGCTCCCCACCCCCTCCACTTCCCGACAAGGGCTTCCTACTTCACCTACAATGTTCCTGGAAGAAAGGTAGCCTTGAGGGTGGTCCTTATAAAGCTTTCGGGCGATTCTGAGCCTGATTTGGCTCTGCTTCTGCTCCCCGCTCCAGTCCCCGCTCCGCAGTGAGGCTGACACGGGCTCTGGACAGCGGGACAGCGGAATCCAATAAATCTGAGGCCTGTCTAGGTGCTTCATTTATCAAGAGGCCTAATTTACCCAGGCCCTTTAGACTAATTGCAGATTTGCAAAAACTGCTGAGAATGTAGAACCGTGTATTGTGAGTGTCCCTTGCCATATTTCTGCTAATGTGTTTCATCTGGAGTACATAAAGAGGCAGGGATGCTGATTTTAGACACAGCACTTTGGGGCTAATCCAGCTAAATGATTAGCCCTAAAATTCTGCAGTGATGTCATTTTCCCTACAGTGCTCTGCCAGTCGGGTTGTTTGCTTTCTAGTGAGAAATACGTACTCACAGACCCGTGCTGGCTGGCTCGCATCATGGGGGACTCTGCCCTACACGGTCCATTTGGGGCAACAACACCACTTTCCCCCATTGGTCCCTGAGTCTCTGTCCAGGATGGCCAGGGTTACCAGCAGGAAAGCAATAACGGGAAAATGCTCTTTAAGGGAATCTTAGGTAGATGTAGTTCTCTTCAACTACCCCCAACACATGCCGATGGGAGAAGTCATCCAGTTTCTGACCGAGGAGCAGGACCAGTGCTGTGAAAGAGGGGTGAATCTCAGCCCCACCCCAGGCTGTGTGGGCATGTGCCAGTTACTTGACCTCTCTGAGCCTCAGCTCCCTCCTCGACAAAAGAGATATGCACATCTCCCTTGCCTGATGTCTCATGAGAGCTGGGAAGGTGATTACCGGGGAGCTTTGGAGTCAGAAGGCTCAAGTCCCAGCTACATCACTTCACTCTGCAACCCTGGTTCCTTGGCCTCTCTGAGCCTCCTTCCACTGGGCAACTCTTGCATCCAGCTCCACACTCAATGCCTCCAGTTGCTCAGGGCATAGCGACTCTGGCTTGTATCTGTACATTTCCCCCGTGCAGAGCCCATGGATTTGTTTTAGAAAGAGTTGGGCTGTAGTTGTTGACTTTTTGATACTTTTTGAACCCTAGGAAGTCCTTTTCCTGTAAACGCAAATAAGTATGCATTTGCATAATCAGAGTTTAAAGTTAAAAGTTCCTGATGTTGGTTCGACATTCTAGATTTCTTTGATATATTGTGGAGAAGAGTCAGAAATATCCTTTTTTTCATGTAGCCGGACCCTTCACGAATGCCAGCGTGTTTGTCCCACTTAATATTTATAACATAGCCGGGCGTGGTGGCGCACACTTGTAATCCCAGCATTCGGGAGGCTGAGACCAGAGGATGGCGGTTTGCGGACAGCCTCAGCTACGTAGTGAGGCCCCCTGCAACTCAGTGAGACCCGGTTTCAAAATAAAGAATAAAAAATAGGGCAGGAGGTGTAGCTCGGAGGTCAAATGCCTCTGGCTTCCACCCCCAGACCCGCAAAAAAATATATATATTTATAACATAAATTTATTGAGTGCTTACTACATGCCCAGCACTGTGATATAAGCATTTTACACACAACTGTCCATTCAGTCTTAACCATGGCTCTCTGCAGCAAGTTCTAGTGCTTCTATCTCACCGATGAGAAGACAAGATTATTCATGAGATCGCGTAACTCACACAAGATGCACAGCCAGTAAGGGAAAGAAGAGAAATTCAAAGCTAGCTCCGGCTGCCCCAGAGCCCATCGCTTTAGCAGGAACGCCATGCAGAGACAAAACCACAGAAGGAAACCTGCAAACACAGAAGGCGACCCCGCGATGATCACTGAGCGCCAAGTCCAGCCCGGGGTGCCGTCAACAGAGTAGCTGCACTCTTTACAACCGTGGGGCAAAGTGGGAATTTCTATTCTTGGAATTTATATTCAAGGACATTAAAGCTTGCTTACCTCCCACAGATTACTCATCTTGCCATCAGAGGTGCTAGGAGGGGAATCCAAGGCCCGTTGCCTCTAGAGGCTGCCTCCACCTCCTGATACACCAGGAGGAGAAAGAGGATTTCAAGGCAGGCGCATAAAGCTGGTGCCCATAACAGAACGGCTGGGCCCTGAACTTTAGGAACTGGCTGTGGTTCTTTGGGAGCATGCTCTTCACATCTAGGCAGGCCAGAATAAATGAGGTTGTGTCTCAGACACCTTCACAAAGGCCTTTGCTTGCTGAGAACCTTCACAACATGATCCTCTGGTTGAAAGTTAACTAGCAGCCCCCGAGGAGGCGCTGAGAGCAGAGCATCCCTCCCTCTGTGTTCTCTGAGCCTGGGTGTTAAGTCAGCTTAGTCTTTTGCCTGGCTGGTGTGAACAAATCTTGAAGCTGAGCCACACACCCCAAGCTACAGAGGCAACATTTGCCTTGCTCCTCCCCTCTCTGATTAAGGAGCTGGGGGGGCGGGGCACGAGCCAAATGGTATGATGGATTTCTCACACATCATACCATAAATTCACCCTGGAGGGCCAGGCACCGAGGGTCCCGCCTGTGTCAGCACACTAACATGCAGCCTCGGAAACATAACGTAGTGTTCTAGGGGGAGGCTGAAATTAATGACACTCTGGCTGACATTTTGAGCACGCACACACATAGCTCAAGATTATCCCTGCAAGTATATTTCTTGTGGAGAGAGTAGTTTTTCCATATTAAAAGATGGCATTAACCTTCAAGAGTCCATCACTTGCTTTAATCCTTTCCACCTGTAAATATTTCAGATAAAAGTATATATCACATTGCCTGGGCCTGTGGCTTATATCTAGACTTTAAGGGAGATGACAGGTTGTACTTTTTCACTTTCAAATATCCATCAAAACTAGAGTTGGTGGGTGGTAGTGGTAGCAGCATAGAATTTGGAGTCCGAAAAATCTGGGTTCAAATCCCAGCCTCTTGGTTACTGTCCTACGGGTGCTAGCAAAGTTGCTTGGCAGTCACCCTCTAGAGTTGTGGAGTTTCTGCACTGCAAAAAAAAAAAAAAAAAAAAAAAAAAACACGGTGTGATCAGTGGGTCCAGAAGGTCTGCATTTTTGTAACTCATCTACCTAAAGGGTGTGCTCTTTGATGTTTACACCATTTTAAGCACAAGCTGCAGCCCCATTGCCTGGCTTCTTTGAGGGTTACCAGCCTCATCCATAAAATCAAGACCATGTCTTCTTTTACAGGCCTTGGACTTGAGAGATGCTGTGTGTGTAAGCCAAGCACTGTACTCCTATCATAGAACAGAGGCCCAGCATAATCCAGGGTGGCTGGTCAAGGGTCTGGAACCGGAGTTGCAAAATGACAGTCAGCAGGTGGGAGCCATTCCACATGTCTTTTACTTGACCTGTACAGCAAACTGGCCACCCCCAGCCCTCAGCCACACTGCACCTCAGCACCTCACTTACAATCTCTCCTGGCTTCTGTAACCACTGCAATTTGAGGCTTCTAAACCCTCACTTCTCACAGTGTGGTCTCTGGGCCAGCAGCACCTGGGAGGTGTTCAAAATGCAGAACCTCAGGCCCTATGTCAGGATCTATGTTTTAACAAGATCCCCAAGTGATCAGTAAAATCTGAGAAGCCTGGATCTAAGATGAGGTAGTTACCTACGGCCAAACCCAGATGCCTATGTTTGTAAATTGAGTTTGATTGGAATAGAGCCACACCCATTTGTGTATATATCATGTATGGCTGCCTTCTCTTACAATGACAGAGTAGTTGAAGTGGGTCCTAAAAACCTAAAATACTAACCATTTGGCTCGTTACAGAAAAAGGTGGCCAATTCCTGGTCTAGAAAAATGCTTTCAAAAAATATTTTACTATACGTTCAACTGGACATCCCAGCATTACAGACACCACAAAGGGAGTAAACATATTCAGGAGGATTTCTACACCTAAATCAAAAAGTTTTGCCTTTCCAATTTCTTCTTTATTTAGGGTTCTTAGTGCTCAACCCTCAGAGAGCCCACAAAGCTGCAGAGGTAAGCTAAGGAGCCTCTTCACTTTGAATAGCCATCGTCTATTGGCCTCTCTCTCTCAGCTTTCCAAGCTTTTCCTTCTTTGTTTTTTATCTCTCCCTCAGGATTCTCCCCCCTTCTTGCTTCTTGGTCCTCCGGCTTCACTCAGTTTGCTCCTGGATGACCTAGGGAAGGGGAACACTGTGAGGCACGAGCTGAGGCCAGGAGTGGCCCTCACCAGGCCTGGTATCCTGCCCAGATACACAGAGCATCTTTTACCCCAGGGCTTTGCTAAAATGATGTCTTTCTCCTGCCGTCTCTGAACCTTGTACATAAAAACCTTTGATGAAGAAAAGAAAAAAAAGGAGAGGAGAACCACCCTGCGACATCATTAAAGCACCCAGCCCGTGGAAAGCTCTCAACAAAGGACAGCGGTCTTCCTCATGTAATGCCTCTTGTACTTATTTTATTTTACTTTATTTTATTTTACCTACCTTGTGGTAGAAACCCTGGGAAATACTGCAACATGAAATCATTTTTGAGCCAAAAAATGTCTTGAGCCATACACAACTTCCACATGTGGGTGTGATGAATTTTCAACTGACCAGTCAACAAAGGCTCTTCATCTTCAAAGTGGAATTCAGCATTCAGAAGGTGTGCCAGCCGGCAAGGTGTTCACCACATGGGCGTCTTGCAAATGCCCGGGAGACGGGGAACTCCAGGTGGGCCTTAGCACTTGTGCAATCCCTGGATGTATGGTCCAAAACCTCTCACTTTCTAAGGAAGGCTGGAAGGCCCCACAGCTTTTCACCCAGTCCTGCTGTTTACCCCACTGGCCTGAGGCTTGCGCTTGGCCTATTTGAATCTGATCCATCCGGGGAAGACTTCTAGCATCATGCAGATCTTTGGCATTTTTGAACCAGTGAAGGGTTTCACAGTCTAAGCTGCAGCACATAACTTTCTCTGCTGGGAAAAGATCCCTGTGGCAGAACTGAAATCCCTCCTGTTCTGCTCTCCACTTCCCATTTGTTCTATCTTTTCCAAAAAAGCATCGGTTGCCATTCTCTCTTTAATAATCTTTTCCTCCCAGAGGACACCTCCCCATCCCCTTGCCATCTTCTGTCCATGTTAATAATTACAATTCTTTTCATCTTTCCCCATTGGTCCTGTTTTCCATCGCTTAAAAGCAGAGTGTTTTCAAAGTACTTCCAAATTCTCTGCACCCTGATGAATGACCTTTAAGTCTTAAAAATTATATAAAAATGTATTGAGCAAACATATTAATAGGGTGGCCATAGGGTAATGAGGGTAGACAAAGACCTACTAAAAACAGTAATGGTAAAATTAATGATACTAACAATGATATTGAGTGCTTGTAACATTCAAGACTCCAGACCAAGGCTTCCACCGTGATATTACCTCACTCAGTCCCAGGGTCATGAATGTCATATGACTATTCCCATAGCCATTTTTCAGATGAAAGAATGAACGCACAGAGAGAGGAAGTAACATGTTCAAAGACATTCTCTGTTAACACCAGGAGATGTTCCTAAATGTTTCCATCTTGATACAGAAGGATATAGAATTTTCTGCAGAAGGAAGAGAGTCCTGAAGAAGCCTATTCAGGGAAAGGATAACATTTTATTCCCCACTGGACCCTCAGTACCCAGCAAAATGCCAGGTGTGCAGTAGGTGCTAGGCAAATGTTTTTAAAATAAATAGATAAGTAGACTTCATGCCAGTTTTGAGCATGATGTCAGGGATCAGTGGACACCACGAACTGAGAGCCAGTTGATATCACAAAAGTCACAAGTACATCACTTAAGAAAAGAGTTATCCATTCTGGCTAAAAGAAAACCACCCAGAGAGCTTTTGGGGGAAAGAAACCCCTTTTGTGGGCCCATCTGGGATCTTCCAGGGGCATCCCAGAAATCTGTACTTGTGGCCAACCCCCACCAGGTGCTCACGGTGCACGATTGTACTTGGTGACACCTTCCTCCCTGCTTTGTGCGAGAGGGTAGAAACGAAATAGACCACACCCAATGTACTCTCTGCCTCCAGCTTTGAGAAGGTTCAGCCACAATAAGGCGCAAGCAGGAGATTGGGATGTGGAGGAAAGAGAAGTGGGGTACCCATGCCTGGATCCCTTCCTGCCACACCGCAGCACCGTGGCTGGTTCTTCCACCAAAGACCCCTGCTCTTCAGGATGCCCCATCTCAGCCACCACTGAATCTCTTCAGTCATGGCTTCACCCTGCTCATTCCTCCAGTTCCCTGCTATCATTAGCAGGTGTTTCTTTAGCACCCCTTTATATTTCCCTTAGCCTTGCCCACACCTCAGAAACAGTCAGTTTGAAAACCATTTCTCATCTCCCTCTTTTTTTGCGGGTTTGGGAATGGAACCCAGGGGCATTCGACCTTCGAGCTATACCCTCTGCCCTATATTTTATTCTTTATTTTGAAACCGGGTCTCACTGAGTTGCAGAGGGCCTCACTAAGTAGCTGAGGCTGTCCATGAACCGTGATCCTCCAGTCTCAGCCTCCTGAATGCTGGGATTACAAGTGTGCGCCACCACGCCCGGCATCATCTCCCTCTTTGAATGTGCTATTTGCTTTCTGCTGAGGCCCTGAGTGGCACTTCATCAATAAAATTACATTTTTAAAAGCCCATGAGAGCCGGGCGTGGTGGCGCACACTTGTAATCTCCGTTCTTGGGAGGCGAAGACAGGAGGATCGTGCAGGTTAGAAGCCAGCCTCGCTGGCTTAAGAGACCCTGTTTCCAAACAAAAATATAAAATAGGTCTGGGAGTATATCCTGGAAGTAGAAGGGTTTCTAGGAACCCCACTACCACCACAAACAAACAAACAAACAAACAAAAACAAAAAGTCCATGAGATGTGGGATAGAGGGCAACCATGGTCCCCTTTCTAGGGAGCTTGCTGATAAGACCACCCTCAGTACCCTTATCCTGGTACATGGACCCAGAGGCTAGCAGTTGACAAGGTCTTTCTTGATGCCAACTGACTGTGGAAGCTCAGATGTGATTTGCCACATTTTGTTCCAAGAAAGAAGATCCGGCGTCTATTGGAGCGCTGCTCTTTGCCATCACAAAGCTGACTTTAAGAGCCGTATTAAAACAAAAGCCCTTTCCTTCTGAGGTTTCACAGCCAAGTTATCAAAAAACCAATCTGTTCAAGATAGCTCCCTTCACTCACACCCCGCACCTTGGAAGGCTGGGGCGTGGGTGAGAGAAATATATGAGGCTTATGGGAATGTGGTTGGGGAGAGAGGGCCAGAATTCCCTCCAAGGTGAAACTCGGGCTTCAATCACTTCCCCTAAAAACCTCAAAGTAAAAACTACTCGCAGCCCCAGGCTTTGCTTGTTTTCTGCCCAAGCCCAGTAAATCAGTCCATTTACATACCACCCAGACCAGCATCTGCTGAAACAGACCCAGGCCCTACAGAAACCCAGGCTGAGAATGCTCCCTCCAAAACCCAGGCTGGTGTGTGCGAACCTTGGCCAACCTTTCCCGAGTGCTTGGCCCAACATGCAGGTCTCTGCCTGGTTTAGGGTTTCATAGTGGCAGTTTCAAAGCTGTCTCATTATTACTGATGACCGGGGCTTGCCGAGAGTAATAGTGTTTTATAGCCCACTGAGGAGAGGGCCCCGGGAGCTGTGGGGATTTGCTGCCTCTGAACTCATACAAGGCACCAATCTTGAAGGTGGGTGGAAGCCACATGCTTACTGAAGCTGATCTATATGAAGCTTGCAAAAAGTAGACACTCATCTCCCAAGCTCCTATGCAGAATCCTGAAGATGGAGCAGAGGTCCCAGGTGCAGCCTCTCCTTCTCTGTGATACCCAGGTGTGCCCTTCCTTATCTGCAGTTGGAAAACTCCAGGAACTGTGTGCAGCTGCCAGTTTTTTGGGGGGGGGCACATTATCATCCCAAATCAGGTATTCTTTTTACCTGGTAATGTGGGCCATTTTGCTCAAACTGAGACTTGAACACCCCCCCACACACACACGCCTTCTTGACCAAACCTAATTTTTTACCGTTGCCATTCATCTCTAGATTTTTGGTGTCACAAGACGTCCCCAGAAAACTTAGTGTTGGAGAGTAAAGGAAAGAAGAGCTAGGAGTTATTGAGTTGCCAGACATTCCATCCTTGAGCACCCCTAATCTTTGAAGCAATCTAGAAGACAGCAGCTGTAGTTGTAATTATACTTAGGGCTGACACACAAAGTCTGATGGCTAGAAAGGACAGGAGAGGTTTGTGCAACTCCAGTGTAAGAGGCAACCACACTCAATTTTATAATTTTATATTCTACTTTGATTTGCAAAATATGAGAAACAACAGAAGAGGAATTAAAATTCATATAGCACCTCACCAGCTTTTTTTTTTTTTTTTTCGGTACCAGAGATAGAATCCAAGGGCATTGTACCTCCAAGATACACCCCCAGCCTTATTTTTTAATTTTTTAATTTTAATTTTAATTTATTTTTTATTTTATTATTATATTTTTTGTGGATCTGGGGATGGAACCCAGGGGGCATTTGACCTTTGAGCTACACACCCTGCCCTATTTTTTATTCTTTATTTTGAACCCGGGTCTCAGTTGCAGAGGGCCTCACTAAGTAGCTGAGGCTGTCCGTGAACCGCAATCCTCCGGTCTCAGCCTCCCAAATGCTGGGATTACAAGTGTGTGCCACCACACCCTGACTGCTTTTTTTTTTTTTTTAACAACTCATTCTTGTGAGAACAAATAACTCCATAAAACCAGCATTAATCTCTCCTGAAAGGAGCTAGTGATCTGATTACCTCACAGTAAGTCCCACCTCTTAAAGCTTCCAGCACATCCCACAATCCCCACTTTGAGGACCGAGCTTCAAACACATGAAGATTAGAGAGAGACACTCAAACCATATAAAAAAAAAAAAAACGCAGCAGGAAGTAAACCCCAACAGTATGTTGGGGGTTCGAACTGACCCAGGAAGCCTGTTGAAATATCCCACAGTCCTGGGGGATATGGAGATAACACCTACTGAGACCCTTGTCTGTGCAAATAGATAGATATTATGAAGTGACCCATCACTTGCTTTCTTCCTGGTAACTTTACAGGACATTTTGTTATTGTATCAATCATTTTCACCCAAGAAAAAAATGGGGATGAGTGTATAGAGATGAGGATGAGTGTGTGGTCACACTCAGGGCTTGCAGGATACTCTCTGGCTCCAGGGTTACCTCTCACTGTTAGACCCCTAACCTTCCCTACCTACTAGGAGTACAAAAAAAAAAAAAAAAAAACCTTATGAATACAGGCAAAGCAATATAGTTAGTGGAGTCAGAAGTAACTCCAAGATCTCAGGACTCCAATGTGAGAAATGTCTCAGAATTTCAGAACAGACTTCTGCTTCACAGCGTTGCTACCGGGACACTAAAGAAGGCAAAGGGGACATCCTGGTGGTAGTTTGAAGAGTCCCACCTCTGATGAAGAGTCCTCCATCCCCTACCAATGGCAATGGCACCAAGAGGCATCAGCAGGGAGCCTCCATGGGCAGTACACTTCTGCTCCACCATGACCGGAAAAATCTCATTCTCAGAGCCCCAAACATCTCTTCACCTTATTGGTTGTAGTTTCAACTGTTGAAAGCCCCCTTTCAAAAAATGAGTTGAGCCCAGCGCAGTGGTGCACATCTATAATCTCAGGACTTGGGAGGCTGAGATAGGAGGATCACAGGTTCAAGGCCAGCCTCAGCAACTTGGTGAGGCCCTCAGGAATTCAGAGAGCCGCTGTTTCAAAATAAAAAATAAATTAGGACTGAGGGTGTAGCTCAGAGATAGAATGCCCTTGCGTTCAATTCCAATAAAAAGAAGTAAAAAAATAATCCCGTATATCATGAAACACTACAAATTCACAAGAGGGAGGGTATTGAATATTATCAAGTTTATTTTTTCCAGTTTCACTTGGTTACAAATTTTTTAAATCATAAAGCAATTTGCCATTGTAGCAATGTTCTAGGCAACTACCATCATTGAGATTAAAAAAAAATACTTCCACTGGTGCATTCGAGTCTCACATCATCATGTGGTTCATAGCGATGGTGGCATATGTACACACAACACTTAGTGAGTTTTCCCCTGGCTCCCTCCCCGCTCCCCCTCTTCCTCATACAATGTATTGAGATTGACATTGGTATTCTCACATATGTCCATAATATCGGTGAGGGTGTTTCATTAATTCTCCCTCTCACCCACCCCACGCTCCCCTACACTAACTCCCTCCCTCCCCTGGAGTTTCTGCTCCCTCCTGTGTCCTGATTGCTCCCTAGTTTCTGCATATGAGAGAAAACACATGACCCTTCATTTTCTGTGAATGGCTTGACAAAGGTGCCAAAAACATACATTGGAGGAAAGACAGCCTTTTCAACAAATGGTGTTAGAAAAACTGATTATCTACTTGTGGAAAAATGGAATGAAATCCCAACCTTTCACCCTGCACAAGAGTCAACTCAAGAAGGATCAAGGATCTGAAAAAATCAGACCAGAGACTTTGAAATTGTTAGAGGAAGGCATAGGTCCAACATTCTAACATATAAGCACAAGTATAAACTTTCTCGATAAGACCTCTAAAGCTCAGGGAACTAAAACAAAAAATAATGAATGGGACAGAATTAAACTAAATGTTTCTATTCATCAAAGGGAATCATCAAGAGTCTAAAGAGAGAGCCTAACGAATGAAAGCGAATCTTTGCCAGCTACTCCTCAGTATTTAAAAGACTTAACACTTAAAAAAAAAGGAACCCAATCAAGAAGTGGGTGATTGAACTAAATAGACACTTCGCAAAAGAAGAAATACAAATGGCCAATAAATATATGAAAAAATTCAACATCATTAGCAATTAGGGAGATACAAACCAAAACTATACTGAAATTCCATCTAACTCCAATTAGAATGGCAATCATCAAGAAGTCAAACAACAATAAATGTTGGTGAGGATGTGGGGAAATAGGGATTCATACACTGTTGCTGGGATTGAAAATTAGTGTAGCTACTCTAGCGATCAGTGTAGAGATTCCCCAGAAAAGTGGTAATGGTCTTTTACCTCCTTGGTTAGGTTTATTCCTAAGTATTTTATTGTTTGAGGAGACAATGTGAGTAGACATGTTTTCTGGATTTCTTTTTCAGTGGATTTATGTTTGGCATACAAAAAGCTTCTGATTTTTAAGATTGATTTTGTATTCAGATACTTTGCTGAAATTGTTGATGAGTTTTAAAAGCCTTTTGGGTTTTATCAGGTCTTCTAAGTATAGTATCATGTCATCTGCAAATAGAGATAGTTTCAGTTCTTCTTTTCCTATTTATATCCCTTTGATTTTCTTCTCTTGTCTTATTCTTCTGGCTAGAAGTACCATATTGAAAAGGAGTGGTGATAGTGGACATCCTGTCTTATTCATGTTTTTAATGGAAACTCTCCTTAGTTTATCCCACTCAATATGATGTTGACTGTGGGCCTATTGTATATTGCCTTTATGATGTTGAGGTATGCTACTTTTGTCCTGATTCTCTGTAGTGTTTTTTTTTTTTTAATCATGAATGGGTGTTGGATTTTGTCAAATACTTTTTCAAAACTATTCTGAGATTTCACCTAACCCCAATCAGAATATCAATCATTAAACACACACACACAGTAACAATGCTGG
The DNA here is from genome assembly GCF_963383645.1 of Muscardinus avellanarius. Classification (NCBI taxonomy): domain Eukaryota; kingdom Metazoa; phylum Chordata; class Mammalia; order Rodentia; family Gliridae; genus Muscardinus; species Muscardinus avellanarius. Next base: position 57,521,331 of record NC_137799.1, on the reverse strand, counting down.
TGAGGATGTGGAGAAATAAGAACTCTAATACATTATTGGTGGGATTGCAAATTAGTGCAATCACTTTAGAAAACAGTGCGAAGAATCCTCAGACGAATGGGAACGAACCTATCCTGTGACCCGACAATATCACTCCTAAGTATCTACCCAAAAGAATGGAAACCAACTACCAAAGTAATATATGCATATCTATGTTTATCGCTTCACAGTTCATAATCACCAAACTATAAAACCAGCCAATATGTCCATCAACAAATGAACATGTTTTACCCCAATATGATGTATGAATATGATGCACCAATAAAAAATAAAAAAACGAACAGATTACAAAACTATGGGAAATGTCCACAGTGGAACTTTACCCAGTCATAAAAAAGAACAAAATTATGTCACTTGCAGAAAAATGGATAGAAGTGGAAAACACTATGCTAAGTGAGATTAGTCCATCACTACAAGTGAAAAATCAAATGTTCTCCCTAATATGTGAAAGCTAGGGGGGAAATGGGACTTAGGAGGAACTCTAGATGAAGAAAGAGAAACCACAGATGAGCGAAAAAGTGCCCTAACCGAGGAAGATGGGATGGAGAAGAGGGAAACACCTCAATGGACATGATGTACATACCCAAACGTATCAAAGCCAATCACTCTGCTGAGCATAGAAGCAGGGAAGGCGGAGGAAATAGAGTGGGAACAGGGAGGGGAATTCAACGAATGCCATGCTGGCTGTGGTGGCGCACGCTTGCAATCCCACCATTTGGGAGGCTGAGACAGGAGGATCGCAGTTCGCAGCCAGCCTCAGCTACTTAGTGACGCCCTTTGCAACTCAGTGAGACCCCATTTCAAAACTAAAGAATAAAAAATAGGACTGAGGGTGTAGCTCGGTGGTAGTATGCCCCTGGGTTCCACCCCCAGTACCAAAAAAATAAAATAAAATAAAATAAATGAGTGCCCTGTGCATGTAAGCCTCTACCACCCTGAACTTCCTCAGGATGTGTAATTACAATGCAGCAATAAAATAAAAAGTTATAAAACAATTTTTTAAAGTTTACTTTTTGGGAGGGAGCTGGAGGAAAGCCCACCACATGCTGTGTGCTTGTGTATCACTATCACTGTGAACTACATCATGATGTGAGATGAGAATGCACCAGTAAAAGTATTTTAAAAATTAAAAAGAAAACTAGAATGGATCCTCCATATGGTCCAGCTGTACCACTCATAGGTATATTTCCAAAGGGACTGAAATCAGAATTTTTAAAGTAAATTTATTATTGACAGCAATTAAATTGTATTGGTAGCACTTTTACCCCATACCCGGTCCATTCAATAGGTTTTCCTAACTGAAATATCTTTCAACAAGTACATGTTGTCAAGGTTGCCTGTCTTCTGTCCTGCTTCTGTATGTTTGACATTAAAATACACTAACGTTTTTTCAAAAGAAACAGTAACAAGACTGTCAGATGGCGAGATTTAACCTGCCTCATGAAATACGTATTCTCCTTAAAAAGTTGCACTGAAGTGGAATTTTTTGGTAAATTGTTTCATATTTTATGTTCTTTTAAAAAATAAAAATCAATACTAACCTCTTTTTTATATAAAAACTGAGATTCTGCATGCCAAGTTTGCTTAAATTGAAGTATGCCTATAAGAACCATTTTTAAAATTAGGTAAACACAGAAAGTGCATTCATTTATATATGAGTTTATTCAACAAATATTTATGTAGTATCTTCTGCACGTGAGGCACTGCTGGGAATTCAATCACAAACGAGCCAAAGCCCTGTCCTCCTGGAGATTAAATTCCAGTGGGGCAGTCAGACTAAACAAGTAAATAATTGCATAAAATAATTTCAGGTAGCTGAAAATGCTGTAAAGGAAAATGCAGGAAAAAAGAATGGAGAGGGATGAGGGGGATTCTAGAGAATGCATTCATTTTTCGATTGCTGCATAACAAATTACCACAAATTTTAGTGGCTGAAAACAAGATAAATTTGTTATCCCACCCTTTTCTGGAGGGTCAGGAACTATGGCATGGGTAAAATGGACCTCTGGTTAGCTCTCACGGGTTATAGTGAAAGGGTCAGACAGAAATGGGGTCACATCTTAAATGTGGAGTCCTCTTCTGAGCTCCTGTGTTTGTTGGCAGAATTTATTTTCTTTCAGTGAACAAGTGCCCCTTGACCTCTTTTATAAGGGTTCTGACTCCGTTCATCAGAGTGGGATCCTCCTGACCTGACCTCGTCCTGAAGACCCTACTTTCTTTTTCTTATTGGGGCTTAAGTTTCCACATATGAATTGTTGGGGGAGACTTGGACATTCAGACCATAGCACTTACATAGACAGACTGCTGAAGCAATTCTGAAACCAATACTCAGCACCAGCTATTGTCCTGGGCAAAGCACTGGGAATATGGTGGTTTGCAAGACATGATTCTTGCCCTTAAGGGATTTATGGGCAATGCAACTGTTAATGCCTGCCTCCTGAGACAGGGTCTTGGTGGAGGGGAATGTGCTGGCATGTATACTATCCCAGGCATTTGGGAGATTATGAGGAGAAATAAGGATTGTGGCATCGGATGGCTGTTGCTGGGAGCTCTTGACACTTTCTCAGGGAGAGTCCTACTAAACTTGAAGCTCTAAGGACCTCATAGTCATTTCATGCTGCTGTAATTAAAAGACACACAGGCAAGAAGTTCCCATCCTAGCAGAGCAGGGAGACATAAGGATGTTGCCATATATATAATAGGGCAGGGAGGAAAATACTTGCCACCCCATAATGGCAAGTGATCTACTGGGATGTTTCTTGATCCTCCCCTATCCAGTGTTAATGGTAAATGGACAATCCTGATCGTGCCGTGAGGGCCAGGAGCTCAGACCTCCCAGGTCATTCCAACAACCTCACCACCTAGGACAGTTGAGGTCGAGCTGAGGATGAGTGGAATATGGGGCGGGCAGCAGAGGAGGGAGACAATGATAGCACCAGGACCAGTGGTAGCAGTGGGAGCTCACAGTAGATTTTACTATCCTTCCTCTTAAGTTTCCGTATGTAAAGAGAACTGTCAGAATCCCAATGAACTGTTCCCAGGTAGGGTGATTTAATGTGTTAAGCAAGTGGGTACAAACAGCACAAGGAGGGCAGACTATGGCAGACTCCATGAAGTGACACTCAGATTACTGCTTCAGGGCTGAGGTCTCATTTGCCAGCTGCCAGGAATGTCACCTGAAGGCAATTCATTAAGTGTTCCCCAAAGTATGCTCCATCCAAGGAAGCTGGGTTGCCCAGGTTTATACTCCCTTTCCAGGCAATGCTCACACCCAAGACTGGCCAGTGCCAGGGTGAAACCATCTTTTCTCCTTGCTTCAATTTGAGATGGTCTTGAAATTTGAAAGCTTATTCAAGCTTCAGAGCATCCAGGGAGATTAGCTGCAGTCTCTTTGACAAATACATCATACTTCAACTACTCCCTCTGCCCTGTTCAATTTCTTTTACAGATATTATTCTCGGCGCATTCTCTAATAAACATGCCTGCAAATTTGCACTCAGGTTTTGGTTAGCCACCACTGGGTATTTTCCATGTTCTAAACTTAGGCTATCCAAGATGAGAGTCATTAGCAATTGTGGCTACCAAGCACTAGAAATATGGCTAATTTGAATTGAAATGCACTGTAAGCACAAAATATACACCAGCTTCTGAAGACTTGATATGCAAAAAGAATGTAAAATATCTCCTTAATAGTTTTCTACACTAGTTTCATTGTTATGTTGTGAGTCAAATAAAAACCTTACTTAAAATTTTCTTTAGGCCGGGCGTGGTGGCGCACTCTTGCAATTGCCGCGCTTGGAAGGTGGAGATAGGAGGATCACGCAGGTTCGTAGTCAGCCTCGCTGGCTTAAGAGACCCTGTTTCCAAATAAATAAAAAAATATAAAATGGGTCTGGGAGTGTAGCCCAGAGGTAGAAGGGCTTCCAGGAACCCCAGTACCACAAAAAAAATTTTTTCTTTAGTGTTTTTAATGTGGCTAGTACATTTTGCAACAACATGGATGAATCCAGACATTATGTTAAGTGAAAGAATCTAGGCATAGCAAAACAAATGCCACAATCTCACTTATATGTGGAATCTAAGGAAGTTGAACTCAGAAGTGGGAGTAGAACAGTGGTTAACAGAGACCAGGTGGGGAAAAAAGGGCAGGGAAAGGCAAGATGTTAGTCTAAGGGTACAAAGCTTCACTTAGACAGGAAGAATAAACTCTAGTGATCTGTTGCACAGCATGATGACTATAGTTAATATTAATATATTGCACATTTCAAAATTCCTAAGAGAACAGATTTTTGATGTTCTCACCACAAAGAAATGACAAGTATGTGAGGTGACAGATATGTTAATTAGTCTGATTTAATCATCCCACAGTGTGTACATGCATTATAACATTACCCCATACCCCATAAATAGATACAATTTTGTCAAACTAAAATAAAATATATAAAACTAATAATTAAAAAGTGCATGAGACTTTCATTTATGACCTTTTTAAATTTATTGGTGCATTGTAATCATACATCACATTTATGACCGTTCTAGACACTAAAGAAAAATGCTTAATAAGAATGGCAGGAAGTCCGATGGGACAATGGAACATATGTGTGAGCAGAGAAGATAGACACGGTATGAAGATCTGCCACTTCTTGCCACCCCATTGACACGCAGCACTGGGGAGGCCCCCAACATAATGTCTCAGTGGACTCAGGACGCCTGAGAGCTTAGCAAGAGCCAAAGTGAGTACGAGGCATGGCACATCTCCCAACAAATCAATGGAGGTTGCTGACAGCCCTGAGAGGCATGTCACTTTCATCTGAACCAGAACTTGCTTCCAATGCAGAAACAGCAGAGTGGCATTCTAAGAAACACAAGCAACCAGCAGATTCTATCATATCCTTTCTCCCTCTTGTCACCTCCCTTTGTTGGCCAACACTCACATTGGAAATGGTGGCACTGGGGAACGGGAGAGACGAGACCTCCCACATTCCTCTTCTTTCAGTCTCTCCTACCTCAGCAGTCAGCCAAAGGCAGAGTGTTGGTAGACCATCTGACGGGACACAGGAAGTGCAATAACACAGTTATCTCAGTTTTGTGCATGGTTTCTAATACTCTTTTGTTGTTGTTGTTGTTGTTGTTGTTGTTGGTACTGGGGGTGGAACCCAGAAGCTTTCTACCTCCGGGCTATACTCCCACACCTTTTTTATATTTTATTTGGAAACAGCGTCTCACTAAGTTGCTGAAAGCCTCACTCAGTAGCTGAGGCTGGCTTCGAACCCATGCGATCCTCCTGTCTCAGCCTCCCAAGCGTGGGGATTACAAGCGTGCGCCACCATGCCCGGCTCTAATAGTCTAATAGCAATGAAACATGCACTAGCTGTGAAATATGAACTGTGTATTTTGATGATTCTCTGAGTTAATATTTACATTTCAAACTAGCCTCCACAACCTCAAGTTGAATAGCAAAAGGTATGCTGATAATTTAAGGTTTTAATTTCTTTTTTACGTAGAATAGCACTAAATGGCAAGTATATCATAATAAGTCACGAGAGAGACCACAGAGGAAAAGAAAAAGCTTTATATTTCTATACCACTAATGTCATTTTTTCTTCTTTATGAACAAGGGACCCTGTATTTTCATTTTGCACTGGGACCCACAAATGTAGCTGCTCTGGGTACAGAAGTTCCAGGGCAAGTGTCATGAGGTGTTTTACCCTATCAATCCAGAAGTAGGTCTTGTTCTTATAACTTCTGTATATACATTGGTAAAAAGGACTATTTGGGGCCACCGTGTGCTTTATCCATCTCTGACATTTTCTCCTCTGGTCATGATCTAGAGTCTCCATTTCAAGCCTCAGTTTCTTCAGTAAGAAATGGAGACAGTGGCCGGGCGTGGTGGTGCACACCTGCAATTCCCGCACTTGGGAGGCAGAGACAGGAGGATCGTGCAGGTTTGAAGCCAGCTTTGCTGGATTAAGAGACCCTGTTTCCAAATAAAAGTATGAAATAGGTCTGGGGGTGTAGCCCCGAGGTAGAAGGGTTTCCAGGAACCCCAGTAACACACACACACACACACACACACACACACACACACACACACACACACAAATGAATGGAAGCATGGGATCATACTAATTCCTGTGTAACTATACTGATGTAAAGGTGTGTGATTATTCTTGCCCTGGACTATAAAGACAAGACTGACCTCACAACCTAGATTGGATCAGCTCAAAGGAGGCAGGGATGGTGGTTTATTGATAAGTAGAGACCAGTTGTTCCTACTTGAATCCTCACATGGAGATTACATCCTTTCCACAGAGTTCTGTAGAGGAAAAGCAGCTCAGGGGTGAAAGCATTGCCAGGAACTTTGGGAAGGATGACAAGATGCCAGATACTGAACTCAATACCACCGATTCAAAATTCTGTGCCCAGAAACTCAAGTCAATCTATGGTGAATCCCCAGCCAAACTCGCCAGTTGAAAAGTTCATATGAACTTTGGGGTTTTGTTGCAAAACATGTAATCAGGCCAGGGTTCAGGTTCCATAACAAAAAGTTCTTCCCAGCCTGGTGACCGCAAGCCAGTCTGACATTTGTAAGTGCATTTCCATGGAAAAAGAAGGCTCTGCTTAATTGCATTAGGAGAACTGTACCAGATTCCGTGGGAGAACATTGACATGCTTTGACAAGCATGAGGAAAACTTACTCCTCTCAGTGATGTGTCCATTTTCTTTGGGGTCATGGCCATTACTGTGGAGATAGCGTACATAGAAGAACTAGAGCTTATTTCCATAATGAAAACCAAGTGGGCAGAGCTTTCTTAGTAATGATCACAGCAACCGCCCAGCAGGCTGTCACCAAACCATCCTGCTTCCTTCCAGTCACAAAGATTGTAATTCTGATCTACCCAGTGCCCTTATGGCATAGGAGCTCCCAGGATGAAAGGGATGCTAAGTAAGGGGAGAATCTCAGGTTGGAGAGAAAAAGCAAGGTAGTAGAAATAGCACATATTGCTGATTCAGTGTTGTTTGTTAACCAGAGAAACCGAAAAAGAATGTGGAATGAAATTTCTCAAAGACGGTCGTTCAAAGTACATAGGACCCAGGGGGAAAGAGTTTTAGGAAGGAAGTCGAAAATTATGGATGTTTCCAACAGGAAAATTGTATAAATGGACATTTTCTAAAAGGGAAGTGTTTAACTGTGCTTCATAAAAGCTAAGAACCATATTTCTGTAACAAGGATAATATTTTGCAAATATTATACTTCTAACATTTTAGTTTCATCTTAAATCACCTTCCCTTGCCGTCTTCCACCTCCGAGGCTGAGGCATGAGGCTCATGGCCCCAGGGAAACTGCCTAGTACAAAGAGGCCATTGATCAGTTTGAATCTCAGAGCTGACTCTCTTGACCTCTTAAGCAAGAAAAGAGTCTTCAAAGCCAGGCATTGTTGAGAAGGAAAGGGATTTTCTAAATTCCTTTAGCTCCCATTAGTGTATCAAGAGCCATACCTGGCGAAATAGATCCTTGAGATTTACTATGTACCATCAGGATAGGGTGTAGAGGAGTGGAAAGCTGGCTGCTTTTAGCCTGGGAACTAGATAGAGACGGCAGAAGGGGCCAGGGAGATGAGGGAAGCCAGGTAGGTCCCAACTCTTCAGTCAATCCCTGGAAAAGGGGTCACATTAGATGGGTTGAGAGGAAGGCTGAGAATAGCAGGACACTAGCAATGCACTTCTTGTCACATGTCTCTGCGGAGTCTAGGGGAAGGCTACACATCTTAAGGAGAGTTCTGTGTATGGTCGCTGCAAACAGGGTGCAAAGCAATGGGCAGTAGTAGATGCAGGAGGTAACCTGGCAGGTGAGCCTAAACCCATGCACCCATGTCCCTAGTGCCCTAGGGATGGCATGTTCGGTTCTATAGGGATGTGATTATAGACTATAGGGATGTGAAGGTTCTAGAAAGACATGTGGGATGGATGAAAACCATGGTCAGGATGAGGGGGCCCTAAGTGGTCCTGAGTAAGACCAGGAAGCATGGCCAGAAGTGGGTGCCAGCACATCACCCCAGATGTTCAGGTGTGCAGTGATTCCCAGGACAGGGAGCAGGCAAAACCTTCCACTTTATAGTGAAGACCAGCGGATCTGGTGGGTCCCACAGGGCCCTTTCCTTCTCTCTACCAAATGACATGGAAGCCTAGGTAAATACCCCAAACCAACTTGGAATGGAGAATGAGTTTTTACCTACAGAGGACAGAGATTTTGGAAGGAAATATTTAAACCAGCCTTGGAAGGAATTAAACTTCTAGTAAACAAACCAAATTAAAACAAGGACATTTCAATTGAAAAAGACTCACATTGCATTCCTTGGCAAGTGGGGGTGGGTGCCTAAGGCAGATCCAATGAGCGTCAGGAAGCGCAGGAAGTTTACTATTAGACGTATGAGTGGAGTGTGTGTCTGCAACCTGCTACATCTTAATCCTCACTGCTCCTTACCATTCTGTTGAGTGTGTGCATGTCAACTTCCTTTAAGTCAAAGCAAATTTGGTGTTTGGAAGTGTCCCCTGGGAAGCCCAGGGGCACAAGAAACTTGCTTTAATGTCCCAACAAGGAAAGAGCAATTTGAAGTTTGCAAGATATCCTCTTGAGAAGTCCTCAAGTCTCACATCCCTTGAATTAAAATCAAAGCTGCTGGAAAGATTAGCTGAGCCCATTGTGCTTCGTGGAAAAGTGGAGGTCGGCATTCCTTCGCCAGAGAGAGGATAATATCACCAACTCTCAGTAGAAGGTGGGAGATGCAGAGTGGAAAAAAACCCACCAGAGTCTATCTCCCTAATAACGTTTTAGTTGAACCCATGGTATGGTGAAGCAAACTAGACTCAAGTTTGTGCAAGAAGAAAAGTCTAAACTTGTGGTGAGAAGTGGCCAGATGGTTGGTGAGCAGGGCTCCATTCACATCCACCCCTGGAGTGTGCAGGGCATTGCTTATATGGCTTTATGCATGCATGTTTGTGACCAAGATGGAGCCTAAAATATTTTCAAAGACATCTGGGAGCTGAACTTCAATTGAAAAACTGAATCTGGAAGACTGTAAAGAGAACAGTTGAACATGCTGGGTCAGCTCCAAGGTGCTAAACTATTGTTAAATGCCAAGTTTGTTGCCATAGACTATTTATTTATTTATTTATTTATATGTGTGTTTCTTGGGATTTGCGCTATAACCCCAGCCCTATTTTTTATTCATTATTTTCAAACAGAGTCTCACTAAATTGTGGAGAGCCTCACTAAGTAGATGAGGCTGGTCATGAACCTGCAATACTCCTGTCTCAGCCTTCCCAAGTACTGGGAATGTAAGCATGCAGCATCATGCCTGGCTTAGACTGTTTTTTCGTTTTTTTGTTTTTTGGTGGTACTGGGGTTCCTGGAAACCCTTCTACCTCCGGGCTACACTCCCAGACCTATTTTATGTTGTTGTTGTTGTTTTTAATTTGGTTAAGCCAGAGAGGCTGGCTTTGAACGTGTGCAATCCTCCTGTCTCCGCCTCCCAAGCGCGGGGATTACAAGAGTGCACCACCACGCCCGGCTTGGCTTAGACTGTTTTAATTAAGCCACCTCTACTTAGAAGCAGCCCTATTCTACCTCTGCCAACCTCACTGATTTTCTGTAAAGTTTCTGAAAATCATGCCCAGTATAAGAAAAAGCCTGACTTGTTAACAAAATATAGAACATCAGAAAGAGTCAACTACAGATTATCAGTAGGTTTGAGCAATGAAGATTAAAGTATGACCTGGTCTACTTTATGGCTGAACATTGAACATTCAACAGCACAGGAACATTTAGAATAATAATTTTCCTCCTTTTCATCATGTGCCACCAAATTCAGCCCATTCACACATTTTATTTTTGTTAAAACAGCAATGTGTTCTGTTCAGGTGAGCCAGTGTGGAGCAGAGTCCACCTGCCTATGGAAAGTGGAAAAGGTGAGTCATAACAAGAAGCCGGGGCCCAAGGCAGATCAGCATTTGCTGGAACCTGGGAGAAGTTTGCTCAGAAGTATTTGATGAGGTGTGATCAAAGCTGTCAGCTCTTCTATTCACAGGCAATTCAGTGCTAAAGGGCAGGCAAGTAAATGGTGGAATGACTGTGACACAACGATTCCATCAGGTACACCACCCCAAAATTCACAGACTGAAGAAGCACAGACCGCAAAAGGGGAGAGAACCAGTAGTTAAGGGAAATGCATTCCTGAGGAAGGAAGTCATGCATTCCACATACCTTCCTGTCACAGGCTGACATGCGCTAATTCATCAAGTCCTGTCTATGCTGGATGAGGTATCCCAAATCATCAAATCCCACCCATTCCTGCTTTCCTATACATTGGTCATACAGATTGTGCTAAAATAAGACTCCCTGGCTTCTGTGTTCTCTCACTTCGCATATGATTATATATTCTATGTCATAGAATCATAGATTACATGATTGGAAAGATTAAAAAATCTACTAATCCACCTCTCCACATCTGATTTAAAAAAAGAGACCCCAATTGGAACATTCAGCAAATGGCTGTTTGACATTTGCTACTCAAACACTTCTAGTGACCAGGACCCCACCACCTCTGAGACAGCCCATTCTGTCTCTAAAGTTGTAGCCATAAGTTACCAAACTACTCTTGGAAATGTCTTATGCTTTGTTTACTAACATTGGACAATTTTTTTTTACCATTCTCTGCAAGACATTGTATGTGTATTACTTTCTGAAGAGAAGAATCAGTTTAAAATATAGTGCTTCTCAAATTAGCAGGTGTGATCAGGAGTTGATTGCACTATGGTGTGTTCACACACATGTACAAGCACACACGGACACACTCACTGTTACTCCAGTTCTAAAACTGCCATCAAGAATGATTTGTTTATTCAACCATTGGCTGCTCTTTTCTTTGAAATTATTAACAGATTCAAAAGAGATTTATTTTAAAGTTCACCAATTTGCTTTGGAGTAGAAAAAAAAAAACATGAGTGCAATTTATCATTTTGCCAAAACGAGTAAACCTTGACGAGGTGAGCACGCATCAATTGTGTAAGTCAGTTACTATGGGAATGTTGGCATCAGTGGTGCTCATACATCGAGCAGGTATCACATAAGCAGACTCAGCCAGGTCACAGACTCACCTCAGCATATGTCCCAATCATCGACGTGTTTGCTTCTGGCTGTGTGCAGGCTTTCTGCAAGAGTTATACTGCGGAACAAATAATTACGGGTCTTGTCGGCATTTTGAACAGGCTAAATTACTTCTTTCCTGGCATATTTTCGTGTTACAGACACTCTGACTTTAAGACATGCTATCATGTCAATGACCCCTTTGGAGGGCATTGAGACATTTAACGGACATGTCAAGTATAAGATGTCCCAAGCTCAGAAATGGCCCGTGAGCCTCCATTTGAATTAAGTAAACAATACTGTTAACTTGCCAGAACATCACATAAGTAACACACAAGGAAGCTTTTCAAATGAGACACTGCAAAGAGGAATGAGCTTGGGTTTGTTCAGTGTGCTAGCATTCTGTGACTTACATTCCCTCGGCTGTACTTCCAGCTCCCCTGTTCCTCAGTACGTTGCTTTCCCCTGTTCGCTTCTTCTCCTGGGCACTTTTACTTCTCTGGCTTTGATGTTCAGAGGGGGTGCTGAGTTATTCCAGCCAGCTAGAACACCAGGGCCAGCTCTCATCTGAACATATCATATTTGGGTTTCTTTAAGCTTCGAGGCTGGTACATCCTGCAAACCAGTTTCATCAGGGGAGATGCAGCCCATGAATTATGGACATAAATAGTATTGGGGAAGATTGACCTTCACACAGATGGATAAATAAGTGATAACCGTGAGACAAATAAGAACATGTAGATAAATAAGTGATAATCTCAAGAAAACTTTTCTTCTCCCTAAATCAGCACCTTAAAACTTGGGAATTCTTCATTTCTTTTACAAGAGAGAGCTCTGAAGCGCCTCTGTAGACCCACTGTGTATCCTTGTCAGGGGTCCCCAGTGACACTGAGACTGCCACGCCACATCTCCCAAGCTGTTTTCCGGAACACTGACATAGTCTATGGGGAGTGACGGTGCACTCTTGTTTCTCGCTATGAAAAACCATCCTAGAGGCTGAGTCTGGTGGTAGGGGAGTGTGTGGAAATGGCAGGGACCCCTCTCCCCAGGATAAGTTTTGCAAGACCTTTGCGTAAATCCTGAGAGGAAATTAAGCACGGGTCAGAGGCTCTCTCTCCGGTCACTAATTTTGCCAATTCACTGGCAGGCCCTTCCCTAGCTTTGTTCAGCTAATTAATCCCCCCCAAACACTCATTCACCACATGCAAATGATCACAGAAGGGAGCTTTTTTCCTCTTCTATTTTTTAACCTACACTTGAATTATACTCTTCTGATATCAGCTTCCAGCCCCACTGAGGGGTTTCCAACAGCCTAATAACAAACAGATTAGAGGCCAGAGGACCATGTATTCCTCGAGTCCTCCTCTGCGTCCAGCTGCGAGGCTGTGTGGCGATTACAGCAAAGGCGAGCCCAGGCTGTGGCTCCAGCTCTGATGTTAAAACGGAAACACGGTGTGAAGGCCTCAGGGGGAACCAAGAGCACTAACTGCGCTGCCCATCAGAGATGGATAATATTCCCTGTTCTGTTCCTGCTGGTGCCAGTTCCAACTTGGAAAGCGGCCTTCTTTCCTAATTCAAGCTGGGGCCAGAATAGAGCAAGCCTTCTCAGATATTATAAGCCAGTGTGAGCTCAAAAAAGAATTCACCGCTCAAGGCCAAATAGCTTCAAAGCTAATAATCCTCCAGAGTCGGCGTGAGAGTGCTACAACTGTCAATGTCAACTTACACCATGCACGGTGAGAGCGAAACTTCAATAATGACATCATGGAGGAGAGGGCAGAGGGCAGCCGCTGCAGAGGGAAGTGCCTGGGCCCTTCAGATCTTTGAAACCTGCAAGGATTTATCTGGACTAACATGTCTCCATGTAGTCATTGCAGTTTTAGGCTACTCTGATTAAGGATTTAGTGTATTCAAAGGGTTTTGGCGGCAGCAAGATGACACGTTTCCAGGAGCTCTAGCGGATTCCATTATCTTCTCCTCTCTTCTTGTACAGATGCACCCCCACCCCAGCTGGGGACTCCCTGGATCCTATCACGTCGCCTTCCAAGCCTCCAGACAGGGCTCCTCAAACATGAGCTCCCCCCACCCCTTTCCTTTGTGCATGCCTGGGTTTGATTGTCAAACAGGCCTGGCTGCACTTAGGCACTTGAGTGTCAGGATGCAGACCCCAGCAGACTGGAGCAAATTCCTCCAGGAGTCCCCTGAGCCCTGCGTAACTTCTTTGACCAGCTCGGTGGTGGAAGGAACATAGGTTCCTGTTAGAATACACAGAGCTATGTAGGGTCACAGTCACGGCTCAGAAGAATAAACTTCAGAGACTCCTAGGGGAGGGAAGACAAGGAGAAAATAAAGCTCAGAGTAGGAATGGAAGGTCAAGGAAGAATTATCCCCACCACTGCTGCCGCCTCCAAGGCCCATGAGGACAGGCAATTCAACTTTACAGTTGGTTACAGTCCACAGTTGGAGCTAGCATGAACTCATCACACAGTGAGCCTATCTGCCAGACACCCCATGACTGCAGGAAAGCCAAGCTACAGAAAGCTCTTCTGGGAAAAAGAAACTGTCCTGAGATACCAGCAGTGTAGAGGACCACATTAGTGCCCCCTTCTGGAGGACCATAACGTTGATGCTGTCTACTGTTGGAAGCCCTGGGCTGTTGCAATAAAAGTACAGCATCCTAAGCCAGGTGTGGTGTTGTATGCCTATAATCCTGGTGTTTCAGGGGCTGAGACTAGAGGAGCATACGCTCTAGGCCAGTTTCAATAACTTAGACTCTTTGTAACTCAGCAAACCCCCATAAGATATAAAGTAATATAGAGCTGGGAGTATGGCTTAGAAGTAGAATGCCCTGGGGTTCAATCCCTGGTACCACATAATAAATAATAATAATAATAATAATAATAATAATAATAATAATAATAAAGCATCCGATTATCAAAAGGACAAAAATAAATAATGGTGAGAATATGGAGAAAGAGGAACACTTTATGCTGTTGTGTTGATAAGAATGTAAATTAGTATGGCCACTATAGAGAAGAACATAGCAGTTCTTTAAAAAAGTACAAATAGAGCTTCTATCCAGAAATCAAATCCTAGATATACAGCCAAAGTAAATGAAATCAGCATATGAAAGAGATACTTGCATGACTATATCTATTGGAGCACTATTCACAATATCCAGGATATAGAATCAACCTAATTTTTATCAATAGACAAATGGAAAAAAGAAAATATGATATACATACACAACAGGATATTATTTTGCCATTAGAAAAGCATGAAATGCTCTTGTTTTCAACAACATAGATGAACCTGGGGAATATTATATTAAGTAGAATAAGTCAGGGACAGAAAGACATGTGAAATCTAACAAAGTTGATCTCGTAGAAGTTGAGAGTAGATTAGTTGTTAGCAGAATCTAGAGAGAATGAGGTGAGGGAGGAGGGCAGGGGGTTGATCAGTGGGTACAGTGATATTATGTGGTAGGAGAAATAAGTTCTGGTGTTCTACAGCATAGCAGGATATTATATATCTTAAAAATAAATTAGAGGAGTTTGACTATATTCACCTAAAGCAATGATAAAAGTTTAAACTGATGGATATTTTAGTTGTCTTGAGTTGAACAGTGCCCACTGTACAAGTCAAAATACCATATATTTCATAACTATGTACAAATACTATGTGCCACTCAAAACGTTTAAACATTAAAAGGAGAGAACACAGCATTTACATTCAACAGACCTAAAATTGTCCTGCTTTGACTAGCTGTACATCCTGAGCAAGAGTTTTCACTTCTAAACGTCTGTCTTTTCTTGAAAAATGAGGCTTATGTGTCACAAGGTCAAAACTGTGTGACTATTACGTAATTTAACAAGGGTAAGTTACTTAGCATAGTATCTGGCCCCAGTATATGTTTAATAAACAGTAGAGCTTTCTCATCATCATTATTATTATTACCATTACTGTTAGTATAATTCAAAGAATAGTTTTTACCTATATTTGAGAGGTTAATAAAAATATTGGAACTTGAGAGAAACAGGAAAGCACGTGAGAGGAAAGAAATAGAAACATCTGTGGATTAAAACATGCACAGCTCTTCATACTGGTGACTTAACACCCATTGCAAGAGTGACATGCAGGCACACCTCTGGAATGTTGATGGAGTTCTGCTCAAAGTGCCTGAAAAGTGGCAACAGACCATTGAATTAATCAGTACTCATCCTGGTCCTAACCCTAGGTTGTTGGGGTTTTTTTTGTCTCTAACTTTTGTTTTATATCATCTGCATGAAGGGATGATTTACACATTAATAAAGTGCACACACTTTAGGGATATGATTTTGATGAGTTTGGGCAAAAATGTTTCTATGTAGCCAACAGGAAAATCAAAGTAATGAACATTAGGTACATGCCAGTAAGTTCCCTTGTCCCTCTCTCAGTCAATACACATCCCCACACAAGCCACAGGCCACCACTGTTCTGCTTTCTGTCCCTATGGGTTAGATTTGTCTGTTCTTGATCTTGAAGTCAATGGAATCACACAATGTATGTTCTTTGGTGTCTGTCTTCTTTTGCTTAGCATGAAAATTTTAAGGTTCATTATTTTATTGAGAGTATGGGTGCTTTGTTCTGTTTCAGCTGCTGAGCAGTTATTGCATTGTATGTATATACCACCTGTTGTTTATCCATGCACCTACTAATAACCATTTGGATGGCTTCTATTTGGGGGTTACTATACGTAACCCCCATAAGCATCCACTTCATGCGTTTTCATTTCTCTTGGGTAAATATGTAGAAGTATAACTTCTTTAATCTTAAAAGATATTGTCAAGCAACTCCCCCTGGGGCTTGTGCCATGTGGCACACACCAACTATGTGGTTCCATATCCTGGCCGAGAGTGGCGCATCAAGTAGGTGTCATAAGGAGATGCCTGCTCTGGTTGAGGATGAATGTCTTATCACCGATGTTTAGAAGTATGGATGTGCAGTGATAATAAGAAGCAGATTGTCTTTTAGTTGTTCTATTGTTGGATTTAAATTCTCTATAGACAATGCACCCCTTAGTCGAACTGTGTGTATCACCCCACCCTTGGTACACCATTGCTGGCCAACAGCTGGGCTGATCAGCCTTTCCGATGTTAGCTGCCTGAGTGTCTGTGTAGTGGTATCTTACTGTAGTTCGAATTTGCCCTTTCCTGATAACTGATGAAGTTGAAGTCATTGGTTCTTCATCCATCACCTTTTGTGAGGTATCTGTCAGATCTTTTGCCTATTTTTGATTGGGCTATTTGTCCTTTTACTGTGTTGTAAGAGTTCTTTATGGATCCTAGCTTTAGGTCCTTTATTAGGTGCATGTACAGCAAATATCTTCTCCTTTCCCATCGCCTGGCACCTTACACTTGGCCTTTCTGTATTCTGTTAATCCTCTTCTTAACTGACCTTAATGGACATTGGATTTCTGCCTTGGCTCCCATAGTCCACCAAATCCATTTCAATCGTCATTGTGTGAGCTGCAGCAGCCAGGGTTCCACAAAGCCCCTCATTGGAGGAGGTACCACTTATTTCTTCCAATGGTGGTGGCTGTTGCAGCTGTTAGTGTACTTATAGACTCCGGTGTGAGTCAGAAAGCTGTGCCACCAGGAACACTTCCTGTGCTTCCCATCTGCCCCACGCAGCCCTTCCCCCGAGGGGCTCAGGTGGGCTTTTTCTAGGGTTTTGCTGCTGAAAGATTCAACCTCGCCCTATCTCACATCATAGCAAAGGGCATAGGGTCAGGCTTTTTTCTTCTCTAGCAATTTCACCAGCTTTTCTATTTCACAATGCTACCCTTGGGTTTCCTTTGCTTCCTCACATCCACACATGAAATCAGGAGCCTGGGTGGAGGGATTTCCAAGTGACTATCACGTTGCCTATGGATCCACTGGGGCGGGTCTTCCCAAGGAGCCTGAGGCATCTGGCCCCTTCTAGATATGACTCCATTAACAGACTGCTGGCTGGTAAAGACAGGAAGTAAGTGGGAGGCAGGGTGGACCAGGACCTGTAAAAACTGGTCCCTGTGCCACCCTAGGATACTATTAGTATCCAACTCGTGGGCAGATTGTAAGGATTAAAAGAGATGCTACATAAAAGGCACTTAGTATATTGTCTGGCACCAAATAATTGCTCAATAACTGTTAGCTATTAGATCAAGATCCCTTTTATCTGACACGATATGGACTGGTGTTGGTCAGTTAATGGAAAAAGTTGGATGAAAAGAGAAATCAGAGAAAATTATACTACCCACCTTCCACATTTTATTTTAACTTAAAACATATAAGAGCACATCCATTCACTGCTCTTTGATGTAGGTCCAGCGCCTTTCCTTTCAGTATGGGTTCATGGATGGATGGGCGTGTCCTGACATCTTTCCTGAATAAGCCACGCCACATAATGCATCACTTACGATTTCCAGTTTCCATTTCCCCAAAGTGATGCAAAAACTTACACGTGTCAAGTGAGCTGAATGAAGAAGATGTGCTCATTTCCCTCTCACCTTTAGTGCTAACTTCTTCACGCCTCACTCCAGCAACACTTTCCAGCAGCCCATGGTCACTTGATCTTCTCAAAGATTTAAAGTGGTTTGCCTAGGAGTAAGGACCCCTTTTCCTTCTGTTCTCACCATATCCTGTTTGCAGCACTTTTTTGTTATTACTTAATGGTAAGAAGGCTTTTACAAAGACAAACCAAGAAGAGAAAAACACAGGTTTGGGAACAAGCCCCTCGGACTCTTAGTAAGCATCACTCACCTGGTAGAAGTGCATTGGGGAAGAATGTTCTAGAGAAGAACTGGCTGCTAAGGAGTTCACTGGGAAAGAGGTGAGCCACTACCAAGGCGGAGCCACTAGCCAGGATCATTCGCTGCTGTGGGCATCAGTAAATACAGTTAGGGAGGAACTGAAGAGCAGCTGTTGTCTAGCAGGCAGGTTAAGCTGAAGCAGCTGAGAGATGTCTGTACCTCTGGGACCTGCATGCTGTTTGTTATTGAACTTTGTCTTGACCTTTGAGTTTACTTCCTCCACCTCTGGAAAAATCAGTGAGCCTTCTAGAGTTAGAAGACCAGGGACTCACACACCTGATGGCCTTGGCAATGGCCCCTCAATTTCTAGAAGAAATGTCTGATGCTCCAAGAGGCAGGAAATTCTGCCTGCATTACCCATGAGCTCCTCATAAACTGGTGTGGGGAAAACTTGGTGCACTTAGGGCAAGCCTCAGAGACAGCAGTTACTCCTATCCAAATGGTTCCAGTAAACCAGATGCCAAAAGTTGGGCCGTGTCACATTTGGGGGTCTTCAAATGCCAGGCCCAATCACTAAGGACAAGAAAGGGCAAACCCATGTTCCTGCTGTCAGTTCCCCTCAGCATCTCACTCTACCCTTCCCTCTGCCCTTTTACTGCTGCCAGAGTGTTGTTCATCAGGCAGAGCCCTCCAACCCAGACCCCAGGTAACTCCTGGAGCTGTGCAGCCATGCTGTGCAGCCTTCTGCTAGGTAATAGGCCTGTTCCCTCCACATACAGTCAAGTCCAGTCCCTTCTCAGTGTACCTCTTTTGAGGGCTGGGAATGCTGTTGGGAATGTGAGGAGGAGGCCAGTGTCACCAAGAACCTGGAGGGTCTACAGTGGTGACTGGAAGAGCAAAGAACAGCTAACAAGATTACTCCAGGCACCTGTGGGGAGGTAGAGTCAGGAGCCCTGGACAAGGGATGCCAGTGCCCTGCAGGGCTCTTCATCTGCTCTCTGGGGCCCGGCACCCCACGCTTGCTTCACAGCTTGTTTGTTCCTGGAAAAGCGAAACCCCAGAAGGGAGCACAGGAAGGCCCACCTGCCAGTGGTCTCCCTGGGATATGAAGGGGCCAGAGTCTACAGAACTGTTTTTTGTTAGGAAAGGGAGAGGAGAGCCTGAGGGCTCAGGGGGACAGAGAAAAAAGGAGAGAAGCAGTGTTTTCAGAAGCCGAGAAGAGCACAAAAAGGAGGAGGCCCAAGAGAAGCCCCCCCCCCAGACTGAAGGAGAAGAAAAGCCTAAAAATTAGCCCTCTGCCCTTGCAATGTTCTCTAGTGAGCACCTACATTTTTGGGTAATAGCTCACAGATGAGCAAGAAAAGAACACAACTGCCATTTGCTATATCTGTGTGTGTGTGTGTGTGTGTGTGTGTGTGTGTGTTCCCAAAAAAGTCCTAAAATGATTTGATATGATTTGAGGTCTCTCCTCCAGGATGAACACACTGACATTCTGATCATTTTTCTCCTCCCTATCTAAACCCAACCCTGATTCTTCTCTCAGCATCTGTGTTCCTTTGGCAGAAAATTGGACCAAAAGAATTAAGGAGTGAAGGGTCATTCTGGGAAGCATGGCCAGGTGCAGGCCAGGCTAGGAATGTCCACACTTCTTCCCAGGAGGCCCAGCCAGTGCCACCCTGCTAAACACCATCAGGGAAGGAGTTCCAGAGTCCCACATCTGCCCCTCTGTAGACCCATCCCTCATTTGCCTGCTTTCAGACAAAGCCACGATGGCTCTATATCAGGATCCTTGTGGCACTTTATTTCACTATTTTGATGTAAAATATTGTCTCTGCCACCCATACCGCATGCTCCGTGCAGGGCAGCAGGTGAGCTTTGAGGCCCGTATAGCTGGAGGCTGGCCACCAAGGATTATGCTATTTTTTGCTAATTCTGTTTTCAGATCATAAGGTGGAGGTAAAGGGGAGATATTTTAAAAGGAGACAAAATGCTGGCTGATGGGCATAGCCTCGCAGCAGGCCAGAGACAGAGGAGAGGCGGGCACACCGGGTCTCGGTGCTGCTCAAAGGACTGGGTATTCAGCCTATCCGGTATTTTGGCAGTTCCATGCCTGGGCTCATGGAATGGTCCACAGTTACATCAACTGTTTGGGGATCGTGAAATTAAACGGTGCCATGTACCATCACTGCACCAGTTCAGGTCAGTGACTGTGTTGTGCGTTGTTCCTTGGGACCCTTCAGGGCTTTTCTGGGGGCAGCCAGGAAACTTTGTCATTGTTCAGTCCCAGGAAGGGCAGATACTGGCTACCCTTAGGATCCCTGTGTACACAGTAGAGGACAAGACAGGTGCCGGCTCATAATGAGACTCAGCTCTTTCTTTACTCGCTGCCCTTCCTGAGATAAGCTGCTGGGAATGGCAAGTTCTGCCCAGAGCAGCCCCTGGGACCCAACTTAGCAACTCCTTCCTGGCCACAGATAAGCCTAGTCAGGGCCCTAAGAGAAAGAGGCCACGGCTGCCAGGGTGCGACCATGTCATCCCAGAATCTGCTGCCCTTCAATCTGTCTTGTCTACTAGAGTCCTGGGCTGGGTGCTCTCTGTGTGCTCATCTTGTTACATCGAAATGAGCTTGATATCTAAAGCTCTCTGCCTGCCGCTTCAGTTAGCTGAGTTGGGTGTTATATATGTTATGTATGTGAGAGGGCGGTGATTTACAGCTGTGGTGGAGAGTTACACTGTAGGTGAGCAAAGGGGCGTCAGTGGGAAGCAGCCATTCAGCGGGATAAGTAACTTTTCCCAATTCTCACAGTAGTGGAGATGGAAGAGTCGCCAAATCCTCTGGACCCGGTGATATTTTGCCCATCCCTACCCCGCAACACCACATGCAGTGAAGACCTAATGGGACAGCAACACGGAGCCATGGGAAGGCCCTAACATCAGACGCGTGAAGCCCTCTTCTGACTCCCCAGCTGTGCCAGCTCACCCTTAAAATGGGCGCGGTGATGGACAGGCTCCACTGACAGATATACAGGGTGCCTGATTTCCCTGAGCCTCAGTTTCCACATCTATTAAATGGGAATACCCTAAATTATCCCTACGGGGAGGAGCCCAGAGAGAAGACCCAGGAAGCAAGGGCCACAACATCCTGACATCCCTCAGTGGCCGCTCTTCGGACCGGATTGTTCACCAGACTGCCAATTAAAGAAAAAGCCCCATCTTGCAGAAAAGAAGGTTAAAAGCAGATCTGAGAGAGGAGAGATGTCAGCGGCCCGAGGAGAAAGATCTCCGGCAGATGAAGGATGACCTTGCGGCAGGCTCACCCGGGAGGTGCTGGCGAGGTGAATGGCTGGTGTTTAGCTGAGCCAGGCTTTCTAGGCCTCGCCGCTGGCCCCCTCGGCCTGGGAAGCACGCCCTGCGTGTCGGCTGCCAGCGCTCCGAGGCGCCGCGTAATTACTTAGCAGTTTACTAGCACCGCAGACATCCAGGGTGCACTTCAGCCATCAATTAGCTCCCGCTCACGGCCCCCCTGTGAGGCCCGGTGGTATCAGGACTCCCATTTTTCAGCCAAGGAAACTAAGGTGTAAACAGGTTAAGCAACCAGCCCAAGGTCACGCCTGGAGTCAAGCGGTCACCAGGCGACGAGGCCGCGTCCTTGCTGACTCCCCGGCCTGTCCTTAGCCCACTGGCCCATGCCGCTGCCCATAAAATCCACCATTTATATCTCGTCAGAAAGCCAGGAGTGCACCCGGGACATTCGGAGCTGTAGAGAAAGACCATTCAGCTGATTTCCAAGGCACTGTAGGGTTTTTAAAGAAATGTTTAACCCTTGCTTTGAGAGGATGAAGGGGGCGACGTGACCTTAGTTAGCACTTTCTTTGCTGGGCTGCTGGAACTGCGGGTGCCCTCTCTGCATCAAAGCCGGCTTGAGCAGCCTGATTCTGGGCTTGCTTTTCCCTGCTTGCTCCACGCTATGGCTGGAATGTTGTGTCCACTCAAACTCATATGTTGAAACCTAATCCCCAGTGTGACGGTGTTAGGAGGGCTTTGGGAAGTGATTAGATCATGTGAGCAGAACTCTTGTGACTGGTATCAGGGTCCTTATAAAAGGGGCGCTGAATAGAGCCCTCACCTCTTGCACTGTCTGAGAACAGTCTATGAACCAGAAAGGACGCCCTAACCAAGTCTCCCAGTGCCTTGCTCTTGGACTTCCCAGTCTCCAGAACTATGAGAAAGAGATGCTGCTGTGTGTAAGCCAAGCGGTTTATGATATTTTGTTATCATGGCTTGAATAGACCAGGGTGCTCTGGTAGACACACATTCACGTGCTGTCTGGGAGCCCCATAGAGCCTCATTCAGGAGCCACTGAGATGGTCACAAAGTGCAGGCCTCACGCCCAGCTCACTCAGTTTCCAGGACCTTTCCATCAACTCCCACGTTTGGGGCAAAAGAAATCCCCTAATTGGAAAGGCTTCTACAGCTGTGCCAGTGAGCTAGCAGGACCAGGCAGGAGGGGATTCTGCAGCCTGATGATCCCCTGGACATGCAGAGGCTAATGTGGGGTCCCTGCCCCAACCACGAGCCTCCTCAGCTTGTCTGTGACTCAGCCTTACTCTCTACAAAGAGCATTGGGCTGCCCTGTCCTGTTCCTTCTAGGTCTTTTAAGTCACCTGCCAGATGTTCTCAGCCAGTACCCCTTCTCTAAATCTAATCTTTCACCTCCCAAAATATCTCCTCAAGATTTCTTGAATTTCTGCCTGCCAGCCCACCTTAGGACCTTCCTGGGCCACTGTGATAACATCTTAATTGGCTTGCAGTTGCACCCTCTTCCTTCATATCCAATATCACATAGCAACCAGAACACACCCATCCTAAATCAAGCAGTCCCTACTTAAAATCCTTTATTGAGCTGTGCATGACTGCACACACCTGTAATCCCAGTATTTAAGAGACGGAGACAGGAGAATCACAGATTCCAAGCCAGCCTCAGCAGCCGAGTGAGACTCTGTTTCAAAGTGGAAAACAAAAGGGGGAATGGCAGTGTAACACATAAGTAGAATGTCCTTGGGATCAACCCCTACTACCACACGCCCAAATCTCTTCATTGCCTGGGGATGAAGTCCCAGAGCCTTAATACAGCTTTGGAGGCACCATCCCCCTTTCTTGCCTCTCCCCATCTTGCATCCCTCCCTCTGCAGTGTTGGTCCACTCCTGTCACACTCCCCTCTGCTTCCCCTGGGGCTTAGTGCCTCCTGGAAAGCCCCTGTGTCCTCCCTCATGGGCTCAGTCCTACCATCTCCCACAGCTCTGCTCACCAGGGAGGCCCTCCTAAAAGCTCAGGCTGGAAAGAGCGAGCCCTCACATTCCCAGGGTGCCTTGTGCAAGCTGTTCTAGCACCCCACAAGGTATGAAACAATCTACTTGGGGGTCTCTTCCTCCACTCATCAAAGTGGCCATTGAGCTTTCCTTTCACGGTGTCCAGTGCACAGTGCCTTGAACGTGGCCACAAGTTTAAGTTTATTAAACTTTAAGTTTAATAAATTTAATCAACTGCATATCTGATTCCAACTATGTTTTAGATAACTGATAATTAGCATATGAAAAGAAAAATTGTACTAAATTCCATCTAGACTATCATACAAGATGAATTTGGGTATCCAAATTTAGTATAATCTAACCAACTCTAAATTTTCTGTTGAAATAGCAGACAAGTCCCATGATCTCTGGACTACAGTTTCCTTCCTGGAAAATCAAAGGGTTTAGAATAGATCAATGGCTTTCAAACTGTGCTGGGGAACCTGATTGGGGACCTTTAGATCTGCTCTTGGGGAGAGCAGGGTCCAGGACATAAGGGCTTCAGGTCCCCCAACATCTATCCTACTTCAATTTGAGGTATTCTACTTTATTTTATCAGCTGGGCTTCTGCATAAGATATTATTTGAATAAAAAATGCTGTAGCTAAAGAAAATTTGGAAATGCCTTCAGGAAAGCCCCTGCATCCTCCCTCATGGGCTACAATAGCACCAGGTTGGGTGAGGGGACATTTTAGATAGGGCCAAGGTGCCTTTTAATGTCTTTTCAGCCACACATTTGTGGCCTCAAAGTATAATGTGAAGCCCCCAATTTTTCTGTCTAATATAAAGGAACCAGAAAAATATTTCTTTTCTTGTGACCTTTGAGAATCTCCAGGGACCTCAGGCATTGAAGGCTACTTTGGGCAGAAAAGTTCAGGCTGTCAGCTAAGCATCTGGGCTGGGGGCTGCTAATTGCAGAGGGCAGGCAGGGTGAGGGGGGGAGAAGGGCAGGGGTTCTGAGGCACCAAGAGGACTGTGGGCAGCCCCACCCCCAACCTCCAGCTGCGTCAGCCACAGCCTTGGGGCTGCTGGGCAAGAGGGTACTTAGAAACTCCTTTGGCTTGAAAAATGTCAGATCCACCCTATTTGCCCCAAACCAACCAGGCACTCACAGGCATGAGTCCCTTTTTTTCAGGTAAAAATTGGGTATGTTCAGGGTGGGGTAAGTGGTGCAGAAAACTGCACAGCCTCTCCCTGAAAGTGGAGCCCAATGGTCTGCTTCCTGAGCCTTGATATCACCTGCCCGTAAGCTCTATGCCCCAACTGGGGCTAAACACACAGTCTTACACCCAAAGGGCGCAGACTGGGGAGTCAGACATACTCAATTTAAACCTTAACTCTGCCTCTGGCAACCCCTGCATCTTGGTTAGGCAAGTGAATGACTTTGAGCCTTGGCTTTTATACCCTATAAAATGGGGAACTGTTATTTATATTATCTGCTTTAGTGATCCTGTAGTTAAAAATAGAAATAAAACTGATACCAATATCTTTAGGTCGCAAGGACTGAAGAAGCTAATGCATGATTAGCGCTTGGGAGGTGCCTGACTCTGGTGAGTTCAGTTATTAGGGAGAATCTGCTTGCTTCCTAAGTCTCTGTCCTCATCACCGATGTTGACCCATGGCCATGACACCTGTTTCTTCTGACAATTCTCCCCATGAACAGCTAACCCTGGGTCACTGCAAAGCTATCTCAACCTCTCAATTCTCCCCTTTTCTGCTCTTCCTGCTGGGCTGGGTGTCATCTTCCAGGGCTCAGGTCTACAATGTGCCCCTGCATGCATTTGCAGACTTTTAGGAGCTGCCCACTCCCGGGGCCTCCTTCAGACCCTGGGGTTGGAGCTTCACTGGGCTGAGGTCCTCAGCCCAAACCCAATGTCAAGATTTAGCAGCAACCTGGCAGGGGCCAGGCCACCTTCCAAGGCCACAGCGACAGCCATTCCTTGGGGTACCAGAGCTTCTGTATGGTTGAAGTCCAAGTGCCTGCGTCCTCTGCCTGAAGACTGCACCTGCTTTCAGAGAATTTCTGCACCATCCACAAGAATTCCTCACAATATCCAGCAAATGGAACAGAGCAGCTGAGCTTTTCACAGACTCACCCTAAAATCAGCCATCTAGTATCAGTCAAAAATGTGGAGGAGGACAGACATTGCTCTGCTTTCCTAAACCCAGAGACACTGTGACAGAGCTGTAGGAGGTGGGACCATGCTGATTGGGAAGAGAGGGATTGTGAATTAGAGCATTTTCGTTCCATTGGCTAGGAGGAATGCCAGGAGGAAAGGAAAGCAATACACACATCAGTGTTGCTCCTAACTCCCAGCTCTCAGGGTCTTCTAATGCAGGGTAAACACATGATGAGCAAGAAAAGATGGGTCCTGGAGATGGGTTTATTTCTCAAGAGAGTGCCCCATCAGATGGTATCTCCAAGGAGGGGGCAGAGGGAAGAGAGAGGAGCAGCCAGCATCTGGTTCTGTGCAGCTGTCTTGGTCATCCCCAAAAAGCTCAGCTCTACAGCCTGAACAGACCAGTCACCCACCATGCCTGTTTGCAGAGCCTCCTCCAGAGGAAGCCCTTGCTCTCATGTCTGGCAAGGGATGCCTCGGTGGGGCTCATGGCCTAGACACTGCACTCGGGCCCCATCCTGATCTGTGGCCTTGCGGTGGCAATGAGAGAGGCCGAAGGCCCCAGGGATCTACAGGCAGCGCCCACAGAGCCACAGGCTGCTGCTGCGCTCCCACAACCCAGAGACTGGCATCTCCCACAACCTCCTTTGGAATCCCACCTGTCCTTTCTGCTTAGCTTTTCCAGAGCCAGGTGACATGCACAGACCATGCAGTGCAGAGCTGTCACCTTTGTTTTATTTGGTTTATTTACAGTCCCAAGGCAGGGGCAGGAGGGCAAGGGGCAGGCACGCAGGTAGCTCCTGACTGAAGGAGCCCATCTGGGGGGGTACAGAGGGGACATTCTCCCTGTGAGACTGGGGTGGCCGCCTCGGGAACATCAGGGCAGGGCTCCTAGGGGAAGAGAAGGCCAGGCCACTTCCTTTCTTGTCTGGTGCATTAAAAAAAAGACCAACCAAGCCAAGTCAGGTGTGGTGGTGCACGCATGTAGTCCCAGCATTCGGAAGGCTGAAACCAGAGGATTGCGGTTCTCAGACAGCCTCAGCTACTTAGTGAGGCCCTCTGCAACTCAGTGAGACCCTGTTTCAAAATAAAGAATAAAAAATAGGGCAGGGGGTGTAGCTTGAAGGTAGAATGCCCCTGGGTTCCATCCCCAGACATGCAAACACACGCATACACATACACACATATCAACAACAACAACGAAAACACCATGTGGACAGTCCCGTACCAGACTCTTCCTTGCCTCTCCTGTCTCATCATCTTGTGTTCCAGCTGCCTGTGTCTGCTCACCCCTTCCTGCCCTGCCCTTCTCCCCCTCTGTTGAGTTGCTGGCAAAAATCCCAACAGGTGCAAGCCTCTCCTCGCCCTGTACCCCTAGAGGTATCCTAACTGGTTCCACTGTAAGTTCATTGCCAGTAACTTCAAGCAGACCATCCTACCAGAGTTCTCTAATCCCTTATTCTCCCATTTATTAATCCCTTACTCTTCCCCGAAGGTCATTTCAAACTCACTTTCTTCTCAAGCTTCTGAAACCTCCTTCTGTCTCATCCTCATCTACAGCTGATAATGACGCACCCTGCTTTGTTGAAAAAGTGGTGTCTGTTCGGTTCAATATGTGACAGTCACTTTCAAGCAATCCCAATCCTAAATTGACCACACATGAACAAAACAAGCTTCATGCACAATCTCTAACACACTCTGATAGCCTTGATTTCATTTTAATTTACTTGCTTTTTAAAATACTGGCCTCAACTCATGAAATTAATTTCATAACCAGCTAATGGGTCACGACTCACTCTTTGAAAACCAGATGTGTGCTATACAGAGTGAGATTTGTGGGATTTCTTTTCCCTCCCATTTTCATAGATGCAGGGTGGGTGCTTGTGGACCAGGGAGCCTGGTTCTTGCTCTGAACCCCTCAGCAGAGAAGCGAGGAGCATCCCTCCCTCACACCCAGAACTGTGTCTGAAGCCAGGGTCACAAGAACAAGCTCTGGCAAGGGCCAGGAAGATCCAGTCCTCCAGGAAATGGAGAGGGTGCAAAAACCACTCACAAAGGGCCCCCAACACGGAGCCTCGATACGGAGAGGACAGAGTTAAGGTGGCTGTTCCAAGGTGAAGGGTACTCAGGGCACCCACTGCTCCCGCCACCTAGGCGGACTGCTCACACATCTGCTCACCCCCCGCCCAGCTGTGAGCTTTGGACAAGTTGCCTGCCCTCTCTCTGTCCTCAGTTTCCTCAAATGGAAATAATAACAGCCTTTTATGATATGCTGCAGGAGGGTTGTTGGGAGCATTAAATGCTACAACAAAGAACTGTGTCTGCAGCCATAGCTGGCAACGATTACTATTACTAGGTTTAGCTGTGAGTGGGCATGCAGGCCTGGTATTGCCAAATCTCATCTTGTTGAGTGATGCCAAAAATCCAGGGTTTTAAACTGTGAATGTTCTAATTTTGAAACAGTCCCTGTTTTTTTTTTTTTTTTTTTTTCAGCACTGTGCAGGTTAAGCAAAATATGTCTACTGCCGGCTGGGCCCACATCTGGTCTGCTGCCTGAAGTTTCCTGCCAGCCTCTCCTGGGCGGTGAGCTGGGCCCCTCCTCACCTGCTGCCCGCCCCACCTCAGCATGTTTGGGAGAGAAAGGATCCAGAGGGGATGGAGGCTGGTCAGGGAGAGAGGGGGGAAAGGAAAGGCCCCGTGTATAGGCTCTGCTTTCTGCTCCAGTGACAGATGTATTGAGTTCACTTCTGCAGGTAATTGTTTAAATGTTATAGCAGCTTTAACATGTCATCTGTTAAAACGTATTGGTGAGGCAGCCATTCCAAACTTGTAATGTGGGTAATATTTAGATGATTTACTAGGAGAGGTGCAGTTTCTGATTCAATCAGAGTTGCATTTGATTCAATAGGTGATGCATCTAATCCGACTGGGAGTCCATGGAATCCAAAGGTGATGCATTTGATTCACGGGCCGATGTACCTGATTTAGAAGGTGATGGATCTCGTCCACGCTTTAAGATTCCAATCCCCCATGCTGGGTATTTGCTTCCGTGTGTGATGTACGAGTTTTAATAATAAGACATGCTTTGGGGATGGGGAGGGTGCATTTTCTCCACTGTCTGTTGTGTCTGTGGCTACCGTCCACTTCTGGGCAGAGCCATCTCATCTTATAGACCACAGGTACAAAGAGGGAGCAGACCCCAGTGAACTTCATGCCCTGTCACTGACTCTCTTCTGAGACCCATGGATGATTCTGTGTCATTGTCCGGTGGCCCACAGATAGGGCAAGGTGTGCCCAGAAGCTTTCCCTTGCCTGACATTTGGTGGGGCTCCATATAAGCCTTCCTGGATCAGATGTGCAGCTTTTAATCAACATTAGAGGGACTGATTTTTGTGTTCCAGTGGAGAGCACAGGGAAGAGTTCTCTCTTCCTGAAAGATTTTTCGGCCCCTTCCAGATTGCCCATTCCTCTTCCCTCCCCTAGTTCAACTAGGACCTCTGTTCCAGAGAGGAGGTGCTTTTGCCTCCCCTCTGCCTAGAACATATCCTCTCCTCAGCTCAGAAGGAAGTTGTGTGCTCTGTCCAGAGCCATTGCCTCCTGTCACCATCCCAAACAGAACCCACCCCTGCCTGGTATCTCAGCTGGGACTTGGAAAAGTTCCTTTCCCTCAAGCTTTTGGGTCCATGGTAACACTAATCACTTAAGTGGTCCTAAGACAGAGGTCCTTTCTTCATCCCACTGTCCCCAGGACTTGGCTCAGCACCTAACACATGGCAGACATATAACCCTGGAGCAGGAAGGAGAAGAAATTATGAACAATATTAATAATAGCTACCATTTACTGAACTCCGGGTATATTCTGGGTTTTAAGTACTAAGTTCTAATGTTTATAGCTATCATCTGTTTATCTTTATAATCCTTACAGCAAGCCTATCAGGTACAGACCACATTATCTCCATTTGTAAAAAGTGAGAGACCAAGGCTCAGCGAGAATAACTGATGTTTTAAGAGTTTCATATTATGTGCAGAGTTAGAGTCTAGTCTGGGTCTCTTAGACCCCAAAACCAAGCTATCAACTGTTACATTGCTATCCAATCTCCATGATCAGACAGACTTCATCCTCACCTAGGTACCAGAGGTTCCCTCAGGAAAACCAAGGTAGAGTGACCTCACTGGTGAAGAGAGGTCCAGGGGGCATTAGAGGAAGGAGTAATGGAGGAGGCCTTTAATCCAGCCCTGAAGGGGGAGAGGGAGAGGAAAGAGGCCATCGGCTGTGCTAATGCCACTCAGCCACTCTGGTCCAGCCCCACAGGCCTCATCTGAGATGACCAGGTGCCTGTCTCCCCACCAGGCAGCACGGCAGACAGGAGTAAGAGTGACCCCATCCCAGCCAGAAGAGGTGAGTCAGCTCAGCACCTCCAAGGGGGTGGGCCCACATTGAGACCCAAGCTCAGGACAGGCCCTGGGTATTCACGTGCAACAGTGGCCCAGCTGGAGCTAAATCCTTTCTCCCTTCTCCTGCAGTTAATCCACAATTCCCTTCCAGTCCCCAAATTCCATAATTGTCTTGCTCCCAGAACCCAGGTCCCTCTTCAGGGGTGGAGTCCACGATGAGGGACTCATCAGGTAGTACAGTTTTGGAAGACAGCCTGGCAGGTTTATCAGCCCCACCAGGCCTCTGTAGGGTCATCTAAGGAGAATGCCATGGGGTAGAGTTCAAGACAGGGATCCCTTTACAGTGGCCCCACGCCTCCAGGCCCATGGGCCGGCCCTCCTGGATCTGTCTCTCAGGGTGCGGCCCAGGAATGGCCATGGTTTCAGACGCTCCCCTAAAGTCTGACAATTGTCTCTTGAGACAGTGTGTGGAGGCTGAAACCTGGCAGGGGACCCAGGGCTCCAGCATAGCAGCCTCAGAAGGTCCCTCCAATCCTCCAGGATTCCCACAGTCAACCCTTCCTCTGTTCCCCAAGGAGACATGGATTGGCACTTCTTGGCAGGGGCCACCACAGGCACCATGGGCTTCAGTCAGGGTCAGAGGTCAGGGGTCCACACGCTGGGTCAGGGAGGATACAGAAAACCTCTCTACCTCAGAAACATGGCTTTACTGTCCACATGCTGAGAGCTGGTAATTTTTACATTCTTGATTTCTTGTTATAGTTTTTTTTAGAAGATTGAGGTTTGGGGGCTTACCCAAGGTTCTATACAAGCATATATAGACTAGAGGAGGGGAGTGATAGCCAAGGATGCCCCCCTTCCTCTCTGGTGGTGGGCGGCCATGGCAGGCCAGTGTGGGAGACACTTGGACCAAGTACATTTTTGTGTCCTCCAAGATCACCACCCAGGCAGAGGCCAGCTCCAGCAAGGGCTGGTGATGGGCCAGACAGCCCGATTCCTCAGCAGCTCGATGCAGAACAGCTGCCTCCTCCTCTCCGGCTGCTTCCAGAGGCCACTGTGGCCCTGACTGCACACATTTTCCCAGGCTGCGGCCACAAGTGGGGGGGTCCTCAGGCACAGACAAAGAAATAGCTCAGTCCAGCAAATGGCTTTGAAAATGGGGCCAGGGGGATCCCACTTGGCTGACACACTCTGCCCTGGCCCAGGCCTCATCCCCCAGAGGCATCCCCCAGCCCCTGCCGGCCAGCTGTGTCTCCCACTGCCGCCCACACCAAAGCCTGACCACACCGAAAGGGCTGCCGAGCCCAGATTCCCCAGCACGCCCCTTCCCACACAGGGAGGGCCGGGAGCAGGGACGGTGGCAAAAAGGATCCTGAAGGCTGACATGGGAATTAGTCCACAGTCTTTGGGGGTCACCCACCATGAGCCGGGCCCCTGAGCCACGAGGATGTCTGAAGGGCAGTTGTCTGTCATTCCCAGGACCTCAGTGCCAAGGCAGAAGATGCTAATGAACTACATTCTAACTCGGAGTGTGAGACCATCTGTACAGAAACTGCTTGAGGTGACCACAAATGACAGAGCAACCACCAGCCCAGCAGGCTTCTAGTCTGGTGCCTCGGGGGACACACAGAGACCGCCCCAAGAAGGTACCGCAGGGACAGCACTTCAAGGACATTGCTTTCCAGCCATGCTGCCTTAGGCATTCTTTCCTAAAACCAATCGGTCTGAGCATACACTGGTGGTTTCAAGTTTTCCCACAAAATAAAGAAAGGTCTTGCCCATCTTGAATCTGTTTTTCATCTCCCTGGGATGTAAAATCCTCAGGGCACCAAACAGGATTCCAAGAAAGAGCCCAGAAAAATCCACGCAAGGAGTATTTACACGAGACAAGTGTATTATAAAACTAGTGCCTCCCCTGCCTACCCACCCGACTATCCTAGGATCAGAATGCAGATGTCTCCAGTATGTAATAAATCCTTACATTCACATTTAAAAGAATTATCAGGGGTTTCCTTTTATTTAACAGAAAGTTCTGATTTAGCTGGTTGTTTTTACCAATTATATTATGTGGTGGATATTTTTCATAATCATTTTTGCAGTACTGGGGATGGAACCCAGGGGCATTCTACCTCAGAGCTATACCCCCAGCCCTATTTTTTTATACTTTATTTCAAAACAGGGTCTCACTGAGTTGCAAAGGGCCTCACTAAGTAGTTGAGGCTGGCTGCGATTCTCTGGTCTCAGCCACCCAAATGCTGGGATTACAAGTGAGCACCACCACACCTGGCTATTTTTCATAATTTTAATGAACCAAATCTGCAGCCTCAAGATTTTGAGGAAAAATACTTAAAGCACAGATATCACAATATTCAATATGGACAACATTATGTCCTTGGAAACTATTTTAACTTATGGTAAAAAAAATTTAGATGTCCACTTTAAAAATGTTTGGGAGGATACCCAGTTCTTTCCCATCCTTTCGGGAGATGCTCAAAGAAAAAATGTGAAATGCATTCCCTTAGTGCCCCCACTTTCTTTAAGGCAAGTGAGTGGGGATTGATGGAGCTAGTTCCCTTGGAGGGAGTTTTCAGTGACCCTGCTCTGAACCCCTCTTGCATGGAGAGGGAGAGGGGGCTCTCAGCTCTGGCAAGATGAGGGGGTGGGCTTTGAGAATGGGTGTTTTCCCACAGGGGGAGAGTGACTTCCCGGCTTTTGCCAGATGCATGCTGAGCTACAGAAATTTGAATCCTGATGCCACCAGTCATGGTAGGACTGAAGCCCTTGAGAGAGAGCCATCTGTGAGTCCCCTGGAGTAGGGAACCCCAGGTGGAATTCTGATGTTTGTGTGTAGAAGTCTAAGGAGAGGGGCTGGAGAAATACAGTCTGAGGCAGCAGAGGGAGGGTGACAGCCAGACATGCGGGGCTTCTGGCAAAAACAGAGAAAGGACACAGCAACTTCTGGGGCCAGGCAGAACAACAGACACAGCGGGTCTGATCTTGTCTTGACAAGGTCTCTGGCCAAGAGCGATTCCTACAAGAAGCAAAGCAACCCTGGCAGAAAGAGATTGGAGGTGGCCCACAGCGTGCAGAGGTCAGGAGGGGTGGGTTAGAAGCTGTCAGCAAGAGATTGCATCTCCCATGCCAAGAAAAGGCACAGCAGGGACTCTGGGAGAAGCCACAAAAGCGCATGCCGAGGAGCTGAGACAGTGCTGGCCTGTGGGCCCCGGGGCCAGCTTACAACAACTGACCAGACAACAAAGACCCCCTTCTCCATTTGTCAGTCTTCACCCTATTCCCGCCTGAGCATCCAGAGCGTGCAGTCAGGAGAGTGAAGGGCAAGCAGGGTTGGAGCTCACCACAGTTTCTTCCCCTGGACACGAGGAGAAGCCCTTAAATTTGCAAGATTGAAGCTCTGGTATTAAGCTGGACTGGACTTTTCAAAACAGACTTCTAAACTGTGGGATACTACGGGAAAATGCTATGAACTCTTCATGTTCCCCTGTATTTCAAATGTTGAATTCTAATCCCCAAGGGGATGGCATTTGGAAGTGGGCATTTAAAAGGTGATTGGAGCTGGGCTTGGTGGCGCACATTTGTAATCTCAGCATTTGGGAGGCTGAGACTGGAAGATCACCGTTCCTAACCAGCCTCAGCTACTTAGTGAGGCCCTTTGCAATGCAGTGAGACCCTGTTCAGAATAAAAAATAGTGCTGGGGTGTAGCTTGCAGGTAGAATGCCCCTGGGTTCCATCCTTATTACCACAAATAATTAATAATAATAATAATAATAATAATAATAATAAACAATAAATAAAGGTTCTTGGGCCAGGAGGGTGGAAGCCTCATGAATGGGGTTAGTGCCCTTTTTAAAGAGACCATGGACAGCTCCCTCACCCCTTGGGCCATTTGGACTCCATGAGAACCAGTCTCTGTGAGCCAGGAAAGGGCCCTCGCCAGACACGGAACCTGCTGGTGCCTTAGCCTTGACCTATCCAGATTCCAGAATGGTGGGAAATAAAATTCTGCTGCTTATAAACCACCTCATTTATGGTATTATTTCATTGTGTTCTGAATGGACTAAGACAATGATTAAAAATCCTACCAGAGTTGAGAAGCTGCTCAGGGTTGAGAAAGGACACACAGTGGTGAGAACTACATGAAGTCAGGTGATTGATCAGGCTGCTTCCAAGAGGGGCTTTGAAAGACAGAAGAAGGGGGAGTGGCACGAGGCAATGCCCCCTTGGCGCCCCAGCCTCCAGAGCACCCAGACAGGTTGCATGCTAGCAAATACACAGCCATGACTGACAGAAGCCCAGGCGGGGGCCTTCCTGGCCTCCAGCGGGGCTCAGCTGCAAGATCCGGGGCCACAGGTAGGCATTTGGGATGTGTCTGGAAGCCCGTCCTGCTGCTCCGCCTTGTCCCCTTCAACTTGGCTTCAGAGCCAGCACATGTGCAGATACACATGCACACATATGTACAACAATGTACACACACATACGTGCGCATGCATGTGCACATGCATACACACACTGCAGCAGGCACCCGTGGGCCCCAAGAGCTCCAGGTGCTGGAGCTGGTGCCCCTAGTCAACTCTGGAAAATGTCGGTCCCCAGGCCAGCTGGCCTTACTCTAGTTGCTCTGATGTCTGTCCCCAGACAGTGTGCCTTTCTTGCTCGGCCTGTGAGAGAGAAGGTTCTGAGGAAGAGCAGAATCACCAAGCGAGAATGAAAACCCTCACCAGCCTGGGCACCCTCACGGCACAGTGAGTGTGTGTGTGGAGTGCATTCACCCTGGCTCCTTCTAACTTCCCTTTCCCCCATCACACGTCACACCAGCTCTTGAACCCATGCTTCGTGACTTCGGCCCCCCCCTAGTGCATGCCAGGCAGTGTCCAAGAAAAGGCTTACAGTATTAGTCAGCTCAGCCGCCATCACAAGACACCACAGACTGGGTGGCTTGAACAATTGTTTTCTTCACCATTTTGGAGGCTAAGGGACCAGCAGCCAGTCCTGCGTGTGGCCACCCTTCCTGGCTCACAAGGCTGCTTCCCTCTGGGTCCTCACAGAGCTCCCCTTCTGTGCATTCTTGCCCATGCTCGGTGAGGGGGGGGGGAGAGAGAAGAGAGAGAGAGAGAGAGAGAGAGAGAGAGAGAGAGAGAGAGAGAGAGAGAGAGAGAAAGAGAGAGAAAGAGAGAGGAGAAACACTGGTGTTTCTTAGTATTATAAGAACATCTGACCTGTGGAATTAAGTCCTCACTCATATGACCTCGTTTAACCTTCGTTACCTCCATAAAGGTCCTATCTCCAAACACAGTCATGTTAGGACAAAGCTAAAACACATGAGTGGGGGGACAAGAGCACAGGGCCCCCAGCACTTACAGAAGCATCCAGAGTCGCCTTGAGGAGTCTTCCACAGGCTTCCCTGCCTTTCCTCCATCCTTGTGGGCTCCCAGGGAAGCAGATGCTACTTCCCTGTGAACCTTTACACCTCCTTTTCATCCCTCAGACACTTCATCCGGGTCTGGTCTGCAGTTCACACATCTTCCCCAGGGACCAGCACCAGGGGTCACCTCATTAGTCCTATTGGGCCTGGACCTCTCTGTTCAGAGTGATGCTGTCCTTTTTGGGCTTTGCCTGTCAATAGAACGTGGACAGTCATCATGGGATAACAGAAAATGATCCGATGGTGGGATGGTGGGAGGAAGTCATGGGACAGAGCGATGGATAGGGTGTATTTCCAATTGTTCTTTGCTCCTTCACGGAAGTAGGGATAATAGATTTGTCTTTATCCAAATCTTTCCTGAAGCATTCTGCACAGTGGAAATGCAATGTCGTCATCTTAATAAATGTGGGAAATGCAGTAGTTTCCTGTGCATTCACAAACCCAGTGCAATCTAAGCATCTAAGATGCAAAATGACTGAGGTTTAGGGCTAAAAGGGACACCTGGAAAAACTGAAAATGCTTCCTGCCATAAGGTATTGATGGCTTACAGGGAGAGTTACTTACATAACTATTACAACTTAAAGTTTAATTATGGATCATATACTTAGGCTCCCAGGAAAAGATAGACTCATTCTTTCTGAGGAAGAGAGAAAGGAAAGTTTCCCACTTGATGGATGAGAGAACTGAATCCCAAAGAATATCAGGGTGAAGCCAGATGCGGTGGAGCATACCCATAAACCCAGTACTTGGGAGGAGGATGAGGATTGCAGGTTTGAGACCAGCCTCAACAACATAGTCAGGCCTTCGACAACTTAGGGAAATTTTGTTGCAAAATAAAAAAGGGCTAGTGATGTAGCTCAGAAGTAGAATGCCCCTGGGTTCAATTCCCAGTACCAAAATAAAAGAAGATCAAGGTGAAAAAAATGTGCCCAAGGTCAATGGCAAAGTCCATGAGAGCCTACAGCAGCACACACTTGGCTGGTGCAGGCCCCCATGAGTCTGGATTGCTTCCTGGGAGTCCTGACACTCCGCATCCCAGGGGAAGATGCTGGCACGGGCTCTCCTGGGGCCTGGGTTGGGTCTCTGGCATGGGCCTGGGGAGCCGATGTCCTCCCTCCACTAGGGCCACCTGCACAGTGGCAGGAGTTGGAAGAACGCCGAGTATCCACCTGGACTGGCGTCCCAGCCGCAGGAAGTGCTGCCCCCTGAGCTCGCCTAGGCAGCTGTTGCTTGCTTGGCATGGCTGAGACACACAGGCAGATGTCCTCAGGGTGACCTCCTGACTCAGAGAGTTTGGGAACTGAGGTATTCACTCCCAGGCGTGGAGGGGGAGGCAAGGACAGGACAGGGCTGCTGACTCACTTTTTCTCCCTGCCTCTCTGTTCTTATTCTTGTGTCAGAAAAAGAACTGGGAAACCAAGGACCGAGGAGGATAAAAAACGGGTGTATTCTCTTCCACAATGGCTGCGGGTTTCTGACAGTCCAATGCCTTCAAGACGCAGGTCCTGGCAAGGTCTCTGGGTGGTAGAGCACACAGGAGAAGTGAAGAGACAGTTCTATGGGGTGCCACAGAGGGGCACAGCCGGGCTGCATCAAATATTCTCCTGGTGATGTATAAGTGATAGACAAAGGTAGAATAATACAAAAAAAAGAATAAATTGAATTTTATTGAACAATAGTACTTGAAGGGACCTTAGCCATTACAAGCTGAGCATTCCTAATTCAAAATCAAAATCCAAATTGTTTTCTTTTTGCAGTACTGGGGATGGAACCCAGGGGCTAAACCCCCAGCCCTATTTTGTAGTCTTTTTATTTTTGAAACAAACAGGTTTCACTGAGTTGAAAAGGACCTCGCTAAGTAGCTGAGGCCGTCCCCAAACTGCGACCCTCTGGTCTCTGCCTCCCGAATGCTGGGATTACAAGCGTGTACCACCATCATGCCTGGCAATCTGAAAATATTTCGAACACTTACAAGATGCCACAAGTAGAAAATTTCACACCTGACCTGATGTGACAGGTCATAGTCAAAACACAAACACACTGATGATACTGTATACAACTGCCTTCTTACTATGTATAGAGGTGTATATGAAACCTAAATGACTTGGGGTTTATCATAAACATCTTCAAGAGATCTAATTATGTATATGCAAATATTTCAAGCCCCCCCCCCAAGAAAAACAAAAGAGAAATCTGTTTCACTTGGAGTCCCAAGCATTTGAATAAGGACTGTCTGACCCTAGGCCTCACCCCGTCTCCGACGCAGGGTTCATAACTGTGTCTGTGCCCTCACACAGGGCCCCTCTTAGGAGGCCTTGTCTCTTTTCTTGCACTACCGTCCCCATCTTCAAATTCATAATTGTGTTTTAGCCAGAGACGCACACAATCCTTGTGCACTGGGCCCATTGCTTATGTAAGTAGTCCTGTTTACAGTATCGTAGAGTTAGAGGAGTCAGGGAAAGAAAATGGATGCCTGGGATCACACTGTTCATTCCTTGTGGAGCCTGGCCCAGAACTCCCAGTCCAATGGCTTTTCCACTACTCACTGAGCCTAACTCTGCTTTTAGTCTCTGACTAGGGCAAGAACCTCCCATTCTGGCCCCCGGTGCTCCATGCTGGGTCGCCCCCGCTGCTCCAGGTAGCCCCTGCAGTGTGTGGCCTCAGCAGACCAGGCCAGGCTCCATGTCTGCTGAGGCCCTACAGCCACAGGTAGCAGCGAGAACTCAGCACTGACACTGGACTCTCGTTTCTCCACCATGAAAGCTCTCTAAACGTTCTCCTATAATAGGACCTATTTTTAACAGTATCACAAGGATTAGAGAAAATGCACGTCAGGAAACCAACAGCAGTTCAGCCAAGGCTAGATTTTCAATAGTCACCGCTAGGAAAACACTGCATCCCTTCTCAGACTTTGCTTCACCTCCAGTCCCTCACAGTCCCTCAGCCCTCCCTCTGAGTGTCTGGTGGCTTAAGAGGACTAACTTCCAGACAGAGAAGACTCGGGGCTACACACAGTCCCACCGTTGCCTAGCTGAGTAGCCATGGGTGTGTTCCCATCTCATGCCAAACCTCACAGAGGAATAATAATAGTACGAAGCTTCTGATATCTTGGGAGGATTAAGTGTGACTAAAAGCAGAACAGGTATTTAGCACGGCATGTAGCCTATAGCAAATGCTCAAAAAGGTATTATATTTAAGTTGTTCTCTACAGACCTCCTTGTCCTGGTCTAAGATTGTGGCTGGAGAAATCTAGCCTCTGTCCTTAAAGCTGCTGTCTCACACCCTACGATTCAGACTATAGACCAGCAGGATCAGCCCCACCTGGAAACTTATTAGAAATTCAAAATCTCGATATTATGTGCGGGGAAAGGGAGGGAACCAGGGGAAGCCCACCAAGTGTCTTGTGCATGTGTGTCCCTATCATCCTGAACCTCATTAGGATGTGAGACTACAGTGCACCAATAAAAGTATATTTAAAAAATAAAACAAAGGGAAGATAATTTCACAGTAAAAAAAAAAAAAAAAGGAGGAAAGAAATGTAGAATCTCAGGCCCCACCCTGAAACCACTGAATCCGAATTGAATATGCACTTTAACAAGATTCCCAGGTGACTCATGTGGGCATGAACATTTGAGACTCACTGCAATTTCTAGTGCACACAGCTGGACGCTCTTGTGCTGTCCTGGGGATATGAGTCACTTCCCAATCCCAGCCACCAAGATTCTTTTGAAGGCAGAGCCTCAAGCTCCCACAATGGGTTGGACAGAGTCTGAGCCCCTTCCTGAACGCTTGTCACGTGGCTGAGCCGGACTAGGTGAGGAAGGGCCGCAGTGTGAAGGGTATATTGAGGCGGGGAATGGGAAGAGTGAGGAAGTCAATTAGAGGATGTGCAATAGTCCTTGCCCAGTCACAGGCCGAGAGCATAAGGAGAAGGTGCTGCACTGTGGAGTTATATCTGATATATAATCTGGCCACAGGGTAGATGTTATGGTGACAAGGGAGAAGAAAGGACAACCCCAGGGTTCCTAGTGGGAAATAATGGAGTTGCATTTATAGAAACAAGCTTGGCCAGCGGAGAAGGGGAGATAACCAAGAGAAGGAACGTGGGCTTTTCATTTTGGTACTGTGTGCTGGTGGGACATTAGTTAAAGGTCTTTAAAAAGAAGTGGGATTTTGGCACTTAATCCACATCTCTATGTAGAACTAACTCGCTCATTGATCTGGGGAGTGTTGAGGGGGCTCTGGGGTTAAAAGG
The DNA here is from genome assembly GCF_963383645.1 of Muscardinus avellanarius. Classification (NCBI taxonomy): domain Eukaryota; kingdom Metazoa; phylum Chordata; class Mammalia; order Rodentia; family Gliridae; genus Muscardinus; species Muscardinus avellanarius. Next base: position 57,481,815 of record NC_137799.1, on the reverse strand, counting down.
CTGCAGGCTCAAAACCTGGCTCATCTACACAGCTTGCCAAATTGGGCATGTTAATCAAACTTGTCTTCCTTCCTGCTCTATCCTTCCTTTTTTCCATCCCTTCTCTTCTTTCCCTCCCTTCTTTTTTCCTTCCTTCCTTTCTCTTTCCTCTTTATTTCTTTCTCTTTCTTTCTCTCTTTCCTTCTCTCTCTTTCTCTTTCTTTCTTTCTTTCTTTCTTTCTTTCTTTCTTTCTTTCTTTCTTTCTTTCTTTCTTTCTTTCTCTCCAGTTTGTTTTATTACCTGGCTAAGTTGCTGAGGTTAGCCTTGAACTTGTCATCCTCCCGCCTCAGCCTCTTGAGTAATTGAGGTTACAGGTATGTGCCACTAAGCCCAATAAGGCGTATCAAACTTTCCATGCCTCGGTTTTTACATTTGTAAAATTCCCTATCTCAGCAAGTTGCAGTGAGGATGAAATGAACTAATGCCTGTGAAGTGTCTAGAAGCATGCCTAGTACGTGGCGAACAGTCGCTAAATATTGCACAATATTATAACTGCCTGTTTATCGATCTTCCCCATGAAATCTTGAGATCCTTAGGGACAGAGATCTCAAACGAAAGTGTCTTTGTATTGTCTAGCAAAAAGCAGGTACACAATATGGGCTACAGAAACTGTAACAGCTGTTATTCATTAAAGGTGGCCCAGTGGGCCAGTGTGGTATCTGTGCACAGATGAATACAGATGTCGCATCCCTTTACAAATGTTCATCCTTTCCCTCTCCCTTTTTCCTAATCACAGCTTAATGACTCTAGGTAATGAGATTCTGTGCTCATTCTTCTCTCAGTCCAAGCTGATCTATGGGCTACTCTGCCAATCGAGCCTGGCTCTCGGGTAAAGACTCTCCCCAAAGGATCATGGTAACCTCTGACCGGGAAGAAGTTCGGCCTTTGAAGATCCTGTCATTCATTTAGCAAAGATTACCTGTGTGCCTGTCCAATAATGATGATAATCACTTTCATTTTTGGAAGCCAAGCACCAACCTAATAAGTTGGAGTAAAACCAAGTCTCCACCTAGCTCCAAAGTTCTAGTATGTTAGGGAGAAAGATAATGCGAAAGATTGGTCTCAGGACGCAAAGGCACCCGAGGCTGGTCATACAGACCTGGCTTTTTCCATGAAAGACTCAAAACAAAATGGCGGCACCGAGTGCATGTGAGTCCTGTCCCGCCTTACATCCTCCCCACTATCACCCTGGGCTAGGAATACAGAGCAAATGCTAGGAACAAAACAAGAGAAGAAGCCAGGCCCTAGCTGCACATGCTAGTGGGAGCTTGAGGGCAGGCAGGAGGCCAAGCAGGTGGCACTGGGCCAATTTCCCTAGTAGCAGGGCTGGAGACAGGGATGAGCACACCTGCTTCGACCAGGGAGTGTCTAAGAGAGGAAAGTCAGGGATGGAAAAAGCAGAGCAGAGATGTGGTCTCAGGCAAGGTCTAATCTTTGTCTGTCCTTGAGATTGGGGCGGAGAGAGGAGAAGAAATATTGCTCTCAAAAGGGAACTCTCAGACAGAAGGCAGGCAGCCACGAGCTGTCCACAACCACTGGTCGCAGCACCAGGGAGGCTGTACGGGCCCCTTCAGGGAGATCTGGGTGGACTCAGCAAGGGCAGGTGTAGGCAAGCGAGGGTTAAAGGAGCCAGCTTCAGGCTCCCTTTGCCTCCAGATTACGTTGGCCTGTCTGTGACTTCTCACAGGACACGCTTGTGAACAGGGGTGAGCTTCCGGCTCCTGGACGCACCATAGTTGAATGTGCAGGTGTGTGGTTAAGGGTCCACACTGTCTGCCTGTGCATGGCGTGTAGCTCACCATGGACTGACCCTTCTGAGTCTTTTCCCAGCACTGCTGCTGAGCCAGGTCCCCTGTCTCCTGTTCATGCACTGGGGATGTGTCCTTGGAGCAAGACTCTGGGTAGTAGAGTCAAGCTGGCTTAACGGAACAATTTGACATGAACACCCCAGGTGTGTGGGAGCCTAGAATCTTCAACACTACTCACCAATTACCAGCCACAAGCTCAAGTTTACAGGAAAGGGCCAGCCAATCCTGCACACTGGGCAGCCTGGGGGAGCAGAGATGGAATTCAAGGGAATGTAATTACTTAGCAGCCAAGTAATTGCTGGAGAAAGGGTTCAGGGGGACTGTAGGGTCTCCCCCTCTTGCAATGACTCAGTGTGTGCATGTGGAGTATGCATGCATGTACACATGTGCACATCCATGTGTGCATGCACGTGGGTGGCCAATGCCCTCCTTTTTCAGCTCAGAGTCCATTTTGATTTTGGAAAATCAGCTTCGAGGACAAAGGCAGGGAAGGTCAATATAGGATTTTAACACTCTGTCCTAGAAGCCTCCCACCGTCCCCCACCTACCCAGTTTTAAACAAGCAATAGGCAGTTTTGTTTGGGGCATATTTGCTAATTGTATAAAGGGCTTGCTTCCTGGAGGGAAACATAAGAAGACGACCTGGGCTCCTCCTGGCCTTCCAGGCCCTCGCCCTCCACTCTCAGAGCGTCTTCAGTCCCACAGCTCTTCCTGCCCCTTGGGGTGTGGCTGGTGTCCACAGCATCCTGCCTGAGGCCTCTCCTGGACCTCTGCCAGGCCTGGGCCACAGCAGGCCTCAGAACATGGTAGGGAAGGGAAGCTATTGGACCTTAAAAGGAGGGTGAAAATAATAGAACTGCAGTCCACACAGAAGACTTCCATGGGTCCCCAATGTACAAAATCATTTTGCTCTTTTAAATATTTCATTCCCATAAACACCATACATGCTCATTGAATACCATTTTGAATACAAGTGCAAAAAAAAATCATTTTTCTACAGTCCAGAGAGAACTGTTGTCAATATGCTGACATACTACTTTTTCAGACTTCCTTCTTTAATGACAAACTTTTAAAAATAAGTGTGCCTTGTCAACATTGTTTAATATCTTTCTAAGTTATTACATCTTCTTCAATACAAATTTAATGGGGTTCCTGGTGGGAAGGACCATAATTTGTTTGAGCGCTCTAGTATATTTGGGCCTTTTCTGAGCGGGATTCTCTAGTCTCTTCTGACGATAGTGACTCATTCAGTATTCATTCAATGAATTCCTTTTCTGATGAACTCATCTACAACCATTTTCTGTTGTTTGCAACTCAAAATCCTGATGGATACAGACAGTAAAGCTGTTCCCAATTTTCACATTTTTAAGCAGTGGTGTGATGAACTACGTTATAATTTTGTGCACTTGCTGGATTAGTTCCTCGAGATGAATCCTTAGAAGTGGGGCTGTTGGACCAAAAGGTCTTGGAAAGCATAAGGCTTGGGGTCCATGTGGCTCCATTGTCCAGGGGCCTCTGTGTTGTGAGGGGAAGGAACTGGAGGATATCTTGGAGCGTTCACACTCCAGTTCTCAGAGCCCTTGCACCTCAAAAGGAAGTGGCCACGCAGCCATCTCACAAATGAGAAAACCAAAGGCAGCAGAGTGGTGTCGCTTGTGCCGGTCACAGCCACTTGAGATGTGAACCCACTGTGCTGATACGGAGTGCCCTTCTCAATCCAATCACTGCCATGGGTGCTCAAATGGACTAACTAATTGTCTCCATGCCCCTGGCTCCTGTTGGTTCACGCAGAGAACAGCACGAGCAGGAGCTGAGAGAATGGAGGCGAGGGAACAGGATCAGTTCCCCAGCCCTGTCCCCAGCAGGTCACCCTGGCTGGCTGCACCTCTCTACCAAAGACCAACCTTACTGGATTGAGGAGCTTCTCCTTCCACCAGCCTCCTTCAGGATCAACAGCAATGGCTCACTGCTGTTGCTCATTCGGGCTCTGGTACCATCCCTTATGGGCTTCCCTTGAGCCCACTCACCTATTTCTAGCCTCCATGCTCAGGTCTCCACCTCTGTCCTGTCAGGAGCCAAAGCGCATATTTTGCCATCACCCCATGCTACACACATGGGTACCTTGGGATTGGTACCAATCCCAGCCGCCCCTGTGCATATGCATGCACCCCTGGAGGGCTCACTCATGTTCTACCAGTCAGCTCTGCTGGGGTCAGAATACACTTGAAGGAGCATCGGTGAGTGGACTGAGAGTCCGCACTTGGCTGTGTGACCTTGTGGCGCTTTCCTGCAGCTCCCTTTCTGCTCTCTTGACTTCAATTTCCTCATCTGAAAATTGAGGAGCTGGACTAGAAGGTTTCAAATGTCATATATCCCAGAAGAAAGAGGACAGATATCAAATTTATATTTATCCTTTACACACATCTGAAAATGAGTGTGTGGGTATCTGTGAGCCCTTTTGTAAGCATGGTGCTGGGACCTTTTATTCTGATGTATTTAGAACGTTTGCTGTTTGTACTTGGCCAGCTTTGGATGGCAAAACAGTCTATTCTCTGTGGAAATTCTGACTTATTTTTCCAGCTGGTCTGCCAGTTGCCAAGAAATGTCATCTGAATATCATTATTTAATCGAAGATTAGTCCACGCCTGTGACATAGGCTGTAACTATTATCTTCTTTGATTCTTTACATAAGCCCACATTTTCTGCACAGATTAGAGCTTGCATTGTAGAGGTAAATGTTGCCTTCTCCTCGACCAAATGGCCCAGAGCATTGTGAAGTGATGCACTGGGATTTTGGCCACCCGTATCTGTGTGCACAAGTGAGTGTGTGCTAGTGTGTACTAGTGGAGGGTCTATCTGTGTGCGTATGTGTGTTGCTGGGGATCGAACCAAGGGTCTCATGCATGCTAGCCTAATGCTCTAGCATTGATCTATACCCCCAGCACAAGTCAAGAGATCATTCCATACAGACCCTTGTGGTCATTTTATGCAGGTTTCCAGAGAAAAGACATTTTCTCTTCATTGGAGCTATCAACATGGTCCCCGGTTTAGAAGCTGATTTTCAGTGCAAGCATTCAAATTAAAGCACATTTGAAACAAAATCCCACCAAGCCAGCCAGAAGGCATGGGTGGACTGGACAGTATTCATGACCCAGTCACATTGCAGACCTCCTAGGCAACACAGAAGAGAAGAGGGCAGGGAGGGCATGAGCTCAAGCTGTAAATGTTGGCTTAAGGACTGGAAAATTCTAGACCGCAGGATCTTAGGGGGCCCCCGCACCGCCCCGAAATGCCTCCTGCTTCCTCAAGTTCCACACGACACCCAAGCTAGCTTTTTACTCAGCATGTTCTGAGCATTCTAGGACAGTTTCCCCACTGGCAGTTGAGGTGACAACATTTAATTTCAGTTTTTCTTTCTTTCAGGTGGCTCCCAATAAAGCAGGACCCAACCTGCCTTCAGAGCAGAACTCTTTGCAGGGCCAGGCCTTGCTCCCTTGTTCTTGAAGGGCCCTTGGGTTCTTTCTTATTTTCCAGCCTCTTGGCCTCTGCCTGGTCCAAGCACCAATCCACAGCCAAATATCTAAACCACCACTCCCAAGTCACTGGCTATCTGATCATCTACCAAAAAAGAGGAGTTCAGGGACAAACACGCTGGCCTATGGGACAACTTGACTCTTCCCATACACTGACAGGTCAAGAGAGGCCACTGGCTTCATCTTTAAGAACCCAGGTAATGAAGAAACCAAACCTAACAACCCAAAGTTCCCAGGGAGGGCTTATTTATACCCCTCTCCACTTCCATCCTCTCAGCCTTTCCTCTGTCCAAAGTCAGCCCACAGATTTGTCCACTCAAGAGCAAAGAGAACAATAATCAACCAAACGATGGTGCCCATGGCTTTGACACTTTGCCAGGTACCTGGGTATGTGACAGGCGCATGCATGTCATACTTCTTGAAATAATGACTGAGTAAGTGAGTGGCCAGGTGGGTGGGTGGATGGAGATGATGCCTAGAGTAAATCTTCAAGACAATCTTCTGTGGAAAGGGTAGACTGGAGATGAGCCCTTTACCTGCATTTGTTGTACTACAAGAGGCATAAAGATTTCCCAACCTACTGAGTGATCCAGCCTTCGAATCAAATTAGAAACTCCTTTCAGGCTCCTCTGTGTGGATTAGTGAGGACTGGAGCTGACCACAGGGATGGTCAGTCCTCCATCCCTGTTAGAGCTCTCCCCAGGATGCCAGTGGTCTCCCCAGATGGCTCGGCCCGCCCTTATCCTGGCTCTCCCCCAGGTAATGGGGAAGATGACTAGATGGAGAAGATAACCAGAAGCCCAACCAGATTTTTTTTTCTATTTTCTATTTTCTTTTCTTGTCTTTTTTTGGTTACTAAGTGTAGAATGACTCATAAGTTCAGACACGGATGACGATGGAAAAGGAGTCTAGCGGATCAGGGGAGGGTGGAGAAGTGAGGGGAGGCTTGAGGTCGGGAGAGAATGGGAAACATGTTTTGTAAGATCTCCAAGATTTTTGGGGGCTGTTGTTAAGGACTTTTTCATAAGACCTGTTATCCTGCTGGGGTTTACATCACTATTTGATCTAAGCCCCAACAGGACGACTACATCTGCTACTAAGCTGTGTTGTAAATGTCTTTAATTTTTATATTTCATCTGAAGGGAGTTGTTAAAGTGAGTTTACAGGGTGATGGCTCTTTGAATAAAAGCCATCAATACTGGAGCAGAGCTCTGTATGACACTTAATTTTCGCTCTAATAAGCCCTCCTAAAACATTACAAGATTTAGGGTTTCTTTTTTTTTTCTTTTTTCTTTCCCCCTTTAGCTTCCCTTCCCTCAGTGCCGATCTCTCCCCTCGCCATCCCTTACACTCTCCTTTCTTGCTTCCTTAAAGGACATATTTGAAGAGAACATTTCTGCCCAGATGACACCACGTCTCTTTTCACCGCCAGCCAGATGTGCTCTCGACTTCTGAACAGGAGAGATGTTTCTTTGAAGTTTTTCAAAGACTTTGCTATTATTTAGAAAATTTCCCCCCTTTCTCTCTTTCTCGTGTTTAACTGGTTGGGAAGCCCCAGGAGGGGTTTCTTTTCCTGGGGCATGAAAGGAATGGGATCAGAGGCACTCAGTCCCCAGAGAGCCTTCTATTTTCTGCCCCCAATGACTCCAAGTATTTGCTGTTGGAGCCGCTGTCCCCAGGAGCAAAAAGAAGATGGCTTTGGATTGGCCCTGGAAGCACAACTATTAAATGAACAGAATCGTTCTGATGGGGGTGAAGGGATGGAGAGCACCCCGCTCTGTCCCGAGCACCCCATGCCTCCCCGAGGTAGGCAACCAGAGGTCTCCTCCTTCCCGGCCAGGCTGTGCTCACAGGGTCTCAACCAAACAAAGGCCAGCAATGGAAACTTGGGGACATGTTTGAAAAAGACCAGAAGCCCCTCCAAAAGCAGGAAGGGAGACTTATTTATCCTTTTTTTTTTTTTTTTTTTGTAGTACTGGGGTTCCTGGAAACCCTCCTACCTCCAGGCTACACTCCCAGACCTATTTTATATTTTTATTTGGAAACAGGCTCTCTTAAGCCAGTGTGGCTGGCTTCGAACCTGCGCGATCCTCCTGTCTCTGCCTCCCAAGCGCGGGGATTACAAGCGTGCACCACCACGCCCGGCACTGGGAGCCTTATTTATCTTTATATCCCACATGGTACCAAGCCTGGCATGCCACCCCCCAGGATCCGGCTGATCCGTGTTCCTGACGGAGAACAGGGAAGAGCTGATGCCTTAGGAGGCGGCACTGTCAGAAAGCTGGGAGATGGGGTTGGAGAATTAGTCTTCCTCATGACATGTTAGTGCAAAGTCCAAGTTAAAGTTGCAGCTTTGTGCTGACTAGTTGTCTCTCCCCAGGTGACTGTAAGTTCCTGAAATGCAGCAGCCCCACCACAGTACTCACAGGCCAAGAAAAGCAACACGGTCTCACTGGGCACCAGGCAAATACCTGCTGCCCACCCACCTGCCACTATTTGACAACTGCCACGAGTCTTTTGAAGGGAAGGGTGCTTCAGACTCAGGAAGGATACTTTTTTTGTTTTAAAGAAAATAGTACCTGGGAGTTCTCTGAAGATTTCTCAGTCCATGAAAGTATTTATATTTTTTGCCGGGCGTGGTGGTGCACGCTTGTAATCCCTGCGCTTGGGAGGCGGAGACAGGAGGATCGTGCAGGTTCAAAACCAGTCGTACTGGCTTAAGAGACCGTTTCCAAATAAAAATATAAAAAATAGGTCTGGGAGTATAGTCCAGAGGTAGAAGGGCTTCCAGGAACCCCAGTACCACCACCACCACCAAAAAAAAAAAAAAAAGTATTTATATTTTTTAAAAACCTCTTAGGTTACTGAAGAAGCTAAGTAGGTTTGAATTTGGGAGTTTTTTGGTGTTTGTTTTTTGGTGGTACTGGGGTTCCTGGAAGCCCTTCTGTTTCCGGGCTACACTTCCAGGCCTATTTTATATATTTTTTTAAAAATTGGATACAGGGTCTCTTAAGCCAGCGCAGCTGGCTTTGAACCTGCACGTTCCTCCTGTCTCTGCCTCCCAAGTGCAGGGATTACAAGCATGTGCCACCAAGCCCGGTTGAATTTGGGAATTTTTGTTATTGTTTTATACAAATATGTATTGATTGAAACCTAGGAGTGTGTGTAAGTATGAATTTTCTTTGTTTGTCACTACTATGGATAATCATAAGCAGACACTCATTTGACTAACTCCTGAAGGCTAAAGCCCTAAGGCAAAACCAGTCATGGCAAAATGTACCCATGTGCCTAGAATCATAATACTGCCCCAGGACTGGTGGGATGAGTTATAAAAATTACTCTGCAGTCCCTTTCTCCACCTATCCATGTTCTTGTAGGCAATTCAGGGATATGCTTTCTTCATTTCTGACTCTGGATGAAATCCTGAAATTAACCTAGAATAGCCAAAAAAGTAAGGGCTCACCAAATCTTCCTTGACTTTTCCAGCTTCCCTTCTAGTCATGTTGGGGCGTGGGATTAGTTGGGGCCAACAGGTTGTGAAGGATGTTGTCCATTTCTGGGTCAGATCAGATTGGTTTTGGTGCCTCCTCCATCCCTCTCTTCCTCTTCTTTAGCATCCTGGGGGGACACATAGTTTGAAAGGTGCAACTAAAAAATACTAGAGGCTCTTTCATCCTGGGACCCTGAGTGATTGGGTGGAGCAGAGCCTCCTGCCAACCAGCCTTGGATGTAAATTATGGAGTAGTAGAATTTCACTATAATATACACGGGCATTCAGAATTAATTTGTTTCTGCAGTATGGCCACGCACACACTGAATAATAGGCCTTTGACAGGTGGGCCAAGTTATCAAACCTACAAAGCCTATGGCTCTCTGGCCTCCATCTCTTTCATCTGTTCTCCCCGTTTCCACTGTCAAGATTTTAGTCTGCACCCCAACCTCTCACCTGTGTGATTACAGTAACATTCCATCAGCTCTACAGCTCCAGCCTGTCCAACTCTGGGGCTTCTCTGATGTCATTTCCAGATCTGCATCCTCAGTCATAACTCAGTATCATGCCATTCCCCTGCCTAAACTAGTTCCCTGTTGCCTACAAAACAAGCACTAAACATAGCAGCCAGAGGCATGATGTCCTATTTTTGCATCTTATTTTTTTTTAGATTCCCATTTCTGGCCTCAACTGAATTCAAGCATTCCCTACCCATGAGTCCTTGTTGTACATCCCCACCTCTGGATATTGCCTGTTTTTGCTCCCAGAAGGCTCTACAGTCCTTATCCCATGTCCCAACTATCCCCAACCTGCAAAGGCTCTAGAGCCAAGTCATGCATGACCCTCACCCACAAGCCCTCTCATAAAAGTAATCTTGCCCACATGTGAAACCTCACAGCCCTGCTTCTTTCTTAACAACTTCTTCAGAGATTTCCAGTGTTTCACTAAGTATGAGAACTCTTTGATTTGATTGCACTATTTTCATCTAATTCACAGAAACTAGCCCTGTGCCTACGTACAGCAACTCAATATATTTCTGCTGAAAGAATACGTAAAGAATGAACCAATATCTCGGAGACATAGTAGGGCTTCTATTGTGTGTCTTAGCCTGCTGAGTACTTAAAACTCTTCTTTGAGAAAGTGAATTGGAAACCACCCACAAGATGCTTGTGCGACTCTAAGTCTAAAAGTTCTGATTCTATAGCTCTAGAGTGGGTCTCGGGAATACACACTTTCGTAAGAACACAAGGAGATTCTGGCACAAGATATCTGAAAGCACATTTTGAGAATGCTGAGGCCTATAAATGCGTATGTTTGTGAATGCTTAGTAAATGAGTGAATGCGTTACTTTGGGTCGCTGGTGTGCAGTCCTTCCCAGGGATGGATGGCAAGTCCGTTTTATCTCACTTGTCAACACCAGTGCACTGATAGGGGCTGTCCAGAGGATTGTTTTAAGTAGGTCTCCGGGGCCACATCTGGACTGCACAGGGAAAAGTCCCATGATTGATTGATGATGTCTGCCATGGGACCAAGAGGGGAGCGTGGCGGCCTGCGTGCCAGGTGCCTGCCATCATGGCCAGCTCTTGTTCTGCAGACACAGAACCAGTACTTGGAGACGAAGATCAAAGGATCCTCTGAGACTTGATCCAGCCTGCAACCAGAACTGACTTCCCCCGTGAACTTCCTCAGGTGACTTTGTAGCAAGAGAAAATAAAATCAAGATGTCTAGTAAAAGGCGTGACTAAAAAAAGAGCTGCCAAGTTGCCATAGTGAGCGCTCGCTCTTCCTCGACACAGCCTCCACATCCCCCTCCATCAGCGCCTTTATTTCCTTTCAGGAATTTGCTCCTCTTCTGCCTTCTCCCATTCTCATTCCATGTGAGTAGGGAGGACCACCCTCCCATGCCAGGGTAGGCCCTGTGGTTTGTGTAAGTCCAAGAGTGTATCCTATTCCCTCCCTCCCCAGTACAGGAAGAGAGGACAGAGATTCCCAGGATTTGTGGGTGCTCCAGGAAGATGCTGTTCTTGCCCCAGAGAGGAGGCCTGAGGCTGCGAAATCTGACCAGCCACAGTGTTTTTTTTTTTTAACCAGGCATTGAGAAAAAACAGCTGCTGAGGGCCTCTCTTAGTAGTCTGAGGATGATGTTGACACCACAGAAAGCAAAACAGCAAGATGGAGAGGAGCCAGGTCCCAGGACATCATGAGCCACAGCACCAAGTATGATCTGGCACCTAGCCTACTTCCAGAATCTTCAGTTCCATGAACCAACAGGTTTTCTTCACTGACTTGCTAGTTGTTTTAGTTCTTCACCTTCAAACAAGTCTTAACTATCAGTTCTGTGAAAAGAAAGTGGAGACTCAGGGGCACTGGATCCGGGTACCTACCAGAAGAAACAGCGATTCAGACCTTAGGCCAACCTGGAGTTCTGTCTATGCCCAAACTGTGGCTCCTCTGTCACCATTGTCCTCCAGTGAAACTTTCATTTGGGGAGGAAGGAGCGCAGAAAGGAATCGTCCCACACGCTGGGTGGCTCCAGGCTACTGACCATGAGCTCAGCCTTCACCTGGACCTCACCGGGCGCTGGGCAGTGGCACCTCCATTTTAATTAGCTGCACTGGTAAAGGTGTTTGAAGGTGAAAACCACTGAACATTTTGATTCTTTTGACCTTAAAGAGTATGTTATTGCACATATAAAATAAAAAATCAATAGCCACTGAATTATCCAGCGAGTGGTTGGATTATGCGTCAGCATCTAAATATACAATGACTCTCATGTGACTGAATTTATATTTATGTACTTTCACAGATCCTCTTATAATGCTTTCCTGATTAAAGTATTTTATTAATCATCTACTTTTCTACAGTTCCAGCTAAAAAGAAAGAATTTATTTTTACCCAGCCCTTTAGTTGTCAGTCAAGTCACATTTGCAGAAAACACTCTGAATGAAAATACACCCTGAGACAGAAGGACGCAGGCCTCCACAATAGCTTGTTTTTCCTTCTTTCATCTTCCCTCCATTGGTTATCATTTCTCTTGTAGATTAAAGGTGAAACTGATGAGAATTAGACTGTCTGCAAGCTGGAAAGGCAATCACTTAAATAATGACATTCAAATAGATCATTTAGTGTCATGTAAATGTCAAGCAGGGGGTCATTTTTCAAAACATCACCTTTGTTTAACTGGGTCAAAATACATGCAGGTGCACTGTGTCCAGCCTGGAGGTCAGGGCCACTCTGCCCCTCCTTCTTATTTGCTGTTGGTCCCTTTAGCAATGATCAGCAATACCTCCCATCTGGAGATCCTCTGCACTGTGTGTGTGTGTGTGTGTGTGTGTGTGTGTGTGTGTGTGTGTGAGAGAGAGAGAGAGAGAGAGAGAGAGAGAGAGAGAGAGGAGAAAGAGAGAGAAGCCAAGCCATGGTGGTGCATGCCTATAATCCCAGTACTTGGGAGGCTGAGACAGAAGGATTGCAAGTTTAAGAACAGCATCAGCAACATATAGAGACTCTCAGTAATCTAGCAAGACCCTGTTTCAAAACAAAAACAAACAAGCAAAAGGCTGGGGGTATAGTTTGGAAGTAGAATATCCTTGGGTTCATTGCCAGTCTCTCCTCTGGACCTCCTCCCCTACTACAAAGGGGGAGAGAGGGAGAGAGAGAGAGAGAGAGAGAGAGAGAGAGAGAGAGAGAGAGAGAGAGAGAGAGAGAGAGAGAGAGAGAGGAGGGAGGGGGGAGGGGAGGGGAGAGGAGAGGAGAGGAGAGGAGAGGAGAGGAGAGGAGAGGAGAGGAGAGGAGAGGAGAGGAGAGGAGAGATGAGGAATCACCCCAAGAAAGAAACGCTCCACATTGTCTTCTCCAAATGATATCGCTAAGTTTTTTCAGTTTGGGATAAAATTTTCTCAACATTAAGAAAAAAAATTGAGCCCCCCACACAGCAATTTCCATCCTCCCTCTCAGAATCTGGTCTTTAGTTCTTTATGCCACTCTCTTCTCTTTTCCTCTCAACACCAAAATCATGTTGTCTGGTTTCCTACCTTATGAAATATCATCGATCTACTTGAAATGAAAGTGGGTTGTAAATTAATGCATGCATCGTTGTCTCCCATCAAATGGTTGAGGCTAGAAAGCCACAGCTTTTAGGATGTTAAATATTTATAGTTATCATTTCAACCAAAATATGGACTTGCACAATGAAGAACATAATGTAGATTACAATGAAGAAGTTCGCCTCAATTATCATGTCTTCAGAGAAACTTCCAAAAAATAGGGCATATGTAGATGTACACCTTGGATGTCAGCTTAAAAATATTCCCAGAGCCGGGCGTGGTGGCGCACGCTTGTAATCTCCATACTTGGGAGGCAGAGACAGGAGGATCATGCAGGTTCGAAGCCAGCCTCGCTGGCTTAAGAGACCCTGCTTCCAAATAAAAATATAAAATAGGTCTGGGAGTGTAGCCCAGAGACAGAAGAGTTTCCAGTACCACCAATACACACACACACACACACACACACACACACACACATACACATACATACATATATTCCCAGAAGAGAAATGAAGAACTCTGCAACTAACTACTAAAACTAGCATGACCCCAGAAGAGCATCTGCTACATCCCCAAATTGGCAAATGAATGGCTCTTTTCTATTACTTAATTTTCCATCCTTAACTCTGACTGGCTTCTGCAATCTCTCAATCCAACCCCCAAATCGTAGGGAAAAATTTCTACATCGAATAATCCTAAAAGTCATTGCTACAAATCATTATTGCAAACAGTAATTGTTTTATCTTTGCTATCATCTCTGCTAGATTTTTAAATGCCTATGGCTGAATATCTGAAATTCGTTGTTTTCTAAAAAAATCTCTCAGCAATTACAAATTTGTGAAAGCATGGAGATATTGCTGAATATGGAATAGTGTTATAGAGGACAATACGAATTTCTCCTTTGGGCTTCATAATTATGAGGAAGTATATTTGTTTTCCAAGTCTTGGAAAGAAACAAGATACCATTCTGCTTTTGTGGCCCAAAATAGGAGGAAACAAATCTTATTGACAATGTAGTTTGTAACTAGAAGGTAGGCAGGTGAGTGTTTGAATCTTTGCAAAGGGACAACATCTCAAGGATGTTCCTGAGACATCAGCGGGGTTCCAGGAAAAGCAGCCCTATAAATATTCACTCCCTCACCCCACAGGATGGTTTCTGCCTGAAAGAGGCATCAAAATTCTGAGACCAAGGTTAAATAATTCTCTATTTCCCCACCGTCATCTTAAAAGAAAAGTTACATTGGTTTACAAATCGGTAAGATTAACTCTTATATAATTTTTAAAATTAGGGCCAAGGGAAAAATAAGATCAAGAAAGTAGGATGAAGTAAAAGAGGCAGGTTCTTTCACTAAATGCCTGCCACTGAGGACTCAAAGCTAGACTACTGGTGGTTTATATATTTGGCTCTGAGCTTCCAAGCAGCCACCATGAAAAAGGGAATAAAAAAGGTTATAAGAGTTAGTGTAGGCAAATCTAGAGTAAATATAAACCAGTCATTCCAGGAAACAACACAACCATTTCTGGTGCTGAGACCAATGATACAGTTCTTCTGAGTGTTCTTATAAGTAATAAGTATTTTGTAGCATCTTCAACCAGAGCAATGAGTTTCATAGTCTGTCGCTTATGAGCAGAGAAAGTGCAGTCTTGACTCAAGGGCGCACAAGTCACTGGGTTTCCTATGAAGCATTCAAGGTCTATTTGTAGGTTAGGGTGGTGAAATCATATTTATTCCTTCTTTGCGTTACAGCCCATACACAGTTACTGTTCTACAAAGTATAAATGCTGGACAAACAGAACTTGACCCAGTTTCCCAATAACAGTATTTTGAAGATCAGAAGTTTCTGTAGTGTGGACACCTACACTACATATCCCCTATAGAAAAGCTCAGAAGTCCTCGCAAAGAAGAAGGGACAACATATCCATGGTTTTGTGGAGATTCCAGTATCTATTTGTCTTAGTCAGCATCCTCACAGTTATAATCTAAAGACCTGACCATACAACTTACAGGAAGGAAGATATATTTGTTCCTGGTTTTCCTTGGAGATTTGGGGATTCCGTTTATGTGAGGCCAGTGACTGTGAATCTCAGAACATGGGGAGAGGAAGGAGGGAGAGGGCAAAGCTTCAAGCTCACATCATGGAGGACAGAGGCAAGAGAGGGAGAATGAGATGCAGGGGGAGGAGCCATATATAATCCCCAACGCTACAGCTCCAAAGACAGTCCTTCTCCAGCCACATCCTACTTCCCAAGCTGTCACCCAGATAAATCCATTATGGATTTAGCTGCTGCTAAGATTGCAATCCTTGGGACTTAACTATATCAATCCTACATATTAATAAATTAGCTCTTTAGGGGACATTCTATATTTAACTATATCACTGCTATTGGTTAATAGGCTACATTTGCCTGACTCGTGATGATAAGATTATCTTGTCAGTCATATGTGTAAGGTCTTTTCTTTTTCACATCATGGATTAGGTTTTTCAAGAATAAGTGTAATGATTGAAATACATCTATTAGTTGTCTTCCAGGACCCTTCCTTTCTTCTGGGATAATTGTCCACTTTTAGAGAGGAAGTTGCTCTTCCTCTCTAAAATCCTATATTTGTAGTTGGAGTCTTAAAAATCCGTAGTAATCCAGCCCCTTGGCCACAGTTGATTGGTCTTGGAGTGGCACATGATCCAAACTGGGCCACTCAGAAGTCTTCCCTGTGATTTTCAGATCAGAGCTAGAGAAAGTTTCCAGCTCTCTTTGGAGGCTGTACTGTTATATGAGTGTGAGAAGCTGTCAGAAGCCATATCCTCAGCCACGTGAAGGCAGCCAGTTCACACAGAAAGACAAGGACAAAGGAGCAGTCCTGGAAGCATCACATCTCCAGGTTTCAAGGCATCCCTGAGACTGTCCATAATGCCCACTTTGCCCTCTAAACATGAGTTTCTGTCACAAAGAAACAGAAGTCTTGATTAGTGCATGCTTCTATCCTTCCCCAAAAATAGTTCACCAGAAGTTTCCCAAACTTGTAAACTAAAGAAAGCCAACTGTTCTGAGAATATCCCTGGGAATATTTCACATGTGTACCCCAAAGGGGGCCTGTTTAGTTCGGAGACAGTTTATGTGATGGCTTATTCTTGAGGAGCATATAAATAATAAAATGGAGAAGACGAGCAAATTCCAGGCTCACGTGTGCAAGTGTGGGCCTCATATTCTACTATTTCCAGCCCCAGACTGACATCTAGCACAGCCTTACTGTGTCACACAACAGAATCACAGGGCTCGCTGACCTTGAAATATTTTAGCGAGTGTTTAATCAGGGCTGTTTGGCAGCTCAGATGATTTAGAGCCAGTTATATCTGAACCAACAGTCAAACCAGTGTTTTCATAGTCCATGAAAGTTGGGACAGTCTCTCCTTAAGAACCATATGTCTCTGACTTTCAGCTATAAAGTGAAAATGAGAAAGCAGATTTTTTTGAGTTACATAATGTAATGTGAGTTGTCTTTTAATAAAGGAATTCATACTTTAAGAGCCTGATCTGGAATCTTAGCAAATCTATCTTTAACTTGTGTAAATAAGGAAAGGTAACTGGGAGCTGGACCTTCATCATAATATGCCACATTTCATTGAGTCTAAGATGCTGTTTTACAGCATTTGCACATCCCTGGTAATAGAATGTGCTTGACAGTGGATTGAGAGATGGACACCTACACTACATGGGCAGCTTTTTTTCTTTCTTAGTAGTATATACATGTAGAATATTTTTCAACCAATAGCACTTTTGATTTGATATAATAGCACATTAAATCAGGAGGGCAAATTTTTAATTGTTCTGATATTTTCTAATAATCTACTTCCTTTTCTTCTTACAAAACTTTGATGTAGGGAGAATTATGAGAGTTTTAGGTATGAACCCCTTCCTGTTATTGGCAGAGCTCAATTTAGAACTAAGCCTTCTAGAATTCCATCCAGGCATCCAGGGTTCTTTAGACTTACCAATATGTTGGATTCTTACCAATCCAACATATGTATATATGGAGAGAAGAGAAGAAATAGTTGAAAATAGAGGAGCTTGGTCTTCATACCTCAGAATGATCAGATGTTTGGTAAAAAGTTGGTGTATGTGCCCTCCACTGGGCTACACCTCACTGCCCACTTTGGAGTTCCTTTGTTAAGTCCAGGATAAGTGAGACTGCTTAGTCTCAGCCTGTGTTCAACGTTGCTGCTTGACCCAGCTCTCTTTCTCTCTGTATCTCCTTCAGACAAAATAGTGCAGACAGCCACTGCCAAGCCCACACAGCCCATAAGACAGAACACTGTGGCTCCCCCTCACCTTCAGCACAGAGTCTAATCCCTCGGCCCTTGTGATCTGGATAAAAATCTCCCTTTCCCATCTTCTACTATGTTCCAATCTTGTGCCCTGTCAACTACTCAATGTGTCCAAGTACATGTCTAATTTTCAGTTTCACTGTAAAAAAAAAAAAAATCCCCCTTACTTCTCTTTTGTATGTTTGCTATCAATTTATAGCTTCACCAACAACACAATTTTTCTCTATCAGAAACAAATTGTTTGAGTTTAAACTTCCCTAGCATTCTGTTGTGTATTTCTTTTATGCCAGATATGAATTTGTTTCCCAGTACTAGAGTACAAATTATATTATGTTCAGTTTATTTTTCTTTTTTTGTCACAAATAAAACCATGCTACTGCCCACTGAGGGATGTGCCTCTGGACCTTAGCACAATGGTTGAGGACAAGGAGTGCTGTCCAACCATTATTGTCTCTGCTAGCTACCAACCAGGCCTTAGAGAAGAGACCTGACTTCTGTCTGCCACAATATGGTCATCTATGAAAGAGGATAATGGGACCTGTTTCAGAAGGGACTTATAGAGATTCATTTCAATAACAAACATATGAACTTAGCACAGTGACTGACACAAAACTCATTGTCATTGGTTTTTATGGCTGGGGTTCCCTCCTGCTCTACAGTTCAAGGCCCTGCATAGTATGAATGAAATAAGAGGTGGTCCCAGTCCTTCATCTTTGGTGGCTTCACCACCACCCTGGTCCTTTCTGCTATGGAAAGGCCACAGATGAGCAGCAGTCTGCTGCCATCAGTTGGATAGGCTTCAGAGTTTATCACTCGGCCAGTTCCCTATTCAGGGTCCCTGATCATCAAAGGGACCCTGGTCATCAATCCAGACACCCCATGGGCCACCCTTTCAGAAGTCTGACCACCTGATATAGCCTGGGAGGGATAGCAAGGGAACAGGGCAAAGGCCCTCAGGTGATTGGCCCTAATTCACCCCCCTCAGCACCTCTCATATTTCCTACCCAAAAACCAGTCATGGTTGACCCTTTTGAGCAAGAACCACTTAAGTCCCCAATGTCTCTATTAGGATGTTACACCATAAGTTAAAGGTTTCAGGAGTTGTGAGGTAAATTATGTTTTCATTCTTCTCTGCCTCCTACAATATCCACAATGAAACTCTTGATTATATACCAGTTTGGATTAATGTGCTTCTCTCTCGGTGGTAAGCTCCTGTGTGGCATATCTATGTCAGATTCATCTCAGCTTTGCCTCTGGGATGCACACAGAGTCCTTAGTCTATGAGTATTTACAGCCGAGAATATCCATGGGGCCTGGATACTCTATTTCCCCTTTCCCTGTGGCTACCCTCGCCCATAAAATGCCGAATGCACGAAGCCAGTGGCCGGAGCGAAACCAGCTCTCTGGTCCCTCAGATCCACTTTAAATCCAAGGAGCATTGCTGGCCATCGGTCCCCCAGCCCAGCCTTACCTCAACTTAATGAGCAAATAAGGAAAGAAAATTAAAGCTAAAAAAATTAAACAGCTTTAGCTAAGATCAATAGAATTCTATAAAGCTCTGGGCTGTGGTATTGAGTGAGCACAGAGTAATCCCCTGCATATTGCATGTTAAGTTAACTTGTAAGAGAAATATGCCCTGCTCAGTCTCACACCTTCTCCTCCATTGTGAATGAGGAAGCAGGGAACACAAATTAAAATAATGTTGATTTAGTTTTTCAAGAGAGTGCCCAGGAGCATTTTCTGCATGGCCAACTGAAAACTCCAGCCCAGGCTGCAGAACGCCTGCCTCTCTCTGTACAATGCAAAGAGAATATTTGATCCCCAGAGCTCTGCCCACTGGTGGATTTTTATTTTGTTTTGGGGTTTTGTTTCCTTTATGTTTTCCTTTTGGGTTTCAGATATTTAAACGCTAACTTGAAATTTTCTCTTTTTCAGTGAGAGGTCTCTGCACCACTCCAGAATTGTGGGGAATCATTAGTTCTAACCCATGGCGGTGTGTGATCAAGACACCCTGTGCAGGGAAAGCAGGCGGGAGAACGGGCTGAACATGAGCAGGTGCGACATGCTGTGCCTGTTTTTTTGGCTTCGGTTCCCCAAGGTGATGGAGAGCTCAGGAAATCAGGTCATTGGTTTTTTTTCCTGATCATTCAGCCACCTCCTTAATTTCTAAAGATACCATGTTTATTTTATATTTTATTATTTCTTTATTTACTTACTTATTTTGTGGTACTCAGGGGCATTCTAACTCACTACACCCCGTGCCCTATTTTTTTTTTATTCTTTATTTTGAAACAGGGTCTCACTGAGTTGCAAAGGGCCACACTAAGTAGCTGAGGCTGTCCACAAACCGCGATCCTCCTATCTCAGCCTCCCATATGCCGGGATTACAAGTGTGCGCCACCACGCCCGTTTCAAAGATACCATGTTTAAATCTAACCCAGCAGGCATCCAGAAAAAGCCACACAAGCCCAAGAAATAGATCTTTGGGAAACAGGGGCAGCCACGGCCACAGTGAAAGGCAAACAGGGTTTGAAGTAGGAGTGGTGGATTCAGGCCCTCCTGTGTCTAAACCTCAACTCCATCACTACTCAGCTGCACAACTTTAACCAAGTTAATTGGCCTCTGAAACCTCAGTTTCTCATGTTTTAAGTAGGAATCATAATGCCCCTTGCAGGTGGTATTAATAAGAAGAATCAGTGGCATGGAGTAAATGCTCAGTGATGTTGGCTTCCTTCTAAAGGATGACCTCAGAAACATGGAAATGGTCAATGGCCCAGGGCCTGCAGACCAAACTCCAAGTTCATTTCTGGTTCTCCAGTACTTAGCACACAAAAAAATAAATGAGTGTCTAAATTAATGAATGTCCAGAATGACAGTTAGTATTCTGTTACCATTGCTACATAATTGTTTTTATATTATAAGATTAATTCATGGTCAATCTAAGAGTACTTAATAATGTACTTAATCAAAGAAGGAAATAAAAATATTTCAGAATATTTCCATTAGGAATAGCCACTGATATCACTGTTTGCATATGGCTTTTTGGGTATTTGTCAGCATGTCTATGGAGATAATAAATATTTGTGAAAGCAAAGTGGGACAATCTTGAAACACCTTTTATGTGACCTGTTTGCTTATTGAACAGCAGATTATGACCATCTTCCCAAGTCATTTCATGTCCTTCTACTATGTGAGTTTTTTAAAGTAAGAGTGCTCTGATTCAGTATATCCTAATTTGCTTAAAGAATTCCTTTATAGATATCCAGGCTATTTTTAATGTGCCTCGTTTATTAAATAAAAATCTAGACATTTTTCTATAGATGAATACTTTAGACAACTATCTTTGTGACCAGATTTTACTACTCCCTAAAACTCAGTCTCTTCAAGTGGAATTGCTGGGTCAAAGACCTTGGAAAATTTCAAGCTCAATTAGAAAGGGAGATGAAAATAATAACATTGTGCAAACAAACCCCACACACAGTGTTCACAGGGACCTGACTGCCCTTCCAGAGCAAAAGGGATCCTGGTCCCAGCCATGGCTGTGATTAAGAACTAGAGGTGACCTTGGGAGTGGCCAGGGCTAGCCACCCCATACCAGAATGAAGAGCAGTAGAGAACAGCCAGGTCGCCTGCCTATGGCTATTTGACCCCAGGCAAATATTTTAATCATGGTGAGGCTCTGAGAACTCTGTAAAATAAGGATAATGATCTTTCCCATCTACTTGGAGGAGGTGTTGTGGCAGGGATCTAATGAAGGGATATCTGTGGGAAATGCTTTGCAAACAGCAAATGAAATTTGGGAGGGGCTGCTCTGGGGGCAGCTCAGGGAAATTGAGCAGTTTTTCTAAACCTCCAGAGATAATCTTCTCAGTGTGTGGCTTTCAACATTTGTTTGAAATGATATGAATTTCCAGAACATCAGACACACCCACGTTCAAATGTAAGTACAAAACACACCCAAGCTAAGGGTGCTGGGAATCCTTACCTCTTTCTTCAGTGTTATTCACCCTCAGTTCCTTCCTTTCTTCCTTTCTTCCTCCTTCCTTCCCTCCGTCCCTTGTTTCCATCAATTGTCTGTGAAGACAGTAAATTACAAACACCAAACTCCCAGCCCCCCAAAGCAACGACCTGAAACTTTCTTTCTTTCCACCCAATGGCTTCTAACGAAGAGAGAGAGAGAAAGAAAACAGATAGGCACACTTGCTAATTGACTCTAGTCTTTTAGGCCATTGAGGACATTTCTTAATACCAAATAATTTTGCCCTGGCAAGATTTTTAGGGGAGATGGTCAAATCTGGGTGTCCTTCCTACAGCCCGAGCAAGTGTGGAACCATTGCTCCTCCAAAATATACTCTTATTGGGGTGTGAGGTGTGTCAGAAGAACCCAAGACCAACCACAGCCACGTGCACCTGGTCCTGACTATTCTGCCAAAGCAAAAGGCTCTGGTTAGGTCTGGAGTGCAATTTGTTTGGCTCTAAAGAATTCTTCCTTTGAGCCGGGCATGATGGCATAAGCTTGTAATCCCAGCATTTGGGAGGTTGAGACAGGAAGATCGCGGTTCGTGGACAGCCTCAGCTACTTAGTGAGGCCCTTCACAACTCAGTGAGACACTGTTTCAAAATAAAGAATAAAAAATAGGGCTAGGGGTGTAGATCGGAGGTAGAATGCCCCTGAGTTCCATCCCCAGACCCGCAAAAAAAAAAAACAAAAACAAAAAAAACAAAAAAACAAACAAAAGAAATAGAGACATTTATCTCTGAGAGCTGTTGTGAAGATAAAATAAGATATGACAGTGGAAAATATTGCAGAGCTAGCCGTATTCTTCTCAATCACAATCTTGCCCACACACCTTCTACCCATTTGGGAGAGTGTCTCAGGCTAAAGCCAGAGCATTGCCAGTCATTCTTAGGCTTTAGAAAAGTTCTAAGAAACTGATAAAATCGAGATCATCCTAACATGGAAATCAATTGCTTCTCAAATTCAAAGACTTTTTCTTTCCCCAGCTTGGGTGTAAGCTAGACTCAGTGACCCTCAGGTCCACTGCTGGGTACATGAAGGCCATTTTTTAGTTGCAGAAGGGGTGACAAGCCATCTTCTCCCATGCAGGAGTGACAGAGTTCTCTGGGATCTCCTTCATAATGGCATGGATCCCATTCAAAAGGCCCTCGTGGCTCAGTCACTTCCCAAAGCCCACACCTAATACCATCATTTGGGGATTAGGTTTCAACAAAGAAGTTTGAAGGAGCAACATTCAGTCTATAGCAAGGGCCAGAATGGCCTACTGATTTAGGGCATGATGCCAAGATCTGCAGGGGGCCCTCTGTTTGGCTGATGTCCAAACCCTGGCTCTGTCCCCACAGACACTTCAGTGAGTTCTTCCACCTCCACGACTACACCTCTCCCAGTGAAGCTAGCATTGCCCGTGTTATGATTAGGATTTCTAATGTGCCCCCAAATCCCATGTTAGGCAATGCAGCAACCTTCAAAGATGAAATAACTGAATCATGAGAGCGCTGACCTTATCAGGGGATTAACCCATTGATTGTTTGATCTTTTTTTGGTGTGTGTGGTACTGGGAATGGAACCCAGAGGCATTCTACCTCCAAGCTAAACCCCCAGCCATATTTTTTAGTCGTCTTTTATTTTTTGAAACAGGGTCTCACTGAATTGTGGAGGACCTCACTAAGTAGCTGAGGCTGTTTGTAAATCTCGATCCTCCAGTTCATCTCCCAAATGCTGGGATTATAAGCGTGCACCACCACACCAGGCCTGTTTAATAATTTGAATAGACTTACTGGGTGGTAATTATAGGCAGGTGGGGTTTGGCTAGAAAAAGTAGGCCACTGGGATCCTGACCTTGGGGACTAGATTTGTTCCTGGTTTCTTACACACACACACACACACACACACACACACACACACACACATATGCATTCCCCCCCCCCCAACGCTGTCTGCATCTGGGATGCCATGAGTTGAGCACCTTTCCCCAACAATACCTTGCCACCATGATGTATCTGCCTTGGAGCCAGCCAGCCATGGACTGGAACCTCAAAACTCATGAACCAAGCCGGGCCTGGTGGTGCACGCTTGTAATCCCACGCTTGGGAGGCAGAGACAGGAGGATCACGAGGTCCGAAGCCAGCCGCGCTGGCTTAAGAGACCCTGTTTCCAAATAAAAAAATATAAAATAGGTCTGGGAGTGTAGCCTAGAGGTAGAAGGGCTTACAGGAACCCCAGTATCACCAAAAAATAATTAAAAAAAAAACAACTCATGAACCAAAATAAAACTTTCCTCCTATAAGTTGTTCATACCTACCAGATATTTTGGTGACAGTGACACAAAGCTGACTGACACACACTGGAAAGGCCATCCTTTTGGGAAGAGCCCATTAAGAAGGCTCTACTCTTAAGACTTCCATAGTGTCTGTTTCCAGTGGAAAACTCAACAGTGTTCATTCCCTTCCAACCCTGAAGGTGTGTATCATACCTACCTTGGCCCTTTCCCCTCACTCTGCCACTCTCTGTACTTTTCAAGCCTTGGTGCCTCCATGTGTCAAGTGATATAGCTTAAGTTTTCCAAGAATGCTCTCAACATATCCACTACCATGTATCCCATGAAAGGACTAGCTATTTCTTCAGTTCAAACATTCAGCTGGAGGTTAGAGTGGGGGGGTGCTCTATCAATTTCATTCTGGGAAACAAATTTGAACTTAAGGTTTCCACTCTAGGAAATGTTATATCCCTCTACCAGGTAGCTAATTCTCTCGAAAGAACTCTTCACTCATGCTTATGCTTTGATGATAGCTGGCACACACAGGCCTTTATGATGATCTGGCCACTGTCCTAAGAATTCTATATGTATCTCATTTAATACTCACAGTATCCCTGTGAGATGGACACTACCATCACTCTCACTTTAAAGATAAGTAGGTGAAAGTACTGATGTTAACTGATTTGACCCAAGATCTTACAGCTGTTAAGTAAGAGACTGGAGATTTTTTTTTTTTTTTTTTTTTTTTTGGTGGTACTGGGGTTCCTGGAATCCCTTCTACCTCCTGGCTACACTCCCAGACCTCTTTTTAAAATATTTTTATTTGGAAACAGGGTCTCTTAAGCCAGCATGGCTGGCTTCGAACCAGCGCGATCTTCCTGTCTCTGCCTCCCAAGTGTGGGGATTACAAGCGTGCGCCACCACGCCTGGCGAGACTGGGGATTTGAATCCTGGCTATCTGGACCTAGCTTCTGGATCCTACTGATAAATACCTAGGGCCTCTCTGTCTTTCTTTTATATAGGCTGGAGGTGAAGAATGGAATAAAGTTAGCCAGACATGATGGGGCACACTTGTAATCCCAGTACTTGGGAGGCTGAGACAGGAGGATTGCACTTTGCGGACAGCCTCAGCTACTTAGTGAGGCCCTCCATAACTTAGTGAGACCCTGTTTCAAAAAATGAAAAGACTAAAAAATAGGGCTGGGTGTGTAGCTTGGAGGTACAATGCCTCTGGGTTCCATTCCCAGTACTACTAATAGATAATAATAATAATAATAATAATAATAATAATAATAATAATAATAATAATAAAGGCTGGGAGTGTAGCTCACAGGTAGACTGCCCCAGAACTGCAAAAAAATTAATAAAATTTCAGAAAGATTTTAGTCATCTTTTAGCATGGGATTTAAATATGCCTAGCACCAATCTTTAGAATTTAAGAGTATTTATTGTTTAATGCTGTTAGCTTTCAGTCAACCAAAAATTTAGAGACAATAATCAAGGTTCCATTTAATATTCTCTTACTTACATAAATCTCTTAGATCTTTGCCAACCATCCATCAACAATAAATGGAAGCTTTAAGGCTAAGGAGCTCATGGTTTAGAAGGGAAACAGGCAGAAAATTGACCATCGTAATGTACGGTAGATGCTGCGGTGCTTGATTTATGTCATGAAATCCACAAATATTTATTGGACACCTATTATAGGCTCTTAGGAGCTGAGAATATAGTGATCAAATTGGACAAGGTCAGGGTCCCAGCCCTGTGGGAAGTCCCTGCAACTGGACGGAAAAGTATCCCCTAGAAAGAAGGAATTTCTGTTATTCTTTGCTGCATAACAAACTTAGAGGCTCAAGATGACAGCCGCCATTTATTTACTTGTAAGTCTGCGTCATGGACAGGCCTCTGAGGGGAAGGCTCCGCTCTGCTTTGTGTTTATGCGCTGGTGTCTTGGGCAGTTACATTCATGGATATTTCATTTGGAGAAATATTCACGAAGGAGTCATCCATAGTCTGGCAACTGGTGCCAGCCAAGAGCTGCTGTGCCTTGATTTCCCCCCACATGGACTCTCCCCCTCCACAATCCACGTGGGCTTCCAAAGGGAGGTCCCAAGGGACAAGCCCCATTACACAAACACTTACCACATGCCTGGCAGTGTGGTATTTGATAATGTCTCGCTGGCCAAGCAAATCCCATGGCTCAGCCCATAGTCTATACAGAAGAGACCCACACTTTATAAAACCTGGGACAGGCAAGCATCAAGGACCACCAATGGAACTACCACAGAACATTTCCTGGGATGGCTGACCCATTGACTGCCTGTCCCAGCTGACTCCCCCAACTGTGCCTCCCGTCCCCACCTCTCTTCAGAAGCTCCTAACCCCATGGGTGACTGTGGGAGAGAAGTCTCAAGTCATATAGAAAAAGATCTCCTTGGCCCGGCGTGGTGGCGCATGCTTGTAATCCCCGCGCTTGGGAAGCAGAGACAGGAGGATCGCACAGGTTTGAAGCCAACCGCGCGTGCTGGCTTAGGAGACCCTGTTTCCAAATAAAAATGTAAAAATAGGTCTAGTAGTGTAGCCCAGAGGTAGAAGGGCTTCCAGGAACCCCAGTAGCACAAAAAAGAAAGAAAGAAAGAAAGAAAGAAAGAAAGAAAGAAAGAAAGAAAGAAAGAAAGAAAGAAAGAAAGAAAGAAGGAAAGAAAGAAGGAGAAAAAAGAAAAAAGAAAAAAGAAAAAGATCTCCTTTAATCAAATCATAAATTAACCTTCTATATTATCACACATGGGGTATCAAAGAGGCACAAGGCAGTTCTTTCATCTGGAAAGAGCCCTACTCTTTTCCATTTCTCCATTATAACATAATTCTTTGGAACAGGATGAACTCGTGTGTGACTTATGTCAGGAGCCAGGAGTAGCTACCTGAATCAGAAACCTGATGCGTGTGATTTTGTGTGTACTATACAATTAATAGCAGGGCATTATGATTTAGATATAAAACATCCCCTGAAAGCTCATATATTGGCAACGCAACATTGTTCAGAGGTGAAATAATTGAATCATGAGGGTTCTACTCTCACCAGTGGATAAATCCATTAGTGGGTTAATTTTTGGAATGGATTTATTGGGCAGTAATGTAGGTAGATGGGGCATGGTGGGCCACTGGGGGTGTGGTCTTGGGGGACTGTATATGTCCATGGAACCCCTTCATTCCTTCTGCTTCCAGCTTCCATGATGTGAGTGCCGTGTCTGTCCACACGCACGGCTGCCGCTGCCACTGTTTATACTCTGGAACCTGTCCTATGGATCGCAACCTCAGAAACCACGAGCCTCAATAAACCTTTCCTCCTCTCAGTTGTTCTTGTTAGGTACTTTGGTCACAGCAATGGGAAAGATAACTAAAACGCAGAGGATGCCCAACTTGTTGGCCTGGAGAAGATCTTGAGGGTAATACACAGCAGTTAGTCAAATGGGTCTGAGCAGTTTCAGGGCACAGATGAGCATCACACCCCTGTGAGCTGGTCAAGAGCATTCTGGCTGCAATGAAATCCTCCAGAGAGGGCATGAACAGGCAGTAGCTGAGCCCTGGGCATTGGCTGATGTGGGTCAGAGGGTGGGCTGAGTACTTGTGGCAGGGGCTGAGGTACAGAACCTTGGAGCAGAGCCCTCCCCCTACAGTTCCCTTCCCTATCATGTGCTATGTCCCAAATTTCTCCTTTATCTTTTGTCAATTAGCTTCTAGTTTCCACAAAGGGGCTTAGCTTTTGGAACTCAACCACCAGGAAAGGCTTCCCCTTTTTCCTATCACCTTATTTCTCAAAGGCAATGAATAAAGAATAATATGCCTAATTGGACAGGGTAAAGGGCCAGAGAATTATCATGGGGGAGAGGACTGTTGACATTTCCAAGAGTTCCTATTCCATCACATAAGTATGCATAACCTAACCAAGCAGTGAAACTTATATTGGTCTCATTCCATTAGGTGGGTTCAGTGGTGATTAGCAAACCCTTTGTAAATTTGAGAACCTCTCCAGGTATTTTTATAGAGAGAGTGGGCTGAACAAGAGCTACCTGATTCTTACAGTCAAGATCCTGGCATCCAGACCGGGAAAAGTGAGGTAAGAACTCCCTTTACAAACAGGCTTTATTGGCAACAATAGCTTTTGCAGAAAGATAGGAAGTGACATGATCAGAATTGTATTTGAGGAAGATTCATTTGGCAGAAACCTGTAGGCTAGTTTGGACCTAATAGTATTCTTCAGTTATAATAGCATCGGGGTGACCCTATACTAGGAACCTGATGTGGATGCTTCCCGCACCTATGAGGTAAGGGATTGTTTTTTTATACTGTATAGATAAGGAAATTGAAGTCCAAGAGATCCAGACATTTGCCCAAAGGTTAAACTGAAAATAAGTAGTAGAGTCAAGATCAAATTCAGATCCGTCCGACTCTAAATCCCCTGCTTCTATCTGTTCAGAGGCTATTGCAATTGCACAGATAAGAGATAATGAAAGCCAGAACCAGGGCACGGAGGCAAATACAGTAAAGAAAACAGTAGATGAAAGACCTGTGTCAGAGGAGGAATTGAGGGGGCTTAGTGCAGACCTGAACTTGGGGCAGGCTGAGCTGAGGTGTTTCTGAGTCCTCCCTGCCTGCTCCGCGGCAGGTATCAAGTTGGATTCCCTTTTGAGCCCAGACAGGAACAATGACAGTAGGTGCTACTCTGAGGGGAGACACGGGCTAGGGGAAGCACAATTCAGTCAGCTGTACTCCTGGTAATTTCATTGTTTGGTTTTGTTTCTGAAAACTGATGAATCTTACACATTTAACAGACCAGAAACAAAGAACAATTATCCATTTATTTTAAACCATTTTTATATTCCTCCATTTAAGAAAACAGGGCAGAGGGTGGCAGGAACAGGAGGCAGAAAATCCTGGGAATCCTGGGGAAATTATTAGCTGCTATTTTCTTGTAATAGTAGTACTCTGAAATGACTCAGTAATTGCTCTACACAGAGCCCATCAAATCCACCTCTTTCTAACATAAAGCCCCGTGCAAAGTAAACATTGGACATGTGCTCTGAGATAAGGATGTTGACAATATCCCCCAAGAAACTTCAACTGCCTGGGTCCTCACACAGGACCAGCATAGGTTGTGTGTCCTTAAACAAATCATTTAAGTCTTGGTGCCCCCATTTATCTATCTGCAGGACATGGATAATAATGGGCTCTATTTCACTGAGTAAGATCAATGAATTATATAAAAAGGACCTAAATCAATGCACCCCAAAAATGTTAGTTAATATTATTATTTGTGTTACTAACGTTGAGACCTGGTTCCCAGTAGGAAATGTTATTTTGCCTCATCTCCAGGATTGATCTCCAGGGTTGGTAAACAGGGATTCTTGAGTTATTTATTAGACACAAACTTCACTAGATGGAAATGTGATCTCTGATTTGGTAAGTATGGTTAAAGCGTTCTCTGAACCTCCTTATTCCCCATCTTTTTGGCATCCCTTTCTCTGATGATGTTTGGCCCTGGAGCTAGACTGAGTGCTTGATGCCTGAAGCCCACCTCTCTGAAGATGTGTCTATTTTAGCAGGTCACCTTCTTCCTCCTGGAAGATCCTCATGGACTCTTTCTTTGCTCCTCTCAGCTACATTAAGAAATGCTACCTTGGCTTCCATTTCTGGCCATGTGGGTCCATTAGTGCTTCAGCAGAATGCTCAGATTCCTCAGGAAGCTAAGAAAGGAGGGGGTTGGTAGCTCTGGCATTTTGGCAGGTCCTGGAAGCACCCTCTTCTGCATCCCCAGTGGTCCTTTCCTGAAGCTTATGATGCAAACCTTTTCTTCCTCCCCTAATCAATTCATTTTTCTAATTGTATGGGCCCAATAGGAAAGGAGCTTTCTTGCAAGACCCTCTCCTCTGTGGGCTTTACCAGCTCTCTCTCACCAGGCTCTGTGCAGAAGGGGAAACTTTCAGTTCCTTTCTGACCACTGGTGCATCAGCCTTCCTTCACTGCCTCTCCTTTAGAATTTCCTTCCTGCAGTTGACTTGACTTCCAACTTTTGAGAAACCCGTAGTCACCTTATTCACGAGTTTCACCCTCTGGCCTCCTCACCTCTGTGTACTCCTTCCCTCCTGCCCTCCCTCCATCGCTCACTCTTCCCTACAATTCCGTGTATCCTTCCTTCCTGACTCTCAAGAGGATTTTCTTCCAGGCCTAGCCCTCTCTCTCTTGTGCCTCCCTGATCCTCTTTCCATCTGATCTAAAGGACCTCATGGCTATCCTTCATTATTTCCTTTTCAGCTTCAAGCCTTTGAATCTAGAAGTAGTTCTCTCTCACATCTGCCTCCGTCCTTCTAGGCTCTCCCTCATCTCTTCTCTCCAGCTGTTTTCCACATATTCATGACTACTGAAAATGCCCTGCCAAAGGCCCTAAAAAAAAAAAAATAAAAATAAATAAATAAATAAAAGCAGCCTGCCCTCTAAACCAAATGGCCATGTCCTAATTCTTAACGTCTCAGAGTTTCTGGAAGCACGTGTTCCATTGAGCACGTAGTCCTCCCCTCACTCCCCTGCGATCCCCTCCCCAGTGCAGCCTTTCCACCTGCCCTTTCTTTGTCCAGGTCCTTCCTGGGTTTATTCCAAGGCCTAGGACTCTTCTTCAGTGACCACATGTTACAATTCAGTCTGCTCTAGGATGGTGACTCCCCAATTTGGATCTGGACGTACCTCTAATCTATTTTTTCTTGTCATCTGATAACTGAATCCGACCAAAAAGTTTCAAACTTAGTGACTTGTAATCAGCCCAATCAACGATCAACTTTGCCTCCTAACATATATATTTAGGTGTTTAGTTTTTTTGTTTCTTTGTTTTTAGCAATTCTGGTTTGTGATGTAGGTTCACCAGAGCCCTGAGCCCTCCCTCTAGTTTCCAGGGTCTTAAGATTTATGAAATCATCCTCTAAGGGCTTTCTTCCCTTCCTCTCTGTCATCACTGCCATCCATCCCGGGCCTCCATTATTATTTTTGGACACTGACTTTCCCTTTCTCGGATTGCTCCATTTAGACATAAATTCTGCCTGTGGTGGCTATAAAATGATTTCAGGCTTTTAGTCCCATCTCACCAAGACTGTCAACACTTGGAGGACAGAGACAGAATCATCTTAGCATCATAGTCATGTTATCAGGGCACCATGTCGACAATGGACACTCCAGAGATACTTTGGAAATGCCCATGAGAATGAATTGCACTAGCTGGGGCCTGAAACAGTCCTCTCCAGTGGCTATTTCTTGAGCAGCCGTAAGACTGGTCTACCCCTGCCATGCCAACCTCTCCCTCCTGATCCCTGGCAATGATGATCCTACCACTTCCAACAAGGGTTCTACAATTTTCAGCAACTCCTAAGCTCACTCTGCCCATGCTCTGTCTTGGTGCTCCTCAACTTTTATGGTCCTCATTCTTAGCATCATCTTGCTACTTGTTCTAAAGCTTTTCTGATGTCCACTGTGATCCTTTACTTAGATAGAGACCCTTTAAAGAAAGGGACTGTGCCAATTTTGTCAGCTCTCAGTGAAAAAGTGTGTTTTAAGATTGGTGGTCATATCCAGAGCAAGCAGGCCAAATGCTACATATTCTTGTTCCCCCATCGCCCACAAGTTCTCAAGACAATATATAAATTGTTGGTACTTTGCTTAATATTTATTTTTGTCAAATAGGAAAAAAATATTTTCATAAGAAAAAAAAAGAGAGTTGGAAAGTTCTTCATTTTGCTGCCATTAACTAAAAAGACCGATTAAAGACAAATACGCTGGAGTCCCGGGAGGTGATTAAACAGTCATGCTCCTCGCCCTGGGGAGGTCATTACCTTGAAGACCGCAGCAGCCTCTGCAGCTCCAATTAATCCTACATATTGGCTATCGCTGCTTTCTAATTCCTGCCTTTAAGGGCACAGCATGGTCCCCCAAGGCCACCATGCTGTTACACTGCACACCCAACAATGGCAACCAAGGTTATGACCCCATGGGTACAGAGAAAGCCCCACGCCAGGCTCATACTTAACCTCACAGTGGTGGACAAATCTGTTGAGATCAAACACTCACAGAAGGTGAGAACGTGGCGTGACTGACTTCAAAAGAGACCACGGGCACCAGGCAGAGGGACCAGCTTTAAGTGATTGAGAGAAATCAAAAGTACCATGAACCAGATGCAACGTGGCCGGCAGGGACATCTGCCTCAAGGACGGCTGGCAGATGAGGGACTTTGGATAAATTATTTGTCCACAAGTCTCAGTTTCCTCATCTAAAAACTACTTCCCTCTTGGGGCCCCTGTAAGGATAATAATAAAGTGTCAACCAGGACTTGCATGCTTTTGGAGGCAGGCACAGTTCCAACTATTTACTTCCACTAAACCATTTAATCCTCTCAACAAACCTCTGAGACAGGTATTATCAGCCTCGTTTTACATTGGAAGGAATGAGAAACAAAAAGATAAGTCACTTGCCGAAGGTCACATAGCTAAGCACTGGTAATTGATCCATGAAGCCAATGGCAGAGTTAAGCCACTGCTCCAAAGGCTTCAGTAAAGAAAGGAGACCAGAGTGGAGGGCAGACACTCCTGCCACCCCTGAAGAACTGAAAATCAGGAAAAGATCAGCCTCCTCCAAAGGGTCAAAATAAAATAAAAAAAATAAAACCTCTCTCTCTCTCTCTCTCTCTCTCTCTCTCTCTCTCTCTCTCTCTCTTCTGCTGGGGATTGATCCCAGGGGCATTCTACCTCACAGCTCCACCCCAGCCCTATTTTATTTTGAAACAGTCTTGCTAGGTTGATGCATCTCATGCTGAGGCTGTTCTCAAACCTGTGACACTCCTGTCTCAGCTTCCCAAGTACTGAGATTACAAGCTTGCGCCACCACGCCCGGCTTCCTCTGGCCTTTTAAAAAGATGGCATCCAAGGTCTCCCTCTCACACAGCTGGCCCTTGAGGCTTGGCTCTTTCAGGGAGAGGAGCCTTTGATTTGCAGACTTAGCAGGTTGAAAACTTGTGTCCCTTTGAGAATAAATCAAAATTATACTCCCTCTGAAGACAGGGGGGGCCTAGCTTGGATGAATTTCCTTCCACACATGGTCCTGGGAGGGGCAGGCCACCGAGGAGGTTGGGGGCTAAGAGGGCAAATATCAGAGGACTCATGACTGGAGATATCTTCTGCCCTCTGCTCCTCACCACCCCCACCCTGTAACCAGCAGCACTTCATTTCCAACAAAATATGAACCAAGAAAGAGTGTCGGGCACGCACGGTAATGAAAATCCATGATTCAACTGTGCGTTCATAATTATTTCATAAATAAATGGCTTCTGGAGAGGTGCATCTGTCTCCCGCCACCGAGTGCATGGCTTTCATTAATGTACCTTGGCCTGCACGGGGCCGGCCCAGGAGCTGCCCCCACGTCCTCCTCCTCCTCTCCATCACTGTCCACCACTAGGTTTTTGTGGTTCAGAGAGAGCTGCAAGCCCCACACTTCTGCCCAAGACTGATAGCTCGTCAATAACATTAGCCAGCATTACGGGCTGCATTGGGGTAAGCAGAATCGATATGGCCAAGTAAAAAGTCTAATAAGTTGACATGGCCATCCTCGGCAGGGCTCACATTACAAGAAATGAGTTTTCTTAAGGACTCAGACTCAGGCTTGCTTAGGTGCCCCACACCCAGATGTCCTGACTAAGATTTATAGCTTTGTATTTAGTTGGTGAAGCAAGGTTGGCCAAGAAAAGTGAAATGATAACTGGGGTTAACTGCAAAATGGATGGAGGACTTGGCCACTCTGCTGGTAGTCTATGAGCTGCAGAGGTGGGGAGCGGGACCTCGTGGGACAGTCTTCCCCGTGAGCTGGACCATCCCCAATGGGAGGGCTTTGCTGAATTTGGGGTTGAAATTCTCTCCTTGAGGGGGCTACTTAGCACGCAGGAGCTGCCACAGTCGCTTCAGAGAGGCTTACTGATGTCCCTCACCCAGAGTCAGGCCAGCTGGAGCAGAGGGCAAGATGTAGCAGACCAGCTCTTCTCCCGATTCTGGTCATCTGAGGGAAGCCCTGTTCCATCCTGCAAGGTGGGAGGATTAGCAAGAGCCTTTGCGCAGCTTCAGCCATTTCTGAAACAACACCCAGAGTGAGGCTCCTCTGCAATTTTGCCATCTTCCTCTAAAAGGGATGGCCTTGGCTGCCTTTTTGTGAACCCAAGTTGTCACTGGAGAGAGCTCGCCTTGTTAATCTTAACCTCTCATAAGGTTTTGGACGCGCGTCTTTGGACTCCAAGCCAACAGTATTGACCGAGTACCCAGTGAATAGTATGCGGAATCCAAAGGATTAAAATTTGCCTTTGTCCCCAAATTTCTGGTGAAGGACAAAAAGGGAACAGGGAGGTACAAAAAAGGCAAATATATCAAGCAGGCCAAGAAATAGGTTCATCCCATTTCAGTCAGTCTTATATACAACAAATATATTGGGGACCCGCTCTGTGCCTGGCACCGTTCAAAGTAATGAGGTCGAGTAGTGACTAAAATAGACCAAATCCCTGCTTGCAGGGACCTTACACTCTTCTGGGAGAGGGGCACAAATGGTGAACAATTAAGCAAGTGAACTATAGTTTCAGGAAAATACTATGAAGAAAAATAAGGCAGGATAAAGTGCAGGGGTTGGGAGAAAAGTTGCTGCCTTGAATAGGAATAAACTCACTGTGGTGTCAAATTTGAGAAAAACCATAGAAACAAAGTGCAAAGGCCATCAAAGAGACAGGCATAGCCTCGATGTATCCTAGAAATAGCCAGCGTGTTCTAGAAGGCCATGGTGACCGGGTCCAGGGGCAGGAGAGACTGGCAGGAGGGAGCCCTGGTTGAGAGCCAGGACCTAGAGCTTCTAGGGCCTTTTAGGCAAGACGAATGTGGGTTTTACTGTGCAGATGGGAGGGAGTCTGCGAGGGTTTGGAGTAGGGGATGAACAGACACGTCTTTTCATTTCAGCAGGATCCTCCTGACTGCTCCATGGAGAACAGTCTGCACGACTTCAAGTGGGGAGACAGACTGGGTAATAAATGACGGCATCAGCATCAGAGTGAGCACTAAGAAGTCTCAGGATTCTGGGACTCTTGGAGCTAGAGCTGAAAAGATTTGTGTACAGAGCCACAAGGGATGCTAGAGAATCAGGATGAAGCCAGTGTTCTGGCCCAAGCAGCTGCGGGAATGTGGGCTGCTTTTCCTCACACAGAAGCAGGTCAGACAGGTGAGACCCTGTTGAGTTTGAGATGCCTGGGCACATCTCAGCCAAGATCAGAGGAGGCGCTTGTACATCCAGGCTCAGGGTTCAGGGAGAGGTCTAGGCTGAGGAGGCAAATTTGGAAGCCATCTGCATGTTGATGGGGATGACATTTAATATCATGTGCCTGGATGAAATCACATAGGGAGAGAGCAGAGAGCACAGAGAAGGGACCAAGGACTCCGCTCGCAAGTCAACCAGCAGAGAACAGAGAGCGTCTAGCAGAGAAGGGGAAGGCAGTGGATGAGGTTGTGAGGTTCTGAATGAAGAGCTTTGAGATCACACAGCCAACAACTGGTTCTCCCAGAGGTAGTAGGAGCTGGATTTCGACCTTGAAGGAAGAGACAGTTATAACAATTAGCTGGAGGTGGGAGGAAGATAGATTGCCAGGGCAGAGAGAGCAGCATGTGGAAAATGGCTGGGTCTGTTGAAGAAATGGCAGGATGTCCAGATAGGCTGGACATGGCATGCATGGGGTGGAGAGGGGGCAAGAGCCCGGGATAGCAGCATGGAGCCAAGGGCTGAGAGAGCGGGAATGGCCGGATGTCATGGGGAGGTGAAAGCCAGTCACAGCTAAACCATGTCATCAGCCTGAGGGAATGGATTCACCATAGCATTTCCCAGCCCACTCAACAGGCATCCACGAGACCCTGGGCTAAAGCACTTCCTAACTCATAGTAACACACACCAGTCCCTTCTTTGCCCTTTAAACCAGAAACACGGTGGGAGATGCCATAAGATTCCATTGATTCTAAGCTCCTGAAACCACAAGGAGAAATTAAATGGCCAAGTGTATAAAACCATTCACATTCCCCTATTTGCACCCATCTCCTCAACAAACTGAGCTAAAACCTCCTTTAAACTTAACTGGTGCACTTGTCTGATGACTTATCTGATGAAACAAACACTAACATATTCTTTCTTTCCCTCAAATATCTACATTGATTTTGTTGCACCTTCAGCTTATGTTGTATTTTGAAGACCCAGCGATTGTTAGTCTTGTGATAGCTTTGGCCAAAAGCAATAACATGCTGACCCTTGGGGAAAAGGAAGGCTTATGGAGCAAGGTCCCTTGGGAACTTAAAGTCCATCAGGTCAGGGGAGAGAGACATGAATGAGGCAGTGCACGCGCCACCGGCAGTTAATGCTCTTGGAAAGAAGAGTCTTGGAGCAAAGAGAGGTCACCTGACCAGAGTGGCTGGGAGGAAGGGCAGGAAACCCAAAGGACCAGCATTTGGAAAGGAGCAGTGGATGGGGGAAGCGATGTCAGCACCATTTGCTGAGCACTGATTCCGGTTAGGAACTGTGTTAAGTGCTTTATAGAGACTTTACTTTCTTTATTATTATTTTTTAATCCTAGAACAAATGCAATTTACCTTCATTTTACAGGAAAACAGAACAGGCTCAGGAAGGTTCACTTCTTGCTCAAGGAAATATAGCTTTAAGAGGGACAAAGGCATCCACTGCAGATTTGTCAGCCACCAAACTAATCGCTGACCCTCCTCCCAGCTTCCCAAAGAACTAACTACAGTAAGTGGACACAGGAATGTAGAGGAAGCGACAGGCATCTAGAAGAGACCACTGGGGCTTAATCCCCCATAGGTTTAGTCATGGCACAGAACATGGCTGCCTTCTACCACAAACAGCGGTGTACAGTAGGGCTACATATAAACCAAGGGCAGAACCTGAGCAGACTGAAAGCATGCTGACCCCTAAAACAGGACCACCATTGACCCCTATAGAGCCTTTTAAAAGGGTTCTTTCTTTGTCTTTTTGGAACCAGGGATGGAACCCAGAGTGCTTTTAGAATTAACACCTCTGTATTAGAAACACATACCTCTACCTCGTCCAGGTCACTTCCTTGGTCAGAAAGTCCTCAGAGGACCCTAACTGAGTTACCTTGAGATGCTTTATGCCCACGTACCAGAACAGCATGGGTGATAGACATAAGCATCCATCCCCGATGCCCGTGGTGTTAGGGCGCCTCCGGGACAAGGCGCCTCGTGCAGAGCTCAGCCTTCACAAGCTGGTACATTTTTGCACACAGAGGAAGTTTAATGAGTACCAGTCAGGTACTCCCTTTGTCCCCTGGCTTCCTTCCTTTCACCTTGCTTTGCCTGTCGATCGCATTGGAGTCACCATAGCATTGGGCACTGGGAATGAACAAAGGGCAAGTTCAGTTGAAGATCTAGTAGCTTGGGCTGAACAGCATGATCTGTGTAGTGGGTCTCAGTTCCTTGCATGGAGAGCTAGTACTGCTGGCTGTGCCGGGATAGCCGGGCTTCCAGACACACTCCCTTGTTCTCTGTGCCCACTCGACTGGTGTCCTGAGGCCAGTGGGCAGGGCCAGAGGTCATACTGAGATAGGAGCGGGCACCATGGGAGGGTAGGTAGAGGAGAAGCGAAGATTTAGATGTAGAGTCAGACGCCAGCATGTGGAGAAATCCTCCAAACCTTTCAGTCAATATTTACAATAGACATAATAAAAGTTTTTGTTTTTTGGCGGTGCTAAGAATAAACTCAGGACCTTGTACACACTCGACAAGCACTCTACCACTGAGCTACATCTCCTGCCAAAAGATTTATTCAACATAGTAACAAGCCAAAAATATTAATTGATAAACGAGTTTTAAATCTGAAAGCAGCTTTCCTGAACTGTCAGTTTTTCTGTATGAGAAATGCTACAAAATGTATTTGAGTTCACTCAAATACTTGTAGAAATTTTGACCAATAAGAAAGGCATGGGATAGAATAAAAAGCATAATTATAGGAA
The DNA here is from genome assembly GCF_963383645.1 of Muscardinus avellanarius. Lineage (NCBI taxonomy): Eukaryota > Metazoa > Chordata > Mammalia > Rodentia > Gliridae > Muscardinus > Muscardinus avellanarius. The sequence goes on along the minus strand of NC_137799.1, from coordinate 57,444,218 downwards.
ACAAATGGACAGACTATTTATTACTACAAACATCAAAATTGTAAAACCAAATAACTTAAGAGAATAAACTTTAAAATTCTTAAATTTAACAAATTTATATATGTACAATAAGGGGAAACCTCATATAGTTGGCACACAAATAAGCAAAGAAATAAAAATTAAAGCATGTTTTTAAATTAAAAAGGTTGATAGTATTCACTGTTGTTGAAAGTATGAGGAAAAAAATTCTCTGGTGGGTAAGCAAATGCTAAATATTTTACAGGGGACAATTTGGGTATGTGTGAACATTTTAAGCATGTATATCTTTGATACTATCAATTTAACCCAAGAATTGATCCTAAGATAATAACTGAGTAAGTATACTAATATTCATATGCAAGATTGTTCATTGCTAATTGTTATGATTAACAAAAAATTAAGGGCAATCTAAATTTTATAAATAGAAGACTGATTAAATAAGTTAAAGAAAACACGATGGGATATCAAATCATTGCTTTTTAAAAAGGGTTTAAATCTCTGCATCAACATAGCAGGAAATGTTATCAATATAGGGTAAAGTAAAAATAAAATCACAGATTTTATAAAAGCATGTATGGTACAGTGCCCTTTTTGACTTACCAAACTATTAACTTTTACCAAACTGTTAACAATGGATATTGCTGGAATGTAGAGGTAATTGTAGATGGCCTTCAACTTCTACTTTACCCGTTTATGAATTATTTAAGTGTCATTTTAAGCAAATATTACTTTTATGACCAGGAAAAAAGATAATTCTCTGCTAAAAAACTAGATAATTTCATAAATTTATCAGTAACTGATAAAAGTTCTAGTTGAATTAGGGTTAGGTATAAAATAATCTATAGAAACTACAAAAAGAGTAAATATTAAATACTTTCTAAAGAGTAAAGCATGTGCATAAACATAAGAGGGATGCAAGAAATAATAAAGGTAAAGATTTCATATTTAAAAATATCTTCTGTATATCAAATATCATTATGACTACATTTGGGAAATTTTTTTCACAACTATGCCAGGTAATAGTTACTATCATTGATACATAAAGAGAAATAATTATTTAAGGGAAATAATTATTTAAGAAATAATTATTTATTTAGAATAATAATTTAGAATTATTTAGAAATAATTATTTAAGGGAAATAATATGAACTCAGTGTCAAAAATGGGACACATGCAAATTGTAAAAAAGACAACATAAATGGACAAAAAATTCACTGTTTTGGATTAAATATTCTACCTTAGCAGTGATTTATAAAAGGAAGGCAAAACAACAGGGAGATCCCCTTCTCTGTTGTTTTCCGTGTTATTATATCAGCAAAGATTTAGATGTGATAGTTCTCAGCACTGAGCCGCATGTGGTAGTATAGGCCTATAATCCCAGTACTTAGGAGACTGACTCAGGAGGATCCCAGGTTCAAGGCCAGCCTCACCAATATTGTGAGACTCTCAACCTAATAAGATGGAGTTTCAAAATAAATAAATAAAAAGGCGTGGGGGTAAAGCTTGAAGGTAGAAAGCCCCTGGGTTCAATGGTTCAATGCCCAGTAATGCATAAACACACACACACACACACACACACACACACACACACACACACACACAGCCTGGCATACTACAGGTAATGCTAGGAGAGAGTCAGATGCCTATTATGTGGGAAGGCAATGTAGAAATACATAACTCTTGGGCGGGCATGATGGTGAATGCCTGTAATCCTGGCACTACAGGAGGATCTCAGGTTCCAGGCCAGCCTCAGCAATTTAAGAAGCCCCTGAGAAACTTAGGGAGACCTTGTCCAAAATAAAAAATATAAAAGGCTAGGGATATGACTCAGAGATGGAATGCCCCAGGGTTCAATCTTCAGTACCAAAACTAAAATGAAAAGAAATATATAACTCTCTTATTAGGGTGTTTATAGCTCTTGGCTTTAGTCCAGGAATCTATTCTAGGGAAATAAGCAAAAGATATGTAAAATGTCCTGTTCAAGGATCTTCATCATCATATGCTACACAACAACAAAGAAACAAAAGAAACAAGTGTTCAGTGGATAGATAAATGGCCAAATATATTATTTTACAAACATCTTATTATGCAACTGGATGAAAAAAGAAAATAAAATGAACTCTTTTTAAAGCTGTGGTCCTTCTCTGCAAGGGGAACTTGTGTGTGTGTGTGTGTGTGTGTGTGTGTGTGTGTGTGTGTGTGGGTGGAGGGGAGTATTCTAGGGGTTGAACCCAAGGGCATTATTCCTCTGAGCTATACCCCCAGCCCTAATTTTTATTCTTTATTTTGAAACAGGGTCTCCCTAAGTTGTAGAGGGCCTCACTAAGTAGCTGAGGCTTCCAAGTACTGGGATAACAAGTGCGCGCCACCATGTCCAGCTGCCACCTGTTTTTTATTATTATTTTATTTTGAAACAGGATCTCCCTAATTCACTAAGGCTGGTCTCAAACCTGTCTTCCTCCTGTCTCAGCCTCCCAAGTACTGGGATTACAAGCGGGTACCACCACATCTGGCTTGCAAGGGGATTACAGTTTTGCTATAGTGATAAGTTGTACTTGTAGGATAAGAAATAACGGTTGAAGCTAGTATGGGATTCAGGCCACAGAGCCATCAGGATTCAGGAAAGAGAGCTGCTCAGAGCCCTGCGGCAGTTCACAAAGGCACAGGCATATGCACGGGCACTCTGTACACCTCGGATTCACTGTCCGGCTGCAGGAGCTTTTCTTTCTGATTTTGACACCCAAGACTTGCCCTTCATTCTGCAGGGGAAACTGGGCCGGGGAGGAGGAGAAACCACGCGGCTTTTCCACTCCCTACAGAACATAGTTGGCTCCATGGGTTCTATAGATGCCCCTCCCTCAACAGAAGCTGGGAGGCCAGGAAAAACTGTCATGACTATACAAGCAGCTGAAGGCCACACACTGCAAGAAGCTAATCTCCTGTAGAACCCATCTGCAACAAGCTTAAATTGGGACCAAACCCTGGAGAGCCCAGGGGTAGAGCTAATGAATGTACTCATTGTGATGAGGATTTTCAAACTTAAACCAAGTTCATATGGGATTTGTTTGAGTTTTCAAGTTCAACAGCCACATTCAATACTCAGTGATTCAAGTGAGAATACAGAAGAAAGCTGTTTGATAAGGTCTGACTGTAGCCAACCAAATTCAAATGGATGAGAAGGTCAGAAATGGGGGCGTGTCTGCTTGTTTTTCAACCAGGAGAAACAGTACACACCCACGTGCCTCCTGAGCAAGTTTCCCAGCTGCTTCTGTTTCTCTCTGTTCGTCCCCACAGAGGTACCCTAACCACTCAGCGCCGGCCCGGGTTGTCATCCCGAGCTTTCCCCCAAATCAACAGAAGGGACCGGGTCCTTCCCCGAGGAAGGCAGAACTCTAGCATCTTCCTGGGGCCTTCGAACCCTTCTGCCCAGATGACAGAGGGAAGGGCACTTAGCTTTTCTAGAAGCCCAGTACGGCCTGAAGAGAACAAAACTCAAGCAAGAGACGTGCGGTATCTTTAATGCCACCATTCCTGTATTTCGGTGGTGAGAGAGATTTCACCGTGAACGAGGTTTTGTTGAGAGGCCACAGCAAGGCACTACTGCAGTCTATTCTGTGTTTTTTCAGGATTAAGCCGACACATGGAGGGTCCAACGTGTGCCAAACAGTCAACAAAAGCGCCCTGCATGCTGGGCAGATTGTCCTGAGACCGTCAGGCCGGACCAAGCCCAAGGGTGGAAAGGCAGATTAGAACCCTTTCCTGTGGCTACGGTCACAAATTACCACCAAGTTGACAACTAAAACGATATAAATCGACTACCTCAAGGCTCCCAGGTCAGAAGCCTGACAGAGTCCCACCCAGCTACCGCCCAGGTGGCGGCAGGGCTGTGGTCGTCACCAGAGCGCTGGGTGAAATCTGCTCCTGGCTTCGTCAGCGTGTTGGCAGGATTCAGTAACATTAGGTTGTAAGAATAAAGTCCCATGCTCTCGCTGGCTTTCACCCCAGGTTCCTCTCAGCCATTAGAGACGGCTGCATTTTTGGCTTCCGTCCCTCGTGCTTCATCTTCAAAGCGAGCAGTGGCTGAGCTCTGCTCCTGCTTCACGGCGCTGATTTATCCTCGGCTTGGTAAATGAAGTTTTGCGGGCTTTTTAAACATTGCTTGCACATCTAAGAATGTATGCTCTACAACTCCTTTTGCACTATAATGGTAGAGAAGAGTACTTGTGACACAAAGTGCTATGATCACAAAGCCATGTTTACTACCTGGCCTGTTACTAAAAAATAATTGCCAATCTTGACTGAAGCCATCGTGATTTGCCACCTGGGGCTTTGTACATTGCCATCCTAGGGGAAAAATCAGAGTTAGCTGTTAACAAGACAGACCCAACCTCTGTCCCCAGGAAGCTTCTTTTCCCGCTGGGAGCGTAGAGTGGAGATAAACACAGAGAAGATGACAAATAGACCAGTGTTGTGTTCCCAGCAGCCAGGACAAAGACCAGCACAGTGCCTTCTGCGGTGCTCAGGAAGTACTTGTTGAATACATTATCAAATGAATGAAGTGTGTGTGTGTGTGTGTGTGTGTGTGTGTGTTCCCACACTCTAAACTTCTCTTTCTCTCTCTCTCTCTCTCTCTCTCTCTCTCTCTCTCTCTCTCTCTCTGATGGAACATATTTTGGGATATAACTTAAGGGAGAATTTTGATTCTTCCATGAAGAGTTTGGAGCCTGTAATCAGGAAGTTCTTGTCCAGTTTCAGCTTTCAAGATTTTCTAGCATGTTTCTGGTTCTAGTGCCCACTTCTGTGAGCAACAGTTTCCACAGACTTTTATGGCTTCTCTGTAACTTTGATCAATAATGAGGAAACCTCCCCCTGCCATGCATCCTTCCAGAAGGATTTCTGTAGCGTTAACCTAATGAAACCACCTTTGCCACACCCAGGTGCGACCAGCTCCCCACTTCCATGTTGCAATTGATGCAGCGGATTGTGTCTTAGACACCATTGACTATCTAAGCTGTCAAGTATATTTTAAATGGATACTCTGTTTAACCACATTGGCTCAGGGGAGTCTAACCTCTGCCCAATGTTGATAGTCAAAATATTTGACAACCAATATGGCCTAGCATTGGCCGACTGAATAGAAACCAGCCCCACACAAGCCCAGCACAGTGGTGCATCTGGGCTAAAGAAGAGCCCTGCCTTTATCTCCTCCGCAGGGGGAAGAGCTTCCTGCATTCCTCTTTTGGGGGGTTGGCCAAGTTTTCTCACATTATTAAACCTCTATTTTCTGCATTCTTCATAGCGCATTAAAAGAAACAAGCTGTCCTTTGCTATGTGGAAATGTCTCATGGTCCAATTCTATTGAGGCCTTTGGAGAAGGCACTGAAGCAGTGCATCCCAGCCTCTCTGCCTCCGACAGCCGGACAGGATGCTCAGGGTGAGGAGGCACAAGGCACAGCAAGCCCAGCTGTGGCAGCAGGGGGAGACCTAAATTCTCCCTGCCGCTCCAGATCCTAGGACCTCAAGTATGAGGGTCTGTCTAATGTATCTCTTGGTTTAGGCTACAGCCTCCCCATTCAACCACACATCTGTGTTTCTGTGACGATTTCCTGGGACTTCTTACTTGGTTTGATGTAGTTAGAATGCTTATACCTTTACTTATTCTTATAATGGTACCAACCTCATTGGTTCTAAAGACTTCCATCTGAGGGTTTTCTTTAGGAAACTTTACACATTCTAACGAATGATATGTTGGTTGTTTGGATTAAAAGCCGGGTGTGGTGGTGCACACTTGTAATCCCAACATTAGGGAGACTGAGACAGGAGGATCCGGGTTTGTGGACAACCTCAGCTAGTTAGTGAGGCCCTTTGCAACTCAGTGAGACCCTGCTTCAAAATAAAGAATAAAAAAAGTAGGGGCTGGGGGTGTAGCTTGGAGGGAGAATGACCCTGGGTTCCGTCTCCAGTACCACACACACACACACACACACACACACACACACACACGTATAGACTTAAAAGCAACAGGCTAGGAATGAGAAAATAACTAAACCATCCAAGTATTTCTTCAACAGTCCCTTTTGGCACTAGAGCCTTTCCTTGGTGTATGCAGAAATTTTTCAGAAAAAGTATGCAGGAACCAGAATGCCCAACCCAGCACCTCTGTGTTTGGGTCAGCCCCTGAGCAATAACAGCCATCTCTAGGCCAGATTCTTCCAGTGAAGAGTCAGTGATCCCAAGAAGAAGCTGGTGAGCACTGGGATGCAGGGGCCTCATGGGTCCCCTCCTCTTCCCCCGAAGGCCCACAGTTGAACCTCAGGCCAGCCCCTCCCGGGGTGGCCTGGTGTTAATTATGATGCAATCCCCCAGCCATGCAGCCTCAGCAACAATTTCGGGAGTCAGGGTCCATGTGCAAGGCCATTAACACTAAACATGTTTTAATCCATAATTGTGCGAGATTTATTTAATTTAGGGGCTTTATTTATAGTTCGATCGGAATTGTAATGTATTTTCAGCCCTCCGCACTGGGATCTGTCAATTTTTACGGCGTCTTTTAATTGTGTTCTTCCAGGCCAGGTGCAAGCAGTTTTCCAAAGCAGGCTGCTCAGAGAAGGCCTCCTGTTTGTTTTTTTGGTTTTTTGTTTGTTTTTTGGATGGGGGTACTCACACAGACATGACTCTGTGTCACTCCAAAGACAGGGACACTGAAGCTGTGTCCTCATCCGCTGAGAGCCCTGGCCCACAGATTGCAGCCACAACCCCCATTCAGATTGCAGCTTCTCCCACCCTGCTCAGAGCTTGTGTGGTAGAACCAGTTTCCCCAAATCTCTCCACTGGTGTCCTTCTGTCCCTTTGTTCATTCCTCTGTCCACTTAACACATACTTACTGAGTACCTACTCTGTGCCAGGCCCTGGGCTCAGAATGAGAATGCCAAAGTAAAACAGTGGCCCAGCCTTGCAGAAACTCCTGGAGCCATGGAGGAAGACAAGTAAGACATGAAAATTGCTAGAACTTTCTGAGCAGCTATGTAGGGTCAAGCACTGACACACTAGAAGCACAAAGCTTAAGGGGATTTGGTCAAAACAAATTTACCTGAGAATAATTTGAACGAGTGTAATTTGGCTGAAAGCGATAGAAAGTTAGTGAGATACAACGATTTGATGCAAACACCCACAGAGCTCCAGCTCTCTAAACCGAGCAGCTCCTGATGGTGAGGGATACTTAGTTAAACGTGAATATTTCTTGGCCTTGTTTCTTTTCGAGTGTTGATCATTTTCAGACACCGTGAGGGTACTTTTACAACCCTTCATGCATCTTTAAGCATTTTGTCTATTTTCCCCGAGTTTATTTTTTTTTTCTTCCAAATCAGACACTGCCACAAGCCGTGAGTGTTAGAGTAGAGCACTAGATTGAAGAAAAAGAAAACGTAGGGCCTGAAACCCTGCTCTGCAAGCCGGAGTGGCCACACTGGGGAGTGGCCCATTCAGACATTGCCAGAGGAGAATGTACCCAAAATCGTGCTAAAATCAAGGTCCTCGATGAAGTCATGGGCCTCATCCATAAGGTTCAGTAAGCCCCCCCCCCCCCGAATGAGGCCTGCCTGACGTGTTGGCAGTAAATACTGAATGAATAAACAATGAATAATAAGAAATAGGAAACACCCATACCAAATAGGAAACACCCAAGGGTAATGCTAAACTGGTTAATAAAACAAACATGTTTGCTTAGGAAACAAAGGAGGAAATCCATGTTATCAAGAACCTACCACATGTTAGACAATGTGCTAGGCGATTTCAGCCCTGAGCCAGTAAATCTGCACAACAGTGTCAAATATTGTTATTCCCACCTTACAGAAGACAGCACTGAGGCTGGAGGAGTTTAAACACCTTGCTCAGGATCCCCTGTTATGGAGCTAAGAAAAAGAAAGGTGCAGGATGTGCCTGGTGAGAAAGGTCTACTATTCTGAAGGTTCGCAAGAGAGAAGGCACAGCCCAGCACATTTCAGAAATGGTTAATAGTGGCAAAACCAATATTACTCCAGAAAAAATTGTAAAATTTATAGGTGATAATTAAAAATTATTTGAGTTTGTAGGTTTATAGGAGAATAGTCTCAGGGCTAAGGATGTATATCTAGTCAAATAGAAATTCACAGGTATGGGCTGGGGATGTAGCTTAATGGTACAGCACTGGCCTAGCATGTACCAAGTTGTGGGCTTAATCCCCAGTACTGAAAGGAGAAGGGAGAAGAAGAGGGAGGAGGAAGAAGCGGAGGAGAGGGAGGAGGAGGAAGAGAAGGAAGAAGAGAAGGATGAGGAGGAAGAGGAAGAGGAGTAGGAGAAGGAGAAGAAAATACAAAGGAGCTTTGTGATTGGGTTAAATTCAAAGTATCATTGTTCTGTTTTTATAACTCTTTAGGCCTCTTTAATTAATTTTGTCTGCTTTTCTAAATTTACCCCTGTTACTCTTCCATCTTCTTCTCCTAAGGGACCACAGTTAGTTAGAAAGGGTTCATACGATGGCATAGGAGTCTTGCTGGTCATCGGGGTATATCCCATCCAGACAGGAGGGGAGGAGACTCAAACTCTGAGATGGCTGAAGGTTCACAAATCCTGAACTCCTCAATAGGGTCATCCCTGAGTACAGGGCAAGAGATGTCACCACAGCAGCCAGGACAGCTACGGGACAGCCCACCACCTGAGCTCCTGTGCCAGAGCTGGCACCGTGAAGTGGAAGGAAAATGCCAACTCTTTGTGAGATATGAAGAAAGGAGGCAACTGTTTGGGAAAAACCTGGAGATGTCTGGAAAATTCGATACAATTTACTATGCCTGTATAGAGGCCTCCTGTGTTCTAAGAGATAGCAAGTAAAATTGGGTTCTCCTCAACAACCTTACAGAGGAGCGTGGCTAACATTGCCCATACTTTGAGGCTGGCTGGGACAAACACATGGCACATGAAGAGATGCTAGACAGACCTCACCTCAGTCCCAGCTGCCCCTGTGGCGCCTGACTCACCTTGAGCAGCGTGGCACTCTCTGAGCATCAATCTTCTCCTCAGTTCAGTGGAGATAATTGTACCTAGAGTGTACGATGAGTGTTGGAATAAGAAAGTGTGGGAACTGTGCCCAGCATGTGGTACAAGTTCTGTGAACAGGCATTGCTCATATTAGAGAAAATAGACAAGTAAAATCAATGCAGTTGATTGTTTGGAGTTTGAGCCAATCCCAGCTGGAAAACTCAGACATTAGGGGTGTGAGTCTTTGAACTCTGAAGATTTGGGTGTGAGGAAGTGACGTCCAGGGAGTTTGCTGGGAGGCTTGCTACATTGCTGGGTCTATCCTAAAACCTGCGATCCACCTGTCTCAGTCTCCTGAGTATTGGGATTACAAGTATTCACCACTATGCCCATCATAGGCTCTTATTTTCTTAGATCTATGGGTCTTTGTGAGAAGACTTTCAAGGCACAAATGAGGATTAGAAGTATATAATGCTGTCTAGAGGCTGGGCAAATTGCAAAGGACCTTGGGTGCCATACTGGGAGGGGTAACCTTCCTTCTGAAGGAGACTGAGTTTGAGGGCCTGGCGGTGGTGCCTTGGGACCATCACACTGGCAGATGGAATTCTGGGAGCTGTGATGGCGCTAGCAAGAGCCAGGAGGAAAGGAGAGAGGTGCATGTCAAGGGAAGGGACAGAAGCAAGGGGAGAGAGAGAGGATGGCTTCTACCTTGTGGAGTTCAGTGCATTAGAAAAGTCAGGGCCAGAGAAGCAGGACCAGCAGGAAGAGGAGCAATCTGCATTTACACCAGTCAAGTCTGAGATAATAGAAGGATGTTCATACCCAGGCACTCTCTTGCCGACAGCTGGAGGGGTGAGCCTGGAACTCTCAGATAGGCTGATGACTGTGAGGCAGTGTAGGAGCTGACTTCATTAAGTAAGACTTGAATGTGGTGGGGGCGGGGGATGCAAATCTCTTACGGAGAAAGGGCAAGAAGAACAGAGCCAGACACCCCTAAAGACCAGTGAGAAATGATTCCAGGGAGGAGACCAAGAAAGAACAATTTCAAAGGACTGAAGAGAGAAGGGTTTCAAGGACTATGGAACCCATGGCCAGAAACTGTGCTGGCAAAGTGACTGAAGAAGGGACCATTTACTTAGACTGGGGGAGAGGCACTGGTGTCTTTGGTGATAGGAAAAGAACCGAGACTGTGAGCACTGGGAGCCACGGTGGAAATGGAGAGGAGGAAGGGGAAGAAAGGGGGGAGGCATTCTACAAGACGTGCAGAAGAAGAGAGGAACTCGGGCTGGGAGCTTGACAGTCAAGTTTTCATTAAGACTTGGCATTTTAACCCAGGTGTGGTGGCACTCACTTGTAATCTCAGCACTTAGGAAGCTGAGACTGAAGAATGGAAGGTTCAAGGCCAGCCTTAGCAATTTAGGCCCTCAGCAACTTACTGAGACTCTGTATGAAATAAGAAAAAGAAAAAAAAAAAAAGGCCTGGGGGTAGCTCTGAGATAGAATGCCTCTGGGTTTAATCCCAAGTGCCAGAAAAGAAAAAAAAATTGGCATTTTATACAAATGTGTAGAGGAGGGAACCAGGGAGATTGAGAGAGAGAGAGAGAGAGAGAGAGAGAGAGAGAGAGAGAGAGAGAGAGAGAGAGAGGCAGGCTGAAGACGTGAGAAAGAAAGAATTTATAGACGAAAGAAGAGATGGACAGGAGTCTCAGGAAGAGGGCTCTCAGAAGCACTTCGTCCAAGCCTGCCATCTGGCCGTGGAGAGCAAGCAGCATGCAGTGGGCCCACGTCAGTGATGTCCTTGCGTCCAGCTGGAGGGCCCACTACTGACGTCATCACCAGTGATTTTTTCCTAAAGGGGAATTTCACGTCCATGGAATCCGTTAGGGACCCTACACGGGCTATTTCAAAACCTCTTTGCTTTCTCACAAAGCAAAACAGGTGAAAACAGGTGACGACTGTCCCACACATGCCTGAAAGTGGGTATGGCTGTGACAGATGCTGAGCTGTGGCAGGCCCTGCATTTTAGATTCCCAGGAGGTAAAAGGTCACATGTGTGCACATACAATAGCCTAGCTTTTCAAGGCCAGGGGAGTCCACCCCACCCTGCCCATGCAAGCAAAGACAATGTTACTAGGTTACTTTTAAAGAAGGTTCTTTTATCTCCATTTATATTAGCAGCAGTGCAGTGTGTGTGTGTGTGTGTGTGTGTGTGTGTGTGTGTGTGTGTGTAAATTCTAATGACCTTCCAGAAGGTCTGCAGTTGCACTGTTCTTTTTACATTTTTATAGACTTGAAACTTTTTGTATATCTTAATTATACAAGTAATTCATGAATACATGTATTTTTGTCTCCAGGTCCCTACCCAACCTTTTTCCTTCCCAAGGGAAATGTACATACATATTCAAATATGTAATTATATTTTGTTAGTTTTTTTCCATAAAAATTTTAGATACTCTTCTTCACCTCGCTTTTTCAACTTAGCCGTAGATCTTAGAGACCTTTCTCTATCAGTGCACTCGAGTCCACCTAAATTATTCTGAAATGATGCATAACACCTTCTATCCAGTGGATGACGCATGGTTCATTTAACCACTTTCCTGAAGATGGAAATGCAGGTTGTTCCTATGGGATCATATTTGCAAAATGCCAGTCCCCGTGCTTCTGTCCCTAGCCCGCTTAAAATGCTGCGCCGTTGCTGGGAAGGCTCCCCTTCCAGCGAAGTCTACCGTTCACAGACTGCATGTACCGCCACGCTTTTTTTTTTTTTTTTTTTATTGGTGCACTGTATTCATACATCATAGTAGGATACATACTTTTGTAGACATACATGCACACTTTTCCCAGTCAGCCCCCACCCGATCCCCACCCCATTCTCTCCCTATCCCTCCCTCCCATGCTTGGCTTAGTAGTTGACATCTAGTATTACAGCAATTTATCCAAAATTAAAAATGATAATCTCACATAACAGTTTCATTTGTCTGATACCAAGCTTTTGATGACTTAAAGATAACATTTCAATATTTCTTTTTGCTTTCTTTCTTATCAGAGAATTTTTTTTTCTATTTTTTTAGGTGAAACTATCATATATTTATATATTTATTTTTCAGAAAAAAATCTATCCTAATATGGAATATGGATTCTAGATACCCAAAACGATCTTGAAAAAGAACAAAGCTAGAAGATATATATTTTCTGATTTCAAACCATATAAAGCTACAATAATTGAAACAGTGTAGTACTGTTCTAAAGGCAGACATATAAACCATTGGAGTTAAATACAAGCCTAGAGCTAAATTCTTCCCTATATTTTCAAGTTATTTTTGACAAGGTTTCCACGAACATTTGGTGGTGGAAATAATAATCTTTTAACTAAATATTGTTGAAAAATAATAATTACATGGAAAAGAATAAAATTGGACCCTTACCTAATCCCATATACAAGTATTAACTCAAAATAGATAAAAGACCTAAATATAAATCTTAATACTATAAACTTTTAGAAGAAAATATGGGTCATAAAACCTCACAACATTGAAATTGGCAGTGATTTCTTAGATATGATTTCAATGGCACAGGCAACAGAAGAGTATACAAACTCCCTAAAAAAATAAAAAATATTGTATTTCCAAAGACAATGTAAACAGAGTTAAAAGTTACTGATAGAATTGGATAAAATATTTCCAAATGTTATATCTCAAGGTATATTAGTATTCCAGCTAGAAATCCTAAAAATAGCAACAATAAAAGCAAACAATACAATTTAGAGATAGGTAAAAGACTAACATAAATAATGAATCTCCACAGATAACCAATCTTAGTTGTCTGTTGGATGGAAAATCTCGTTTCTCTAGTTCTGGAGTGTGTTACCTATTTCTTCTTTGTAGTTAATCTCTTTGAGTATTTTCTCTAGCGCTGGTTTTGAAGACATAAATTCCTTCAGTTTCTGTTTGTCATGGAAGCTTCTTATTTCTCCATTTAATTTGATAGAAAGTTTTGCTGGGTAGGAAATTTTTGGCTGGAAGTTGTTTTCTTTCAGAGTTTGGAATATGTTACTCCAAGCCCTTCTGGCTCTCATAACTTGTTTTGGGAAGTCTGGAGTGATTCTAATTGGTTTGCCTCTGAATGTCACTTGGCCCTTTGCTTTTGTTGCCTTTAAGATTCTCTGCTTGGCTTCCACATTGGTCATTTTGACAATTATGTGGCGTGGGGATCCTCTTCTCCGATCCTGTCTTGGCTTGCTGTAGCCGTCCTGTGAATTCGCCGGTGCCGCCAGCAGTATGGCGCTGCTGCTGCGTCTGCCGCATCCTCCGGCGTGAGGCCAGTTATCTCCTCTGTGGCTCTGTTCTCAGTCCGCTTTCTCTCTGGAGCCTGGTGATTTTTTGTTTCACTGGTGATGGTGTTTTCTGGCTATGAAAGGCGCTGATTTTGTGGTAATGGAGATTTGTTGTTAGCAGGGCTCTTAAGCCCCACTTTTCTCGGTCGCCATCTTCCCGGAAGTCCCACCACGCTTTTTTGGTACTTGGTTTTTGCATTTTTGGTAACTAGTGAAAGGAAAGGGAGGAAGGATGCCTGGTGTGTGTGGTTTAGCAAAGAGTGTGTTAGGAGCATTTAAGTTTCTTGAGGAAGGAATCTCTTCTTAAACTGCAACCAAGAAGAAAGCTGGAGATAGCCGGTGGGTCACTACCCTTTGAGAGTTCCGTGAGAGTGGTATGACCCTTATTATAAACCCAAGGAGGCCCACGCCTCCTGCCTGGTCTCTCTGGTGAGTCCTTGGAAAGGGTTTCTTTATCCAGGGACCTTGGGCTCTGCTTCTAATATTTTGGAAGCCCCTGCTTCCAGTGTGTTGGTTCTTTAAATGGGTCATGTTTCAAGGATGCTGTTGCTTTTTCCCAAGTTACCAAGTTACTGTTCACACAGGGACTTTTGGTCAAGCTGATTTAGAGGTAAGCCTGTTCTAACTAACTCACTGCTAACTAACTACACACACACACACACACACACACACACACATTTTCAGTACTGGGGATGGCACCCAGGGGCATTCTACCTCCAAGTTACACTCCCAGCCCTATTTTTTAGTCTTTACTTTTGAAACAGGTGTCACTGAGTTGCAGAGGTCCTCGCTAAGTAGCTGAGGCTGTCTGCTAACCGCCATCCTCTGGGCTCTGCCTCTTGAATGCTGGGATTACAACCGTACGCCGCCTACCTGGCAAATTCTTTTTTTTTTTTTTTTTTTTGGTGGTACTGGGGTTCCTGGAAACCCTTCTACCTCCGGGCTACACTCCCAGACCTATTTTCATACTTTTTTAAATTTGGAAACAGGGTCTCTTAAGCCAGCACAGCTGGCTTCGAACCTGTGCACGGGGATTACAAGCATGTGCCACCACGCCTGGCCTGGCACATTCTAACAATATTTTAAGTTTGAGTATTAGTTGGTGGTAGGCATCCTTTCCCACCACTGCCCCTGGGAATTTCTTGCTGGTCAACTGTTTCCCAGGTAGTTGTTAAATGCCCTTTTCCCTCCTACTTTTCCTCTCCTTTTACATTTTTCTGCAGAGGATTGTGTCCATCTTTGTTTCTATGTGTTCTCTAAGAATGTTACCCTCGGCCTCCTTTTTTTCACAGAAAAGGTCTTGAGCCAGGAACAGTGTACCTGTAATCCCAGAACTTGGGAAGCGGATAGAGAAGGATTATAGGTTTGAGGACAGCCCCAGAAACATAGCAAGACTCTCAGCAAGGTAGCAAGACTCTCATTCGAAACAAAAAGGAAAACCGGGCGTGGTGGCGCACGCTTGTAATCCCTGCATTTGGGAGGCGGAGACCAGAGGATTGTGGTTCACGGACAGCCTCAGCTACTTAGTGAGGCCCTCTGCAACTCTGTGAGACCCGGTTTCAAAAAAAAGAATAAAAAATAGGGCAGGGGTTGTAGCTTGGAGGTAGAATGCCCCTGGGTTCCATCCCTAGATCTGGGGGAAGAAAAAGGAAAAAGGGCTGGAGGTGTAGGTTGAAGGTAGATTGCCTCTTGGTTTAATCCCTAGTAACACACACACACACACACACACACACACACACACACAAGTTTTGAGAAATTACTTACTGATCAAAGACTTTCCCATCCTTCACAGAAGCTCTGATGCTAGTAATTAGGATAACATTTTTCATACTCCAAATAGATATCTAGATTCTCCTGTGATGCCCAGCATGTTACAGAGCCCAGGTCAGTCTGGGAATACTCACAAGATATTTATGGATTGACCAGGTAGTAGACAGTACCATGGAAAAGACTGAATTGATGGATTGATTTGGAAGAGGGGCAAAAGAAATGTATGACATGTCACAGTTATATCCTATCCTAAAAAGAAAAAAAAAAAGAAAGAAAGAAGAAGACATTTTTAGGTGACTTGTAGAATATGATATCCTTCTCTTGGCCTAAGATAATAAGAGGCTGGATCCTCTGATTATTTCTCTATTCTGTAGGTCAGCCAACACCTAGCACTATTGCTAAGTTCCGCAGACTCTCCTAAAAAGCCTCAAAGGTGAATTCACATTGGAATTTGTTGGTTGACCTGCTTTTTAAAGTAAGGATTCTTTTCAGTCTGTGAACCAAGGACTGAACATCATGTGCAGATGTGAATGAAATTGTGGAACCTTAAAACTTTTGAGGAAGCCAGGAAACTGTGCTGAGCTTAATGTCCTTAGGAGAAGAAAAATAATTCTCTAGAAAACAGCCATAACTATTTTATTTTGATTATATAACCAGAAAAGTAATTGGTTTCTTATTTTCATTAACTATATAAAATAAAATACTTAACTAATTTTTAGAAAAATAAGTTATCTAAAAGCCAGTTCAATGTGCACATGCGCACTTACACACACATATTTGCCTGATAACTATTTATTGTCTAAACCTGTCTTGAGTGTTTTTCAAAAACCATTCTCTCCCAGTGGAAAACTTCCCTGATCAATTTGAACATTTAATGATTTTTTTAAAAAGTGAGATCAATATAAATAATCTCTCTTACAAACACACAACAGAGATTGTGAAGAATGTGCTGATTTGGCCACTGGGGTTCTTCTACCCGAGCAAATTTTATACTTTTAAAGTACTATCAGGACACAGGGCAGCCCTTGGGAGAGCTGCGAGGTAAGTGAGACCTTAAAGAAGGGAGTTGTATTATGTATTTGCATCAGGCATGGTGGTGCACATATATCATTCCAGTATTTGGTAGGCTGAGACAGGAGGATCACAGGTTCAAAGCTAGCCTCAGAAACTTAGTGAGGCCCTCAGCAACTTAGCAAGACTCTGTTTCAAAACAAAACAAAAGAAAACAAAAAAAAATGCACTAGGGGTGTAGCACAGAGGCAAAATGCTTCTGGGTTCAATCCCCAGCATTAAAAAAATTTATATGTTTGGATGAATTTTACATATGAAAATAATTTTTTAGAGTCAACGTTGACTTTTTTGTCAAGTATCTGCATCCCTTTACTATTTGTTTGGAACTCTTCATCATATTAATCTTGGTGAAAGCATATATCTATCAGATTAAGTTATGGCCTGGTAACAAATAACCCCTCACAAACATTTGATTCTGGCTAATACTGCATGCCTTTTGTGAATGGACTAGGCCTCTGCTCAAGACCATCTTCAGTTCTAGGATACAGGTGGATGTCATTGCTATTCTCTAGGCAGGGGGAAAATATGTGGCAAAGTACATACTGGTTCTTAATGCTTCTACTTGAAAGTGGTGTACATCATTTCTGGTCATATTTTATTAGGCAAAACAAATGGACATCAAACTTGATGTCAGAGAGACAGGGTAGTATAATCCTTAACCCCTGTGAGGGGCAGTGGATATTTGGGAGCAAAAATATAGTTATTATAGCAGAATCCTCCTTCTTACTATGAGATGACAAAGGCTACCTTGGCAGGGATGACCTAGGATTGGCCACTTGACTCCATGAACTGAGAGTGGGCTGTGCTGATAATCAAGATAAGTCACTCTGGGTTCCTAGGGTGCAGTGTCTAGTGCAGTGTCTAAGGACATAGCCAGGTCCTCGCTGGACTAGTTTTGCAATATGATTTTGGTTGTTGTTTGTTTACTTTTTGGTCTCTCTTGTTCCTGCCTGCTTCATAGGCTTAGTTAAGCCCCTCTTAACAAGTCTATGAGCTTCCCAGTGCTATCTCCTCTGTCCTTTCTGTCTAAGTGAGGCAGAGTAGTTCTATGTCACTATCAACTAAGAACCTGATGGATAAGAGTAAGGCTTTGAGCCAACCCAAACACATCTTCAGCACAAATTCTGACTGTTGCCCACGGTCTTGTTACCCCTGCATAAAGTGTAGGAAATTACCTGCAGTTTATACTCAAAGACATTGGCTAGGGAAGAGGAGAGGTGCCGGGTTGAGTCTTGGCTTCTGTGTCCTCATCAAATTGAGAGGCATTCATTAAACACACACACACACACACACACACACACACACACACACACACTCACTCACTCTCAGATTTTCTTTTTTAGCAGGTAGAGGCCCGGGGGATCCTCATTTGGAAAGTGTAAACACTGCAGTGAGGTTCCCTTAGGGTAACTATGTGTTCTGGTTTGCTCAGGACAGTCCCAGGTAACTACTCTTGTGGACCTGTTAATGCCTATCAATTATTTTTAGTGCTCTACAATGTGTCCTGGCATAGACAATAAATTTTATGGTTGCTCCAGCTATAATGGAAATGGTCCCGGACCAGAAGTCAGAAGATCTGCACTTTAATCACAACTCCCAGCATTGATTTGTGGAGTGACCTTAGGCTAATCCAATAAACTTTGCGTACCTCAGCTTCCTCATCTAAAAACTAGAGGGGTTTATTTAGATCAGTAGTTGATGAATTGTGTTCCAATTTGCAAGGAGGTATCTCAAAGCCCTCCCTCCACCGGAAGAAAGAGGAGGCCACAGGATGGAGGACTTGACAGTCCCAGGGGATGGCTGTTTCTATTTGCTTTGATCCTTGCGGTACCAAACCTAACATCTTGTTTGGAAAAAAAGTGTCTCTACTATAAGTAATAAACACACTTCTGAAAATCATTGGTCTGGGTAGTTTCTCAGGACCCAGAAAATCTAGGTTCCTAATACTTGCTCTATACTGCTATAACTTCAGAGTCGGGACAATAATAGGGATCTCTAAGAAGCTGGGAGAGGGGTCGTCTTCATCTCAGCTCTTCTCCTCTTCCAGGGGACAAGTGCTAACCTCCACATTCTGCCACTCAACAAGTTTTATAACATGATGCCCATATTTATGTATTTATTTCAATTCTTTTTAATCCACCTTTATCCTTCAATCCACTTTTCCATCTTGCTCCCGACTCATTTGGTCCTCTCCCATAGCCCAGCCTCATCTTGTTGGTGCCCATCTTCTCTAGGGTCACCCTCAGAGTGCAGTCTAAGTCCCACCTCCTCTGAGAGGCCCCCCTCATCCACCTCAGCCCTAGGGTAGTCCTCCAACCTCCATCCGAGCTTTGGCACCATGTCTGGAGGTGGTAAGGGTCATGCTGTGTGTGTGGCTATCTTTCAGTTCTAGATGTGTGATTCTCCTCTGTGCTTCTAGAGTGGGACTGTGCCAGCCCGCTCCTCCCTTCCCAGCTGGCTCCCTGGCATACGTTGCCAGTGGTGGCAATTCCACAGAGATAAAGAGGAGGGAAGAGAGAGAAGGGTCTTGCTTCTCCAGGCACACCTGTGATTCCAGGCACCGTCACTCAGGCAGAAGTTGGCTCTCCCTCAGGCTGCTCTTCCCATTTCCTGAACCAGCATCATCTCAACTCAGAGGTGCAGGCTGTGGCCAACAAGCATGCTTTCCTCAGGAAACTGAGTCCTGGTTCTTTGGAGGCCCTTCCTGAAGCTCCTCCTCTCCCAGGTAGTGCTGGCGCCCTGGTCTGAGCCTCAGCTCTGTGGAGCACTTCACCCTTGTTCCTGTGGTGCTCAGAGTTTGCAAGGGCGTCTCCTCCTCAGAGCGCTCGCCCCAGCTCCACAGGGCCTCTTCTTCTCCAAACTTCTCAGTTTCTCAGACCTAACCTCGTCTTCCATCCACAAGTCCTCGGCTTATAGCTGCTTTTGAACTTAGCACCAGTTTTCCCTCAGTGTTATTTCCCTTTTCAAGCTTCCAGCGCCTGCTTAAGCATTTCCTATATTGAGTTCTCTCTGTTAAGATACCTACTGAAGTTTCTCTGCTCCAGGTTGGACTCAGTCTACCTCAAAGAGTCACTTGCCATGGTGGGCATATTTTAGTTTATTTCTCAGCTGTGTTAGAAACGTCTTTATTTCGCTCCCAGCCACACCTCGAGGAAATCAACATAAACTTGCTTGCTGATTGATGAAGGTGCAAGAGACATGGCCAGGAGGAAGGCCGGAGAGTGAAAAGAGCAAAACTTCTTTCAGACACACAGATCTGGGCTCACAGTCCAGTGGGGTTATGTCTTTGGGTCTCAATTTTCTCACCTTTAAAGCAGAGAATGGTGATGGTATATGATCTGGTGTTCTGTTTGCAGAGAGCCATGGACATGGTACAGACCTGCCCCTCTATCCCTCTGAGCACTGGAGAGTCTGTAACTTCTGCATCTGCTAGGGAGGCAGTCGTCTCTGGGTGCTTCTGTGCCCTTTGGATATCTGTAGAGAAGACGGCATTCCTCCTAACTGTGGGGCTGGATGAGGAGTAAGGATTTAGATGAGTCACAAGTGGCCTTCCTCTCATTCTCTATCATGATTCTTTCCTCTTTTTAAACACATGTACATACCCCTCTATCTTGACCCTTCTTCCCAATTTAACATGATTTTTTTCCCTTTTGACACTGAACTTCTTACTAAAGCTCACACTCTCCTAATCCATGAGCCTCTGTAGACCAGAGGATCAACTTCTTTATTATCCATCTCTCTTATATATAGACTCCTCTCTCTTTCTCTCTCTCTCTCTCTCTCTCTCTCTCTCTCTCTCTCTCTCTCTCCTCCCTCCCTCCCTCCCTCTTTCTCTCTCTCTTCATGTCTATCTATTTTCTTCCAAACTGGCCAACCCCCCTTATATCTCACAGTCCAAAACCTGGATAAAGCCAGTTTTCTGTTTTGTTTTGAGTTGGGTCTTGCTATGTTGCCCCAGAGGGCACAAACCAACCCACCATGGTTTGCTCATGTAGGGAATGCAGGTGAAGCAGTTTTAACCAGCAGCAAAAACTGGGCTTAGTGGGCACTGTGGCATTTATGTCCAGGACATGTTCTGTTTACTCTGAGTTATTGACAACTTCCCTAGTCACCAAATCCAAAGGAGCCTTCTCAACTTCCATCTGACATCTCTGGAGTGTTGACTCTGGGTGACCACCCGCTCTGGCACTGACCCTGTGTGCCCCTCACCTCCGTGGGAGCCTGCTTCTCTCTTTGCCCCTAGTGCTGACCCCCCCCCCCACTAGTCTGTCTTCCCCACTCACCATTTGAAGGAGCGGCTGGTCCAGGAACTGTTATATAAGTATACCAAACAGTTCCTTATATAGAAATCCCTGTTCCCCAATAGCACTTCAGCCTTGTGTGTTTGGGGAAGGATCTGGAGGAGTAGGTGGAGATTTGGAGGTTCTGTGTAGCAGTCGTAGGGTATTGATGGACTCCAGTGCAATTGTTAGGAAAGAGGACTCACTTCCTGTGCTAGAAAGAAAGATTCTTGATTATTCATTTCGCTACAGCTCCTCCTTATCCCTCCCTGTCACCATTTTTAAAAGTGTTCTCCAAGTCACATATGTCAAATGATGGCTCTCCACTAACTCCAGGCCAGTCCTGTCAATAGTCACTGGTGGCACTGTCTGTCATAAAGTCTTGTGACCACCCCTTCAGGCTCCCTTCAAATTGCACTGCTGGAAATATGACAAATAATATTTATACCTTCAGCTGAACTTAAGTCAGTGGGCTTCCTCCACAGGGTTTTATTTTATGCTTCATCATTTGATATGAAGGGTTCTGTCCTCTTATGGACATTCATATATATATATATATATATATATATATATATATATATATATATATATATATAGTGGTAGATGTCTCATTTAGAGTTCTGGGGTGAAAGGTGATTTTCCCCTAAAGTCAGACTGCCATAGTTCCTAATTATATTTTCTATTTTTATTAGTATACAGTAAAATTGACTTTTTCGATGTGAACTGTTATATGAAATTTCACATAAATACAGGTTTTTGTTACCACTACCAACAGGATATAGTGTGATTTCACCATCCCCCAAATTTCCACCTGCTAGCTGTCTGCAGTCAAACCTGCCTCAAACCATGGTAACCCCATACCTCTTATCTACCATTATGGTTGTGTCTTCTAGAGAATGTCTTATAAATAGGGTGTGATCTACAGGTTGTAGGTCACACACCTACACATGTAGATATATACATATGTACATATACATATGTAGATGTGTAGTCTACAGCCTCACATCTACATATGCGGAAAACACCATCAGACAATGTAAATTTTTTTTTTTTTTTTTTTTTTTGCTTTCAAACCATTCAAAAATCAACAAAAGAAAAAGTACTTGTTATATTTTTCCATGCACTCATCATTTCTGTTCTTCGGTCTTTCTTGAGGTTCCAACTTTCCTTTCTTAAGAGTTTGCTTTAGCTGCTTTTCTGGAATATGTATATTTGGGGGGAAATAGAATTCTCTCATCTGGGCATGTCTTTAATTTACCATTACTCTTGAAGAATATTTTTCCTGGATTTAGAATTCCGAGTTGACAGTTTTTTTCTTCAGCACTTTTAAAATGTTCTACTTCCTTCTAGCTTTTTGGTTTCTGATGGAAAAACATAGAAATTCCAATGTTCCCTATAAGCAAGGCATACTTTTTCTCAGGGTCTTTTTCTTTTGGAGATTTTCTTCTTTGTCTGAGGAATCTCAGTAGTTGGAGTATGCCTTGTCTGAGTATACATGTCTGTTTGGATTTCCTGAGCCTTTTGGATCTGTAGGTTTGTGTCTTTTGCTAAATTTAAGAAGTTTTCACTATTATTTCTTCAAATGCTTTTTTTACAATGGGAATTCAACTGAAGGGCATTCTACCTTTGAGCTACACACCAGCCCCCCTTTAAGGGAAACAGAGGCTTGATAAGTTGCTGAGGCTGGACTCAAACCTGCCATCCTCCTGTCTCAGCCTCCTAAGTTCCAGGATTACAAGCATTTACTACCATGCTCAGCTTCAAATGCTTTTTGTCCACTGAATTCTTTCTTCTCTAGAACTTCAGTAACACACATTGAGGTGTTTTGTTATTGTCCCGTTTATCTCTGAGGCACTGTTCAGTTGTGTTCTCTAATTGTTCAGCCCCCACCCCCCCGAAGGAGCAAGGATTCAGAAGTTTTAAGATTGTGGACTCGGCCAACACATTCATCACAGCCCTTTGAGAAATCGATCATTTCTGTTGCCCCATCATCTCCAGGTTTACTGACACCTCTCTCATCTCCATTTTGTTACTGACCTGATCCAGTGCATTATTTATTTATCTTATTTTTCAGGTCTAAACTTTCTCTTTGGTATTTTATGTCTTCTATTTATTTTTAGCTTTCCACTTATATCAACAATATTTTTTAATGTTAGATCATTTAAACAAGACTTGCTCCACAAGTCTTTTATCCCATTAAGATGTATGACCACAATGCACCAATTAAAAAAAAAAAAAAAAGACTTGCCTCTAAGCCTTTTTTTCAGGCAAATTAACACATTTAATCATCTCAGTATTGGCATCTGCTGATTATCTTTATCCAGGTAAAAGGAGATTTTCCTTGTTCTTCATAAACTGAAAATTTTTGGACTGTTAATCGGGGTATTTTGAATACTACATTGTACTAGCTATCTAGTGCTATATTACAAATCACTCCAAAATATAGTTGCTTGAAGCAACAACATTTGTTATCCCACAGTTTTGTTAGTTTGGGCCTAGCTGGATTCTCTGCTTTAGGGTTTCTCAAGGAAGTGTGATGAACGTGTTGGCCGAGCCCACGATCTTATCTGAAGGCTCAATTCAGAAAACTTCTGAACCCTCGCTCCTTCAGGGATGCTTAGCGTTCCTCCTGGGCTGGCTGTTGTGCAGAGGAGGGCCTCAGCTCCCCTCTGGCTGGTGATTGGTGTCTACCCTCTGTTCTTTGCGACGTGAACTTCTCCCACAGAGCAGCTTGCTTCATCAAAGAGCCTAAGTTGAGAAGGCAGAATGTGAGAGCACTGAACACAGAGCACTGAGGCAGTCAAGATAGCAGAGATCCACTGGGTAGAGTAGAGAGAGGTACAGTGTGTTAGCCAGACAGGAGTCATAGGGCTTTTTAACCCAGGCATGAGAGTGGTATCTCATTACTTTTATCATAGTATGGTTGTAAAAAGTAAGTTAAGTATAGCCCACATTCAAGTGGAGGGGGTCACACAAAGGTGTGAACACTGCCATGTGGGTTTCTTTGGGGCTATTGTTATAGTTTTGTTCCCAAAGGCTCATGTATTGAAGGCTTGGTTCCGAGCTGGTGGTGGGTGCTCTTTAGGAAATGGGGCCTGGTTTGGGAAAGTAGGCAACTGAAGGAGTGTCCTTGAAAGACACATTTTTTTTTTTTTTTTGACGGGTCTGGGGATGGAACCCAGGGGCATTTGACCTCTGAGCTACACCCTCTGCCCTATTTTTTATTCTCTATTTTGAAACAGGGTCTCACTGAGTTGCAGAGGGCCTCACTAAGTAGCTGAGGCTGTCCGCGAACCGCGATCCTCCAGGTCTCAGCCTCCCGAATACTGGGATTACAAGCGTGTGCCACTACGCCCAGCTAGGACACATTTTGTTCCTTTGCTCTCTCTTCCTTCCACCCTCGTCGCCCATGAGGTAAGCCGCTGTGCCCACCACACGCTCCCCCCCACCCCCGCCATGTCGTTCTGCCTCACCGAGGGCTCAGAAGCAATGGGCCAAGTGATCACGGATTGGAACCTATGAAGCCGTGAGCCCAAATAAAACCGCCCTCTTTTTGAGTTGTCTGTCAGGCATATTGCCACAGTGTTCGATAAAGAATTGTCTTCTGGTGGAAACGACCCAAATGTCTATCAACAGATAGATGGGTAAACAAAGACACACTATGGAATATTGTTCAGCTTTAAAAAAGAAATGAATTATGACATATGCTACACTGTGGATGAACCTTGAAGACATCATGCAAAGTGATATAAACCCAACACGGAACAAATACTGAATGATTCTACTTTATGAGGTGCCTAGAGATGTCATATTCATGGAGACAGAAGTACAGATGAATGGATTACAAAACTGTGGGATATGTACACAATGGAATTTGACTCAGCCATAAAGAAAAACACAATTACATCATTTACAGGGAAATGGATGGAACTGGAAGACGTAAAATAAGATTAGTCAGTCACAAAAAATAAGAAGTCGGATGCTTTCCCTAATATGAGAAAGCTAGGGAGAAATGGGTAACAGGAGGAACTCTAGATGAAGAAGGAGATCCTATAGAGGAGCAAATAAGGTGACCTGAGAATGCGAGGAGGGGAGAGGGAAACTCTCTAAAGTACATGATGTATTTAAACAAACATATCAAAGTCAATCACTAAGCCAAGCATGGGAAGGAGGGAGGGGGAGGGAATGGAGCTGGAATGGGGGGGATGGTGAGGAGACAGGAGAACGAGGAGTTAGTGTTTAAGGTACAGAATTTTAGTTGAGGAAAATGAAACAGTTCTAGAGATGGATGGTGGTGATGGTCGCACAACAATGGGAATGTGTTTAATGCTGCAGAACTGTGCACTTCAGGGTGGCTGAAACGGCAAATGTTATGTTATACATATTTAACCCTAAGAAAAAGGCGACAGTGATGACAAAGTCTTACTTCAATTCTGTGGATGCTGGGCATGCTGGCCACACTTGTAATCCCAGTACTTGGGAGGCTGAAACAGGAGGATCACAGGTCACGGCCAGCCTCAGCAACTATATGAGGCTCTCCATAACTTGGTGAAATCCTGCTTTAAGATAAAATAAAGTAGGGTTAGGAGAGTAGCTCAGAAATAGAATCCCCTGGGTTCAACCCCCAGTACCACACACAAAAAATAAATAAATAAACAAGCAAATCTTTTAAAAAAGATTGATAGGATTTTTAGCAAGCATTTGACTGAAAGGGGTTTAGGCTGCAAATTCCAAACAGCCTTCTGTGGGCCATAGTTCCAGTGTTGCTGCAGTTCCCAAAGCCTTGGTAGCATTGTTTAGATCTGTCCCACCTGTGGACCACCTGGTAATTAGTTGGGACTTGGCCTGTGGTCCATCCCAGACCAAGTCTATGCTGTGTAATCAGCCCCATGTGTGTGCACCTTAGGTTGAACCCAGGACTTCCCAACTTTAAGGGGTCGCTTTCTTAAGTATTCCCATCTCCATGTGTCCACAGAACTCTGATGCTTGGCCTTTTTTGTGTGTGTGGTACTGGGGATGGAACCCATGGTAATTCTACCTCCAAGCTACACCCCCAGACCTATTTTTTATTCTTTATTTTGAAACAGGGTCTCATTGAGTTGCAAAGGGCCTCACTAAGTAGCTGAGCTGTCTGCGAACCTTGATCCTCCTGTTTTAGCCTCCCGAATGCTGGGATTACAAGCGTGCACCACCATTCCAGGTTTATTTGGCCTGTTTTTAATGCTGTGGCCAAAAAGCTGGTGCCTTGTCCCACATTCTTTCTGGGCCCGCTTGCTTCCAAGGCCCAGCTGTGGGAGGATTTATGGAGATAGGTAGCAAAAGTGCTTCCCTCACTCCTGTGACCAGGCCCCCCAGTGGGGCGGAAGCTGGCCTTCTGCAGGGTTTGGGCCACTGCAGGTCCCAAGCGCTGCCACTCCACTCTCTCCACAGGATTGAGGCAGGCCCAAGAAAGCAGAGTAGAAAGAAGAACGAGGCATTTCTTCTGTTCTTGCTGAAGCTGCGTCCCTACTCCGGCACTGGAGGGCTTCTAGAAGGCTCTCTGGTTATGCCCTGATGCTCACGGATGGAGTTAGGGTCCAGTGAGTTCAGGCCAGGGCACAGTGGAGGGAAAAGTGGCTGCGTTGCAGTGGTATGCTGGCCTCTGGTCTTCCTCCTCAAAGCCTCTGCCACCATTCACTTCCCAGAGCCCTCGCATGGCTGCTCCAGGTGGTCAGTCTGTCCAGCCCTCAGACCTGCTTTTGGGTGGGAAGAGGCAACCCTTCTACTCTGCCCAGAAATCTACTTTGCATAATCCTAAAGCTGGCTCTGATGTTAAGGCTTAATAAAGGGATCCTTTTATCCCTCCTGACCTGCCCCCATTCACTCGCCCATTTATTTCTTTTAAGAAGAATTGAACACCTACTGTGTGCCACAAACTACATGTAAGACAAATATCCCACTTTAAGGTGTTCAGAACGCAATTCCCATGTGAGACCCAGCTCCTGAATTTCACCTATATGCGGGCTTTGCCCCATCTCTGCTCACACTCACGGAGGTGTATGGGGAGAGGGTGGGTTTTGCTGTGTCCCTGAAGAAGCGATTCCTGTGCGAGCCTGAAACCATCCTGACTTCCCGTCTTGTGGGTTGAGGCAAAGGGCTCTGGAAAGAGTCAAACTTTCAAACACAGGGGTTTGTGGTTTTTGAAAGAACAGGAAGCATAAAAGCATAACATCTTGCAAGATTACTTTCTGCCGAAGACCAATGGATGCGACATCTGAAAATAATCAAATAAGTGTCTTGTTTTCAGCCTGCAAATAACTTTGTAAAAGTTTGGAAGAAAATTGAAAATTCTCCACTTAAGAAAAAAAAATTTCTTAAATTGAAGCATAGATCACGAGGAAGAACAAAGATGGAAAATTATGAGAGTGCTTTGAATTGTTAATAGCATTTATATTTGTAAAAATGAATCTCTCTAAAAACCTGGAAGTAGCCTAATAATTTTAAATCACCTCATATAGCACATGCCCCCAGACCTGATAACCTCCAAATTCAATCGCTTATAACTATTTCTTGGAGTGTTCCGAAAACTTGAAGTTGCTACGCGATGCACAGAACTCTGGATTTAAAATTATTGAAGCCCTCGATACATTTTTTCCCCTATCACTTCTCACATTTGGAAAGAAATCAAAATATAGTCTAGCCTCAGAGGAACAAAATATATTGAACTTCATATATATATATATATATATATATATATATATATATGAAGATGGTATCATCCAAGAAAACAAGAATTGAAGTGAACATTATAATGAGGAGACTGAGGAACAATCCAAGGTGACTTATGTGGCAGCTGTTGGCAGGAGAGGCAGCATCTACAGATGAGGTAAGTGGACTTAGGGCAGGTTGGTGGGGACACTCTGAGGCCACCGAGATGACAGTCATCAAACCCAGTTCAAGGAAGGAGGGACTGGGGTGGGAGTCAGTGGCCCTGGGCACAGAGATTCGGGGTGACTTGGAGTTCCCAATAGCATGTCATGCAAGTCAAATGCTGCTAATAGCCAGTGGGGAGGTGGACAGTTTATTTTTTCTCTCTCTCTTTTTTTCCCCTGGTACTAGGGATTGAACCCAGGGGCATTCTGCCTCTGAGCAACACCCCAACCTTATTTTATTTTTGTTTTGAAACAGGGTCTCACTAGGTAGATGAGAGCCTCACTATTTGCTGAGGCTGTGCTTGAAACTGCGATCCTCCTGTCTCAACTTTCCAAGTATTGGGATTATAGGAGTGCACCACCATGCCCAGCCAGACAATCTTTCTTGATGAATTTCTGTTTTGTTTTTTGTTTTCTCTTTTGGTGGTATTGAGGGTGGAACCCAGAGGCTTTCTACCTCCGGACTATACTCCCAGATCTATTTTATACCTTATTTAGAAACAGGGTCTCACTAAAGTTGCTGAGAGCCTCACTCAGTAACTGAGGCTGGCTTCGAACCTGTGCAATCCTCCTGTCTCAGCCTCCCAAGTGCGGGGATTTCAAGCGTGCGCCACCACGCCCGGCTGAATTTCTGGGTTTTTTTGGAGGGGGGGTGGTTTGGTGTTACTGGGGTTCCTGGAAGCCCTTCTACCTCCGGGCTACACTCCCAGACTTATTTTATATTTGGAAACAGGGTCTCTTGAGCCAGCGTGGCTGGCTTCAAACCTGCGCGATCCTCCTGTCTCTGCCTCCCAAGTGCGGGGATTACAAGCGTGCGCCACCACGCCCAGCTTGAATTTCTGGTTTCTAATGATGCGTTTGAGCTTTATTTTTTACAGCTGTCCTTGTCTTGATCCTTTATGGTTTTCTCTCCAAGGTTTAATCGTTTCTAGTTATGTATCAGCATTTAAGCAGCCCATCAGGCAGCACAGGGCAGCTGACGGTTATAGCATTTGGGTCACCACTAATTCTAGTTCTCTGGAAGGACAAACACTCCCATGAAGAGTACAGCAAACTCTCCCTGTAGTCCTGGAATGTGGCACCGCGAGGTCAGGGCACAAGCTGGACATCTGACTGAAAGCCTTTTGCAAACAGCAGCTCGGCGAGGATCCCTGCCACTAGGCAAACGCTTGGAAAGTGCTAGCGCTGGCATCGCTGGGTCTGGGGTCAGCATGCTGAAACTGGGACTCATTACGCCCCCGCCATGCCAACTTGGTGCAATTAGCCTAACAGGGTAATTTTCCAAAACCATATGTTGATCTTTAGGAGAGGGAAGGCTTGATAGCTCTGTGCTCTGACTGGCATGGCTCAGCTTGGAGCACAGCTCTGTAAATCAAGATAACACAGGGCAGTCCACGATGCGGAGAAGTGGCCAGCCTGGACAGAGGCAGGAGACACAGCGGGGCTGTGTACTCACCTCAAAGAGCTATACTTTCCTTTTTTCTTTCTTTCTTTTCTTGCCAAGGGAAGTTTCCGAGAAGGGTCACAAGAGCACCACTGTGTGTAAGGCGGACTCCCCCACCCCCGCACCCCTGCCCTCTCACACACATAAAATCAATGGAAGGACCCAGAACACGATAAGTTATGTTGCAGGTCTGTGTGCCTGTATTCCCATTGGAGACCTATCAATGTGAACTAGCACTGTTGGGAAATCTCTTCAGCTACCCCTCTTAATCAATACCTCTGTTCATTATACATCTCTGATGAATATGGGTAATGATTGGGTGTCGGCGAGTCAGGTGACTAAAAATAACTGCGCCTTACTGAGGATCGATAGATTTTCCCCCCAGTATTACTTCAGGCAATTCAATATTCTCTGCCGCCCCCTCCCCAAGCCCCCGTCACGGCGGTCCTCTCTGGTCTCCATTGATAGATCAGCTTCGTTCTCCAAGCGGCTTTATTAAATTAGTAGCACTTAATCTACTGTCATATTGTCAACTGACACAGAGCAAAATAGCAGGCGGTGCGTCTTCCAGTGGCTCAGGAAAGCAAGTGGCCACAACCAGGGCAGTTCTGAGTAGCTTTGTGCCAAGCACTGTCTTCATGGATGCCTCTTTGCTAAACAAGAGGATTTTCATCATTTAAAAACACTTTAAACAACCTTAATTTTTTAAGAGAAGGAGTTGTTTGCAGGAGAATTCTTGCTAATTACAGATGTGTTATGACAGATGAAAAAATCATAATTATCCTTGAATTCCCTGCAGGAGCGTGTTAACACACCCATGACATTTAATAACCACATGCCTCGGTGGAGCCCGACTCCCCCAAAGGTGCTTAACCTTTCATTTCTTTGCCTTCACCCCCAAATCCATCTAAGGGGGCTCAGAGGAACCAAGGAAAGAGACCCTGTTGAGGCTTGGTGGCAGGTGCTACTGACGCCTTAGGAGGGACTCTCGGTCAGGGAATGTCTGCAGCCAGGGAGTCCTTACTGGGTCTGAGGGG
This sequence comes from Muscardinus avellanarius, assembly GCF_963383645.1. Lineage (NCBI taxonomy): Eukaryota > Metazoa > Chordata > Mammalia > Rodentia > Gliridae > Muscardinus > Muscardinus avellanarius. The sequence continues at coordinate 57,414,342 of NC_137799.1, read as the reverse complement.
TAGGAGCCGCCTGTCCAGAGGTCCAGGCCAGTGGGTTGCATAGAGTGTAGGCGGCTTATGGCCTGGATTCTAGGCCGGTGGAGATTGGAGAGGGAGGTGGTTCATGCCAGGGAGAGTTGGGCAAAACTGGTCCTGAATAATGAGAACAGAAAGCACAGAATCGGAGGGGAGACTCCAGCACAAGTCACAGTCCACGTTAGTCTAAGACTTAACTAGGATTGGCTTAAACACTGCAGTCAGAGCCTTCTGTGTACTTCTTCCCATTGTCCCTCAAGCAGGATGGTATGAGGAGGAAATGTCACACAATGTGACATCTTTCCATCTGCTCATTTTATTTCTTGATTATAGCAAGCACAATTTGCAGAAAACCACTGTCAAGAGACTATCAACTAAAAGACAAGCATTTAGTCTGAAGAAACAGTCATCATTGTGATGGCCGCTGGCCGTGCATTTGAAAAGGTGGGGAGGGAAGAAAATGTATTTGTGAGAAGCTGAAGTACAAAGATACCCAAGTTCTTTCTGTCCTCAAAAAGCATCGGGGCAAAGGGATTGGGGAAAGGGTTTCTAGAAAGGGAAAAAGCATCCCGAAAGAGATAGCTCTGGTGGGGAAACATGTGGGGCACATTTGTTGGGTTCCATTGGGACTGGCTTAGATTTTTGTCATCTGAGTCAAAGATGAGTTGGTCTTCCTAAGAAGTCTATTTGATAATATTATGTTCAGTTTGCTCTCAGGTAGCCAATAAATGCTCTTGGACAGGGTGAAGTACAGTTTGAGTTGGAGTGCATTTGTGTAGTTGTGTATATTTGTAAAGGTCTATGGGTTTCTTTGAATCAAAGACATAAGAAGTCAGTGACTGATAAATCTTTAATATAAAAATTGTACAAGAATTTTGATACAAATTACAAGAGGTATTTGGACAAAATATGAATAAAATTCCATTTACATCCCCAAACCCTTAATGCATTTTATGCAAAAGACATACTGTCGACAGTTATAGTACAGAAAATACACAAAGGAAATAGCAAATAAAAATTTTAATTACCTTATACTAATAATAAAAACAAAAAGAGAAACACAATGCAACAAAAATAAAGCCCTCAAAAAGTTCATACAGTATTCATGAAGTTACCGACATGATTATTAGGTCAGGTTGATGTGATCCGTCCCCATCCCTTGGTGCAGTCAGCTTTATAGCAGACTTTGATTCTGCTACAGGCTTTAGCAGAAGAGACTGGATTGTTGCAGAGAATGATAAAAATAATAAAAGGCCAAACCCCTAAACTGTGGGGAAGGCAGAGGACGTATCTGGGAAAGTTTTTCCTTTTCCTCAAGGTATTTCAATCCCCTCTGGCCATTTTCGCTGTCAAATATGCAGGTTAAGTCAAATGTTTTTGTTACTGGAGACAAAGTCATGGGCCTGGGGTGAGTAAGAAAGTTGTGTGTTCTCCCAGCTTGTGAGGGAGCTCGCTACATTTCACCAGACCCTTCCATGATCATAGTGAGAGAACAGAGAACTTTCTTTCCCAGAGCCATATCCTGTCCCCCGTCCAGCCTTCCAGGAAGCAGAAAAGCAGCAAGGGCTTCCTAGAACACACCAGGCAGCGTGTGAGGGAAGCAACGGAAAGGGCCCTCTCAGTACTGTTGAAGGGGCTGTGTGCTCAAGGGCCGGGTGGCCTCAGGCCAGAGTCTTCTCCCACTTTCTAAACCTTTCTCACACCTCTGGCATCTGCACACCCACACTGAGCGCCCCCTGCACTGGGAGGAAAATGGTGAGATTTTCTACAGGGCAGCTGAACCAAAGTTTGCTCAGGAAAGCAAGTGCACTATATATTATAACTCTTAGATAGTCGTATTGGGTTAATACATAATATTAGAACATTTCATTCACTTAATTCATGTTAGGTAAACCCTGGACAGGGTAGAACACACATATTTCCAAAGCAATCCAAACCAGGATGAAGGAGGGAGTGTTCGACCTTCTTGCTTCAGAACAGACTTATTTTTTAATGTTTGGAGGAGAGTAGGTGAGATCAGAAGAGCAAAGGTGAGAGTAAAAAATATCACAGTAAAGTCAGGGGAGATTAGGAGAGGCAAGGAGAGAAATGGATTGCTCCATACACATACATGCAAAAATCCTCAAATTGAGTACTAGAAATAAAAAAAAAATTAGCCTTGGATTATACATCTGAAGGGAACCTATTAAGTCAGCACATTGTCTTGGAGTTCCAGAGCATCATAGCTCCTGAATTAATGCTTCTCTCAGCCACAGCACCAATTCAGGGTTGGGGTGGGCAGTGCTTTGTCTCCTCCTACTGAAAAAGCAGGTAGTGAGCTCCTGCCATGACAACGCCAGGGGAGCTCACCTCACAAGGGGCCCACTAAGAGGGTTGGAGTTCTCTCCTCCTTTTGGCAAGTATTTCCAGAGCCAGAGGAGTGCAGCTCTCACACACCCAGGGTTCCCCAGAGTCACCTCTCAGTCCTTGCATTCCATAACAGAAGTGGGCAGAGACCGTTAATAATTGATGGGTCTGCCATCTTAGCTGTGCATTATCTCAACATTACATTTGGCAACAGGAAGCCTTATAAAATCTTGGTATAGCACTTAGATTCTCTTTCTCTTCAAGAAATATACTTTATACTATCTACTTCTCTCAGTTTTTTGTTAAAATACCACTTTCTGCTCTTCCTTCCCTCCAAAGATTAAAGAAAGTTAAAAAAGCAATAGAGATATTAGAATGTCTTTAAGCATCCCTGTTACTTAAAGTTGAGGGGAGAAAGCTAAACAGCTAGTGGTATTTGTGTAATTTTGGCAACTGAATTCTTAATTACGATTCTAAGATGTTTGATGAGCTATTGTGATATATACATACTAGAGAACTTAAGCAAATATTAAGACAATGAATCATCTTTTCTCTCATCCAAAGTCCTTGTTCAAAGTGCTTTTCTCCCTAGTCCTCAGACTGGTTCATGAAATTATTTAGCACACTAAGGTTTGTTAGTATAGACCTGTTATGCTATGCCTACATCTGCTGCTTTCTCTCTTTGCAGAAGTTCCCATCAATGATGACATCTGTATGTGCCTGTCTTATGTGGTTGACATAATATCTTATTTGAAATGTGACTGTTCATAGCAAGGACCAACTATCTTCTGTCAGACCGGCTGCTCGAGGGTTGGCAGGGGGCATGGTGTTCCCTAGCACTATAAGGAAGAGATAGGTCTTGCATTTAATTTACTCACAAACTAGCCACGTTTTTAACCATCATTTAAGTGATTCAGTACATAGAAATAGCAGCCAACACCAACACATTATTTGGACTCAAAGTATTTTGGAACGTAACATTTCAGGTACTCTTCTTCTGTACTTCAGATCCTCCTGTCCCTCAGTTTTATAAAGTTCACTGTACTTACACTTGGAAGTATAAGTAAACTTTTACCTTTCCTTTGTTGGTTAGTACTAATATTAATGATTACAATTAAAAGTGGTACCTTATTTTTTTTCCAGATTATCATTTCAGTTTGAAAAAAAAAGGTCATCAGTCATGTTACAATATGGATTTGGTCTGTGATTGGAAGGTACATGTGTACATTTAGAACAATTGTTTGATGCCAAAGATTTAAAAAAAAAGAGCTCTTAACATATTTTTTAACCACCATGCATAACCAGTTTGTTTATATCACATGTACTTTTTGAAGAGGAAAAGCATCATGATTCTTCCCTTAAGAGAATACAGGAAAATCTAATCCTAGTCATAGATAGCATCTCTCTACTGACCCTTTATTTAAGAAGTTATCTTGTTACTGTCCACTTAATAGCTAGAGAGGGCATCTAGAGGCAGCCTGGGGCATCCCAAATACACAGTAGGTGTGCATATGTGCTTGTGTGTTGGGAGAAGGAGGGAGGAGGGGAAAAGAGAGAGAGAGAGAGAGAGAGAGAGAGAGAGAGAGAGAGAGAGAGAGAGAGACTCTGAGACCGAATGGTGTGTACATCAGGGACTCAGTGGGAAAGCCTAGCCCTTGTAGTCAATTTCCCCTTCACAAGGGATAAACAGGCAATTACGCATCCTTTTATATTTGATGGCCAAGTGCTGAACTGGAAAGCACACTATTAGTTTGTGTCCCTTCAGGGCCAGGGCAATAAGTAGCCAGGAGAGCTGGGCTGAAGCAGAGAGGGTGTTGTCTGCTGTTAGTGTGACAGTCTTGTCAGCAGCGTTCACATTACTGGAAGGTAATAAAGTGACAAGTAAGTTATTAGAAAGATATGAGGTGAAATTGAACTGAAGCTTCTCGATGCTCAGCCTGGCTTCTCCCTTCCTCTTTTGTAATGGTCCACTATTTGTTACGAACTGAGCCTTGTCTTGATACTCCATATAAAAGATATTTTTTTTTCTGCAGTAAAGGTCAAATGAATTTACAACAACGCTTTACAGGAGAAGAATAAAGATAGTTTTTTTGACAACTATAGTGTGTTGTTTCGAAAATATATATAGCATTATAATGAATAATAATGCTGATCTAATTCAGTATACTTGTAAAGATGCTTGATTTTTTTTAAAGAACCCCGTTATTAGGCATTTAGGTTTTTCAACAAATGCATGAAGACAGTATTTGAAACCCAGTTATTGCAGAATGACTGTAAAAAATCACTTGTGCAAGATGTGGGAAGGAGGATGATTAAAGAACTCTAGGAAGGATGGCGTTTGGACAAAAGCCCTGGTAGATCACTCGCTGGTCAGTTTTACAGCTCGATTTACATAATACTCTTTGACAATTACCATTACAGTGAGGAACTGTCCAACTACAGGAAATACGGAAATTGAGTCCAGGGCAGATCAAATATGATCCTAATAGTAATATGAGCAAGCATGGCTTAGCTCTAAGGAAAAAACATGAAAAAAATAGAAGTTACTTACGTGCCCCATAGGACAGTGAGTAGGCTCCTGTTTTCACCCAGAGATTGTCAGCCACATAGTGTTACAATCAGGACTTTGTGTGCTGCTGTGGAGGCAGTAAAGCCCAAGGAAGAGACGGATTCATGCTGGTTCCGCTCACTCCCCTACCCCTTCCTCTCATCAGGATGAAAAAGAGGTTCCACTATTACTGGCCTTTTTCTTACCACCTAGGTCACCCTTTTCGTTTTTTTTTTTTTTTCCTCTCAAAGGGACTCTAGCACCACTTCCCATACAGAAACAGTAAACGTGTCAACCCCAAACCCCACAACTGCCCTTGATGGCTTCTCCTGACCCCTAGGGAACATCTACTCTTCCATGTCCTTGCCGGCCTCATCCCTTCCCAGCCGTCGTAAGCCACTCACCTGGTCATCATATCAATGTGCTGACACCCACCGCTGGGCAGAACTGCACTGGACTTCTCTCCTGCTCTTCCAGTGCATTAACTATTTCATTTTCCCGCTACCCCAGAACTGAGGCAGGATATCATCCTCGACCCAGTGACACTCTTCTGATGGGAACAGTGGTGGTCCCTCTAGTTTTTTCGGCACGTGCCTTTTACTGCCCCCTTTACTCACTTAGATCCCTCCTGTTTAAAACAAAAAATAAGAGGGCAAAACAAACCCCCACCCAAGTAAATATTCCAAGTCTGGGGTAAGGTGATTTTTCAAAAACAAAGCGTGTTTGCCATAATGTTAAGCAGCACCTCTTAGGAAAAGGGTGTGCCCAGAGGGCGAAAGTTTTTCCCCTAGATGATTTCTTTATGATGGCAGATGCAGTGTCTCAGGACAGTAGGATTCATTTACTGTTAGTCAATCTAACCCAAGTCTAGCGCACCAGGTACAAGTAGGACTGCTCAGGTCATGCTGGCAGCACAGCAGCATGTCCATCTCACCCCGGCTATCAGCTTCTTTTATGTTGTAATTGCCAAGGGCCCCAGTCTCATTTGCTTAGCACACACCAAGGGTGTGAAGGGAGGGAGAGAGGAAAGGTCACATCTTATTTGGTGGGCACCTAGTATAGTTTCTCTTGAGTAACATGAGAATGCCTCTGGACTAGCCCCTTTTGGGTATATTCAGAGATAGCATCTCTTTCTTTTCTTTCTTTCTTCCTTCCTTTTTCTTTCTTTCTAAGTCAAGTATACACTAACAAGACTGTTAAGTGCCTATTGCCTTCCGCCTCTTACTTAAAGGGCCTGGAAATTCATGACCAAAGAAATCACACTACAAGGACAGTGGCACCACCGTGCTAAAAAATGTTTTCCAAAACAACAACAACAACAACAAATGTCATGTTGAGAAGAAAAGCATTCACACAACCAAAAAAAAAAAAAAGCATTAAACCGATCAGGGCAGCTGTGCCTGGAATGAGTTACCCTGAGTTAACTAAGTGCAACTACTAGCAGAGATAAGAAGGTCAAGCTTTTATCACATGTTAAAAACCCAATTACTTTATTATCTATCCCTTTTCCTGTTGTCTTTCTTCCCTCTCCACAGCATGAAGACATTCCCCAAAGTAAACTGAGCCTTTTTGATATTTATGAAACTATGGTTTGAAATGACAGGAACAGTAAGTTTCCACATCAGCTAGAGAACATGCATAATAATGTTGCCTAATTTTGTACCTGAGTTGTAGTAAGACTCTGGCTAACATCAGTCACATGGAAAGAGGCTGTTGGAGGAGATAATATACATCCCTATTAATTTTCAGCCAGCATAAAATGGCGAGAAGACAAAGAATGTTTAACAAGAAACTCCTATGAAAAAGTGAGAAGAATGGGCAAAGATGAAGCCTGAATGATTAAAACGCTGATCTCTTTATTCTTCTCACAACACATAAGCCCCGGGTCCACCACCTTAGGGATAATTCTGGTTAAGTCAAAATCCCGCACCCAGCCATATTCCAGAACACGTTGGGAAAAGATTTCGCATCTTATGCAGTATACCCACCTACTTCCCTGTGCCTTTTAAGCAAATAAGCTTTATACTGGAAGATGGTTTTGTACTCATTTAGGATGCCACCATAACAACTGGGCACTTGAGGCACCAAAGTCGTAGTAAATAAGGGAGATACTTAAAAAGTGCCAGCTGCCCAGGACTACCACTTCTCTGACAGAAAACAGGTGAATGTTTCCAATAAGGGAAATCCCACTTGTAGAGTCTCATTCTCATTACTTCAGGATTTTTTTTCTGACTGGCTGTGGACATTCGCCTGGCTTGGGGCAAGTAACAAGCACTTGTTTGAAGCCTGATTCATTTGCTGATATGACCTCTGGACAGTTATGTAACGTACTCACTGGGGCTATCCAACCTCTTACTTGACATTAAATTTAACAGAATAAACATTGGTTTTGCACAGTTGAGATCTAATATCTCAACCAAGAGTGAAACTTCTAAAAGTTGCTGAAACAAAAATGTGTATGATTTTCATAACATTAGGTGTCATTTAGTTTATGCGCTAAAGCCAGAGTTTCTATAAGCTTTCATTGGGATACTAAAAATATTTTTCCACCCTTTTTGAATCTAGTAATTTGGTAATGGGGCAACAGCGCAATACACAGAATGCTAAGAGGACCAAAATGTTTGCAAACAAACGTTCATTATTCTAGTTCAATCTTTCACAAACATACTGTACAGAGTCTTATATGGTATAAAACAAAAAAAGAAACATCTCTGTCTATTCAATTTAACACAACACCAAAATAAAGCAATTAAGACTGGGGAATTCAAAAGTACAAGAAAACAAAACAAAACAAAAAAAAACGGTTATCACTAATTCCTCAGCTTTTTACCGTAAACATTTGTCACTTAACAGACATAGTGTTTGATATAGTTTCTTTTGTATTGCAAATACTTTTGGTCTTTCCTCACTGTAGAGCAAACGAAGAATCAAAGAACCCCATAGCATCCTCAGAAGGAGGTGAAAAGATAAAGCTCTTGGATAATAGCTAGCTTATCTTCGAAGAATCTATTGTTTCTGAAATTTTACAAATAAAAATACTGAATCCCAATGAATGATGCTTGTTTTTGGAAACAATAAATACTGTGAGGTACAATAAATCCTACAGGAATAAAAATAACAGAAACATATTAACAGTTTCCTTTGGCAAATTTAACGGACGTGAATGCTGATGTGAACACAGAAAAAAAAATTATAAAACATATGAAATAGAAATGTCATGAAACGTTGAAACAAAGGGGTATTTCTAACTTCAGACTGTTGGGAGAAATGTTTTAGGCCATTAAATGCAGAAAAGAAATACATTCTCTTTATACTGTGTACTGTGTGACAAAATATTATTTATCTCCTTTTCCTCCCTCCACTTAAAAAAAGAAACAAACAAGACAACAAAACAGTCTGCAACACACACCCTAATGGTTTTGGCTACAGACTGCGCTTGAGTAAATATCATCATTTAGTCAGTATGTTGTGGTAGCTGAGGCTGCCGATGTGGTTAACCAGCTCAGGCAACATGTGTAAACATCAGAAACAAAACAAAACAAAACAAGGTTTGGAGCAGAGTCTCCCCCCTTCCTCCCTCTCAGTTGCTTGGTTATAGGCTTCCTTTCTTTTCTCTCAGACAGATTCGTGTGGGGAAACACAAGACACTACACAGTGAGAGCCTATCCTAAACTCCCCTTCCTCTGCCTTTCGGAAGGAGCGTTGGTCAATTCAAGTTTAGCACGCGTTTTCAGAGCTTCCAAGCGCTGCTGCTGTTCAACAGCTTGTGATTCTGTCTATCAAACAGGCCTGAATCGTACATCGCACTATTGCAGAACTTAACGACAAATGAGACAGCCATACGACAGACCAACCCAGTTCAGACTTTTCTTTCTTTCTTATGGGATAAGGGTTAGGGCCTTGGAAATGAGTGTTCAACTCTATTACAGTATTCTGCTTTGTTCCTTAGTGAGTAATTTGGGCTTTTTGATCCTGAAATATTATCCTGCCTCTAAAGAAGAAATGTCTTGGCTGTTTCACACCACATAATTTTGTTTTCCTTTTATGTAACTTAACATATAAGCAAGAAGGATGCAATGTTGATTCTAATAACATTCAGCACTTGAAAGAATCACCAAGTGTATTTTTTTTTCTTTTTTTTTTTTAAAGCGGTTTTCTGGTGGCCGACAAATTGGCCTGTGGTTATGTTGAGTGACTAATTGTATTTTCTTTTCTGGAAACTTGTGCAAAGTTGGCAGTTTTGTGTTAACACTAATACTTTTGTTTGGCATTTGTGCCCTATACTGACCAGACCATTTTTATACAAGTGGGGTTTTTTTTTAAAGACACTTACTGAAGTATGGCAATAGTTTAAGGATAAAAAAGAAGTATGAATATTACACATCCCCTTGTAGTGTATGAAAAAAAGTGCATGACTGGATTTATGTACTAGTACAGGACATTTTAAAAAATCAGATCTGTGCTGTAAAGCATGCCAGCACCTCTTTATCACTATATCTAACAGGTAGTAAAAACAAGACCATGTTTTTTTTTTCTTAAAAAAATGTGCATTAATGCTAACATAAATGAATAGAGCTAGCCAGCAAACTATTTTTTGCATATCTAACAGCTGGATGTAACTGTAAAAATTAAACGAAAGAGTTAAACAACCATCAATACAATTGTTTTACATCATTGGCCTCTCAAGGCTAAATATTTACAGGTGAATCTGCCATGCTTTAATTGAATATTCTCTCAAAACCTTAAAGTTCACAAAAGACAACTATAAGAAGTTCCTTTTTGTTTCTTTTTTCTTTTCTCCCTTTTATTTTTTTTGCAGGCAACAGTCATGGGTACAACAAATTGTCTCTTTGGAGAAGACCAAGAATTATTCTATCAAAATTGGGGCTAGTTGTACACTGTGTGTGTGTGTGTGTGTGTGTGTGTGTGTGTGTGTGTGTGTGTGAAGGGGCACTCTGTTCTTTACCCCAAATTAAGAGCCCAACCCTTCCCCAAAACTATAAAGGAAAAAGAAAAAAAAATTCAAAGCACCTAGTGTTTATCTTTTTTTTTTTATCTAAAGAAAGGAAAGTACGTGTGTGTGTGTGTGTGTGTGTGTGTGTGCACATGGACACAGAGGCATACACACACACACACACACACACACACACACACACCCCACCACATAGGGACGCGCACGTTGACTATGGCAGTTCAAACATGTAGGCCATCTGGTGAGAGCTGGCATTTGTGGTGTCCTTTCTGGGACTAATCTATTGAAGTGAAGGGAATGTTTTTGTGGAGATTAGGGTTCTGACTGTGCCGATTTCGGCTTCGCACAGAGGAAAACATCATATTGCAACCGGGGACTTTGCACTTGTGCATTTCTCTCAAGTGCACGGTTTTGTAGTGCACCCGCAGAGTCCCCTTGTTGCTGTACATTTTGTGGCAAATGTTGCACATGATCCCACCATTGCTCCCAGACAGGCTGCTAAACATAAGTGATCCTGCAACGTCAGCCCCGAGGCTTCCAGGGAGGGCAGGGGCCTCAGCCTTGTGCGCCGACTCCCCACTGTCACTCGCCCCGTCAATGTCATCGAGAAGAATCCCCTCGTCGCTGCCCGCGTCGGATTCTCTGGAGGAATGGATGCTGCTGCTGGACTGCAGGCTGGAGGTGGTGCTCAGGTCAAGAACCATGTAGTCCTCTGCCATGCCTCTCCCGTACCCGTTCAGGTGGGAGTCTTCTGTCCCTGCGGGAGAGGAGGCATCTTCCCGGACATCGAGCCCAATGGGGTGCTGGGCACCATAGATCTTCACCAAAAATTCATCCCGGAGGTCCTTGCTAAGGGAGGGTTGCGATGAATCCAGGCCCATGTCATCGAGTTCTTTGGTCAACAGTTTACGATGCAGATTTATGTTGGCACTGTGTCTAGGAAAACAAGAGGGAAGGGGCGGGGTAGGTGCACGGGGAGTGGGGAGGGGTGAGAAAAAGGAGAGCACTTTAAAATAAATTCAGCTTTCACTAGGCATAATAAGCACACCCACTCCTAATCACACCCCTATAAAAGCAAGCATTTCCCTCTATCCTGGGGATCTGGGAGTGAGTGGTGGCAGTGGGAGTTGCAATAAGAGACACTCTCCATTTATATACTTTTTCTAGGAGTAAAATCCTTAAGTGTAGGATGAATGCAAACTCATGCACCCTGTTCTAGATGGTTGTTCCGATGGTGTGATGATGTAGCAGCATCCGCTGCAGAGGACTCATAGCAAAAATTTTAGAATATACTTTAAAAATAGGATCAAAGAATGAAAATTTTCTGCTTGTCTAAATGGAATATTCTAAATTTACCTATAGAACACACAAGCCAGAAGCTTTCATAATACAGAAAACACTGTATTGAGAGATACTAAAACGTACTTTTTTTTTTGGTACTAGGGGTTGGACCCAGAGGCACTCTACCTCTGAGCTACAGCTCCATTGTTTTAAATTTTTGTTGTTGTTGTTGTTGAAACAGGGTCTCTAGTAAACTAGTTTCAAGGCTGTTCTGAAGCCTACAATCTACCTGTCTCAGCGGACCAAGTACTGGGATTATAGGTGTGTGTGTGCCACAATGCCTGGCACACAAAGGTAAATGGTCTAAATAATTTAGGCTTAAATTAAAAAATCTAATGAATCTCATGAGAAGATTCATTAGATTTTTTAATTTAAGCCTAAATTGCCTGCTGTGGTGGCGCACGCCTGTCATCCTAGAGCTTGGGAGGCTGAGGCAGGAGAATCTTCTCCCTCACTCTTCTATATTATAAGCTTTTTAAAAAAATTTCTCTTGGTACTAGAAATTGAACCAGTACCCCACACATGCTAAGCAAGTGTTCTACCACTGAACTACCTTCCCAGCCCTTTTTAAAATCTTATTTCGAGACAGGGTTCATTTAAATTGCCCTGTATGGCCTTAAACTTACAATCCTCCTGCCTTAGCCTCCTTAGTAGCTGGGATTATAGACTTATGCCACCACACCTAGCCATTTCAAATAAAAACTGGCTTAATAGAGTAGTAATTCGAAACAGTTAAAAGACTCTCTTTAGCACCATTAATCCCTTGTCTCAGAATGATGTGGGATCCTAGTTAAATCTAATAGCAAAATAGGCTTATTTTTAGAAGCGGCTGCATTTTACTGTTGTAAAGTTTTTATCAAATATTCCTACTTTAAAATTTAATTATTTAAAATAAAAGCTAAAAAACTTTAAAAAATATACACACCACCCACTCTCAAAAAAAAAAAATCACACTAAACAAGAGAAAAAAAAACCCAAAAGGACAAAATTAAACAATAAGTACAAAAATATTCAAGCACAACAATAACATATGGCTTCTGTATTTTAAACAACTAGATCCCATACTATTTAGATAAGCAAACTTTTACTCTATTCACTGAAATGCTTTGTTTTGTGTAAAAAAAAAAAAGATAGTATTTGTCCCAAAGCTTCCATAGGGACATCATGATTTACAAAGCCTGATATGTTATTACCTATCTGCAAACATTGCCTTTGTATTTACATCCCCCGTTTATTTTTAAAATGCTCTTGGGCAAATACCTCTCTCCACCTGTAAAGGCTCAGATGTTTGACAAGCACCTAAATTGAAACTACCCTCCCCCACATAAACTGATCTGTAAACAAATAAATAAAGCTTCTCAATACTGGTGGAAGCTCTAGTCTTGGAGAAGTAATTGTCTTAATAGAGATGACCTAAAATCCCAGTTTGAAGTTCAAAGACCTTCTAGTTATGTTTAAAAAGTAGGGAAGATCAAAATGAGTCACTCTGTTTGGTGACAAGCATAGCTGATACTTCCTGGAGATGGTTGAGAGGTATGTGCCTCAGAGACAAGAAAGGTGAGAAAGACTTCTCCACCTTTCCACACAAGACAATAATATATAGCACTCTGGGATTCAGGGGCAGAGGGGCCGCAGCCCTCTCCACACTGAGCTTGGGAAGGCTGAGCTTACCTTGTGACAATAAGATCAGCTTTCTAATCTTTTGCTAAATCGATCACAAAAGAAAGCAAGAATGAGAGACAGAGAGAGAGAGAAGGAGAAAGAGAGAGAGAGAGAAAACAAATTCACATTCTAGACATCTGGTTTTGAAAAAACTTAAACAATAAAATAGGGATTTAAAATGTTCTGATCACAAAATTATTTTCTGACATAAGTGATCATCCCATATGTTGTCTTGATGATTTTCAGATCAGCTGCATAATCCAAAAATCATAAATCATATTAAGATAAACCAAATTCACAGCATCATCATCATCATCCACAAATGAGTTCCAAACAGATGCATGCAGTGTGGGTATGTGAATGGTAAACAGAAGTTATCCCCACAGTCCTTGCTCTGACACAAGTCATTCCCTGCTTCCTTGGTGTTAGATGGCAGATGACTCTAAGTGCAGGTTGCTAGGGAGAGTGCAGGAAATGCCCACTGTGAGATCCTTACCATGACCTGTGGGTACGGCAACACCAGGGCTATAATGAGAATGTGGATCTGGAGTTACGCTATTACTCTGTTGCTAAAACAATCTGCCAACTATAGCAGCTCACAAAATCCTACCTCTCAATTTAGTATTTGCAACCCTCCCCTTAATTTCACAAACACACATTTTGTGATGACTGTAATCTAGAACTCTGTGTTGTTTCTCACACATCTGTAGTTACCACTTCCTAGACGCACTGCTGAGAAAATAGCAGCCAGACACACAGCAGTCACATCAAGACACATTGAGTAAGGAAGAATAAATTAACATTGACGAAAGGACACACTGATCACCCAGATGGACACCTCTTCTCTGCGATGACTTGTGAAATTACACATCTCTACTGATATGTTACCAGGAAGAGATCTTTTCTTCATTTCTCACTTACAGCAGTAGAAATCTGTAATCTAATTAGATGATGTACCAGCCCTCAATATCTGTCAACCAAACGATGTGCAGAAATGTGTAGACCAGCTCTGGCACTCTGTTCAACAGTGTCCCTTTTCCGCTGTCAGCAGTACTGTTGGCCTCTGCTAATATAATTACATTGACTTTTATTCAATTAAGTGCCATCCCTCGCTTTAAAAAAAAAAGCTACTTTATCAATTGATTCAGGTGTAATGCAATAATAAAGATGAACTCATGGCAGTGCATTAGCTCTTCTGTTCATAACTTTAGTACACGGGTTCATTCATGATAGTCGATTTCCATTATGCAACCGTAGTTCAAAAGAATTGATTCTTTTATGTTCATTTCTTAATCTATTTCATTTTTGTTTAATAATCCTCCTAAATGCCATATGCAAAACACTTGAAGCAAAATTGGGAAGAATGGACTGTGGAAAGCCTGCTGGTCCACTTTCATGATAGCGGGCTTGGAGAATTTCTAAAAACACACACAGTATTTCTGGGGTGGAAAAAGCAAAAGCAAGAGAAAGAGGGAAAGAAGATAAACTAAAATGGTTTAGAGAGTACTGATCTCTATAGAATGGGCCAATGACAGAACTTGATTTTAACTAAGACCTATTGTTGGACTCTCCAATCAGTCAGTCCAAACCATTAACTGTCATAAAATACTATCCTCCTGAAATACAAAGACCTGGGTTAATAGCAATTTGAGGAATATTACACATTTATTTGCATCAGCAAAACTGAAGAGGTGAAAAGAAAAGGGATCTCACCCACTGACAATCTGATGTAGAAAAGATCTTAAAATGACAAGAACAGAGTGCTGGGAAGAGGACAATCCCAGGACAAGGAGCTGTTGCTATGTAACATGGATAAAGGAATCCCTAAAGCAACCGATTTTGAATTCTCCAAGAATAGAGATGATTTTTCTACAAATAAATACTAAATACTTATCTTCAGAAAAGAAAAATCATTAAAAACTTAGACTGAATTAAAATTTCTTATATTTTATAAGAATATAAACAATATCAATGGCATTTCTACTTGCTCTGATGAGGTAGATGATATAGATATGTGGAAGCAAATTCCTTGTATATATATCTGACTGGGATAGAGAAATAAAAAGTGTTCATAGGTATAAAGGGTAAAGATTAAGACAATATTCCAGAATTTTGCACCAAGAGGCTACTTTCAAGAATTCAAACTAATTCTAATTCAACCTTGTGTGTCCTGCAGATCAAGTAGGATACTTTGCATATAGAAGCCAGTTAAAAATCTGTAAAATGCATGCATCTTAAAGAAAACACTGAAAAAGGAAGATAACGATCCAAGGTAGAAGTATGGAACTAGATATTCAAGAAAAGACAGAGGTGACTGCAAAGGGTAATTCTGATGCTGTGGACGCCCCATCAAAGTGCAAGGAGATGCTACAAAATTAGGGCATGAAAAAGCTCTCTAATTTGGGTTACAGTTGGAATTACAAATGTTTCCTCCGAACTTTTGTACTCTTTCTATATTATGAACTTACCAAAAAACTATTGAAGACTAATGTCACCAAAAGCAAAAAGTAATAAAATTTTGGTTTGGGAGGAGGGTGTCAAAACCCAAACTTCTTCCTTATTTGAAATACTGAGTCGAAGTTAAAGTGAATTACCAGTCTTCTGTGTGTTTGATGAAAGCCTCACCATGCAACCATAGGAGACATGAAAGTCATCAAATGCAGTCTAGTAAATGCAAGTGCCCTTAGAAGAGAGAGTGAGTACCTGGCTTTGGGCTTTTCTCAAGTCTTTCCTCACTGTCCACATGCCCAATTTGACTTAATGCAATGTTTTATAAAAATGAAAAACAAACAAATTTTAAATAAGAAGTATCCCGAGTTTTTAAATTTATAGAAAAAACTCTTTAAAAATTAATTAATTTTTAAATTTACAGGAAAAAAACTTTAAAAAAATTTTTAAAAAGACAAAGTTAGGAAAGCAGACTGTGGAGGTTAAGAAACTAAATAGTGAATCAAGTTATATACTACCATAAAGTGTCCAACACCTAAATCTTAATTTTTAATCAGCTTTGAGCCACTATAAACTTTATGAATTGAAATAAAACATGTAATTAATTACAATGCCTTAGGTAAAACAGAATTTAAGTTTTACTTTGAATTGGTGTTTGCCTTTATTTACCTGTTCAACTCTGTCATTAAAGACACATATGTCCAAATTTCTCAAATAATATTGTCAAGAATTATCACAATGACTTTAAATCAACTCTAGATTACTGATAATACCTAGTACAATGCAATGCTATGCAAATAGTTGTGGTGCTGTATGGGAAATAATGACTAGGAAAAAAAGTCTATACATGTTCATTGTAAATACAATGCTTTTTTTGGCCATTTCTGATCTGTGGTTGTTTGAATCCACAGAAATAAAACTTGTGGGCACATAGGTCAACTGCATATATATAGGGAGAGGGAAAGAGAGAAGAGAAATTTGGATAAATTTCTCCAATTTACATCCAATTTGGATAAATCTAGATACCAGGTTTGAATATACTGTAGGATTTCTGAGTCACAATACTCCTGAACAGCAAGGCAACCAAACCTGCTATACAAATCTAGAGAAATAAAAAAATTAAAACCTCTGTCCTTCATTAGTTTTCTTCTTATCTAGACTGATACAATTCTATCTTTTATACTTAAAATTTTTGTTTTACTACTTATTCACGGTAGTATGTTCACAGCTCTGTGAATTAAATGACATGTTTGATATTAGTAGTTGTTCCATAGGTTATTATTTAAAGATTCTTTCTAGAAGATATGAACAAAAAAAACTCAATGTAAAATTGTAGTGAGTAATTCTTAAAACCCCGGAAAGAAAAGACGTACCTATCCAATGCAAGAAATAAAGCTAAGCAAATTCTTGCAAATTAAAAGTATAAGATTCAGTCATTTCAATCCCTTTCAATATAAAACAAATCATCCATACTGGTCACGCAGACAGTTCCCTCTACATTCAAATTATTCACTTGAAGATAAGCTCCCACCAAACTCTTTAGGGGTTTAGCTAATTTACTGCACAGATACGGCACGTCTGTTGTAATAACAGGTAGGATGTATTGGGGTCGACCATTTATCAGAATTAGACTTCTTTTCTCAATTCACAGTGAATTATGCTGCCTACAAGACTCCCCTCTCTCAGAGCCTGCCATCCCCTTACGGCCTCTAATGTGGCAGGCAAACAAAATTGACAGTCTCATCTTGTCAACAAGGGGCGATTCTCCTGAGAAGCCATTTAACTTTGCAGAGGAAGCAATGTATTAATGTGCTTGTCCCAGGAATGTTAATCATCTTCAAGCTTCCGATCTAACTTTGACGTGAACGAAATCACCAAATTTGTTTACTAAATGAATCGTAATATGCTAATAAGAAAGCATGACATATATGGAAAAGCCAAACAGATGGTTTGTTTACTCCACTTTGCAACTTTATAAATGTTGTAACTCTGAAGATGTTAGTGAGAATTATTGGTTTGTTGGCAGAGGCAAACGTGTCTTTCGCATACTAAATCTGGCACTACAGTTAGAAAACAATTTGTCATTGCAGTGGAATGCATAAAAAATGTTAATGTAGTGATGGCATTTGGGAAGGCAGATGGGTAGATGGAAAAATGTGTATGCTGGATGCCCAGGTTAAATGTAGAATTGATAGCCAACAGTCCTGTTTCCTAACCGTTTTACTTTTTAGTTGTATCTGACACATCAAGGCTTCTCCAGGGTGCTGATGATATTCGATAGGTACCTGTTGCACTGTAATGTGAGGTGAGTGTTACATTTGGATAGGATTATGTTTTCACAGCATTTGGAAATTTTCTCAGTCAGGCAGCGCATCTGGTGCTCAGTTTACTACTAGTGTTGGGTAAGAAAATGCAAAGCCATGAGTCCTAACATCTCATAAGGATTTACTGAGAAGAAATCTAAGCTACAATTTTAAGTTTTTTATTTACCTTGGTTAAATTAACTCTTAAGTCTTCTATCCTTTGTTTTATAGTCTGACCTGGGTAGATTGAGGAGATGCTATTTGCAAAGTGACAGGAATGACTTTTCCTCTTCATACTTGCATTTTTCTTCTATTTAAAAAGTAAGTTTTCTTTTCTAATGTGTACAACATGAAGCATTTCCAAAGGGAATATTTCCTAAGAAGAAACATTCAATATGCTCCCTATCATTAAAAGTTAACTTATGGTCTTCTTAAAATATGACAGTAGGGCAGTATGAGTTCCTCAAGGGAGAAGACAATATTACTTCAGGAAAGTAAATATTTTTACCTATAGTCTTATCAGAATTCGGTGTGGGAAATGAAACTACTAAAAGACCTGAACAAAAAGAATTAAAATAATCTAAAACCTTTGTTTGAATGATGTCAAAACTACCAGCCAGAACATGAAAATTCCATTTTTACCAAGTAACAATGTACCGTGCTACTAATTTCAATTTATATAAACATTCACATGATTTTGGGGGCATTCATTTTACTTTCACTCATAAAGAAAAGGTCCGGAAGGGCAGAATTTTGTACTTAAAGAGGCGCTTCTTTCTCTTGATGATACAAATCACTCCCAATGTCTTAGTCTTTTTGCATATACAACATCGAGACTAACCCTAATCTTGCGGGATTTTCTTGTATATTACCACACAGTGATCAACTTTTTACCCATCTAAAGAAGAGAAACAAGAAAGCAAAGTGATCTAAAGAACCACTGAGCTCATCTTGCTGCCCAAGGATCACTCTGAAGCAAGAAACATTAGCAGCTGTCCCAGCCTGGCGCTTATATCTCATTTGAAACATATCCTCATTCCTGACCAACAAAGAAAATTTCAATAAAGTACTTTTACTGGTTTAACAACGGTGAGCTCCTGGGATTGTCAAAGTGCTAAGCCTTTTCCAAGGAGAGAAGAAATCAGCAGCTCAAATATAATTAACCTTCCATTCTCAATGCAAACTGCCACGCACAGGAGCTCTGCAGTCTATTAGTGAAGTTATAATGGCCAACAGGCAGAAGCAAAATTGGTCAAAAAGTTGGCTGCTGCTGTCATATTTTTGGAATTATGATTAATGGTACTAATAATGTGGATGATTACTGATATGTGTATCTCCAGCAGTTTATCATATTGCTCTGGCTGCCTACGTCCACAATAAACAGGATGCTATCATTTACCTCTTTATTGAAGGTAATCCTTCTCTTGAAGGAGCATATTCTAATTACTTCGTAATGTTTTATGTCTTAAACATTCTGCAGCTCTGGACCTTGCCAACTGCTCCGTGTCTACCATTGATTAATTACTGAATGTTTAATCAAAATTTAGAACCTAATGTAGCCATTTATGAGCACACCACAGTGCCAAAGTAGTTAGGCTCCGCTCCCAAGTTTGGAGAGTGTTGGGTTCAAAATCAAATCCCAGTCATGCACAAAGATCCAAGAATTTCACCTTGGGTGCTCTGAGGTTGCCAATTCCATCTCTGCTGATGAATGGAAAGCAATCTAACTACGGGGGTAAACAGCATCTTTACCTGCCCCCTCACCACTGGATTTCCCTTTCCTCTTTTCCCAATTCCCCAATCCACAGAACATCACTGTTAGCTGCCTCTGAAAACACAAAGGTGCTCACATGAATGCCCATGATGAGAACAGAGTTTTGAAGTGGTTAAACAAGTGAAAAATAATTTGCTGGGACAAATACATAAGTTTTTTTTTAATGTGGATTTTTTATGGTACTGTCATACAACCATTCACCGTTGAAGTTAAGTGTTTTTTTAATACCATTACTGAACTGCTGAAATGGATGCTAATATAGCTTGGAGTGCTAATGTCAAGTCCTGGTAATAAAAAAGACAGACTGCTGAATGAAATAATTTCAAGTAAAAAATAGAACAAAAGTGCTCTCTCTCTCTTGCTCTCCACTTTTATTGAATTGGGACTGACTGAGCCAATTGCTTTAGAAGTCTGTAAAACACAATTACTAGTGAGTGGACTGACCCACCAGTGCCCCCTCAGTGACAAGCAGACTAAAAAGACAGCGGCGTTGAAGCGGCCCTTCTGCTGGCCATAGGACCGAGGGGCTGGGTTCTGAAGGCCTGCTGTTCTCATGGTCCACATTTGTCTCCATTTCCTTACAAAATCTTCTGGTTTCCCATCAACATGATAAAGTAACTTCATATATCACTTTCTGAGATGGATATGTCTCTTCTGGCAATTAAAGATGATCTGTCTTTTGATATTTTTATTTATGTGGGTGTTTATGTATAAACACATGTATACATTATGTGGATGCATTTAGATTAGACAGTTAGCATAATTTTTGAGTGGCTGATCATAATTCAGATTGATCTATGCAGTAGCCAAATTGAGGCATCACTTACATATGTTCAGGTAGAATCACTTGATCTCCCCCTCCTAAGATAAAGTCAAAATTAGAGAAGAGAAAGAATTAAACTGGAAGTGGGTAAACCCCCCCCCAGTTAATAAAAGAAGTAATAAACTCCATAAAGTACTAGAGATGACTAACACTTCAGGCATAACAGCTTTTTACCAAAAATTTATAACTCCTGTTTTAATTCAAGCAGCCTGCATTAGGACATAAAATCTAGTTTTTTAAAGTGTAATTTTATGTAAAATAACTAAAGAAAAACTGTCTTTTCCTAAAAAGTATTTCTGACCTAACTTGTCTGCCTCTCATCTTCTCCCTCTTCTCTTTTCTTTCTCTAACACACACACACACACACACACACACACACTCACTCTCTCTCTCTCTCTCTCTCTCTCTCTCTCTCTCTCTCTCGGAACTCAAGAATCAAACTCCCTGAATCTCTTTTTTATGACACTGATTTTTTGGCAAGTATAAACTCCTTTCATATTCTGCCATATTCATTTATTTGGAGCTCATGGGGCAGGCATCTTGTAGCAAAAAACATTAACTTATTTTTGAGTAGGCTCTTTTAAAAAAGGAAAAAATGAAATGCTTTATAGCTCAGTTTTCAGCATGAAACTTAAACAGAGAAAAGAAAAAGTCTCCCCTCCTCTCAGTAAACAACGAATGATTACTTATAACAAGAGAATTGGTAGAAGGCTTTTTGCCCAAAGGGGGGACAGATGTCACTGGTTTACACAAGTGAATGTTAATGCCTGTATCCCATCTCAGTGCTTGCTTTCTGATAGAAAATGGTCCATGCTTTTTTTTTTTTTTGTACTAGGGATTTAACCCTGGGATATCCTATCTCTGAGTTATATCCCAGCCCTTTTATTTTTTATTTTGGAACGGGACCTCACTAAGTAGCTGTAGCTATGCTTGAACCGGCTATCCTCCCATCTCAGCCTTCCAAGTACTGGGATTACAGGCATGCACCATCATACCTGGCTTTGGTCCAGGCTTTTTAAAGAGAAAATCTATCTATAAAAAACTATCACAAATAAAACTATGAGAATTCTTATCAATTAAGTATATTGGATTGTATGTTAAGAGTTTGGTGGGCCAGAGGGAGGTGGACATCAGGAAAATGGTCTTTTCCAAGTGGTGCCATCATGAAAAATACTGCCTATGTGTGCACTTATAGGGTATCCTGCCTTCTGTCATTTTTGCCAGAATTTTCAAGATAATGCTGGTGAGAAGAGTAGCTTGTTCTTTTCTACGGGAGGCAAAAATCTGGGGAATCTGGAAGCATTATGTTTGTGCAGTGGAAGTTACATATCTGCAAAAGATTTGATGTTAACTCCTATCAATAAGCTTGTGGAAATCTCTGTATTATGCAAGGGAAATCATTCACCAGCCATTAAGCTTTGTTGCCAGATTTGGCACACAGTTTTGAAGATGGTAGAAGTGACTGGTGTAGTTCTTATAGTGGAGGAGTGAAAGGTCAGCAGAGACTTAAATGAGCTTGTCTTGCATCCAGCTGGGCCAGCGGGCGGTCATTAGGAAGATCCGAGGCTCACTTTAGGCTTGACAGAGTCTCTCCCCATGATACAAGGAGGCCATTTTGCTCACTGCTCTTCTCCCAGTGTATAAAAAGAACCCCAGGGACAGAGATGACACTGAAGTTTATCTTACTACCAAAGTTTAGCTTGAGGAGGGCACAGCTAGCAATTACTCAGGAGGGGGATTTATTTTGTTTGTTTGCTTTTGATGGAAAGTAATGGAGATAAGTACAAAAGGCCTATTGATCTGCTGGCTCCATTGTGAAACCAAACAGAAAGCAGGGAAAAATATCTCTTCCTTAACATTTAACAGTTGGAGGACCTGCACAGCTTCAGTTCATAAGAATAATTCTGGAAATGGAGAGTTGTAGTTTGATTAGGGAAAACTTAGGGAAAGAAATGGTCGCTCCTTTAAAATGTTCTGCTCTTGTGCTTGGAGAGGATTAACACACTGTATTTGACAGCTAATTATGTTAGGGCAAATATACTAATAGTTGTCTAGAATTGGTGCTAAGTGGCTCATTTCTTGGAGGTATTGCCTAGTGAAATCATGTGTATTTATTGAGAAGCTCTCTCTAGAAAAGTTCTCTATAAGTTTCCAAACACAGAGAATGATAGGAAAAAAAAAAAAAAAAGGATGTTGCTATCCTAAGAAAGTGCTAACAGGAGGCAGGTAGCATGTCTTCACATCTTCACCTCTGTTGTTAATGTATGCAGTGGCTCATCAGAGGTAGCTCATGTTAATTTATTCCTGCACACCTGTACAGGGCTGGAAGTCAGGTAATAAGACTAGCAAAAACTATACATGTCTGCTTTTTAGCTACAGCTACCCAGAGGCCTATATAGGAACAAATTTAGTTCCGGAGACATCAGCAGGTTTTAATAAACCAAATACAGATGTCTTACTCCATACAGATCAAGAAGTTTACATGTTTAAATCTGGACTGACTTAACTAGCAATCAAAGAGAAGTTTCACACTTGGCACCAGTGGTTGCCTCATATTTATTTATAAATCACCCTAAGCAAATATTATTTTGTTTTTACATTTATTCATGTGGCTGAATCACCTTTCCTACACCTTGAAGATAAAATGGATATGCTTATCTTTATGTTTAAATTTAAGACAAACTTACAGTGAGTGGCCACTGTTCTCAGAAGAATGAAGATGGTGAAGCTGATTAAGGATGAGAATAAAAAAGAAATACCTCTCTGTATACAGATCATCTGGGTTCAGAGTACACAGCGTTAATTTTAGTGAGGGTATCTTAAAATTGCCAATCCCTAAAACAAATATATGTAAAATTTAACATGCTAGAAAACTATAAGGAATGTTAAGGAAGAAGACAAAAAGGTATTTCTCAGAATACTGTTCTCAGAAGAATGAAGATGGTGAAGCTGATTAAGGATGAGAATAAAAAAGAAATACCTCTCTGTATACAGATCATGTGGGTTCAGAGTACACAGCGTTAATTTTAGTGAGGGTATCTTAAAATTGCCAATCCCTAAAACAAATATATGTAAAATTTAACATGCTAGAAAACTATAAGGAATGTTAAGGAAGAAGACAAAAAGGTATTTATTTGGTTATTTTTTTCTGAATAACCCCAAATATAACTTAAACATGGGCTCCTCTTAAATACATGGTAAGTTAGTTTTTCCAAGGATCCAACATTAAGCCATAGAGATGGCTAAGTTAAGACTCACTAATTCTGACTATGATGCTGTCTTCAAAAAAATTTCCTTTCTGAAGACTATAGATAGGTCCAGGCCTGTTAGTTAAAATTTCTTCTTCCAAGGGAGTATTTCATATGTATACTTCAAAACTAAGGTTCCTTGAAAGAACCATATCTTAACAGCAGAAAATCAAGTGACAAAGGAAGAAATTTCAAAATCGAATACTTTATAGTATCACTAATATATACTTGAACACCTAAATAATCACCTTAGAATATATAATTCTTTACAGAGAAAATTATTCATACTTCAGTTCTGTCACTCAAAACAAAGATTATTCTAACAGCTACCTAGTGACTGGGATGAATTAGGCCTTGTGTATATTAGCTTGCTCTTTGTTATCAGCGTGGAATGCTCTTCTTGGCTTATGAATTTATTAGACCCACACTCATTTAGAACTATAAAGAAAAGTATTCCGTTGACTCCATTGCTTAGAATCCTTGTCCTGACAAATCTTGCTCCTGTGTTCCTTTCTTCTCCCATTCTGTCACTTTAGGCAAAGAACATTTCTAACTTTTTAAGAAGTCTTCAACTTGACCTTATAGAATCTAGAAGGACCATAAGCAAAGATGGGGAAATCTTTTTTAACTAACTGCCAAACCTGAGCAAACAGTATTTACACCTTTCTATTTCTATCTTACTAACATGCCTACCTGAAATCCAAAAGTGCAACTTCCTCATGTGTACCGACTTAGGTAAGCCCAAGAAAACCTGCATACTCCCACATGGTTTCTATCCTGAAGACAAGAGGCTGCATTTGAGAACGGGGGAAAGAGTGAGGTCAAAGCTGTATCACAGGTATGCTAGCAGCCTTGCACACTTGAGTCCCACTGGAATACTCTCTCAAGGGTCATCCGCATGAGAAGAGACTGTGGAGTTAAAGACAGGTGGAAGTGAAATTCTAGGGAAAGCAAAGAAATGGGCTGACAGACAGTAGGGAAAGCAAAGAAGGATTCCTTTGGGAAGGATTTTTAGCTCAAGAGAATAGTAAGAAAATTCATGCCTGAGCTTCACAGTAAGGAGAAGAGGAAGGAAACACATGGATACAGACTGTTGGGTTCTAGTGAATAATACAGTTAAGAGAGAGGAGAAAGTAAATCTAAAGGACGGATCAGAGTTGTGATCCAAGAGGCTTTTAAACAAGGAAACTGAATCAGAGGCTGGCATTAGATGATAAAACGACAAAAGGCTGAAGCAGGAGGATTATGTTCCACAGTCCACTCTGCTGAGAAAAAGGCCACAGTGGCATCACTATTTTTGGTTATTTGGTGATAGCTGGCCTTGCAACTTTAACCCAAGTCACAGACTCAACTTGTTAAGGGTTAAGACTTTTCTTGAGAAAAGAAAAGGAAAAAAAATTAACTTTGGATCAAAAGATCTGTGTGGTTTCGGAATGCAAAAATATATTTTTGTAATAATTTTTCAGTGTGCTATTTTACGTTGGTCAGGTGTGACAAAACTCTATATTTAAAAAGAGTATGAGTCGATTTTTCACTGAAGTGCAATGTATCAACTACCATCTGAAATCTGCCATCTCCTGTGAGACTGAGCACACATGTACCTTCTTCCTACTTGGAACATCCTGATGATCCCAGTCACTGGTCTACGCTTCTATATGATGATTAGTCACTGGCTAAGCACCTCACCCTTAGAATAAAATTGGAGATTGAAACATTCTCCTTCTATCAATTAATGCTTTTCCTCAGACAAATCAAATAGCACCTCAATAGTATATCTCCTTACATAGGTTAGGACATAAACACAACAGCACTTTTTTCTTGTGGTTAGACATAAATGAAAGCACCAAGCTTAAGGTTTGTAGCCTTTTGGTCCCATAGCTCTTTATTCTAGTGTTATGACCAGCAATGTTTCCAGAAAACCAGCTAAAACTGTGATAGAAATTCATGCAAATAAGCTTAAATTTTGGCTTGTCTTCAAATACTCCATTTCCATAAATATTTTATGCAGGTTTTCATGAGTCTTTTATTTTTGTTAAAAAATTTCAATGCATTAACCTCATTATCAGTAGTTCACTATTTCATATTTGAAAGAATGAATATTACTCAAAAACTTAGGGGAGGTTAAGTATAGTTTATATTTTATTATTATAAGCATAGCTATCTTATCTCGTATATTCTGGGACTGTCAATGGTAACTGGGAACTGAGAATAACTTTGTGACTATAACTAGTTTTTATAGAACAAGGTAAATGGAGGTGGGGAGTTCTTTAAGAAGATAGATTTATCTTCAACACTTGTTTTGAGATGTATAAGAAAGACTTTTCTTAGACATTTTATTTTTAATAAATCAGGCCCTTTTATGTCAATAGAATGAAAAAATATATTTAAAAGTTTTATTTTATTTAAAGAAGGCTAGATATTTCAAATAAGAAAACTAATATCTTTCAAATAACAAAACAGAATATTTTAGAGACAGATGGCTACTTTTCAGTAGTGCTTTCATTATAATTGTTAAATAATTCTATCCAATTGATGAGCACTAGAACTTGGGTGGTAGCTATTTGGAAACTTCCTCTTTAATTTTGTTTCTTCCCTATATGATAATTTTTTTCATGTAACAAAATATTCTCGAAAAATATTTTAAAAAGATAGCATAGAACCCCAGATCACATCCAATATAATGAGAAGAAATAACTAGTGATATGAGGTGGTCTGGTGTATTATGTAAACAATCTGCTCACAGGCTCATCTTCATCTCCACAAGGGAAGGATACCTTTGTTTCCCCACCACTGACCACCTCGACACATTCCATTTATATTACATTTTCTTTAATAAAGAACATGGTAGTTTAGGACCAGCTGCTTTTGTTTAAGCCCGACTGTTTCAGAGCTGCAGCTACATAGCTAGAGTGTGATGTCATCTGAGGGCTGGACGTAGAATAGTCTTAGCTGATCTTAAAGTACATGCATGCTTCCCCTCCTGTGCCCAATTCCCACGGCAGACTATATTTTAGAGATGTGCTCAAAGACACTGTGAAGTTAAAATAAAGAATCCCACACCTCCTTTCCCCACATCAACAATTACTTTGGCTTCATTTTCTTCTAATACTTTCATGTCTTAAAGAATTCATGAACACACTAAATACTCATGTAAGGAATGATAACATTTCTGGTTATACCTACGGAGATGCAGGCTGTCTCGATGTCCTGGACCTATGGTTCTTTCCATCCGTAAATTTCTGTTTCTATATTGGATAAATATGTGTGTATGAAGATAATATTGATTTAATTAAAAAGCCACAGGCAAAGCAGAAATATATCTATACATGACAGAAGCTGCGGCTTCTAAGTAAAGGAACATGGGGAGGTGGGGAACTGTGTACAGTTAACTGATTTGACACCTAGACGCATGGAAACACATACAGACACATATACAACAGCGCACAGAGAAAAAATGGCGTGCATTACTGGGTAAGATGGAGTACGATTCTGCATGCTTAGTCATAACAAGCACCAACTGCAACAATCCTTCATGAGCATGGCAGCTTAGTTATCACATGTTCACTGCAAACAATCCTTACGGTGCATCAAAAACATCTAAGTTGGATCTTTCAATGCTTAAGTCCAACATGACTGGAGCTGGCACCCCCCACCCTCAGCAGGAGCAGCCCATGGAGATTTACTGACCTGTCTCTGCTTCGGCGAGAAGGGAAGGCAGCGTTGCAACCAGCCACCGTGCAGACGTGCATCTCTTTTAAGTGAACGTTCCTGTAGTGAAGCTTCACGCTGTAGGAGCTTTTGAAGCTCTTCTTGCATACATAACAGATTTTGGGGTCTGGGCTAGAACACAGGTCACCTTCTGGGGAGAACTTCTGAGGGCTGCCATAATTCAGAGACGATGTAAAGCTTTCATGCAAGGCAGCCATGCTGGCCCCTCCGCCATTGTACAGTCCATACTGGCTCATGTAAAACATGTCGTAAGTGGGATCTGCGAACTCTTCCTTCACCTTGATGACATCCTGGTGAGAGGGCTCACTGTGGTTCTCATCGGGCCTCTCACTGCTCATCAGGACTTTTTCGCTCACCTCGCTGTGAATGTGCTCATCCCCTTCCATGGATTCCTCGCCCAGTTTGGGCTCTGAAGACTCAGACTCATTCTCATAGTCCCGTTCAGGCTCCTGGTCCTCAGAAGTCATGCTGTCAGCCCTTCTTATTTCAGTCCTTGAAATGCACCGGGTCCTGTTATGCTTAGAAAAGTCCTTCACAGACATGCCTGGGCTCAACTCCTCTTGGGAGTGGCAATGATTGTCATGGCTCATGTCGTTGACCACAGCTCCACCATCATTGGGGTCATCGTCTTCATCATCAAACTCATCAGCGGTGTCAATGATTTCCTTCTCAATCTTTACAGGCATGCTTGACTTCCTGGGCTTTTTCTTGGGTGCCAGGTCAGCACTAGGCTCATGGGTGGCCATCATCACTGCTGGCACTACTGGCTCAGAGGGTGGTGGGGGGTGCTGCTCTATGGTACCACTGGTTGGAATGATGGGACTGGTGGGGAGGGAGGTTGGAGGACTCACCATTTCCCCTGGAGTGAGTAAACTTCTATAAAATGGAGGAACTGGTTGTACAGTCTTTAGTCCAGAAAATACTAGCTGGCTAGGGAGAGGATTCTGTAAGACAGGGTCTAGTGGGGGAGTGGTAAAACCCATTGGGGGCCGGCCAGGACTTGTGAGTGTGAGATTTGATTTTGTACTTGCTATGACTGGGGTGGCAGCTCCTGATGTGGCCCTAATTAAATCTTTGTCTCGGTTATTCCTTAGCATAGGCATGTGAAGGCGAGGGTTGGGGTTTGCACTGTGGCGATTTCGGCTTCGGAGGGAGCTAAAGACCATATTGCAGCCTTCGATGGTGCATCGATGTTTGATCTTCAGGTGGACAGCATTATAATGGATTTTGAGAGTACCTTTGTCATAGAATGTCTTCCCACATGCATTACAGAACACTCTTCCTTTCCTAGAAGCTGACCCCATCCTCCTCATCCGGTGAATCCGAAATGAGCTTTTTGGGTGTTCAGTCTTAGTCAGATCACTGACTGGGGCAGAATTCTGAATAGGGGAGACACAGGCTGGCTCGGTTTTGGGCTCCACATTAGTGATGCTGGTCAGGGCATTTCTATTGGGTGTCTGGTCATTCTTATAAGGTGTGGGAGATACTTCAGATTCACTGCTCTCATTATATTCATTCTGGGTTGAAAGACTTGGTTCCCGCAGCCTCAGTCCTGGTTGCTCTAAAAGTAGCCCATTTGGAGGCAACCCTAGCAGTGGGGCGGAGACAGGGTTTATGTACTGGAATGGAAGTAGAAATGCAAGGCTGTTTGGGATGTTTTCGAAGTGATGAATGCTGGAAGGATTGCTGTTCTCTAAGTGAGCAAGGAGGCTGGGACTCCTAGTACGATTATTGCTCTCAATGAAAGTCCTTATATCTGAGTCTGTCTTTGAAGATGGTACAGCCACAGCCTGCCCTTCTTTCTCCTGAATTGCCATCAGCTCCACAATGGATTTGGTTTCTCCAAACCGCAGAAACTGCTGAAGGGTGATGATTTCCTCTTCTCGAGACATGATGGCCCAGCGGTCCAGCACCTTGCCGGCAGCATCCTACAGGCCACATCAAAGAAACAACAAAGACAAACACAAGAACTTATTGATTGTACATAATCATCCAATGGAACTGAAGGTGCTCTGTCTGCTCATGAAACACTGAGAGCGAGAGCAGAAAACAACATGCAAGCACTGTTAATAAAAGTCGACCCACAAAGCAAACTTTCTGCCATGCAAATGTAGTAATTGGAGTCACAGTTAGAGAAATAGATTGAGTTTAATAATGTCAAGGCAAACAAAATGTAGACCACTGGGGCTCTGTGATCTAAACTGCCTTCAGCATTGCTATTTTAACAACAATGATCTATATACTATGCGACTATTTAGCATGTATTAGTGTAAGACGTGAATGCTTGCTGTGCGGATGCAGCAAATATAAATGCAAAAAAAAGGTACCTTATTTTTATTAAATAGTGACACCATAAGAAGGAACTAATTACAGTTTTGAGAATTTAATTATTCAACATGGGCAGACATGACACTGGATTCAATGATGGAAATTCCTTTAAAAGGGAGTTATGTGGATTTCTGAATCAAAAATGATGAATAAAGTAGCATTACCCCTCACACTTCCATTACTAAGCTGTATCTTTTCTTTTTAAAATGGCTTTATTTTAGTATCAGTTAATAATAGGTCATTGCATAAGGGAAATATCACTTGTGAAAGGTGATTGTACTTTTCCCGAAAATTGGTTGTAATCCTATGACTTAAAAGTTTGAGTTAGACTTAAAGTATTTTACTTTTTATGATCTTGTTATAAACGACAGTCATAGATATTTGAAATGTAAACATATGATGGATTTAGGTAGAATAAATTTGTAAAAAGTTGTCTCTTGGCATCCTCCTCTGATAGCAAAGGGAGTCCATAGAGACTACACATCAGCAATCATCAGACTATGTGTTGTTAAATATACATTAAAAAGCATTTCACACTTTCATTTTTGCTAGTAACTATGAGATTTGCCTGGAGGTAGGACTTAAAAAATCCTGCGATGTAATGTCAGGCAATCCATTTCAGCATGGATTGAGAGAAATCTATTTAAACACTTAAATAATGACTCCATCATTTTATAAGGCATCATTTCTTAAACCCACAAGGACAGGGCCCTTTGCAACCCTCGGTGAATGGTGCTTGCTTCAACCCTGACTATCAATAGAAGCATAAAACCTTCCTGAAAAGCAAAAGAGGGCTGTGGGTGTAGCTCAATGACAGAGCATATACTTAGCATGTATGAGCCTCTGGGTTCCTTCCCAGCACCAAAACAAACAAAAATGATAAGACACTTACTAATTACAAAGTTAAAAATCCAAACTTTACATTGAAGAACTCTGGCAAATACTATATTAAAAGAGATCAAAGTTGGCCGGGCGTGGTGGTGCACGCTTGTAATCCCCGCGCTTGGGAGGCAGAGACAGGAGGATCGCGCAGGTTCGAAGCCAGCTGCGCGTGCTGGCTTAGGAGACCCTGTTTCCAAATAAAAATGTAAAAATAGGTCTGGGAGTGTAGCCCAGAGACAGAAGGGCTTCCAGGAACCCCAGCACCACCAAAAAAAAAAAAAAAAAAAAAAAAAAGAGAGAGAGAGAGATCAAAGTTAATATCACTGGTGTAAGTCATGTGACATTATGCCTTTATACACCGAGGGTACATTTTAACTTTTGTTGCATTCTTTCCAACAATTTACCTCAATCCAATCATAGAAAACGTTAAGCAAACTAAAACTAAGGATCATTCTACAAAACAGTGGATAATACTCTTCAATGTATAAAGGTCAGAAATGATTAAAAAAAGAAAAACAGTTCGAGATAAGGTGAGATTAAGGCACAATTAATGGAAACCTATAGACCAGAAAAAGGACAATACTGGGAAAACTGGCAAAATTTGAAGAAAACCTCTAGACTAGTCAATAGTAGTGTATCAATCTTAAATTTTTGGTTTCAACAATTCTATTATGATTACATAAGATCTTATACTATGAAAGCAGAATGAGGCATATAAGAAATCTGGACTATTATTTCAATAGAAAAGTCTCTCTACAGCCTTTGAATATAAAATTCCTTGCAGACCACAAACATGCTCTGAGTCACCACAGCTAGTTTGATTAAGTAGATATTTTTCATTTATCTGAATTATATTTTATAAAAAAGCTTTGATAATTGTATACTCTTCTTTCTAAGGTCCCTCCTAATGTTCTACCATTTTACATAAGTAGAATGTATGGCTGTCCATTCCTAGAGGACAGGGACCAGGGGGAGGGAAGAAGGAAGAGAAAATGGAAGTATTAGGGAATTTTAAAAAGCTGGTGAATACATTTACCCCTTGTTCATTTTATGAATAAAATTGGAACAAATGTTCTCATATAATTCTCTGCTCAAGATAAGTCATATAATGATGTGGGCACCTAGTGGCTCCAGATGATCTTGGAGTCCTATAATAGCCATTATTTCCCTCATGTCTTTTTTTTTTTTATGAGAGAACGAAGGAGAATATTGGCTTTGTAGGCACGTAGGAAAATTAAATTTTGATTTTATTATAGTTTATCTCATTTCAACAACATCATAGCTTGCAGAGCTTGGTGAATGCTTAGCAGAGGGGAAACCAGAGGGGAAGAGATATAAGATGGCGTGTTAAGGTTACCAAGATGTTGACTTCCACCCAGGATTTGAACCCAGAAATACTCACTCTAAGTTCACTGAATTGTTTTTCCAGTGCTCATAATAGTTATTCCAAGATGACATTTCCCAGGCCAGCATGCTGGGTTTGTGACAGTGAGTAGAACTTTTCCTGAACAAGGCTTTCTCGAGAACACTCTAATGTCCAGTTCTACACCATTTCTCTCTTTCCACTGAATCTATTCTCTTGATCGCTGTTTTCTAGAGCCTGCACTAAGGGTTGCTTCTCAGGCTGAACCCCACTGGAGCAGCATCTAGTCATATCATCCCCAAGTTCTTCCGAGGTGGTCCAGACCTAAATCTGTTTGCCAGTAATGGATTCACACAGTGAGCAGCCTCTGCTATTGAAATAAGTCTTAAGAGACCCTGTTTCCAAATTAAAAAATATATAAATGGGTCTGGGAGTGTAGCCCGGAGGTAGAAGGATTTCCAGGAACCCCAGTACCACCAAAAAAAAATAATAAAATAAAATAAATAAAAAATAAACAATATATGTATGTATGTATCATCACTCTGCAAGGCCATTTAAGAGCTGAATGCCAGGTTTTTAGAAGTGATCTACCAGTTTCAGTGAAATAATAAAAGGAAATACTTTCATATATGTACTTAGATGTAAATATTTTAAATGTTTTATACTTTATCTGAACCCAGTAAAACTTTTGAAAATAGGTATTGATTATTTGGTATTACTCAACTTTTAATTAATACTATGGCCAGTTATTTTCCAAGAATATCAATACTTATAACAATACTCTGCATTTAACTTAACAGGGTAAATCTTATTACCCTCATTTTGTAAATAATATTTCCCAACCTGTTTACAAATTGGAAAACCTAAAAGAATTAACTCAGCAACTACAAATTCATCTAGGAAGAACAAAATTTTATACTCTTATGTTAATTTATTCATACACAAGACCAATGTCTCAGCATGAGTTGTTCAGTAATCAAAATCTTTATACCAGCCTAAGATATGGAATTTTTATTAGTGTTCATTTCATGATAATATGTGATTCTTTTTATAACTATGGTTCACTTTAATAACATTTATATGACCGTCTGTACCTCTAAACTGTCAGGAAAGCTGGTTTTTCCTCCTTATCAGTCTTGAGTCAATACTTAAGTACAATAAAAATAAATTACTAAAAACAGTATTATGTCTTGAATTACTGCAACAGAATCAGATTGCCCTAAAGGCTTCCAAGTAGTTACTCTAAATTACTTTCAGACAGTTGTTTTTGTTTTGCAAACCCCTCGGATGACACTGGTTCATCTTGCATATTATGTAGACGTTTCTGAAGTTCATGCCTTCATGGAAGAATGTTAAGCTGATGTTTGAGAATCACTGCACATCACTGTGCTTTTTTTTCTGTCACAAGAACCTTCAGAAAAAAAAAAAAAACCCTAGGCCTCTCTCATCCTAACTCCCTTCAAACTGTTTGTCCTTGGATTCACTAAAACTGATAGCCATTCTTAGCAAGGAGCCAAGGAACTTCCAGACTCCTTATGTTATATTAAAACCAACATTGTTTCTTTCTGCAGTTTCTCCAGTTACAAATGTGATAGTATTGGATAATTATGATAAAATATGAAGGTTGACTTCTTTGGAAAGAACGTATGTGTCACTTCGTTTCACTTGGGTTCAGAGGGATACCCCGACACAGAGACTGCAGTTTGAGTATAAATGTAGATATTTGTGTAGTTCTTCAGTACAATGATTTTGCAAAGATGTTTTGTCATGCTTCTCTGTAAGTATAAACCACTGCCTCTGTCACCACAATAAACAACCTGTCTTTTATAAAGATTCAGTACTAGCAGAGGTGTGAATCTTGCTTACTGGGACCTTTTCCATTCAAAGTCAGTGACTTAATGTTGTAATCTCCATTTTAGCAGAGATAATTACTCAGGTATAAAAGCCAGAAGGGCAGCGATTTTAGAAATAGCTTTGAACCTGCATGATCCTCCTTCTTAGATTAATTCAATCATCAAGGCAAGAGTAATGTTTGGGTAGAAGGTATAGAAATTACCAATTTTCAAGCCTTCAGTACTCTATCAGGTAAAAAAAAAATAATAGTAATTGCTGAGTTAAAAACTAGTAAGACAATTCTATTATATGCCAAACAAATCAAATTTTGTCTTGTTTGCTAGATGTTTAAGTCATAAGGGAAAACAAATTGTGGTATATCTATACGATGAAATACTAGTAGGCAATAAAGGGAGTAAAATATTAACACACACTTTAACACAGATGACTTGCAAAGGCATTACAGGTCAGATCCCAAAAGATGCATACTCTACCACTGAAATCATATGAAAATATAAAACAGAAAGGAATAGAAAGCAGCTTAGTAGTTGCCTGGGGCTGAGCATGAGGGAAATAGACATAAAAAAGATTAGGAAATCCTATAGAGGAGGACATAAGACAACCCAACTGAGGGGATGGGAGGGGGGAAGAAGGAAACTCTCTAAAACACAGGATGTACTTAAACATATCGAAGTCAACCACTAAGCCAAGCATGGGAAGGAGGGACGGGAAGGGAATGGAGTGGGGATTGGGTAGGGGCTAACTGGGTGATGTGTGCATGTATGTACACACAAGTTTTTTACCCCATTATGATGTATGAATACAATGCACCAATAAAGGAATTTAAAAAGAAGATTAGGGAACTTTTGGGGTGATGAAAATGTTCTGTATCATGATTATACTGATGTATTTATGATTATATAGATGGTACATTTACAACTTTTTTTGTATACTGAGGATTGGACGTCTGAGCTATAACTCAGCCCTATTTTATTTTTCAACTTGAAACTGGGTCTCACTAAGTTGTGGAGGCCCTCACTAAGTTGTCAAGGCTGGCTGCAAACTGTGATCCTCCTGTTTTAGCCTCATGTGTGCACCACCATGCACAGCTAAAACTGGTAGATTTTAATGTATATAAAACATACCTCAATGAAGCTAATTCTAAAATTAAATCATGCTAATTTCATTGTATCTCATACTCACAACTCAATTTGTTCTTGCCTCCTGTCTTATATTTTGATCAGAACACAAACACATTCTCTCATTAGTAGTATGCGCAAGGCAATCAATCCATTGTGCCGTGAGGAGTAAACATTTCTCTTTAGTTTTACCTTAAAAGATGATTTTTCTAATGTTTTACATTGATAAACAACATTATGCTACCAATTCATTAACTTTTAAATATGTCAAGGTACAAGCTCCATATATTTTTAGTAAAGGAATCTATTTATAATACTGGGGAGACTGCTTCTCCACAAAGCGAGCCCTCGCCCTGTGAGAAGCTAATAACCTGCTTTCACTGTTTCCTCTTGTCTTTGTGTTGGCCTTTTCGTTAGGTGAACATGTATTGGGATGTTACTCAGAAATTAGGAAATACATCACTCCAGTTACCTGAAGAGCAAGTGATGGACTCAGACTATCAACTTAATAAATGGAAGTCAGCAAATGGAAGGCTCATATATACAACCTGTGGGCTGGATAGAGCTGGCTTTGGGTGCTAAAAATAGTAAGAGTCTGAGGAAGAAATTCTGTGGAAAAACACCTGTGAACATTACAAACGGCAATGAGGAAAACATTCATACAAGTACAAAAAAAAAAAAAAAAAAAGAACTTCTAGTATTCCTCTCTTCCATTCCCCAGAAATTTACTCATTCAAAACTAAGATGGGCTCATATATAATGAGAAAATATTTCACTTTCAAATTACCATTCTAAAGGCAAACCAATTTTTAAGGCTCTTCTCTTAGCTATATTTAAGCTGATTTGGATGGTCTCCACTACTTTAGAGCTATTATCTCCTCCATTCCCTCTTAAAATTATGTTTACTTAATTTATTTGACATGGCATTCCTAAGCGTCCGTGGGTCAGTGTTTGTGTATGTGTGCCTGCATGTATGTGTGTAGAAGAGTGTGTGTATGTGTGTCTAAGCAGGCAAAAAGGAGAAGGCTGAAAATGGTGACACAAAAATTCTTGTTGAAAATAACAAATTCTGGGAAGCACTTAGGGAATTTTTTTAAGCACTGTTGTGATAATTTCTGAGAAACACTTGAAATTATGTGGGAAAAGAACTTGGCATTGCTTATTTGTTTTAGTAAATTTACATTTAAACATATTTCTTGCTGGGTACTGCTGGACAAAGATTCATCACTTAGTATTCACAATATACATTGAAGCAGTTTGGTTGCGTAAGTCAACAAAATTATGCCATTCTCCATTCACACAAAGCACTTTTGTGACTGCTCTTCCAGTAGTTGAGGCTAATGTTTCTAGGGGGCCAGCTGAAACAACTGTATTATCGGTAGGCAGAATGAAACACTCATTCATACTCTGATTGCCCCAAATGGTTCAAATTAGACTTTCCTGAAAAAAGACTCAATATTTGTTTTGTGTAATAAAAACCCTACCTCATTTCCATGATTTGGAAATTTGTATTTTGCAGAATTTCTCAAGAGCACATTTTACCATCAAAATAACAATGTTGACCAATCATGTCCTTGCTTCCTTCTCTGCTCTCTAGAACAGAGTGTCCCATGAAAAAGAATCATCTCGTTGTAGCACAGACAGAAAAACTTCCAAATAAAAATCAAAGCTGGACTTGACTTACTAACATTTATCTGTGTGGTTATCACTTTGGGGAAAAAAAATGTTTTCCTCATTGACCCAAGTAGTCTTTATCATGAAATGAGTCCGCCAGCATTAAAGCTGGGTATGCAGAAGTTTGACGTGATCACAGAAGGTAATGGTGGTCTAATAAGGTAATATTTAATATAATAAGATATCAGATTGCTTTAGAAGAAACTATAAAGTAAAAAAAAATGCTCTCTGGACAACACTGGAAATTTGAGAAACATAGCCCTTGAATAAAGTTGGCAGCATAAAAAAATAGCAACACGGTAATTTTATGTGGCTTAAGTACTGGCTTTTTATGTATTTTTCAAACGGTTTTTTCCACACTGATAAAAGGGGAGTTTTGTTTGTTTGTTTTACTTTTGCTATACTGGTGACTGAGCACGAGCAAGTGCTCGACCAATGAGCTACATCACCAGCCCATTTTTTATTTATTTTGAGACAGAGTCTCACTAAATTGCCTAAATTGGCCTTGAACTTGCAGTTTTCCTTCTGCCTTTGCTTCCTGAGTAGCTGTGCCCAGCTGTAAAAAAAAGTAAAAAGATATTTTAAAAGATAAAAACATCTTTTAAAAACCATTACCTCTGTAACTAAAATGACATTAAAATGCCACGACACTCATTTTAAATGGTCCCTGTAATTTTAAAAACATATTGTTTGACTTTGTATTTAAAAATTTCACTTTGCTGGGCACTTTGGTGGCACACGCTTGTAATCCCAGCGCTTGGGAGGCTGAGACAGGAGGATTGCGCAGGTTTGAAGCCAGCCTCGGCTACTTAGTGAGGCTCTCAGCAACTAAC
Organism: Muscardinus avellanarius; assembly: GCF_963383645.1. Taxonomy (NCBI): domain Eukaryota; kingdom Metazoa; phylum Chordata; class Mammalia; order Rodentia; family Gliridae; genus Muscardinus; species Muscardinus avellanarius. The sequence continues at coordinate 57,377,081 of NC_137799.1, read as the reverse complement.
TGAGACCTGTTTCCAAATAAAATAGAAAATTGGTCTAGGAGTATAGCCCGGAGGGTTCCACCTCCAGGACCACAAAAAAAAAAAAAAAAAAGAAAGAAAGAAAAAAGAAGTCAATTGAATTAAAATGTTAATTCAAATAAAAATAAAACTCTGGCATTTTTATTTTTAATCAAATTGTGACCAACATATATATATATATATATATATATATATATATATATATATGGCTGAAATTATGCCTTTTCCTGAGAATCCCCATACTATCATATATTCCGGATACCTACATGCATCTGGGATGCTTATCCATGAGGTAATTAGGCTAGTTCATCCACATTACTCTGATCCCTGCTCAACTCCATTACCAGTACAAAATGAAGACTTTTCTTGAAAATTGGGGAAACAGTTCAAGACGTCCTTAAGAGGCCTTGGAACTCTTTCTACCCCAAATATACTAGTAAGATTTATGAAAATCCTGCAACATCAAGATTTAAATATTCCAAAACCAATTTTGCTATACAATAATAAGTTTATGTAAATAAATATCGACGGTCTTCAAAAGATCTCTGAGATTCTAAACAAGGCAAAACAACCTAAAAACAGAAATATGTGTATACAACACCCTGCTTTCAATTAAATTCTTTACATATTGTATTACTTGGAGAACACTGAGATTCTAGAGCATAAATAATTTTCTAGTTCAGGACAGGAAAGAGACAGTTTGAAATCCTCAGAGGAAACCTGGAATCAGGAGGAAAGAAAAGGATGGTCCCTGGCAAATGGTCTTGTTTTCTTCTTCTTTTGGACATAAAGATAACACCAGAGTCCTAGGACAGCTATAAATCTGCTTGCTTTGCAGTAAACAGAAGTCACCTAAACCCTTTGTGACCTTTTTTACTTTGAGCTCTTTTTTTTTTTTTTTTTTTTTTTTTTTGCTTACCTCCCCTTCCATTACCAAAGTTCTGCCACCAGATCTGTAGGAAGTCTTTATGTATCTTTGGGGATGTGCTGGAGCTTTACATTTCTAAACATAAATGCCAGACACCCACCCTGGCATTTCCTGCTATACTTTCTCATAAAGTGACAGACAACAAGACTGGGTGCAAAACAGATTATGATGAAAGTGATTTTCTGTATCAGGTAAGGGTCAAAACCTTGGAACAATTCAAGGCCAAACCTTTAATCTTTTAAGTTTTATCAGTGCGACCAAGATTCTCAGTAGTGGTACAATGCTTCCAAAGCTTGAAGAGATGATTCTAGTTCATGTATTGTATTTTGAATTACTTCACAACTGAAGCTGAATGAACAACCCAAAGGAACTTTTAAACATATTCATTAGGATGTGAGGAAGCTGAGGGAGAAAGGGCTGGAACACTCACTAAGTAGTTATTCCATAAAACAGGGAGGGCTGAGTATTCCATAAAACACACCGAGGACTGAGTGTGTGATTGAAAAGAAAGATGTATTGGGAGATTTAACTTTGTTCTTCTCTGGGTATAAGAATAACAGTAGAACACTAAGATTAATTTCCTGCTTTAGTATTCATCAGGGAAAACACATTATTATTTGTAACACATACACAAGGCCATTGATGGATATACTTTCCTTTGATTGTTCAGATTAAATGTGTTCCTATAAAAGGCACCCACACATACACATGTGTGTATAATTATAAATCCACATATGCATTAATAGTTTGTGTTTCTATGTATTTATAAGCAGCTATCAATACAGACATTATATATATTTTATTTGGCCACGAAAGAGAAGCGATTTGGGACTGGTGTCTGACCGAACAGATGCAGATCAAAACCAGAATAATCAGAGTAAATGATCAATATATGTCACGATAACAAAAAATACCCTCAGAAATTCAAAATAAAGAAGGATAAGAAGAAGCACGCAGTACAGAGCACAAGGTAATAACCATGTCTGCATGCCTTAATACCCTCTTGTCCCAGCAGTCCTGACTTTCTAAGCAGCCCACTTCTCCACATTAACGGCAGTCATTTGGAGAGCAGCAAACGTGCCATTAGAAGCACTTTTACAAGTGTATATTCATCCACCAATTAGCTTAATGTGGCCGCTTTCTGCATATTTTCTATCCAGGCTTGCACAAATCTTATTAATATTTCCCCCTAGCGCTTTGACAGATTACCTTGTCATTACGCATCCTGGAGCCTTTTAAACAATATGGGTAAACTACTGTTTGTGAGGTTAATGACAATTATCCCCTAATTACTGCATAAGTCACTCAGTCCACTTTATCTCATAGGCAGGGTTCTGCTCTGTGTATCTGCCATTGTGTCACCGTAAATGAATCTTGTATTGCTATGTTTATCTGCCGTTGCTTGTAAATTATACTGACAGAAGAATGAACAAATTACTGCGTGTCATCACTTAAATACTACTTCTGAAATTAAAATAAAAAAAGCTTCTGCACAGAGCTTCGTTTTTAGCAGATCACAATTAGTAAAAACATATTTAATGTTTTATGTTACATTCAGGGCTGATAACTTAGAATTTAGTAGTGGAGTCACAACAATGAGACTGGGGTAAGTGGAAAGTGAAGAGCAACAGAAATGAAAGAAAAAACAGGCGTGGGGGCTGCTGAAATAACACCACCAGTCTACCTCCTAAATGCATTTCCTATTATTTTAATAGTTGAGAAGGAATTTTGGAAATATTTTCCAAGATTTATAAATTTTAAATCAAATTAAATGGGTTAGGGATAAGCCACACTCCTCAGATGGATTTTGTTGTTGTTGTTGTTGTTGTTACTTATAACTAGTCCAGACACAAAACAAGGAATCTATGTAATTGAGAACAGATAATGTAATAAAGACCACAGGCTAAGCCAGTTTCATTGATGCATTTTTAAACATTATTAAACAGGTTCAGAATCACTGTTTCCAAAGTTGCATTTGAAATTGTTTAACAATGTTTTATTTCAATGAAATTAGTCCACTGCTGCATCATGGTGACTATAGCTGCTCTGATAAAATTTAAAGGGAAAATAGGGCAATCTGAGATTCTTTAAATTAAAAGAGAGAGGTGGGGGGAGACTGGGTCAACTGCCAATAATCTGGAATAATTTGTTTTTAACCTGAAATCTATGAATCTGCAGGTCATCGGGTAAATGTTTGCATGAGAACGGGCAGAGACAGCTGGCTTCCTAAGATGACCGTCACTTAATGAGCATCTTAAAACATTTTGAAATGTGAAAGATTCAAAATGCAAGGTGGATGACAAGTGGCAAGCACAGAAAACACGGCCACCGCAACTTGAAGGATGGCTTTCAACTCTCAGTTAGTTGGGTGTGTTTAGAAAGCTTTCATGAAATCGCCTCACGACAGACAGCTGTGGTTTTGGGGGGGTTGGGGGCTCGCAGCACTGATGATGAAGCCGTTTGGAGGAAGCGTGCATGCACACACACACAGTACCTCTTGGTGCACTCACTGCACAGGCTGGAAGAAAAGGCTGTGGCAAAAGGAGAGGAAAACATGAAAGGCAAAGTTGACAGCCTCGCCCAGGGGCCTGATGGATTCTAAGCACAACCCCTAGGGCTCTGATCCCCAAGGACTGATCTTCCTGTCTGTCCTGTGTTCAGGCAAAGCAGCTTCCAGAGCAGGTGCTGCAGGCCAAAATGGAAGCACCTGCTGTGCTATTTTCTTTCAGTCTCTTTAAGTTAAAGGGAATAAAATCCTGGTGAAGACTGACATCTTGTGACAGCCACTAAGGGGTTAAAACCTTTTCTGCTTTTAAAAAGCGATTTAAGGCTAACTATGGATATAGACTCATGTGGAGAGTGAATTTCTAAGCCATCAACTTTCCTTTTCTTTGAAGGCTGCATTTGCTTGCTTCTTTTACCTTTGCTAATGGCACACCCAACTCTGCTAGCCTCCATTCTTAGGGAGATAACCGGAGAAGTCTTGGTGTCACCTCAAAGAGGATGAACTATTTTATTGAGTTTGCAAAATCAGTGCTAGTTACAGAAAAAGAGACAATCCTGAAAGGATCAATGTAAATGCCAAAAGGTACCCCAGGTTTAAGTGAACTGATGAAGATAGCTATTAAGAAAACAAACAATGGGATTGCCTCACCAGAATCCACACTTTTTTTTTGGGGGGGGGTGGTACTGGGGTTCCTGGAAACCCTTCTACCTCCGGGCCACACTCCCAGTACCTATTTTTATACTATATTATTTGGAAACAGGGTCTCTTAAGCCAGCGCGGCTGGCTTCGAACCTACGTGATCCTCCCGTCTCCGACTCCCAAGCACGGGGATTACAAGCGTGCGCCACCACGCCCGGCCAGAATCCACACTTTAACCACACATTTCCAAAAATGGAGGCTGGGAATATTTCACATCTCTAACAGACCTTTAGTGGGTCCTTACTGTAGGCATATTTTGCCATCACCTCTTCACAAGGTGAGGTAGCACATGCTTGTAATCCCAGTCCTTGGGAGGCTGAGACAGAAGGATCACAGGTTCAAGGCCAGCCTCAACAACTTAGTGAGACCCTGTTTCAAAATAAAAATATACAAAAAAGGAGGTAGGGGTATAGGTCAGAGGTAGAATGGTCCTGGGTTCTCCCCCCAGTAAAAACAAACAAATTAGTAAGTACCTTTTCTGGCATTTGAAGTCTCCTCAGTGTGTAGACTTAACCTATCTTTCCAACATTATCTCCTGCCAAGACTTCTCAAGCTTTAGACACAGAAAGCTACTTGCCACAAATAAGTGAGAAAACTGTAAAATAGTAGTTGTTTCTGAATCCCTCTGCCCTTCTCCATAATCATTCTCATCTTTCAAAGGCTAACTGAAATGAGCCTATTAAGTGTTTTGTGTCTCCTCCTTTTCTCTCTCCCTCCCTTCTCCCCACAAGGATTACCTGCCCTTCAGGGATTGGCTTATACTTCCACATCATGTATATTTCCCCTCACAGACCTATTGTTCTTTATGTCCTCAACGTCAGGACGAATCGATGCTAACTGACCTTGTTAATAGTATGAATGCGAGAGTTGGGAGGCTCTTGGAGATCATCTAGTGCCACCACTGAATTTTGCAGATGAAGAAACCAACAAAATGTATGAGTACTCTCCTTTTCTCCTAGAAGAGTGGTGTTTAACTCGACATCAATATCCACTGCATCCTACTGCCATGCCCTCGTTTTGAATAGATTCCAATCAGCTGGGACTCTCCTGCCACACACCAGCCATACCAGGAAGACATTTTCCTCTGAACTGAACTCTCCTTGTGACCATGAAGAGAGCCTTCAGTAGAAGTGTAAGGTAGTGGTGCGGGGAGGGTGGCAGCCTCACTGTTGGCGTGCTGGTGTGAGGAAGAGTTGAGAATGACAGTTTTAGGAATGAATATATATTTACATTTATATTTAACCCTCACATTTTATCACTGCGAGTACCAACCAACTGCTCTTAGAAAATGCTTTGGGGAATAATACTATATTTATGTTGGACATTTTCTGTTCTTTTTTTTTTTTTGGTGCATTGCAACACACATCTTATGGGGATCCAAGCTGGGAGAGGCACACATGCCCGTCACTCACGCCACTCACTAAGCCCTCCCTCACTTCCCACCCCTTCCCGCCTCCTCCCTCCTTCTCATGTTTGGCTTAGTGACTGACTTTGATATGTTTGCAAACTGGACATTTTCTTGATCTGAGTGTACGAAGAACTAGGAAGCAAATGTAATCATGCCCCTTGCATCACTGGTGTTCTATAAATAAATGCCCATGAAGTGGGTGGATGTAAATGGGCCAGTTTAACGTTAGACACAGAAATAAGGAACCACTACAGTGATAAGTGTGTGTGTGTGCATGTGTGCACTCACAACATACATTCTCCCTTCATACTTTCTTCTGTTAGTAACATCTTATACTTATCAATTCCTGAATTATGTTCTGGCCTTCCCATCATTTATATTATTTACCAGTTATGTCTTATATCTACTCAATATTCTTTATGAAGAAAATGGCAGCTTTGGGGATATTTTAAGTCAATATAGTACCCTCCAGTTGGGGGTAGCTCAGTGATGCAGCACTCGTCTTGCGTGTGTCTGGCCCTGGCCTGAGTTTCTAGCACCACACAAACAAGCAAATGCACAATATAACAAGTTTCTCAAAAAGAACTGATACTTGGATTAAAAAAAAAAGCATAATAAGCTGAAACAAAATCTAAACCACATAAAATCACAGAGGCCTATTTTTTTTTTTTTTGCCAACGTGCTATTTTTAGGCTAAAGAACTGCTTTAAATAATACAGCTTTGATGCCTTAGGTTTCTCGTGTATGGAGTGATATTAAAAATAACCAACTGCAAGAGCCATAAGATTAGTAGCATTTAGCTGAGCCCTGAAAATGAGCCAGAAAAAAACTGCAGGTAATATGTATGTATTATGGTCATCTATACCCCAATCAAGACTGAGGTACTATTATACAATCTGTCTTACAGATGGGGAAAGTGAGGCAAGCCGAAGTTTAGTAACTTGTCTAAGGTTACAAAGCTAGCAATACTTGCAGCCAGGATTCAAATCTACTCAAGTCTACAAACCATACTGAAGTGTTTTGTCAAGAAGGTTATGCCGCCTCCCCACCCTACCTCAACTTCCTCATTCCCTGGCCTTTCTCTTTTTTCCTCTCTGAAATCCAGGCCAGAGAAATGGCTTTCCTTTGATCTACTGCATGCTAAGTTAGTTCTATTCACATACCTGTTTCTTGCTTCTGCCTTTATACCTCTTCACAAGCGTATTAACGGTCCACTTTCCTACTAACTGGTGGTTTTAAGAGTTCCTAATTTACCCTTTTTGCCCTACTTAGACTATGACTACATTCTGACAGGAAGCCGCTCTCCCTAATGTCCACCTCTGGTTAAACTATACTCCTCCCTCAAAAATAAAGTTTCATAGCTCCTCTTTGCTACATGATTCCAGCATGAATTCTTCAAAGCTGGCCTCCAAAAAGCTTCACCCCCATCTACCCTTTTACTCTTACTTCTCTAATACAAACTTTTGTATGGTACTGGAACTAGACAATTCAACTTTCACTGAATACACTGTGTGTTCTCAGCACATTTCTACTTATACCGTCCCTTCCAGCTGGAATCATCAATCTGCTTGAGACACACTCCTGCTTAAGCTCCATTCCTCAAATGGTACCTCTGTCTCCAATCCTACTATCTGTTCAGAAGTCCTATTCTGTTTCTCTTTTTTCATCTTCTATTTTATATCTATGTGTCATGTGTAATATGGGATAACTCCTTCAGTATAACAAGTGCCTTGGGTGTCTTGAGTGTAGACACTCTGGAACACTTACCTCTTTCTGTCCCTATAGTACCGAGGCTGGTGCCTCACACACATTTTAAGTGCATTATATTTTAAATGCATTATGCTGTTCTTATACCTAATTCATTTCTGTTGAAAATGAATCACTTGTCACTTCTATATACCCAACTGTCTTTAGAGAGATGCTTATAAAAACAAACAGGAGAACAAGATACAGCCATTATGAGTAAAACCCACAAACCGTCCAGTGTCTGATCAGGAAGACACATTTGCATATAGAGATATTCAAACGTTCCATGTTATATACTCAGAAGAAAAAATATGAATGCCTTTTGATACAATAATTCATTTTCTGGAAATACTTTAAGATATTGATTTGTCCTATGCTTCTAATTACTGAATTGTTTACAGGTTCAGGGGAAAATATTTAAATTTCCTAAAATATAAGAACAAATGATAATAAAAAACCAAAATGAAATGAAAAAGACTGGTGCCATAGGAGAACGAGCTAGTGGGAAAGGAGAATTAAAGCTTTAGACAAAGAGGGACAGGAACTAAGTTTTAGAAAAAGAGCTCAAAAATGCAAATATAGGGTATCCATATACAGTTAAAAGTTTTCAGACTGCCAAGACTGGCAGCAGTTTCTATTTGTCACCAACAGTGAATTCTTCAATTTTAATTCTTCAAATTTAAGATTACAAACACTTTAAGCAATTAGTGTTGAGTCCTGGCCAAAAGTTGGGGGGTATATCTGAATTATCTCTTATAGATTTGGTAAAACTGAAACGGCAAAGAGAAAACAAACACATAGATGTATAAAAGTGGAGACCAGAGTAGTTAATTTAATTCTGAGTATGGAATTTGGTATTATAACAGAAAGAAGTGGCAGAGAATGGGGAGGAGGAAAAAAGGCATGGAAAATAAGAGTGCTGATGAGTGAATATGAAATTAACTGAAAACAACAAGAGGGTCCTTCAGGTAGTTCAAATTATAAAATATGATAGGCTTTTACTTATTTACTTTTCATACTTGTATTTGTTACTGCTGAAGCAGTGGCTATAATAGTTCTCCAGAATAGAAAAAAAAAAATGAGTGGCTTGTCTTAGGAATGCACTAAGGAGGCAGGTGTGGGAGTAAACACATGGAATCCTAGTACTTGGGAGGCTGAGACAGTCTGGAGGATCACAGGTTCATGGCCAGCCTCAGCAACTTAGTGAGACTCCATTTCAAAATAAAAGAATAAAACGGGGCTGCAGGTGTAGCTTGAAGAATGTCTCTGAGTCCCCAGTACGTACATAAATAAATAAATGAATAAATAAATAAATAAATAAATAAAATGTACTAAGGCAGAAACATCCCCAACCCAGGGCCATAGTTACTATTGGTGGTAGTCCTGCAAGCAGACTTTGCCTCTAATATGGACCCAAATTTTAGGTTCTCATATAGAAAGCAGGTGTTTTAATATAAGCCATTATTATTTGTACAGTTTGGAAACAATGACCTACTTTTGTCTTAAGAAATGATAAGAGTACCCTCAAAATCTAAGTTCTTATATAATGTTGGCCAAGGGCCAACCTTGCAATGCCACAAGAGTACAAAAGAGATTTTGTAGTGGTGATTTAAGATGACCTCACAATTGGCTTTATTATTTGATCTAGGAAATGATGGGTAGGTAGGAGACACAAGAGAGATGTCTATATTTTAGCATAGGGAGGTGTGATTTATTAGTACCCTCTATAGTATCAACTTAGATTCAGTAAAAATAAAAATTACTGAAAACTTAGTTTGTACCTAAGGGAAACAAACCTTACCATTATAAACTGTACAATAAAAGATACACGAGATTAAGGCTCATAGAAGCCAAGGGACTATGCTTCATTTCCTCTAGAGAACAAACAATCAGATGAGTATTTAATATATCAATTGTTATTTATTAGAAGATGCAATTAATGTTTTCCCAAAAGAGGCCTCTGGTCCAGTAGGGCCTGGAAAAGAAGTTTTTGTGGTCCCTTTCAACATTCAATTGCAATAACAAAACCCAATAATGTTGCCTTACAAATCTCCTAGTTTTGATTTTATATTTAAATGGGGAAGAAATTATACATAGTTATTTGAAACTGGCCTGTGGATTCTTGGCCTACAAATATCACATTACTACTCATTCATGGCAGTGTGCTAGAACCATAGTGTAGAAAGATATAATCAACATAGTATTTTATTTAAAAAACAATCCAGTGACTACATATAAAAGCATATAAAATAAAATTTTTATTTCAATTCAACATTTCCTAAAGTTCTACAGCAAGATGGAAGTAGACCTTTAGGTTTGACTAAAGGGCCATCATAAATTTGTATTAAGGAGGGAAAGATAAGAATTTGGCTTCAGTGAAAAGTGATAACTATGTTTATGAGTGCTCACCATGTGCCACTCACCAAGGGGAACACATTTCACATGCATCACCCACTCAGCTACACCATCACTTAGTGCCCACGTGAAGGCTAGAAAGAGCATTTCAGCTCCAGTGCATAGTGAGTACAAAGAGCAAACACATACACTGTCCTGTTTCCTGGTTTTAGTAAGAGTGCCCTGTTGAGGAGGGATACAGTAAAAGAAAACATATTCTTTCCACTTCACATGGGTGAGGCAAGTGCAGAAACCCTGATCTCTTGTGAATATTCCCACTATTCAAAACAGAAAAACCAAAAATAAGTAGAGTTAAATGGAAGCCAAAATACACCCATATACATGGCATCCCTTCTCTGCCTTAAGACATGAGTCAGAATTTATTGTTGTGAATTTGCATGTGTTCTAACATGTGTGATCACATTCTCCTACACTATGACCTTTCTATCCCTTTCTACCAAAAAAAAAAAAAAAAAAAAAAAAAGAGTTTCATACTCCCATGTAGCCAGAAAAAAAAGGAGACACATCCATGTCTATGTGTCCCGGCCACAGTGTACTTTATAAACAACATTCTGGGAGTTTCCAGGCCTTTGAAAGTAATGATCTCAGGCCACAGGTGTTGAATTTGTTTTCTGTGTCTTTAGGGTAAAGCTTTCTGCAATGAATTTCACTGAGAGTGGGGGGTTAGAATTGAGGACTCTGGGCAAAATGAAACATGGTGGTCTTTGATCATTCCAAGCCAAGCAGGAAGAACACATCTATGCGTAAAAGTCCCTGATCCAAGAACATTACAATTCTCCACAGAAACACAGGCAATGCACTGCAGGAGAACAGGGTTCTGGGACTTGGGCCTGAGGCACCCACACACGTAGCAACAAAGGAAACAGCATGGAAACAGCAGCTGCTCACACACACTGTGAAGATGGGCTGGGTTTCAGATCTTACATTGGAGAAAACAAGGATCCCAATTAATCACAAACCAGTCAACTGGAAAGTTGGGGCCTATGCACCTTATCAGCAAATAAAAAGAAAAAAGTCATGGCAAACCCATATATTTTGACATGCTTTTAGTGTATATATGCCATGGATTGCACAGACTTCCTATGGCCACAGCTGCCAGCTCCATTATTCTTTTATGAAATTACTTTAATAAAAAGAAAGGAAAAAAAGAAATGAGATAGAAATACTTCTACACACACATTTGGATCGAATGGTGTGTGTGTGTGTGTGTGTGTGTGTGTGTGTGTGTGTGAGAGAGAGAGAGAGAGAGAGAGAGAGAGAGAGAGAGAGAGAGAGAGAAAGAAATACAAATTTTTGTCAGAGTGTTATCAGGTAAATAATGCTGTCTACCTTAAAGAACATTTTAATACAAATTTTTGGGAAATTTAAAATTCTCTAAAAAATATTTTGTGTATCAAAAAGCCAACTCCAAGTTATTTCACAGAATAATCAGAGTTAAAAAGGCAGCAACACAACAAGAATAACACAGAAACAAAAGGAAAGATAGCAGAAGAGTGGAGCTATTACTAAGCACTGACCATCAGCAGGAAGAGGATAAGCCCCAGTTCTAACGTTCCTAACTTTCTCCCTCTGTGGACGTAAGGGGACTAAGATGGAATCTAATAGTAAATCAGAACTAAATAGAGTACGGTGTGCGGAGTCCCAAACTTGAGCTTCTTCACTAAGTCACCTACTTACTAGCTATGTGACCGCTTCTCAGCCTCTGTTTCCGAGCTGTGAACAAGGGCAGAAATCCCTACTTTGGCTATGAGGATTTAACTGAATGACATAATATTCATGAAAGGCTTTACAGACAGGTACTCAGTTTATAGTTACTCATCTAAATAACTGTGGTCTTTTCATAAGCCCAAGGATTAACTGAAACATTGACCCTGTATCTAGAAATCAGCTTGTACAATGTGATCTTTTAGGATAGCATAAAGGAGAGTAAAATGTCAAGTGACATGTGGACTTTTAAGGACAAGGTTAAAAAAAAAAAAGTTAAATAGGATATCAATAATTTCTCTAGTCACCTGATAAAGTACTTTTGATCAGCTTAGGATTCCCTTGGTTACATGTAAAACATACAGATAAAAGATTCTTTATCATAAATAATAGGATACATTTTCTGAATATTTTACAGGCAAAAGCTCATTCACTTGAATCCATGATATCTTTTTATTAAAAAAAAGATCATTTTAACATTCTGTTCAACTGTGTGCGCGCGTGTGTGTGTGTAAGAAAGAAAACACACTTGAGCAGAGAAACCAGGCACTTTCATGCTTTTAATACAAGTATGCCAGGAATTTGCTTCTGCTTCTCCAGAAGACAAGTGAGAGACTTTCTTCAGAGACCAGAAAATCCACTTGAATGAGGATTTATGATGTGATTAGAAACAAATATCTCAAAAATGAAGACATCATACAGGTTATTTTGTAAATATTGTATTAATCCTCCAAGAGCCTCCTAAGTGAGGCCTTTCATACTTAGAGTTTTAATCTGCTGTGAATAAATGGTTCAAACCGGAGCCCTCCTGCCCATGACCCAAGACTACCGGGGGCATGTAAGGAGGTTTCAGGTATCACAGGTGCACCCTATGGCATGCTCCCTCACCAGGATTGGCTCGCTCCAGTGATTTAGAGGTTACAAATGTGCAGCAGGCCTTCATGCTACATTAGCTACATGGTTTTACATACCTTCTATGTCAGGGGCTCTCAACCTCCTTGAGAGTTTATTTGGATATAAGAATTGGGTTTTCTTCCCCCCTAACATCTTCCACCTGTCACTGAGGTGAAAGTCTGCTCACTTCTCTTGTGCCTGCAGTTCAAAAATTCTCTTCAAGGTACAAAAGTAAACAGAATCTTGCTTGTGCTTCCCAACAAATACTTTCTTTAATGTCTTCCCTTGATTTCATTCACATACCTCCAGTTGCAGACATACAGTTAACAAGATAAACTCAGAGCCTCCTGCCTTTCATCACACGCAGTTCCCATTAACATTTCATGAGTGTCCATCGGCAAGTCTATGGATTGCTTTTTCCACTCCCACTCTCAGAAATCTTCCTGCTGTCTCTAAACTAACCCAGGATTTCTTCACTCATATTCACTTTTTTTTTTGTAATTCAAAACTATCTGCATTCACTAGTCAAAATAAATATTACTCCTGCTACTTAGAACTCAATATGCTGATGTTGATTCAACATGGTTTTATAATAAGAATAACATGATCTACATAAGAACATCTCAGGAGCAATGTGGGGTTTTTCACCCCAACTTTTATATTGGGATAGAGGTATTTTTGCCTACTTCTTTCTTTCCCTTTTCTAAAGTTTGAATACAATTTTTTATTTTAAGTATAAACTGCTGTAAAGCAGGAACCAAAACCAAATCTTATGTTTTATGTTGGCAAAATAATTAACACAAGAGTCAAAAGACTAGAGAAAAGTAAGGGGGAAGACCCCATGTTACAATAGAAAAGAAATGAAGAATAGAATAGAAAAGGAGGAGACAAAAGGGGAGGGGACGGGGAGAGGAGAAGAGAGGAGAGGAGGGAGGCCAATCGCATAATAGAAAGTGGAAAACTCAATATAAAGGGCTTAATTATAGACTAGTTGATAGTCAAGTAGACTTCTAGTTCTATCTTCCCTCTTTTACAATAGAGATGGAGAGGAGAGAACGTTTAGCCAATCTTTAACTTGCTTTATGACTGCCTTTTCCTGGTCTTCATATCCTCCACCTTCACCAAAAGGAATTCCCTCCCTCTCCTTGTTCTTTGTTTTCATTGTGATGTCCTAGTTATTTTACTATTATTATTATTATTATTATTATTATTATTATTATTATTATTACTGTGCTTTGGATCCTGAACAACCTTAGCTGAATGATTTTTTCCCTCATTTGATTGCCTGGTTTTACTAATTTTCTAGGTCTCTCCTCTTCCTCCTGAACGGATCATCTCTCCATCTCAGAAACCATGGTCTTTCTTTCCTCACATTGTTCCAGTGGGAGCCTTTTCCATTTTCACTCCTGAAACCAGCTTTGCTTTCCTTTATCACTCATTTCATTTTAGTTTAGAGAATGGAAAGTTGCTCTGAAAGGTGTGCTGTCAGACTGGTTGAAGTTGTGAGGAGTGTGCTGTGTAAGAGGAAATACTGGTGATCTTGTGGAAAATAAAGTAAGTCTAATAATTTTCAGTAATGAAGGTGAATGAGAAGATGTTCTGACATTATTTTGGAAGGAAAAGAAAAATGACTACATTGAAAATTTGCCACTGCGAGCATACAACTATCTACTAAATCTCTTGACTGATCTATCCAAGTGGAAGCTATTCTCAGTGTTATTTCACTGAACTGACATAATTAGAATTAAATTCCCATTTGTGACACATGAGGGTTACATATCAACAATGATGGGAGATTAATTTCTAATTCATCTTCAGAGCACAGAACTCATACCTCAAGAGTAAGAAATGGTTTAAAATTGAAAGGAAGCATAGATTAGAGGCCAACAGTAGCTAACAACTATTTAAAATTCTCAAGTAAATAAATTTCAAAAGCTTATTAATATTATTCCCTACCCCAGGCCACTGTTGAGATGTAATGGGCTACACTGGGAGGCACACAGGCCAATATCTAGGCAGCTTCTCTAGTTGTGTAATGTCTATGCTATTCAGGTTATTAAAATTATTTAAGTAATATCCATATAATTTCCTGAACATATCTACTTTTTCTTTCTTAAAGTATCTTGAAGGAGAATCTTCAATTTTTGTAAGTATATGCTATGAAAAAAAATTAAGCAGTATCTTTTTACTCACTGATCTCTAAAAAGTTAAAGAAATCATGTTTCTCCATCTTTCATAAGTCTTCTATCAAGATAGGTGATATTGTTCCTTAATTGTGAACTATGTGCTTAGACATAAGTAAATCAGTAAGCTTTATCTATAACCTTTCTCAATATTAGCTTAGTTCTCAGGATGATTCAGTGGTAATTCTGACACAGATATTTATCATTTCACTCTTTCTCAGATTTCTCCAGTGGCTTCCCATCTCCTAAATGAGCGGTCAATATATCCATGACAGTACTAAGACATGAGTACACAACACCATGCTGGTAAATATATATTTATGGGAGTGATAATATAACCTTTAAACATTGGTTAGGACCAGTACAATCAATCTAAGCTAATGCCAATCAGAATAAACACTGGCAAAACAATTATTGCGGCCATACTTGGTAACTGGCTGAATATTATGCTCAAACGGTACACATGTACTAATAAACAAAATTTTAAATAGACACGAAAACTAGGAATTTAACATTTTATTTCCATATCTTTTTCTTTTTGGTGGTACTGGGGTTCCTGGAAACCTTTCTACCTCTGGGCCACACTCCCAGACCCATTATATATATTTTTTTTATTTGGAAACAGGGTCTCTCTCTCTCTCTTTTTTTTTTTTTTTTTGGTGGTATTGGTGTTCCTGGAAGCCCTTCTACCTCCGGGCTACACTCCCAGACCTATTTTTACATTTTTATTTGGAAACAGGGTCTCCTAAGCCAGCACGCATGGCTGGCTTCGAAACTGCGCGATTCTCCTGTCTCTGCCTCCCAAGCGCAGGGATTACAAGCGTGTGCCACCACGCCCGGCTGGAAACAGGGTCTCTTCAGCCAGCGCGGCTGGCTTCGAACCTGTGTGATCCTCCTGTCTCCGCCTCCCAAGCGTGGGGATTACAAGCATGCGCCACCACGCCCAGCTCCATATCTTAACAGATTGTCTAAACCACAAGCACTCTATGCAGGAGATGCATGGCACAGAGTATAAACATAAAATGTCTTTTTCTGAATAACAAGGTCCTTCATGAGTTGACACCTGGTACTTGTGCAGGTTTATGTCCTGTATATCTTCTTTATGCTCCAGAAAGACTGCTTCATGAGATTCTGGAGCATGCTATCACCTCTGATGATTTTATGCTGCTGGATGCTCTTCTATTAGTTTACATAACAGATGCTCTTCTATTAGCTTGGGCAATCTGGTCCTGAAACTCATACACCCTTCTTCTGAGTATCACTTTAGATTCTACTCACCTCTTCCCTCTCCTACCTAAAGTCTTCCCTCATGGCCCCAGGTATACACAGAGGCCCCTCTCCTTAATGTTACAGTAAAGCCAGCTTACATTTTTTTTTTTTTTTTGCACATTGGCTTTCTACCATGTATATATTCTGCTAGGCATTTTATATGTAGAATCTTGAATAATTTTTCCACCAGAAAGTACATACTGTTATCTCCAAGCTAAGGCTTGAAGAATTTAAAATTCTTTAAGGTGACACAGCTAAAGAAAGACATGGGAGATATGCAGTCCCAAATCCAACAGGAAAGCATAAACTCTTATAGCTTTAATTTTCCACATCTCCAATAATACAAGTATCACACAGCAGTGTAATTGTTAGTTTGCATGACAACAGGGATAATAACTCTTCACCTGTATATTTAAAGCACTTAGCACATAGCAAGCTCATGAAAAATCTTGCTAAATGAATATAGATCTAGTTAAAAATCTTGCATTTGTAAGTTAATTAGGGCTATACAGCCTTTAAGCTATGGGCCATTATATTTTACATCTATCTGTGCTTTTATGTTTTAAATACCTTCGACAAACTATGTAGCATGCACTACTAAATTTTGATTTATTAGAAGCTAATCTTAGTTGGGCATGGTGGTACATGCCCTGTAATCTTAGTACTTGGGAGGCTGAGACAGGGGGATGGCAGGTTCAAGGCCAGCCTCAGCAACATAGTGAGACTTTTAAAATAAAAAATAAAACGGGGCTGGGGGTATAGCTCAGAGGTAGAATTTCCTAGAGTTCAAACCCTATCACAGCTCCCCTCAAATAAGAAGAAAATCCTATTTTTACCTTACGACAACAAGAAGCTCTGGAAGACAGGATATTCAGTGATTCTTTCAGAGATGGCAAGGATAGGATACACTCTAAAGGCCTCATTAACACTACACTGTCCTGTACATGTAAAAGGATTCTAGGACAGTGCAAGTGCATGACTGCACTTCTTTCTTATTTTTCTTTCCCCTCCCTATCCCTAGAAGTGGAAGAAAGACAAAAGGAGAATATGAAGGGAGTGTGGGGTATGGACAGAAAAGATGATGGAGAGCTCACAGAAGACGCTTGGCCTGTATTTGTCTGGCAAAGAGAGAATGACGCAAATTAAAAACAAAACAAACAAACAAAAAACCTGAGATCTAAGCTTGTTCAAAATATCTCCCGACCACTTAATCTTCACCTAGGTTCTTGGGCCTATCTCTTCTTGCATTCTTTAAGGACAAAAGTTCAAATGAAGTCACTTGGCTTAGTCACCTTCTACCTCCTTGTAGACCTCAGTCCCACAGCAGGCTCTAGCCTTCAAACATAGTGAAAATTAAAAAATCCAAGTATGAGCCACAGTTTGTATTCCTTCTTCTTTTTAAGTCTCTTAGAAGCAAAGACTGTTTTTTATTAATTTTTGGAACTGCCAGGAGACACACCATAGAACTCAGCCTTTGGAGGTGTTAATGAATATTAAATAAAAGGTTAATATGAGAAGTTATGAAAAAAATACTTAGTGAAAGAGGCAAAATATAAAAAAGGTGGCTTTAGTTACGCTGATATGGATTTTCTCGGAGTTCCATCAAACAAACATCAAAAGTCAGTGGCCATTTGAAAATTCAGACGTGTGGTGCAGAGAGCAGAAGCAGGGAATCAGATGTGGGAACCTACAGAGAGGTGGCAGCTGCAATTATGGCCGATTTTCAAGGCAGATCTAGACTGAGAGGAAATGACAGGGTGGAGGGTATGCATTCAGGAAACCATCTTAGAGCTGGCCAAGCCCCTAGGAGGGACATTAGGTGGCTTTTCTTTCCGTAGGAGGTATTCCCAGTGTGCAGGCCGAAAGGAAGTCACTTGTCGAGGTGGAGTATTACCTCTCTGAAGACAGAAGCCATTCTGGCAGCCCTAGATGATGGAATGCTAGGGAATCAGAAGAACTCAGATTCTGTCAACACAGACAATGCTTCAAATTTCTCATCTTCGGAAGAGAATTCTTCCTCCCTTATGGGATTCTAATGAGAATCAAACCTGAAAACTCAATGAAGAGATAAGACTGCTACATGTATGTAAGTGAGCACTTATAAATTCATGTGAAGAACTGAAATCTACTTTCCTGAATTAAAAGATTAAGTGGAGTACTTTTAAAATATAAAAATAAAAGGGAAACTATTTCTAGGATTGGTCCTAGTTCAATCACTGTCAAAGCAAACTTGGACAATCACTTTGTTTCCCTGTTTCCCAATTTAAGTAATTTGCATTTCATTCCTGACTATCTCATTAAGATGTGAAGATGACTAAGTACTTAAAATATTTTAAGTTCCATTGAGCAGTGTCTTACCATTGGGGGGGGCATTCTCATGACTTTATAGCTTGTCTGAATACTTTTAAAAGCTGTGTGATGTTTTTCCAAATTCTCTGGATCTTTGATACCAAAGATAAACAGACAAGATACCCAATTTTTGATTGAAGTAGCATTTACTTTCAAGTTCTAAGAGAATTATAATTTGTAATTGCACTAAAAGAATAAACACTGATCAGCTAGGAAAAGTAATCAAGTCACTTAACTGCATAGTGAATAAAAGTTAGGATTATTTCCTGACTTAAAAGAATATCTCTTAAGAAAAAAAAGAAATAAACTGCACATTCTTATTATTATATGTTGCTTTTAAAAGCATTCATAATGTAGCATAAAGAAGAACATTTAGGAACATTAGAAACAAATGGGCAAGAGAAAATGAGGGCTTGTAGCCTATCATAGGCAGGAGGCATAGATTCAAGGGCTATCCTCTCAGCTCCTACTCACTAATAAATTCCATGATGAACATTGCATGGTAGGATCATTTCGGGAAATACCCCACCAGAATGGACACAAAATGAATTTGAAGCAAAAGAACTTCAGACTTTTCTGTTACAGCTTCAACACAGAAACAAAAGTACCAAAGCAAAGCACTTAGAAAATGCCATGCCATTTGAGAAACCAACAAAAGAGTAAAAGATCTTCCATCCTTCTAGGTATAAAGCTATACAAGCAGATATGATTTTATACTATGGTGAATTCCAAAAAAGCTTTACTCTCATGAAAATTTATGAAGATAAGGACACTAGATTTCATTTTCCTAAGCTATAATGTTAGGTATAATTAATTTGTCTATACTAATAAATGAACATTACTGTGTATCTAATATAACTTTATAAATGTACCTATTTTCATACATGTACATGTGATATACTTGCTTTTTGCCCTGAACATGGCAATGTTTTTTTTTTTAAATAAAATGTCCAAAGTTACTTCAGAACTCACAGTATGTTGCTATAGTGCATACTGCTGCAAAGAAAAAGCTAATGGGCTCTCTACTTAATGGGATTAGAGCCATTATTGACATAATGCCAGGAAGATGCAAAACCATTAGCATCACACTACGGCTCACTTTAGCATGCACTCAGATTTAGTATTTGATCCACAATTTTAATTTTGTTCTGCTCTATTCAGAGCTGCATTACACAAGATGCATAATTAAAAGCTGCTGTGATACTCTCTACTTCTCAAATTAAAAACATAGCAAACATTTGTAGTTCTAATCCACTAGAAATTAATAAATCAAATATTGTCTTTTATCCTCTTCCCTCCATGTGATTCAGCCTGCAGGTTGGGAATACTTTTGCCTGTGACAGAATGTGCTACATACAGAAGGATCGGCTTCTCAAAGAAAGAGAAGTCCCCAAACTGCCTACTGTGAAAGCAAGTGAGAACCTGGAGCCCCTAGCAGCACCAATAGTCTTATAATTCCATAAGTTAGCTGGAAGGGCTTTCTACAAAGAAAAATTTTAATCAATTTACCATAAATCCTCTTGATGCATTTTCCTTCATTAGCTCATTTTGTCAAGCATACACATGCTTCTAATTTAATTTAATCAAATGTTGCCATGTCTTTCTGTCAACAGTGAAGCAATTCCCATGTCCAAAAGATCTCCTATCAACTCCCTATGAGGGCAGCCTGGAGGGGAAGCTGATGAGAAATAGGCATTTTGCTTTATCCACCATTCAAAACCGAAAGGGTTTCCCCCTAAAGATCTGTCATGAGGAGCGGAGACACTGACACCATTCCTAGTTCTGCTGCTACTATATACCTTCATCACTTGAAATAATAGAGGATTATGATTCATCACAATAAAAACAGTATATCCTCCCCTGTGGGTGATGATAGGAGGAAAGTTCTGGAAAGACTATGGAAAGGAGCAGCAACAGAGCAGAGACAGCATATGCATATCCTACCCCTGAGTTTCTCCTCTGCACACCTAGGATACAACAGTGAGGTCCCTGCCACCAGTTCTTCCAGTGTACCATGCTTCTCTTCCTGTGAACCCATCTCTGCCATCCCCATCATTAACCACAACTACTACTTGAGAGCTCTGTTCACAGCTCACTTCATCAGGGAAGCAATTCCAGAAGTTCCCAAGGCGATTTGCTTTTATAAAATCCTGTATTGTCTCTTTCAAGAACTTACTACAGTTTGATCTGACACTGTCTCTTCCCACGGTCTGTAGGCTCTTGGAGGGCAGAACCATAGGTCTTTCTTGCTCACCATTTTAACTTCTAGAATCTAGAAACCCTGTAGAGCATATACTAAGTGATCAATAAATGTGTTAAATCTGAATCCTGAATTAAATTACCACTCTCTCTGATATTCTTCCTAAACATGAGATGTTCCTGTCTTTTTTTAAAAACAGTTATTTAGCATTAGAAGGCGACTGTACCTGAAATCTCATGTTTCAAATAAATGTAATGAAGAAAAGGTTTTGAAATGCATAAAAACTTTCCATTTTGTGTTTACATGTGTCAGTTGGAATAAATGTAGTATTCAAAAGAGAGCTAAGGGAGCTATGGCCCTCAACAGGGACCTGATAGCTAATTGGAACTTCACTGAGGAAGTTGCTCTAATACGGTGGAAGCGGCAAGGCAAGTAGAAAAGGCACGAACTCAGGAAAGAGGAAAAGCTCTCCTTCGAGAATGGGCATGCCGTGTGCAGCTTTAGAACGCTTTTTTATTGTCTTACTCATCTAGGACTTGCTATTAAAGACATTCACCAGAGTGGTGATGCAATCCTGTAATCCCAGTACTTGGGAGGCTGGGACAGGAGGAACACAGGTTAGAAGACCTCAGAAACTTAGAACTTGTTTCAAAAGAAAAATAAAAGGGCTGGGGGCACAGTTCTGAAGTAGAAAGCCTGTGGGTTCAATCCCCATTATGCCCCCCAAACACACAAAGTATAAATACAAACGCCCTGATTAAATTGAAATAAACAAGGAAAGAAAAAAAAAAACCCTCTCCTTAATTTTCTTAATAAATCAAAGTTTTAAACCATATAAGTAACAGTCAAGTCCATCTCATTGAAACCATCAGCTATTAATGTCAAACATTTTTCAAAAAATGTTTATGTTATTCTCTTGATTTATCACATAAACTTACCTAAATTTTTAGCTATTTGTGATTATCTTTCAATAGTAGAAAACAAAATAAAAAATTGCCTGACTTGCTTAAAGTTCCATGCATTCTGAAAAACCAAGCCCTTCATTAGGAAAAGTTTGATATATCTAAACTACTTCCATAAAACCCTACAAAATAAAGTTATATAACTATGCATGATACATAACTATATTTTAATCTCAGTTTCAACATTATAGAATTATTCTTCATCTTTAAATTTAAAAAATATATTTCTTTGGGTCAAATCTTGTACTCAGAGGTGATTTCCTCGAGTGGTTCCAGAAAGACAGGCAAGCCCCAGAACGGAGTTGGAAGGACACTTTCTTTAGCTCTGAGTTTAGGACAAATAGGATTTTCTGATCTTGAGGGGTACCTGGTCCCTCATTTGGACTTTGTAACATGTCTTTTTGTAGGTGTTTATAATAAACTATCATTTCTCCTTAGAAAAAGGTCCCCACTTTCTTCCATATCCTGGGAACACATAATAGGCAGGAAAAAAAAAAAACCCAACTACATCTAACTCCTTACATTATGAGGTAGCTTGTTTCATGGCTTTTATTGCTGTACATATTATTGTCCACTGAGCTGAAATTTGCCTCCCTATAAATGTCAGTTCTTTGAAGCCTTTGCAAAATCAGCCTGCCTCCTGGTCCATATGGAGGCCTCAGAGATAGGGAGGAGATTACGTCCTAGCAGGCTTTTCTCCAGACTGAGCACTGCCTGTGTCTTCAAATGATCCCCTATGGCTTGTCTGCAGATTCTGCATACCCCTGGGCACTCCTGGTGGCCACACTTCACTTGTTCATATACACTGAGGTCCTCAGAATTCAATGCAAGATTTGGGATGTCATCTGAGAAGAAATGGATACTTTATACTGTCATCATAACTCTGTAGTTAAGAGAAAATGTGCTTTTGCTGAAAAAGGCACATGGCATAAATGACAAGGGATATAAATATATTTTACTCTTAATTCTATAAGGTTATAAATGCTGCTTTTTATATATTATCTATAATCTAATTTCTGAGCTTACCCTTCAGTGAACAGTGTTAGAGTAACAAAATATTCAGCCTAAAAACATCTTTTAACACAAATATAAGATGAAAAGAAGTGTTAGATGTAATAAGTATGGATCAGCTATTGTAATGATACAGATTAGCTTTAGAAAATGTGGATCTTCATCAACCATACAGTTGCTGGCAAACTCCTCTAGGTCACACAGGAATGCCGCTGCAAAAGAGTGCTGTTAAACTGAAACACATGCATTGCAGCTTCCTTCATTCTCAGCTCTCTTAAAAGATTTTCCAGCTCTGACCGAAGAAGCCTGATGTTGATAATAAACAGATGACCAATACACAAATGGGAATTCAATTCATTAAAACCCAAAGGACTCCAAAACAGAAAAAAAAAAGAGTGGCTGGAAGTACAGCTACAAATTAGACACAAAATGAGATTTCAGAGGGTATGCTCATGTGAGTATTTCACACTACATCAGCAGACACGGCTCAGATCAAAGCCTGCAGGGATAAGGATGATTTTCAAGCTTCTAAGAGGCACATTCACTCTCTTTTCCATGATAGAAACTTCTAAAAGACTTTCCCTCCCAATATTTTATTATTAGAATTTTTTCAAATATACAGAAAAGTTTGAAGAATTTAATAGTGAGCACTCATATATTTACCATCTAAATTCTACCATCAACATTTCATATTTGCTTGTAAGGGTCTTTTTATGTATCATTGATCAGCATGAGACAACAGTCATATACTTTACAATTTCAGAGAAAAAAAATCCCTGATCTCATTGGGTCAGCACTAATTTTTTAAAGCACAGATATAAACATTTCAAGTACTTAATTTAGACTAATATGACCCACTCACATTTTGAGATCTGAATCCTTTATGCACTCTGGGTAGAATATCTGTTAGATTATTTATCTGCTTATTTTAACAGCTTAGCACAAAGATAGTAAAATGTTATCTATAACAGTTTAACTTTTGGAAAACAGCTGCTTTTGACAGTCTTCAAATATTTCCAAACCTTGAAAATCATGTGTAAGATGCTTCCCCCATGCATCAGCTTATTGTCATAAAATAATTACAGCAGCTAATATTCATACAGTTATTTACTGTGTGTCAAGTACCACTGTAAATGCTTTGCATATTTTAGTTCACTCAATACAGGTAGGATCTTTATTAAATAGGTCCTGTTAAAATTATCATCTCCAATTTAAAAATAAACATGAGCCAGGCGCGGTGGTGCACACTTCTAATCCCTGTGCTTAGGAGGCGGAGACAGGAGGATCGCGCAGGTTTGAAGCCAGCCACGCTGGCTTAAGAGACCCTGTTTCCAAATAAAAAAAGCATAAAAATAGATCTGGGAGTGTAGCCTGGAGGTAGAAGGGTTTCCAGGAACCCCAGAACCACCAATACATACATATACATACATACATACATACATACATACATACATGCATTTAAAAATAAATGCCCTAGAGAACATTATGTTAAGTGAGATCAGCCAAGCACAGAAGAAGATACATATGTTTCCTCTAATATGCCCAAACTAGGAAACACAAAGGATACCAGTGGGACTCCAGATTTGGAGGGGAAATACTAGCTAAGTTTGAATGGAAAGATAGGAGAGGAGGAAGGCTGATCTTGATTAATGAGGGTCTACACCTGAACATGTGTAAAATTATGAATAAGACATGGTTAACCTGGACAACCATTGGTGGGAGGGGGGGAAGGGAAAACGGGCGGGGGGGAGGGCACCAAATATAGTTTAAGTGTATACTATTTATGTTCAATAAAAAAATTAAAAAAATTAGCATGGTTTTTAAATCTAAAATAAATAAATAAATAAAATAAAAATAAACATGATGCACAAAATGTCAAGGAGCTCATAAATGGCAGACGTGAGATTCAACCCCTAATAATCCAGCAGCACAGACTTTGCAGCTTCTCAGGACTCTGTACTGTCTCTAGAGACGACCCTGTGCTTAGCAGAAATATCATATGGTAAGTCATTACCATCACTGATGTTACTGCTCCTTTACCAATTGGTTATTTTTATTTCAGAAACTGAAATAAAGCCATGTTAAATTTTAATACACCTTCTTTGAAACCAACAGATTATTTCTGAGAGAAAAAAAGAATACATGTATAAAGTACATTATAAGATATATGGGGAAAAAGTAAATAATTTACACTGAAAATGAAATTAATGCCTAGATACACAAACATAGAGTTCAATATGCAAAAGCAATGTGTGAATGTGAACAAGTTATAACTTCTATGAACTTACATTCTTACTGACAAAATGAAGGAGAACTGTAATAATAGTTCCAATTTCCAGGATCATTGTGAGACTCATATATGGTCACCTAAGTTTAAAAGTATCCGTAATACAATAAGCACTCAGTAAATGCTAGCTACAAACTGCAAACATGTAAAAAGCACTGTATGCAGTATATTCTAGACACTAAAAATGCTGTCACTAATATTAACAACAGTTATATAAGATCAATATATTTCAATAATAATTAATATTTACTGACACCATGGGGGAATCATAGATCCATTGTTTGTCTTACTGTTTCTAAAAGAACAATTTTAATCTTGTTTCAAATGCAACCTTCTAGAAGACTGCTAAATACAGAGTATTTCTCACTAAATCAAGATGAGTAATACTAATACAGCAGATTTAGCAGAATCATTTAACTTATAAATAAATCAAACTGGTATCAGCATAAGGTCTCTGCTAATTATTATATCCCACTGTGTCAACCTAACAGTGTTGGCAAACATTTAAAAAGCACTCTAAATACTCATCTATAAGAAATCAAACTAAGAAGTGCAACAAAAGTCTCCTTTTGTATTGAATGACGCAGAAGGAATTACGGCCTCTATCTTAACAGTTTAAATGTACTGATGCAGGGGACTGCAAAAATGGAGTCAAAGATTCTCAGTTCTTCATATTCATTCATTAAAATTAGAAAGAAGGATGATGAGACATGAAATCTTTCTGGTTGCTGAATTCCATGACCTGAATATAATTCATGAAATCTGTCATCCCTTCTTTTAACTTGAATACTACCAGGCAGAACTGAGATTATGAGAATTAAGAAAAGATTCTCTCTGTGCTTTCAATTTAAATGAATAAACTCAGAGAGGCCAACCTCTACAGGACTTTCTGTGGCTCTAGGGAAAGTGAAGGAGTCCCTGAACCCCTCAGATGGCCTTAAGTAAAAAGTCATGCAAAGGTCCAGGGGCTTTCCTTGGCCAAGCCATCAGTCCACTCAGGTGTTACTAACACTGGGCAATCCATCTGACTGGACCATTTAGTCTTTGCAGGTACAAATGGCGATTTGCTGTACATTTTCAATTACACGTATATTTTCTCCACCATGCCTAACAGCATGTAAAACAAAAAAGTGCCATTTTAAACACACAAAGGCACTTACCAGGACTCAGCGGATCTCAACACCATGCACTTTGAAAGGACTGATGATGGTGTGGTGGGAATGGGACAGGAAATGGACAATCGTGTTTTCCCCTGTTAACAGCATAATGTGACTTTATTGCTTTAAAAAAATGAGTATGTTCTCAACTACCTTGAGTCACTAAAAAAGACACTTGGCTTCTGAAACCAAGAGAGACTTCTTTCCTGACATGAGCAACTCATCATAATTCATTTCCTTACATGCTATTCCTTTCCTTTCATTTCTATCATTTCCCTACTCTCAGATTACATGTACCTTCATGGTTTCCTCAAATACAGAAATCTCATGCTATAAACCTATGTGATTTTGGCTGTGAGTGGGCAATCCAGACCTTAAACATATGCTAAACAAGACTATATCCAGGCCTCCTAAAATTTCAGTGAAACATATTTCATAATAATTAGAAATGGTTACATGGTGTACATAGTATATGCCATGAAAAAGAAAACCATAAATCCCCAGAGATGAAAATACTAATTTCACAGTCCATAGCAGGTAGAGATAATTCTACTGCTACTGCAAGAACTTTGAAAATAATTTTTTAACCCAAGTCCCAGCAAATAAATACACGTTTGTTATGTTGAAGGAAAATCATTTCTACATATACACAAAAAAGGATGGGATAAAAGGAAATTTGCTGTTAGAAAAAGTTTCCCAAAAGACCTGAAGCCACCCATGAAAGACGTCACTGACTTTCATGAATCTAGGACTCATCTTTAAGTATCACTCTATCCTAAAGCTTTTGTCTTAGCCCACTTACACAAACTTCTATGTAGACCTCTCTGTACACAGCGGGTGCTTAATACACTCTGCCTGAAAAAGATAACGTCAAAAGAAAAATCTACCTGGAGCTCCCCATCACCTTCTGGCAACTTCTCCTCCTGGCTCTCCCAAGGCAAAGTGGTTGTGATTAACATCTTAAAATGACACCAATTCTTCCTCTCCCTTGGTGTCAAGTCTTCTTTACACTCAGGCACCTCCTACAGGCTCCTAACTCTCCCTCCTGTTAAATTTTGAACAATCTATGTCATTTTACACCACAAAGCTTAGAAAAGGAAGCACAGTAGCTGGTATATGGATGTGACAGAATGTTTTTATTCCACCCCTGGAAAAAAAAAAAAAAGCTCCCTGTTTTTGACACACTGGAAAATGTACAGCCAGAGAGTGCTCGAGGCGAAGATGCCACCCCAGCCTTACATCTGTCTGCTTTCATTTGTCTACAACTGTGCTTATAGATAAAACAAGCTTTCCAGATGTCATCACAAGCAGGGCTCATATGCTGACTTCACTGAGACACCATTGTTGGCTGCCAGCATAACAGAGTTGTAAAACTAAAATATTTAAACTCTGAGCTACTCAACACAATTTTGAATGTCACACAGGATCCCATTTCAGAATTAATTAATGTATACCCCAATAAAATAATCATGTGTAAAACAGAGCTGGCTGGCATGCAAGTGGATCTAATTCTCATTTTTTCCATCTGTTTCAATGACATACAATAGCATCGTGAAGGAATTTCCGAAGGACAGCATTTATTGCTAACTGTGCCTACCCTATCATGCCCTTTGGTTTCAGGTGCTACCTTTCACGGTGCAAAGATCTTCATGGTCTCCTTGTATAAAAAAGACACAACGAACCTAAGATGAACAAAAGCAATATGCCAGGCACAGAATATAAAGACATTTCCACTGTCAGAGGGGAAGGCCAATGACAGGTGATGATGGAGATTACTACCAGGCATTGTTATACACATCCATATGTGAAGCTTGGCTTCAGGCAACCTGGTATCAGGGAGCTTGAATGTTTGTTTGAGAACACAATATCCCTATGGTTATAATTACTATCACTGTACAAAAAAAGGACTGCAGCGGATTCATAATGTCTCTTAACAAAGAAGAACACACCACTTCTCTGTTTCCTGAAAAAACCCTCAAGTGTGTGTGCACATGCACACACCTAAAGACAGTATTTCTGATTTTCATTTCCTCTGGACCTACATTACAAATTAGTTTTCACTGATAGAATTCCAGGGAGCTCAACTTTGGTCTAAATGACTCTTCTTAAGACTATCTAATGCAATGGTTCTGAGTTGGAAAAGGAAGCTGATTCACAGTTGGGTACACCAGACCTCTGCTTATCTCCCACTAACTTGGGCTTTCCTCCTCCTCTGGTAAACCATTTATAGCCCAGTTTGCATTTTTGTAGAGTTGGGGCAGAAATGTTCATTAAGCATCTGTTACTCAAAAACCTGGTTTGTGGGTCATTCTGGTTTCGAAGGGCAAATCCATCTCACAGCCGCAGCCTTCTGGAGTTTCTGCTTAATTTGACAAGAGACCAACTTTGCATTAACCCAGTCCAGGCATCACATAGGGTCTGTCAGGGCTAGTCTTAAACCCCACCGGGCTCATCTCATGTTGCTGGGGCTTACAAAAAAATAAGAAGCATGTTCTGAGCAGTCCATAACCTCTTCCACCCCGACTCCCATTCCCAAGGCACAGTAGGATAAAACATTTACTTGTGATGGCTTTCCAGGGAGATCATTTATTGAGAGGGAAAAGGAGTCAGTTACTTTGGTCTCTCACCATCCTGAATGCTCCCATCTTCTCCTGAGCTGATCTAGTTCAACCCTTCTGAAAATAAATCACCCCAAAGCACTCAAGATCTCCCTAAAGACCTCAACAGGCTTCCTGCTTTGTGCTCCACTTCTGTGCTAGAAGGCTAATGTGTTTTAGGGATGTCTATTCAAATGCAAAGGACGTAGTAGAGTCAAAACAACCCGCTACAGCAATCCATCTACCTCAGATCATCCTGACCTCTTCCACTCCTATTTCAGCCAGAGGGAAAGAGGACTGAGCAGGAGGCAGACCTGAGTGTTAGATTCTGGTCATCAATAGGTGTTGAGACAGAAGGTTTACTTCTTGAGGTAAGGATGATAACACCATTCCCGATTTGCGGGATACAATAGCCCTCCTTCCTTTGTGGCTGGGCTGAAGTTTTAAGCTGGGGAAGAAAGAATTATTGCCAAAGAAAAGCCTGCACTTCATCTCATTCCCACTCCACTAAAATCAGTACTTGCCCATTTTGTTATCCTCCTAGTCCTAAGGATGGATACAGTTACCTGAGACTCTTCATAAAACTTTTTTGAGTGATGCTACTTAATCTAACCCTAGTTATCAGCTTTTTGGCAAAACATATTCCCACATTTACTGATATATCAGGCTCTTGAAATTTTGAACTAAGAGTTATTATCTGTTCTTCAGAGTCCCCAGGGGGTTTCTATGGGGAGTGAAAATTATTAAACAGTAGCAATGTGGGAGACTCACATGACATGTTTAATCTCATTTTTGCCTGTTAGGTCAGCTGGAGAATTCAGAAGTGACAATTCCTGTATTCCCCTTTTACAGATGAGAAAAGAGGTGGGTGACTCTGTTACCTGTCTGCCTAAGGGCAGGGACACAAGCCTGGGGCTGAGCTAGTTTGCTTGAAGATCCCCTGGATGCCCAGCCTTGTGTCAATTGTCCTTTCTGGCTACAGAACAGATGCCATAATAATGGTAACAGCAGTTAAGTCTGAGAGCCAGGGGAGAGCCAATTCTGAACACTGAAACCTAACAGGACAAGCAGCATTACTCTCAGGTCTATATTTGAATACAATTGCATTAAAAAATAACCCAATTTAACAATTCAGAAGTTCTGATATATGTTTTATAAAAATGTATGAGAGACCTAAAAGCCATGGAGAGCCATAACTTTGAGCTGCCTCATTTGTTTCTCTTTTATTACAGTCCTACACGGTGGGCACAAGCTCTTCACTGAAAAGAGAACATTAAATCTTTATTCTAAACTGTTTTAGCAGAACGATATTAATAGTTGAATATTATTTTGTCTGACTGATAAAATACCATTCAAATAAGACCAAAGAGAGCACTGAACCCCAGTCAAGTCCTACAAGAAAAAAAGTGACGAGCTGTCTTCAGAAACAATAATTTCTTGTCACTCTTACGATTCCAGAAACGTTTCTACAGCTGCATGAGCCCAAAAGCCGATTATCTGGAGTGAAGGAGGCTCTTTAGAAATAAACATTTCTCTGGGTCCCCCTTAAAATGGTTGTATGTAATATTTTTCCTCATGTTTGTTTGGTCTTTTCTAATACAGGATCAGTACACAAACCATGAGGAAACCACTATTTTTCCCTTGGATATGTTACCATAGATGGAGAAACAGGACAAGATGTAAGTTTAGAAAAAAAAGGTCAACACAGAAAAAAATATTCAGACAGTTTGATTCAGTTCAGCAAAACTCTCAATAGTCTTATTTACAGCCCTATCTTTGGAGAGCTTTGCTTCACCCTTGTACTACCCAACTTGCCTATCCCACGTGGTATAGAAACGAACCATTTCCCTTTCCATATGTCTAAGTGTGTTGGAATTGACAATTTTAGCAGGGTTAGCCCAAATACATAACAATGGCGTTTTCTTAGGTTTCTGATTCTCTATAAATTCACAAGAGATTTTTCTCCTTAATCGATTTTACCCTTATGTTCCAAATAACATATAAAAGAAAATAAAATATTAACAACCCATAACTTTGGAAACCCATTTTCTGTCCTAGACATCTCTTTTTAAGTAAACAAATGAGTGGCCGCAGTACTAATAGCAGGACTAACACTAAAACAACACTAGCAGGACTACATTAAAACTTAACTGAAAAATTACCCTGAACCTAGTTTGAACTCACATTGACAAAATTAGGCAACTTTGAAGAATATTCAGTGTTTCTGCATAAAAGCTCCTGAGTCAAAGGCTTTAGTAGGAAACAAAATACTTTCTAGTTGGCAAATGAATGGAGATCTTTTCATGTTCTGCAAAATGCGGCAGATTAACTACTCCCTCAGATACTATATTAATGTAAGTTCCTGTAAGAAAAAAATGATTTGGTTAAGTATTTATGAAATAATTTGAATCCTAATCCGGGTCACTGAGCCAGCCTTCATCGTTAGCCAATCAAGAAACAAAGATTAAAGTGTAAACCAGGACAAACCAAAAACAAACAAACAAATAGATAAATAAATGTAATGGCCTGAACAGGGATAGAGCCTTCTTTTAGCAAGAAAATAAAGTACTGTTTAGTAAACAGGTTTGTTAAAAATCACTAGCAGAAAATTTTAGAAATCATAAAATCATCTATACCATATTTTACTCATTATTAATTATTCTATTTGCTAAGACTTTTAGCAAGTCCATTCAATATACTTTTATACTAAAACAATGTACCTAGAAATTAATAGGAATTTTCTAAACCAGCATTGTCAAAAAGATACATGTGATTCACAGTTTTAAGTTTTCAAGTAACAATAAGAAAAAAAGTAAAGAAAGAAGTAAAACTAGATTTTTAATGTATGTTACTTAACTGAAAATATGAATATGTTAGGTCAATGTATAAGTACTGTAAATTTTTTTAATATTTTACATTTTTTGTCCAAATCTTTAAAATCTCGTAAGTAATCCTTTATCTTACATTTTAATTAAGTATGAAATCCCTGAAATGAGGCTATACAACTAAGAAAGTTAAATTTTTATTTAACTTAGGTTAAACAGACACATAAGTTAGAGGCTACTGCATTAGACATAGGTCCATCTTTTATTAACACTAATTCACCTTGCATTAAGATAAGTTTTAACACATAGTAAACTAGAGAAATATTTAAAAAGACAAAATATAAACAACACCAAATCATTGCTGGTCTTAAGAGACCCAAGTTACAATGTTGTGTATACAAATATGCTCCACGTTTTACATAAATACATTTCTGAGATTTTTCTTTTCTTTTTTTTTTTTTTTTTTTGGTGGTACTGGGGTTCCTGGGAGCCCTTCTACCTCTGGGCTACACTCCCAGACCTATTTTATATATTTTTTTATTTGAAAACAGGGTCTCTTAAGCCAGCGCGGCTGGCTTCGAACCTGCGTGATCCTCCTGTCTCCGTCTCCCAAGCGCGGGGATTACAAGCGTGCGCCACCATGCCCGGCCGAGATTTTTCATTTTTTCATACATATGTGTGGTGATATGTGATTTAGTATCCTAAGGAGAAATTGCATCTTCTTCTTAAGCTCTCAGATGATATTTTTTGTTATGTGCTTTTCTCTTTCTCAAAGGCTAACTCTACGGCAGGTTTGAAGGACTTTCAAAAGGAAACATTCTTGAATGATTTTAGTGTTACAAAAAGGGGGCAAAAAGTTTCTTATCCTCTAAAACATCAGATGTCTCAAATGTTCAGGTGACTTGAAAGATGTTAACAAAACTTGAGGAGAAAGCAGAGCTTGCTGGTCAAAACTCCTGGCAGTGGACAGAGGACCTTAGATGTCTGCCACTAATGAACTGTGAGCTTAATCAAGTTATTAAGGTTCCTAATGCTTGATCAACTATACTGTTTCCTCCTTTCTTGAAAGAAAAAAAGTTTCACAAGACAACAGTAAGCATATCTTTTCTCACAAGAACACCCAAATGCAAATTCCTAATTAAAATATCACTAACTCCAAATCAGAAATCCTCTTTGCTATTATTAGAGTAAAAATTCATCTCCCAATGCCGGGCGTGGTGGCGCACGCTTGTAATCCCCGCGCTTGGGAGGCAGAGACAGGAGGATCGCGCAGGTTCGAAGCCAGCCGCGCTGGCGTAAGAGACCCTGTTTCAAAAAATATAAATAGGTCTGGGAGTGTAGCCCGGAGGTAGAAGGGCTTCCAGGAACCCCAGTACCACCAAAAAAAAAAAAAAAAAAAAAAAAATTCATCTCCCAAACTCTCACTTAAATATGCACACCTTTAATAGAACTAATTCCTGACTTTATATTAGAACTATTTCTGAGTGTGTGTGTGTGTGTGTGTGTGTGTGTGTGTGTGTGTGTGTAAGAATCTCTCTCTCTTTCCATTCGACTCTGAGTGCCCAGTGGGTAGGGAGAAACCATGGCCTATTCATCTTATCTCTCCCCAGTCAGGTGCTCAGTAGAGTTGTGCTAGATTGAAAGTGTTCTACACTCCATGAAGAAGATACAAAGGAATATTTAAGAGAGGGTCTCACTGGGCTTACTTAGTACTTAAGGAGATTAAAAAAAAAACACTAGGTAACTAACAATAAAATGCAGTACCTGGTTTAGAGTTATATTTAGTGGCCTCTAATCTCTAGCTGCACAAAGATTAGCAGAGGGGGGCTCTCTGAAAGAAAAAAATTCAATAGAGTATTTTTGGACTTGAATAATAATATATAAGACATAAGATCCTACATACCAGACTGCTCAGCATAAGAAGTGGCTGAGAGATGGAGTACAAGCTTGGATGATAGAGAAGCAGGCAATGGTATGGTTGTAGCAGTTTCCTACAGGGTGGAGATATATCAGAATCTGGCCTCTGACATGAGAATAGGGCCATGTTAAACATAGCACAGAAAACAAGAAAAAAAATTTAAAAACTTTATGTTGCAATTAAAGAAAACTCATTGAGAATTTTCAGTGGAGAATGAAATGAGCAATCTAAAATGTCTTTTATGTCAATATATAGGTTAAGTTTTCTTATTACTAAAATGACATTTGGTATCATTCAACATACTATTATATTGCAATTAACAAAAACCCATTGAGAATTCTGAACAGAAAGTGAAATGACTTCTGAAAACGGGATTTATAGACAAAGGATCTAGTCACAGATTCAAGTACAGACATAGCTAGAGACACAGTAGCTAATGGAGTAACATACTTCAACTATCCTGGAACGAGTACAGTGAGTATTTCTCAGAAGTAGCATCAGGTAATTGACAGAAGACCAGAGGTAAGAGACAAAACACCTTTTCTCTAACTATATGTAATACCTCAGAAGCTAGGAGATGGCATTAATTATAAGGGAGTCTGGCAAATGGAAAGAAGTCTTAAGTAAAACAGTGAATTTTGCTTAAGCCATATTAAAATAAAAGACGGTGGAAGTTTATCCAGTTGGGAAAATCAAGTAATAGCTAAATGTATATAATATGACTTGTTCATTTGCAAAACATGTATGACTGCTCACAAGCATTAGGGAGTGGGTTACCAGTCTCTTAGGGCTATTTTTTATTGCATTTTAAATCTTACCTCTTAAAAATTATACAGAAATAGGAAAAAAAGAAATTACTACTACTTGTGAGCTGATGCTGCCAGATTAATCAAAATCTTTATTCTTCTTAAAATATATTACTATCATCTGTAGTCCCGGCTACTTGGGGATGGGGGACTAAGGCAGAAGGATTACCCAAGCCCAAGAGTTCAGGGCCAGCCTGGGCAACATAGTAAGATTCTGTCTCTTAAAAACAAAACAAAACTGGGCGTCGTGGCGCACACTTGAAATCCCAGCATTTGGGAGGCTGAGATAGGAGGATCTGGGTTCACAGCCAGCCTCAGCTACTTAGTGAGGTACTCCACAACTTAGCCTCTGTTTCACAAAAAGAATAAAAAATTGGGCTGGGGGTATAGCTTGGAGGTAGAATGTCCCTAAGTTCCACCCCCAGCACCACACACACACACACACACACGCCAAAAAAACTATGCACTCATAAAAGACTGACGTCCACAGAATGCTAAATAAACAAAACTAGTAAACTGTATTCTAGTATCACCATTTACCTCTGCTTTTACTAAGTGATTTACCAAGAGCCAATTGTTTGCTTTCGACTTGATTATGTTTCCTCTGTTACTACAACTTCATAATAAAATATTATTTAAAAGTAAGTGAAATATGACTGTGAAATAAAAAGTTCATTACCAAGACTAATTTGAACACTTTGGGAAGTATTAACAATGATAGTACCTTACACACACACACACACACACACACACACTCACTCACTCACACTGTGGTGAGAAATACAACTGAAAAGAGTTGGAGGCTTATTCACTCAAGACTACTTACTTGTGTCCAAGTTCTAGATTCACTTTTTAGCATTAGAAAGTGAAAATTTTAGTACTACGTTACAGTTGTGGTTTACATAAGAAGTCAGCTTAGAACTCCAAAGAGCACAACCATCCTACTTAGAGTAAAGGCCTTGGCTAGCCTCAAAAGTTTTGAGAACAAATGCACATTCATGTATTATTTTTAGTTTAAAATGTTTAAATATGTGGTTTGTTTTGGTACAGATTCACCACTTTAGCTGACTAACTGGCTAACTATTGGTTCTGGTTGAAAAGATAAGACATATTTTCTACCGTATATAGTTTTTTCAAAGCAAGAGAAATGCAGTCTGAGAGTTAACTTTAATATGTGTTTACATTTCAGGCTGTCAAGGTGTGCCTGCTGATATGTGGGCCATTGAGAAATCACATGATGTGTTTTCATATCATGTATCAAATATCTAGCAAAAGCTCCACCCTTTGGGGACATAAAAGTGCTGCCCATTTTTTTCTCCTATAGTTTTCCATAAAATCTATTCAATTAATGATGGCTAGTAAGCATAATTACAAATCAGTCACAGCAAATTGCTGTTAAAATCTTTATGGTAATCTGAAACGGTGTGTCTTGAGTCAACTTAATATATGGGTAAGTTTTTTACAGGCATTACTAAGATGACATTCTTTATCATTAGTATAAATAACATTCAGGAACATTACAATGCTATTATGAAAATGTTCACCAGTTACCAACTGCACTACAGAATATGAGGCAGATTTAGAGCTCCCTGAATTTTATTTTATTTCATTTTTATTCAAAAATTTCATAGTGAAATTGTAACTGGATGATTAAGCCACTCTGTTTTCATTTAAGTCCTATTTTAAAGGAACAAAGTATGCATGTAGAGAAAACAATCATTACCAACAATCTTGATATATATACATAGAGAAACAAAGCCAGAGAATGCAAACAAACTGGGGTCCTCAACAGGTGTGTCCTTGCAGATATTAGAATCCAAAAGAGGTTTTGTCTACCTTATCTGACCACATCCAGATCTATTTAAGAGCCTAAAATTAAAAGGCAAAAGTTTAGAAGATCCCTTCAAACTACAATGTTAAAACAAAAATATTTTTACTTTCTAATTATGTACAGGTGTGTGTAGAGGGAACTAATCATTTGTCCATGCAGAGCTTTATTGAGAACATACTATAAATATGGCAACATACTAGATAAACTATAACAACAAATGAAATGCTGAGATAACCCTTTAGATCTGTGGTGTTTTCCTTTCCATCTTTTTTCAGTTAATAAACATTTAAGATATGCCAAATAAGCTCTCAAGGAGCTTATCTGACTTAATGGAAGAACTGGGCAAGAGGCAGCATCCAGGTGTTGTAGTTTGAACTAGTCCAGGAAAGGGTACTCCACCTGCCCGAGAAGGCCCAGGGAGACTTACCCCACTGACACCTGCTCTATCCAAACAAAGAGGCAGGTAAGCATGAGCTATCTAAGTAAAGGTAGTAGCAAAGTAAAAGGCACAGAGGATGTGAGAAAGAATGGTGTGGTTAGAGGGCAGATAGATTAAAAGGGAGGAGCATGTAGGATGAGAAGTTTGATGAGACACAAGGGATGAGGGGCAGCCTGGTGTGGTGTTGCATGCTTGTAATCCCAGTACTTGGGAGATTTGAGACAGGAGAATCTCAGGTTCGTGGCCAGCCTCAGCAACCTTGTGAGGACCTCTGCATCTTAGTGAGATAGGGCAGGGAGTATAGCTCGAAGGTAGCATGCCCAAGTTCAATTTCCAGTAACCCCCCCAACACACACACACACACACACACACACACACACACACACACACACAAAAGGGGGGGAGGGGCAACTCCAAATTCAGTATGTTTCCCATTCAACTAATATTGACCATATGCTGCATGCATGGTTCTGTTCTTGGCACTGAGGATACAATAGAGAATACAATGCACAAATCCATACTCTGATGGAGCTCAAATCCTAGTATAAGAGAAAAATAATAAATAAACAATAAAACATGGGGCTGGGGATGTAGCTCAGTGGTCAGGACTAGCATGTATGAAGTCCTGGGCTCATTCCCCAGCACTGTTATCAATAAATCAATCAAGGGCTATCCTAGATAATATTAAATTTTAAAGAGAAAGAAGCAATGAAAAGAAAATTCTAAAATGGGGGAAGGGATAAAAATTTTAGATATGGAGGCCAAGGAAAAACTCATTAAGGAGACTTCTGAGGCAAGATTTGATATCTGAGGGAAAAGCATTTCAGGAAGAGGGAAAAGCAAAGAAGCCAATGGAGATAATGTCAGGTGAATAAAGGAAGGAGAGAAGAGGATGCAGTCCCAGAGAAAAGGACAGGGAGTCAGGTCCTGGTAAGTCCTGCAGGGCTTTTACTCAGGAATTCCTCCCAGTTTTGGTTAAGATCTGGTATGCTTTGAAGGACCCTGGACTTTTCTTCAGCCCAAGAGAAAGTCATTGAAACTTTATTATCAAGCATGACCTTTCGTGAACTGGTAGAAACACATATTATAGTCTAGAATGTTGGTTAAGAGAATGCTGCAGAAACCACAAGGGTGGGGGGAAGGTGTTATTCATGCTTGAATATGGTATTGAAAGATCATCAGCTTTAAACTCTCAGCAAATATTAAATAGAACGATTGTAGGCTTACCTTCCTGGTACAGCATGACAAAGGCAGCAAGAGGAAATTAAGCAGCAACAAACATTCCCAATATTGTTTACACTCAACATAAAGCAAAATTACTTTCTCTTCCATATGGTGGACCCTTTCCTACCCAGAGGTCATGCCATCAACTATGGGACTTTGAGGCTGGAAGGCCAAGAGTCTACTGAGTGCTCAATCAAACCACAAACTCAAAGGTGATGTGAATGTCAATCTAACCAATCATGTGGCTCCCGGGGCACCTGTTGACAGTGCTGTGCCCTTCCTAGAGAATCAGATCCAGTAATCTGGGAGACAAGATGCTTATACTGCACAAAGTGCCCCACCAGAGTGATAGATGGGGGTAAATTTGGCTCAGGGATGGCTCACAGAGGTCAAATTCATGTGCTCTGGTTTGGGATACATCTGTCCAGAAAGGGCATTTTAAAAAATTTCCATAAAAGCTCAGCATAGGCTAGCTAAGGCACACTGGGTGGGACCTGGAAATGCTCATTTTAATCACAGCTTCTAGAAGACTGAAGGCATTCAGATATCAGTTAAATCTAATCCAGCAAAAGCATATCCACTGTAGAAGTGTTGGATGTTTATAAAAGTATTACACTCCCCAGGACTACAAAAGCTTCTTCTATAAAAGAATTTGTTTCTTTTTCAACAAAATGGTGCAGAGTCCGAAATTTGTCTCCTTTTCACTTAGATGAAGTATTCAGAGTCTAGTCAGTCTCTCCCCCCCCCCCCCAGACACCCACCAAATGATTCTGTTTAGGACAAATGCAGAAAGAATACTGTTTTTTTTTTAGAACTCGGATGGGACTATTAAAATAGCATCATTATTATGTCTACAACAAACATTCAAAAGAGCCCTAAATTGTGCTTAAGCACAATTACCTTAATGTCAGTTGAGATTTTATGATACAACTGTGAGACACTTTATTTTTAAGGCAGTTTAACCTGCCTGCTTCATTCCTGAGAACAGACATTTTAGTTTTAAATCAAGGGCTCTCAATAAGATGATTAAGCTATGCTCAGCAGTTTCTTTAAATATTTAAGAGAATTTTCATCATCTAAATATTTATGGCGACAACACAGCCAGGTGCACTTTTTTCTTCTATTTATCAGAAATAGGAGATCCCTATCCTTTCAAGAGATGGGGAGGGAACTGCCTCAACAATAAAAAAAAATCCTACCAAGCTCTTCAGAATCCTGGACACTGATTAGAGCCCCTTATTCAAACATGGCTATTCAAACTGATCCTGTGTATAACAGAGACCTGGCAAAGTTGCAGCCTTGAATGTTGGCTTGTCGGGCTAATATCTGGGGAATGTTACCCTTTGAAGTTAGTGGCTTCCCACCTCAGGGACATTACTATCATCATCATGGCAGCTTCTCAACAGTGCCACCATCGTCGCCAGCACAGTATTTAAAATCTTATAAAAAAAAATCATTTCTGTGAAGCAGATGTAGGTAGTTATCACTCTGCCCATTTTGGATGATGGAAGGATGTAGCACTGAGTTTTAATGATGTTAATCAAAGTCAGCTTTACAGGCAAAAGCAGAGACCATACCTCTTGACAAATATCCAAATTTATAGCTTATCTAATTTTATTAATTCATATTTATTTATTGCTTATTGTATATCACACATTATAATGAAAGCCAAAAACACAAAATAAGAAAACACATGCTCTCTGTTCCCCTGGATCTTGCAGTCTGGTGGGAAAGATGGGTATTAAACAAACAGACTGGTAAACACATACAGGAATACAAAGTATAAAAGTTCCCTGAAGGCAATATAGGGGGCTATGAAAAGAAAAAAATGGAGAAGTCCTTTGTATTGGGTGGCACATAAGCTGAGAACTGAGCAGGAATTATCCAGTGGAAAAGGCTAGATTCAAAACACCTACCATGATATAGGACATACTGTAGACCCTGGAAAAAACAGTTGTACAGAAAAAAAGAGTTTAGCCTGTCATGCCTGAGAACAGGGAAAGAGCTTTTAAATAATGATGTTTCTTTTGTGTCATATTTTGGACTATGAAGATTAGTACTGGGAAGAGCGTATTACTGCTAGTGAGGAAGCCTGGATTCAGGTCCAGCTGTATCACCAATTCCTAGTCCTATCGTCCTATTCCCAGTTCCCTTATAGGAAGTGAGTGTCCCTGCCAGGGAGGTATCAAACCATCTCTGCATGTCCCTGGTTATCAAATAAAAGAATAATGTGAACACAACATAAATCATGCAAATGCTAGAAACATTTATGTTATTAATAGCACGCAGTTATTCTACCTGACATCAGAAGAACACACATATGTTTAGAACTTAAAAGTAAAATAAATAAATAAACAAACACAATTTGGAACCAGATACATAGCTCAGTGATAGGCCACTTGTCTAGCATGCCTAAGGACCTTAGTTCAATTCCTAGCACCTATCAGAAACCCCACAATGTGTTATAGTTAAAATCTAAGTCATGTGGAGATTAGTGCTCAACTTAGGTAGTGTGATAGCAGA
The DNA here is from genome assembly GCF_963383645.1 of Muscardinus avellanarius. NCBI lineage: Eukaryota > Metazoa > Chordata > Mammalia > Rodentia > Gliridae > Muscardinus > Muscardinus avellanarius. The sequence continues at coordinate 57,337,182 of NC_137799.1, read as the reverse complement.
TGCTATGTGTAAGAATTAACTTTTACTAATTAGTAATTAAGCATTAATTATATAATAACCCAGCATTTTAATTATTACCACAATAAATTAAATCAACTGTTCCTCTGACATATCTCAAACTCATCCATTCTTGCCCCCATTTGTATGGCCAGGCCATTAAATACAGATCCTCTCCTAAATATCTTAAAAAAATTTTTTTTCTAGTACTGGGAATGGAACTCAGGGGCATTCTCCCTCCAAGCTACATCCCCATCCCCAGCCTTATTTTTTATTATTTATTTTGTTTATATTATTATTATTATTATTATTATTATTATTATTATTATTATTATTTGGTGGTACTGGGGTTCCTGGAAGCCCTTCTACCTCTGGGCTACACTCCCAGACCTATTTTTATATTTTTGAAACAGGGTCTCTTACGCCAGCGCGGCTGGCTTTGAATCTGTGAGATCCTCCTGTCTCTGCCTCCCAAGTGCGGGGATTACAAGCGTGTGCCACCACGCCTGGCTTATTATTTATTTTGAAACAGGGTTTCACTGAGTTGCAAAGGGCCTCAATAAGTAGTTGAGGCTGTCCGTGAATTGCAATCCTCCAGTCTCAACCTCTCAAATGCTGGGATTACAAGCGTGCACCACCATGCCTGGCTTCCCCTAAGTATCTTAACTAGGCTTTTTACTGGTTGTTCAGACTATTATATACTATCATATTATGGTTCTCAGACTCAGTTTTCTGGATGTCATTCCTCCAATTTAACTTCAGTAGCCCCAGACTACAAAAAGATGAATATCACATTTTTTAGCTTGATTTCACAAACTCCCAGTCTACTCCTACCTCCTCAATTCTCCAGTCCAGCCCACTGGCTGATGTGGCTCAGGCTGATGGAGTACCTCTGCTCTGACTACATTCTTTTTCTCTCCTGCCCTCCTCCAGAAATATTCTCTTCCTCTTGATTAAAAATCCTACTCATCCGCCAAAACCCAACAAAAGTCTGACTTGCCTCATTAAGCCTGCTCCAGATCCCATTAACTCTGCCTGCTACCAAACCCAATTCACTTGCCTTTTTACCACTTCTTTCATTCTTGTTTAATACCTACACTTTTAATTTTCTAAGTGTGTATGATTTGTCTTTGTAACCATATAAAAGCTCACAGGCAGCAAGAACAAGCTCAATTTTTCTGTGATCCTCCCAGGATCCACACCCAAAGAAGATAGTTTTTTGTTTTTTTGTTTTTGTTTTTTTAAATCTGGAATGGAGCTGGGCGTGGTGGCGCACTCTTGTAATCCCAGCATTTGGGAGGCTGAGCCTGGAGGATCGTGGTTCACGGCCAGCCTCAGCTACTTAGTGAGGCCCTCTGCAACTCAGTGAGACCCTGTTTCAAAATAAAGAATAAAAGTAGGGCAGGGGGTGTAGCTTGGGGGTTGAATGTCCCTGGGTTCCAACCCCAGACATGCAAAAAAAAAAAAATTTTGAAATGTAAAAAAGATCTTTCATTTAAATTATGTGTAGTTTACTTGTGACTAAAAATTTCTAGCATCTGCTTTGTCCTTGCTCATTTGGTCACAAATGCAAATCTGAATTATGCAAATTATGTCTTTCACATATGATTGCAAATTCTATCCAAAGGATTTTACCTTTTAAGGTGGGTGACACGGGGTGCACAAACAGGGAAAATAAAATGATTAAATGATAATTATTTTTCCTCCTTAAATACAGGTTTGAAAAGAGCATTTATAGTGTCAAAACAGGATACACCATCACTTCTAGTATAATATCACACTGTTACTTGTATCTGTTGGTACGTTATACCTAGTATGATGCTTTCACAGAAATGAGATAGGTAGTTATTGGGTTGTCTAATGTCCTACATCTAATAACTAACCATTAGTATCTGAACACTTATATATAAAGTCATAGCTCTTCCAGTATCCTGGTATAAATCACTAAGGTAGTAAAAGGTAGTAGTTTACAGCACTGACTACATAACTATATTGTGTAAGTTCAAATCCCAGCTCTGCCACTTATCAGCCTTAATTTCCTTATTTGTGATACAAGGTTTTTACTGCATAGAGTTGTGGGATCAAATGACAAAATGTAAGTAAAGCATGTAAGTAAGACAATGTCTACAAAAGCTCTCTAAAGGTTGCTGTTATGATTCTAATAATTGTTCATTACTCTGTGTGCCCACATATAGAGTGCATATGCAACAGAAATCTAATTAGCCTTCAAAACTTTCTGTAGAAGGAAGTCTTTATTATTTATATGAATGGGTCTTTTTTTTTTTTTACCAAAAACCTTGAGGAACATGGGAAATAACTTACCTCATGAGCCAGTGATGAAAACCATTCCTCAACACATCTCTTGACTGATGATAATGATATCATGCTTTTTTATATAACCCTCTTAAAGTTTCCAACTTGTCAACACTTTTCACACATTTTGCCCTCACAACTACTCAATGAGATGGATGGATAGATGGTTAAGTGTACAAATGGTGCATGAAGGGTGAATAAAGCCTTCGATTCAGAGATGTTAAATGACTTGGTAACATGAAATAAGGTTAGTTCTTATAGAATTAAACCCTAATGTCACAAAGTCTACACAAGCTAACAGAATCTCTTTGGAGTTCGCTTATCCTGGGAAACATACAAAAATCTAAGAGGCATGAAGAGAGGTTCTATAACCCTCTTTCCACAACTGTTTGGCACCAAAAGATAGAATGACTAAGTGGGTTTCTTACCTTTACTCTGTGCTGAATGTAATTAACACTCAGAAGAAGGTCAGGAAACTAGAGTCTGGGTTACCCTGATTGCTGATAGCATTCTGAATAGTTGTAGATACCCACAGAAAACTATAGTCTTTGGTGTACTGGTTAAATAATAGAGAAAAACATGTCTGAGGAATGCCAAGATACTTTGCAATTTTCTTGCATATTTAAAATGTATTTCTTCCTTAGAGCAAAGGCATTATTTGACTTCAGTTTCTAAAACATATTTTATAAATTTCCAGTTCCAAGAAAAAGATGTAATATATCCTATTGGGGTTTTTGTTGTCTATTTTCCTTTTTTGAGATTCTATGCTTTAAAAATAAATTGTTATATTAAAAGGATGTGAGAATTTTTGAATAAAAATTGAGCTAACATTTTTTAACCCAGGTCTCCCCAAATTCATTTGACCACTGTACCTTTTGAAGCATATCACTAATAAGTGTTTAAGAATAAACGCTTTGGAAAAATCCTTGGGAATATTGTTTCAGGAACATTTTCATACACTGCTTTGCTCTGCAGTTTTCCTCCCTTTTATTCTTCTTTGGAGTGAAGCTTGAGTGAATAATATTCACTTGAGGAATATCATTTTGGTAGCTGATTTCATTTCTGCTAAGATTTAGAATCAAGGCTGCTCTTCACAGCTCTGAAGAGGCTATATATTCATGTTGGAGAACTGGACCAAAGTTTTAGCCAGAAATGCAGGAAACCCATACTTTACATAAGAACATAATGCCCCATTTCATGAGATTCTTATCAAGAGTAAGATTTATTATACTGAAAGGTAAGGCTATAAGTTGGTCTTCAAACTTCTACTTGATAAGATGGAGCCAGTCCAACAGAGAGCAAAACAAAGGTACAAATATCAGAAAATGGTTTCATATGGCCTCACTAAATGACCCAAGTAAGAGCTTCTAAAAGACATAATATGCCCTAGATATATGGGACCAAGAATCAATCAATTAAACTTTATGAAGAAGACTTTCCAAAAGAACAGTTGAGAGGTGAGATGACAGATAAATGAACTATTTCTTGTCCCAAGATAAATTTTTGTATGACATGAGATTGTCCACAATTTACCTGAGTACATGAAGGAAAAATAGAAAAAAGGAGGAAAATATGTAATGTATAATGGTACACACACACACACACACACACACACATTTTTGTCTCGAAAGATTACAACCTAAATGGATTAAAACATCATTTTTCAGCAGCATTAGGTATATTAAGTATAGTTAGGCATGAGAACAGTCTGAGCAGCAAAAAAGATATTGAAATATTCCTCTTCCAGGATGCTCCAAACATTATACCATACAAAATGAACAAATGACTCTATACCTACTCTAATTCATACTCTAGCAAATCCATCTAAGCATCTTTGTTCATTTTTTTTAAAGAAACATTTAATTTCTAATTGCAAACATATAATATATGGGCACAAAGGCAAAAAGGAAGGGGAAGAAATGATCATGTATCAGCCAACATTAGGCAGGATTGTTACTGGCTGGGAAGTAGGTCTCCAACCATGTGGTAAAACTGTGTTAAGAGACCAGAATCAAGTAAGGTGATATACACCTGTAATCCTAACTACTCTGGAAGCCAAGGCAGGAAGACTGAAAGTTCAAGGCCCACCTGGGCAATTTAGTGAGATCCCTGTGACATAATAAAATAAAGAGGGCTGGGATGTTGCTCAGTGTTAGAACACTTACGTGGCATGCCCAAGGCCTTGGGTTCCATTTCAGATATCACAAAATAAACAAAACAAAACAAAAAATAGAAACAAAAAACACTTTCCTCCTCTAAGAAGCAGGAAAGTGGGGCTAGTCTTTCATTAAAACACAACAAATCTGATTAATAAAAATCTAGGAGAGCTGACCTAATGAAGGCATATCTTCTTTTCCCCCATTTCCTTTGTTTTTCATTTATTTATTTATTTTGTACTTTTATTGTGCATTATAGTCTCACATCATAATGTAAATCATGTTGACAATGACATACATGCACGCACTCTTGGTCCTTCCTCCCCATTTCTCTCCTTCCCAATATAGAGTACCAAGACTGAAGGTGGTACACATAGTCTATGGTAGTATTTCTATTGATGAATCTAAGTCTTCCTCCATCCTACCCTACATATCTCCTCCCTGGTTCCCCTGAGGTTTTTCCTCATCCCCTGGAGTTTCTCTTATATCCCAGTTACTCCCTATCCTGCACATATTAAGGAAAACATATGACCCTCACTCTGTGAATTGGCTAATCTCACTTAACATAATGTTCTTCAGGTCCTTCCATTTTCTTGCAAATGATGTAATTTAACTTTTCTTTATTGTTGAGTAGAATTCCGTTGTGTATTTCCCATAATTTTGTAATCCATTATTAATCTGTTGATGGACACCTAGGTTGGTTCCATAGTTTGGCTATTGTGGATTATGCTGCTATGAACAAGGTTATGCATATATTACTGTAGTTCTCTGATTTCAACCCCTTTGGAAAGATACCTTATAGTGGTATGGTGTATCATATGGTGGATCCATTCCCAGTTTCCTAATGACTCTCCATACTGATCTCCATAGTGGCTGGACTAGTTTGCAATTTCACCAGCAGTGTAGAAGAGTTCCTATTTCCCCACAGCCTCACCAACATTTATTGTTTTTTGACTTTTTATGATTACCATTCTGATTGGGGTTAGATGGAAAAATAAGGCATATCTAATTACTGCTGAAAACTTTTTATTATCACTGATTTCTGTAGATATAATATTATTTATTCAAGTTTTTATTTGTCACCAGAATGTTATAAATAATATGGCTATACAAACTATAGATCAATAGCACCTTTATAGACATCTTAAGTATCATTACTTAGCAATCAGGTAGGCCTCTTCGTGTGCTAACACTATACAATTTTTAACCTGCCAATAAGCTCATTAAACATATTTATGGTGATAGTTATTAAGTTCAAAAGGTTTTATCCAGGAAAAATAGTTCAATAAAAAAATTACCCTATAGTGAATCAGAAAATATATTTATTCTGGTCAAGAAATGAGTATACCCTGTCTCATAAACATATCTATCACCTAACAAGCAAATCAGAATCCATGAGGAAAATTTGCAATTAATGACACATCATCTATACCAATTACGTGTCTTCTTAGGTGACACTACTCTTTTCTCTAGGCCATAGCTTCCTCATTTGCAAAAATGAGCGTTTCTTTCCCACAATGTATATAAAAATATTAAGATAAATGATAATCATGTTCCAAATAAAAAAGTTACTTATGCCACTTACTAAGAATCAAACTCCTTAAAGGGTCTAGATATAACTAACTTCGTTCTGGATTTTATATATATCAAGTCCAAGTGTCCTAAAAGAATTTGTCTCCATCTTTCGCAATTAGATCTATTTTAAACTATAAAAGATGTTTAGTCAGCTTCTGCAGGGTATTTACTTTCAAGATGGCTTGATCACTGGTCATTTTGCTTCTTTCCTAAATACAGATTGAAATGTAAATTCTTTAATAAAAAAAGACCCTGTAAAAGCTGCAAGAAAGATACAGGTCATCAAAATACTGAATATCACTCAAGATCTTATAAAATCTAGTGACTTCTTATATGTTATACAAAACTAAGACTAAATAAATAGAAATTTCAACACTAAAAATGTTTTTCCTCTCTAATCAAGCAATCATATGGTGATGAGTTGGTCAAGTTCCAGATAACATTATTTTTTTTAAGTGCGATCTTTGGAGTTCCTTTAGTGGGTGAAAGAAAGAACTCTGTCATCAGATGCCTGAGTCTAAAACTGAGTTCTCTGCCATTTACAACCGAAAGTAACCTTCCTGAGCCTTGTTTTTCATATGTGTAACAAAAAAAAAAAAAGGGGGAAGAAAAGAACCTACCTTCAAGGGCTACTAGGAAGATTAAATGAGAAAGTGAGAAAAACCCTTAGCACAGGATTTAGCTATAGACACAAGGCAGTGCTATCCTGCCTATGAGTGGCAAAATTATATACCATATCATGCTACTGAGATTTTCTAGTCACAGTCAGCACTGCTTGGGCTCCAGTGCTGACATTTTTTACTCTAATCTTTGTTTATAGATGGAGTAAATAATCCAAACAAAGAACATTCCAGTATGCAGTGCTGATGGTTACATGATAAGGCAGGGCCTGGCACCAGCACTGGGCCTGGCTATCTATTAAGGTGAAAACACATAACTTTGATAATGAAGCTGTCTCCTGATTTATAGGAGGTAGGGCTGTCTTAGCTCCTGGCATTCAGAGCCAACCAGCATCTAGAGAAATCTGTGCTTGGTGGGAAGGGGAGAAGAGTTTACAGTCAGGATTTAAAGAGAGAAGATTTTAAGTTTGAAATGGTAAAGCCACTTGAAAGAAAACAGCATTATTAAGGTCACAGAGAAAACTTTCTAATAGAAAAATCTGTATCAGTAATAGTTACATTACAGACAAAAAAAACCACCAAAAACATATACACTTTCCTTCCTGAAAAATGCTCTTTAATCCAAGTGTCCAAGTTCCAAGAACTTCAATCAGCTAACTTTAATTTATTTCATTTGGGCATTCAGGACAGTATTAACACTAAAAGCCGAACAACTGGGTTTCTTAAGCTGTGAGGCCACAGTCTCATTTTAGCACATTTGTAGGATGGTCACAAGTACACAAAGTCTCATTAAACACATTTACAATCTTTTCAAAAGCTCTGGAGGACTGCAGCAGAAATGCTTCCCCAAATAGTATAATTGCAGCTTTCTGGTAGCTCTTTTCACTTTTATTCCAGAGATTCAGTTAAAAAAAAGGGGGGGGGGGCTGAAAAGCCTATTGAAGAAACTGGCATAGGTACTAGTCCACAAAAAGCTTTAAAATAATCTTTCACCAACTTTTCCCATTAAAACTTGAACAAAAACTACAGAAGAGTCTTTACCTTTTAAATAGTCAGATTTAAAAGAATCATGGTGAATTTCACAAACTTCTTCCAGGCATTACACGTTCTAGAAAAGTCACAGAAATACTCACGTGAGAGTGATAGAGGCCACACAGGCAACTCCGGGTGGGCCTCCAAAGGCCTTCTACTAGAGGACAATCCTCATTAATCAAGGAGAGTCATGGATATAACTAACTTCTTCCTTATGACTGTTCTTAACCCCACATTTAAGCCAAATTATTCTGCTATTCCTATGCACACCTCGTGCTTTTCGGCACTTTGCCAACTGGCAAGTTGAACTCTACCTTTTCTTGCTGGACCAGATTGAGAACATAATTCTCGATAAAGCTCCCTAGGATGGAAGGAACCGTTCTCCCTTTCAAGAACTTTCATAGCACTTTACATCAAGACATCTCATATTGTGTTTACTACTTTACACCTAGCAGTGCAGTTATTTATAGAGAATCTCAACTCTCCTGCCGGCCTCTTGAGGACAGGGGGTCTGTTTCCTTCTTGTGTGCTTCTTGTTCAATGACTTACTCATAGTAGGCCCACAATAAATACTTACTGAGTGAAGAAATGGACCTTAACTATACAGAGCATTAGTGCAATACCAAAGACAACTGAGGATACTTTCTTACTTTCCCAAAGAGTCTGGACTATGGAAAGGTTTCGCAGCAGAGTTACATTTATATGACACTGCTTTTTTACAGACTGAACATCCTTGATCCTAAATGTGAAATGCAGAATGCTCCCGAATATGAAACTTTTTAATAGTGGTCAGTACAATTTGGATCTTACAGTGCTTCAGACTTCAGATCTTTGGATTACAAATACTCAAGTGGTAAATTCTTCAAAAAGATTCCTGAAAATTTTTGAAATCTGAAACATTTTGGTCCCAAGAATTTAAAGAAAGAATAATCCATCTGTTTGACACTTCAACTTCCAACGAAGATGCAAATTCTAGAAATTTTGCTAGCTACTGAGTATTGATTTAAGTATCAGGCATTTTACTAAACACAGAAGATATTGAGATAAGAAAACTGCTCTGCCAGAGAAAAATTTGAAGTCCAGTGAGAGAGATAAAACTTAAGACAGATAACACCAGTACATCATGTTTAAGTACTACAACAAAGGTCTGCACAGCCATTTCTTCCATACTCCAACATATTACCACATTTTAAAATTCAATCATAAAAACTAAAACAAGGTTTTCTTCTCATTCTACTCAATAAGTCCATCAAAAGACATCTTGGAACAATCATTTGCACATTTTCAACAGATTGGTCAACTTTTAAATAGATTTTAGTGTGTAGGATTTCTGCAACATAATTTAGTAGAATAAATCAATAATAGCTTGAAATTAATAATAGAAAGCAAAATAAAAGTGAGAGATATACCACACAATTCTTATATCTCTTACCATTAACACTCAGAATAACATAATTCTTCTTGATTCTCTCACTAGAAGACTTTCAAGCCCCTATCCATTTTTTTCCTGCCATGTGCGGGTTGGCCTAAATATCTAAAGAAAATATCCTCAATTTCATCATATATCTTATTTACAGAATGATTCTAATGCCATAACATTTTCATTCTATTATTCTATACAGCTCAAAATACTTATTTGTTCTTTATATACATGATGAACTAGCTACCCCTAAACAAATAACATCTCAACTATTCTTCTTTTCTTCTACCCAAGATACCCTGTCTTCTTTCCATAAAATATTCTATTTTTCTGCTTTATATACGTTTTCCATATCTTAAGTCTCATCTCAAATGCCCATCATCTTCACATACCAATATCCATCAGTACTTCTGATGCTTAGCAGAAATCTTACCTCCTCTGGGAAGCTGTTTCTCACAGGAAACGACCTGGCTTGGGTATCTTCTGTTAGAGATCAACTCTATACCAAAGCCATGATATTTTAATATGTAAATATCCAATTACTGGTGTGAAAATGTTGGTAAATGGACTACAACCACTTAACCCTGGTCAGCTGCTCTAGAGAAATTGAAGGTATAAAACTTTGTTAGACAAAGTTTTGGTCTTATACAATATGGTCTTATACAATGCAGTTCTTGCACAATAAGCTATTTAATAAGCTTCATAGACAACACTGGTATCAGACATATTTAGAATCTACAGCACCTCACCATGTTTTTTTTTAGGAATAGGAGACTCCTCTGTGGAAGGAGCAGAGTTGGACTTTTAGTTTAAAATGAGAACAAGTGAAAGTCACTAGGAACCATTAGCTCCTTGACTGGGTAAAGAGGCATTTTGTGGGCTTTATGCATACATCTTTTGGGCTCTGTACTAAGCATGAGGTTCCAAAACTTGTAAAATTTCTATTCAGGAAAGCAGGAAAACTGTTTACTGGCCTAAACAGCAGTATTATTGGCTCAAAATTTGAGTTTGAAAGCTCAAATTTTTAAAAAAAATCATTTAAATACTAAAGCAGAAAATTATACATGTGTTTTTACACATTTCTAAGAAACAGAGGTGACCCGGCTGAGTTCTGAACCTATAACAATTAGCTAACACTTTTCTTAAGTCCAGATTTGGGATTCTGAAATTAAGTTCAATTTGAATGTGGAGTGTTTTTTAATATTCTAGTATTCTAGTTTGTTTTCAGCACTTAAGTGGCTTAGATCACTTTTTTCCACTGGTGTCTAACAAATGGCTAAAAAGACCTGTTTGTGCCTCAGATGCTGGAGGAACTGTTCAGGAACAATTCATCCCTGCAAGGCTATGAGTCACAACACACGGCCAAGGTCAGGGAGACCTCCGTTAATCAAGAACGCACTGGCCACGCAGTCGCTCAAGCTGTCTTAAGAGAAGTCGGCCTTGGTGCCCACTTTTCTTTTTCCACACATCATCAATCATCTTTACAAAAGGAAAAAAAAGTTCAACTTCCTCACTGGGTGGAAAGCCTCCTGCTAGGCCTCCATCCTGGTTTCTTTCTGCCTAGTTGGTGATTTGTCCAGGGGTGTACAATAGCTACTAAAAGGAAAGTCTCCTGCTTGGTTATGAAAAGGAAAGCGAGAGGATCCACTCAGAACCAGTGTTAAGAAATATTAAATATTTCTTAACACTGGATATTAAAGTTAAGAAATAAAAGGCAGAGAGCCCAGAGGTATTAGAGCTCCTTTCATGTACTCCTTCCTTTTCTTACTCTTATATTTGGTATTTCACCTCTAAGCCGGGGAAATTCCGTGTCCTGGGAGAACTCTATACCATATGCTTGCACCAGCTCTTCAAAGACAACCTCCAAAATTTGGTTAATTTCTTTTTCCTAGGTTGGAAATCAATAGGTTTTAAGACTTTACAGGTTTCTTCTTCTTCTCCTTTTTTTTTTTTTTTTGGTGGTACTGGGGTTCCTGGAAGCCCTTCTACCTCTGGGCCACACTCCAAGACCTATTTTTATTTGGAAACAGGGTCTCTTAAGCCAGCGTGGCTGGCTTCGAACCTGCACGATCCTCCTGTCTCTGCCTCCCAAGCACGGGGATTACAAGTGTATGCCACCACGCCCGGCATGACTTTACAGGTTTCTAAATAATTTCCCCTTCCTCAAATTATAACATATTATAGTTGGGGAAGATGTAAAGAAAATTCCAGAGGAATAAATTAGCCTACTAATGTTATCAAATTTTATCAATGAGTGATGAATAAAATCCTGTCAGAGGGGGTATCTGGTCCTAAAGTGAGGAACTGCAAATTTCACTGAACTGTTCTGCCTCACCAAACCTTTAATTTGGATAGTGGTTTTCGGGTTTTACACGGGCAAAATGTTATTACAGCTCCTCTCAGGTGATCCCAATACAAAGTTCTTATTAAAATAGCTTTTCAGCCGGGCATGGTGGTGCACGCTTGTAATCTCCGTGCTTGGGAGGCAGAGACAGGAGGATCGCGCAGGTTCGAAGCCCGCCACGCTGGCTTAAGAGACCCTGCCTCCAAATAAAAAGTATAAAAATAGGTCTGGGAGTGTAGCCCTCAGGAAGAAGGGTTTCCAGGAACCCCAGTACCACCAAAAAAAAAAAAAAAAAGTTTTTCAGACCTACACTTGGAGGCTATTAGGAAACACCCTTTTGTTCCAGCAAAGACAGAGAAGAAAGGACAAAACTAGGGATCAAGGGCTCCTTGACAGTTTATTTAAATAAACTTTTTCAGAAATGCTAATAGAGATTACTATATTTACTCTTAGCCTGACTCCAGAAGTAGAAAAATCAAGTCTTTTTGCTGCTGAAGTAAACGAAGGTATTTCTTCCTGTATGTACAAATAATACCATTTCACTGAAACAGCACAAGACTTCCCCATTAAAGCACTGGTGTTCTAATGTGACCATGCAAGCCAATAACATGCTAAAACATTCATTTAAAATTTCATCAAAATGCTCTCCATAAAAATTTTATTGTGATATTTATGATACTAATGCAAATATTCCTAACAAAATGAAAGATTAATAAAGGATCTCCTCACATTTCACATTTCTGTTGAAATCAATCTATTGATCTACTTATACATGTCTATGTACAAACAGATAACTTATTTTAAAAAATATGTGACCTGCAGTATCCTCCTCAATATTTAGATATTTTCCCTTTCCTTAAAGTGATAGAAAAATGAATTTTTTTTTTGTATTGGAAATTGAACTCATACCACTATACCTCTGAACTACACCCCCAGCCCTATTTTACTTTTTATTTTGAAACAGTCTCACTAAGTTGCTGAGGCTGACCTTAAACCTGTGATCCTCCTGTCTCAGCCTCACAAGTAGAGGGATTCCAGGAGTGTACCTACCACACCCAACTGGGAAAATAAAATTCCTAAAAGGGTGCTTGATCATCAAATGATTGATATAATCTTCATTCTCTAAAACAAAAGAACTGAGAACTTTTGGAATCTATGCTACTTCAACATGTGGTAAATAAAAGTGAGCAATTTTAAACACCGTTGCTTCTAAGAACACTAAAACACCAATAATACGAATCCTCAAGCCAACAACTCACAATCAAAGGAATCCCTTTCCTGACTCAGTTGCATAACCTGTAAAATGGGATAATGCTGACAGAGTAGACCTGGAGACTAATGAAGGTCAAAAAACCAATAAAATGAAATTTAGGCAATGATATAATTAAATAAACAACTGACTGAACTAGCTTACTGCATGATGACAAAGGCACAGTCAATAAAACAACTTTGTTGTTCTACTTCATACATTTATTTGCAATGTTAGTAGATAGACAAACACATAATTTAAGTATATTATGAAACTTTGATGTTTTAAGCATTCACATAAAAACTATTTAAAATAGTTTTATATGAAAATATATTTTTAATAAAAGAAAAATATCATCCCAACATCAAGTGGTGATTATATCTGCCTAAAGGAGGATAGCAATGGCACAAAACCTAAATAAATAAACACATATGGTAGTTTTAAAAATACAAATTGAATGATGAGATAGGTATTTATGAAAACAAATGATGTAGCCAATGATCTGAGTAGGTAAAAGTCAACTGATAGGATAATAAAGGTAAAGATGGTATTGGTGTGCATATCAGGAGGCACAAAATGATGAGTAGAAAGCCAGAATCCTACAGAGTTTATCATTCTTTAAACAAGAGAGCTAGAGGTAGAGTTCAGTGGTAAAGCACTTTCCTAGCCAAGTATGAGACCCTGGGTTTGATCCCCAGCAACAAAACAAAACAAAACAAAAACACACACACAAAACAAAAACAAAAAAACAAAAACAAAAGCAAAAACCCCGATATTAAAGAAGTTCTTTAAGAGTAGCTCTGTACTAGCAACCTGTTATCAGTATCCTTCTTTGGAATCAGATTTAGGTACTTCCTCCTTTTAGTCATTTTAAGGTGATAAGCATCTCTTTCTCTTGTCCTTCCACCTACAGACCATAGGGAGCAACAAGATCTGTTTCGTTTTGTTGTAATAACAGTATTCTCCTAAAGGATCTATCTTAATTTCTATAGTCACCAAGAACTATTAGCAGGTAATTGATCTCTTAAAGATTACATCAATTAAAAAAAAAAAAGCTCTTCAAATCACTTTTTTTTCACAGTTAATGGCAATCACTGTACAAGGTTATCATCTTGATTCTAATAATTCTTTAATATTTAATTCCAAACCTTGCTGAATTGATTCCTGATTCTAGAATTATCTTCTGGTTTGCAGAACTGGTAAATCTATCCGGTGTTACACTGACCCAGAAGGGAAGAGAGGGCAGGAAAGAAAACTCCTTTTCAGTACTGTTGGCTATTTGCAGAATTCTTATGTCAACAGGACCGGTACACAAGTATTAATATTGCAAGTGGAAGCAATGTCCAGAGGGAATTCAGTGTCGTTAGCTGCACCAAGCAGAGCTCAGATATCGGAAAGGGAATCGTGTCAGCTCCTGGAAGCCCACAGTCTGTGGCTGTCAGTGGTGTGAAATGGAGCTTCTTCAAAGCCGACTGGTCTGTGACCTGAACGCTGCACACCCCTGCGCCCTGTGAGAAAGGATCAATGGCTGTGTTTGCTGGGCTCTAGTCATCCCCTTGGCTAATGAAAGCTGCGTTGAAAGGCATGCTACAGGGCCTCTGGGCAGCCTGCAGCCTGGCATTAGCAGAGTTTGTTATGTAGCGTGGTTGGTGAGAGCGCCAGGCACCAAAGCTTCCTTCACCCTCGCCCCCCTTCTCAGTTCTATCCCACCAACTCCCCTCTGGCTGTCTGTTTAGTGTCACTCAGTTGGGATGGATCCCGTTAAAGATCTGACGCTTAGTGAGGACTCGGAGGTGTCTGGAACGCCTGCCTCTAATCATAAACACCACAGCTGGCAATGATGTGGTCAAAAAAAAAAAAAAAATCACCTTGATCCAGTACACATTCTCTTTGATGTCTCTGCAGTGAGTTCACTGCCCAGAGAAAAAGGTACGGATTTAAAAAAAAAAAAAAAAACCCTCTGAAAAAAAATCAAGCTTGACATTCTGAAATCATAACCATATGACTTTCAGTTCCATGCTTTAAAAAATTTCATATATGTGTGTGTGTGTGTGTGTGTGTGTGTGTATCACGCATTTTGTTCTAAGACTCGAAGAAGAAGCATCTGACAATAATAACATGAAACAGGTTTAGAAGATAATGGCAGTTTGAGAGGAAAACACTTCCAAAAAGGGGGTGGGGGTAAAAAAAAAAAAGTCAGACTGCCACTACCAAAAAAGGAAGAAGCCTTCTGCCAAAGATTGCAAACTGCAGTGACCTTAACTAAGAGACTGTAGCTGATTCAAGGGAAAATGAAAACTTTTCAAAGACAACACTGCTTGTGCTGCGCCACTGTTTATAAGTGCCTGTGCCCTCTTGCCTTTCGGGTGGCCTGGTAAACACACAGCCGCACTGTGCTTCCAGCCCCGGGCTGTAGAGCGCTAATAAATATTCAGCCACATTAACATGCATTTTCTTTGTGCTGTTCTTGGTAGTGGTGGCCTGGCAGAGAGAGGGAGGGAGGGAGGGAGGGAGTGAGTGTGTGTGTGTG
The DNA here is from genome assembly GCF_963383645.1 of Muscardinus avellanarius. Lineage (NCBI taxonomy): Eukaryota > Metazoa > Chordata > Mammalia > Rodentia > Gliridae > Muscardinus > Muscardinus avellanarius. The sequence continues at coordinate 57,321,946 of NC_137799.1, read as the reverse complement.
TGTGTGTGTGTGTGTGTGTGTGTGTGTGTGTGTGAATCCCATTAAGACAGGGCTGTTGTGGACCATGCTTTTGTGACGTCAAGTCAGGGATGTGTACTGTGAAATGCTCTTGCCAGTTCAATACTAAGATGCCCCAACGATCATGGGAAACTAGTAAATATCTAACCCTCTCTTCCAAAGAAGTGAGTTTATTTTGGATAATAGTTTTGCAAATCTTAAGATATGAGATCTAATATAAGCTGAGACAAAATACTACCTATATATCATTAGTGTTCTAATTATATACCTGGGTACCCAGAATACCCAAGGATTGAGGGTAAATACTCAAAGAATCTGTATTTCTATCCAAAAGCCAGTTCTTTCTAGTATACACAGTCTATATATAAAAGGAAGCACACAAAACAAGCTCAGTTAGTAAGTGGATTTTTTTCTTTTAATTCTAAAATCCAAGGTAATTTTTCAAATCTCTTATTCAAACTAGTAAGAAACTAGTAAGAAACTGTTTATAATGTTACCTTGATCAAAAAGAAAAGAAATAAAAATGTATAAACCCAGACAGATTTAAAATGCTACTTTGGTCAGGTGAAAAGTATTTTTTATAGAACTGGTTCCAGAGGTAATAAAATAATCAGATGATATTAATTCTAAATGAGGTAAATTATAAACTAGATGGTTCTTTGATTCTGTGGGGAAAAAAATAGCACAACCCCTACACACTTGTCAGCTGCACTGCGACACAACGAATGTTTAAGAAATCTCTCTATAAATGGCACCCAGGATTGTAGCCTCTATAAATGGCACCCAGGATTGTAGCATCAACCAACACACCCAGTAACAATATCCAGACGGAGCCAAAAAGTTTGGATACTGCTGTGTATGTTGATGTAAAAGGATTGAGGTTCTGCAGAGTAACAACATTCCCTCTTCATGATGGTGGTGCCTTTAGATTGAGATAAGATTCTAATTTATTGGAGGTTATTTACTGTTGTGTTTAAGTTTCTGTGTGTTAAGGAGTGAAGTGGCTGGATGGAGGAGGGCAACTTGGCTGGGTTTACAGCTCAGAAACCTCAGGAGTTATATACCCCTATAAGGGAATTTCTTTCCTTTTTTAACATAGGCAAGGCAATTCAATGTTAGTCAATTTTAGCAGAATGAAAGGCAACGATATATTAATGTACACTGAGATACTGGCATTTACTATAATATTTACCTTATTGCATTAAGGTTTTTGTGATAGCTCATATGCCAAAATTTTAGCCCAGTTCTGACCACAAGTATGTGTTTTAAATTATATTGCTTACCAGAAAGAAGAGGAGGAAGAAAAACAAATTCTCTATGTTGGAATTTTCACAAATTAATTTTAATATCAGAGAGAGGGAGGGAGGGGAGGGGGGAGGGAGATAGACAGACAGACAGACAGAAATCTACATTCCTAAGCTGGTGTCCTGAGATGTAAAGCAACACTTTTATTGCAATACTTTGCATTAATTTACTTCCTTTCTCTGAAATTTAGAGATTAGAAAAAAAAATCAAGTCATTTATTTAGTTTTTTGGAAGAAAGTACACCTATACCTGGGGTCCTGATATAAACACAGTGATGTGAAAACTTGATAAAACCATAACAATTTTCATTTTTATGGGGGGGGCAACTATAGAGCATTTTGTTTTCTAAGCTCAATAATATGCCAAATAATTTCTTAATTCTCAGCCATACCTGAGATTTGCAGACCAATCCCAAATTAAATTTGGCACAAATGCTCATGCCAGGGTTTCTTGCTATCAAATCTTTTAAAACTCTTTCTAGTTTGGAAGAAACACCATCAAACTGGTTAATAGGGGTCTACTAATTATTTCTTGAGACTGAAATCTTAGGAGAAGCAACAGTAAGAGTATATTCATTTTTTACTGTATACACTTCCCTATGCAGTAAATTCTTTGGAAAAATATAATAAGCAAGACGCTGGCAGTACAGGCCTATAATCCCAGTACTTGGGAGGCTGAGACAGGAGAATCACATGTCCAAGGCCAGCCTTATTAATGTAAAGAGACTGTTTCAAAAGTAAAAAAAGGGCTGGGGGTGTAGCTCAGAGGTAGATACCCCTGGACTCAACCTCTAGTACCAAAGACACACATCAATATCATAATGAGAACTGAATTTAAAAATATAAAAAATATTTTTGTAAAGAGGTAATGTCTCAACTTGACTACTTATATTCATCTCATTCTTTTACACAAAATTTGGGGTGTTAAGGCATACAAGTTATTTTTAATAAAACCATAAAAGAAGTATTTTTATCATATAGTTTGGTGAGTTGTATAAGAATAAGCATGAGCACTTTATCAGAATGTCCTCATACCTGAAAGAGGAGGTAGGCTTGCCAGAACTGTCAGATTAATTTTAAGAGAGAGACAAAGGCAGTAGCTTTGCTCCAAACTTCTTCTTTTTTTTTTTGCAGGTCTGGAGATGGAACCTAGGGGCATTCTACCTCTGAGCTACACCCTCTGCCCTATTTCTTTATTCTTATTTTGAAACCGGGTCTCACTGAGTTGCAGAGGGCCTCACTAAGTAGCTGAAGGCTGTCCGCAAACCACGATCCTCCGGTCTCAGCCTCCCAAATGCTGGGATTACAAGCGTGAGCCACCACGCCCGGCTTGCTCCAAACTTCTTTAACTAGGAAGAAATGCTTCCTTGGCTCACTCCCTTCTCACCTGTCATTAAACTGTAACCAAGAGTAGTGACTGGGGACTCTCTCAGGGATCTGACCTTCCTGTGCATACTAAATCCCAGGGCATTCTGCCACTAACAAAGGGGAAGAATAGGTATTGGGGACAATTCTCCCAGAAGGGATTTCATCTAGAGCTGGACAGAAGCATATCCCTACTTGATAGGATCAAGGATCGTAGACAAAGGGTTTTTCTAAATCATCCTTAGTAGATAAATCTTAAAAGCAACTTTTTTTTTCTGGTGGTGCTAGGGGTGGAACGCAGAGGCTTTCTACCTCCAAGCTATATTCCCAGACCTATTTTATATTTTATTTGGAAACAGGGTCTTACTAAGTTGCTGAGAGCCTAAATAGCTGAGGCTGGCTTCGAACCTGTGCGATCCTCCTGTCTCAGCCTCCCAAGTGCGGGGATTACAAGTGTGCGCCACCACGCCCGGCAAAAGGAACTTTTTTTTATGGATATAAGATTCAAAGCAAAGAAGGGTGTGTGCCTTTGGATAGGAATAGATAATGTTCCTTCTGGGAGGAGTTTCTCGTTTTATAGTGGCTAATAAGCTCTAATGGAAATGGTTGGAGTCAAGAGGTAGCAGGAGGTCTGAGTTTGACCCTGGATTGCTGCTGACCAAAAACACACAAGGTTAGATCGGAAAGCCAGCGAAGGCTGCCATCCTGTTAGCAGATAAGAGTAATAGTAGCTGCCATTTGTGGAGTTCTTACTATGTGTCAGGCATTTAAGGCAGATACTATTATCTCTGTTTTACAGAAGAGTAGGTTTTACTGATGTTATTTGCAAATTATATAGCTGGCAAGAGACCGTACTGGTGAAATTTCAGGCAGAACTAGAGAAGCTCCTCCGAGCAGAGGACGTATAAACCATTCCCACCAGGCAGCCAACAGTTACCACTGGCAGGGGCTGGTGCCACAGGATCCTAGTACCACATGTGGCAAGGCCTAGAATCCAAGGGCCAAGCAAAAGCATTTTCAAAATTCATCCTTGAGGAAGTCTAACAGATAAGACACCTAGATTTTGGCTATCATAATCTTTCTTCCTTCTGCAGGACAATGTATATTCTTTCACCAGAGAACTATGCTTGTGCACAGGGGTTTCAAAAGGAAATGTTCTGAAAGGAAGGACATTTCCACGCTCTTTGGTGAGACTTTCAGCGAGGAGTATAATAATCATCACGTACTATTCAGCATCACCCCAACAATGACTCTTTATAAAGACACTTGGGTTTTTCCAGCTTGAAGCATTCATGATGTAGGGTAATAGGAAAGGAAACACATAAGAGCTACATTCCATTACATGCAGGATTTTGAGAGGAAAGAAAATTAGGGAAGAAAATGTCGGACAAGAAGGAAGCTGAGGGTTTGAAAGTATAAAGAGAATAAACTGAATAAAGGAAGTTGGCGACCTGAGCTGAGAGCAAAATAATGAAAGCAATTGATTAGTGTACAGACAGCTCAGTATTCAAATCTGTTTTTTGTGTATAGAAAATGACAATTTTGGTGGCAAGAGGTAAAAAGCAAGAGATATGACTCCAGTATATTACACAGTGTAGACAATCGTAGATTTTTTTCATCCAAACAGCCCAGTCCAAACACTTTATCTAAATCTATTTCATTGTTTTCTCTAACATGTCCAAGCTAGGGAGCAGTGGTAATACCAGAGGGACTCCAGATGAAGGAGGGGAAATCTCAGCAAAGCTTGAACGGAAGGATAGGAGAGGAAGAAAGCTGAGGTTGTTCAATGGAGGAGCTACAGACGAATATGTGTAATAGCATAAATACAACATGATTAACCTGGACACTCTATTGGGGGGGAGGGGTAGGGAGGGGGAAGGGCATGAAGCACAATGTAAATGTACACCACTCTCAATATGTTCCACTTATAAAAAATAAAAAAAAGATAAAGTAGGGGTGGGGTGTATCTCAGAGGTAGAATGCTTCTGGGTTCAATCCTCAGTACCACAAAAATAAATAAAAGTAATATTTTAATCTGAAAAAAATCTATTTCATTCCTGAATATTGATATCTGAAGTTCATATACTGAGGAATAACTAACTGCCTTATGACTCTAGATTCTATTGTATATGCATAAGTTGTAAGTGCTTATGCTGTAGAACTACTGGTTTCTTATATTAGGCTACCTAAATGACTCTACAGAAACGTATGTACAAGCATGGGTGAGACTGACTTGGGACCTGCTCCAGACGTAATATCATTGGTATTGTACTGCAGCCTCTCCTCAGTGAGCATGGGTTTATTTCAGTCCCAAAGGTGGTTGTGAGGCTCATCCTCACACCAGAGTGAGAACAAGAAGAAACCCCCAAAGCAGGATGATCGCTAAAAACAAAATGCTACTGGGGCAGAATGTAGGTTTTCTGAAGAAAAAGAAATGGCCAGGGTGTCCTGGGAGTTTTCAAGAGGACTCGAGATATAAATAGCTACTACATTTGGAAGCTATCAAGAAACAGGTCTACTGCAAAGTGGCTTTGCAAAGGAAAGAACAAAAGCAATGGAGGCTTCAGCTCATTCCAACTCTCTGGTCTGCTCTTCTGAATCTCTCTGCAACCCTATCCAAACCTCAGGTCAAATTTCCACCCCAAATCAGGGGTCTGACTAAGGACCAATGGGGACACAGTTGCTGATTCTGTAATGTAAGTAGGAATTTCTTTAGGAAAGAATTTATTAACATGGCAAAATTTTTTTTTATTACCACAAACAGGTAAAACGTAAATGGTTTACATCATTAGAGGAGAAAATATAATTTGTATCTCTATACACATTGCTTGTACTATGAAAAGGGTAGTGAGTTTTTCTTAGGGAGGAGATTAGAATTAGGAATTCACTAATAATATTTTTTTCCAGGTGAATCTTTAAGTATGCATTGTATGTCTTTCTTCTAGAAATTCTATGGAATATGAAATTCCTTAAAAGTGCTACTTCCTACTAACAACAATCACTAACATTAAATGTCCACAGCATGTTATATTGGGTTTGTGCGTTTTCTGATTTTACCTTAAATAGAGGTAATGACATTGTTTAAATTATAGAAAGAAATACATATGATGACTGTAGTTGCTCTTAAATACTTGTATTTTTGTATGAGCATTAGACCTGTCTGTGACAATATTCCTGGAAAAAATTTTCAAGTTCCCTTCTTCCAATAACACGCTCAACGTCCTCTTTTGCCAGAGGCATTCACTCATTCTATAAATCAAACAAGCACAAGGCACTAGACAAAATGTGACTGGTAAGGCCTAACACATTCCTCTGCTGGAGCTAAGATGATTTGGGTGCATTGCATGCAGATGTCAGGTATTTTAATAAAGAGCTCCATTGTGCAGGCCCCACTACTCCTCCATAGCTCCCAGCACTCCCCAAAAAGGGGGGCAGGAGGAGAGGGGAAGAGCGACAGCCATTCCAGCTGGAGCTGGAACCTCATCTGAGTCAGGAAAACCACAGCTCATAAGCAAAGAGGAAGCATAATGTTCTACAAGGACAAAACATTAGCAGAAATGTCACTCAGCCCCAGTTCCACATGTTGGCTGCCACGGCCTCTTCCTCCTAGCATGCCCGATTGATATAAATTCCATCTGCTCAGCAGCCAAGTGACAGAGAAGAAATACCGGCATCTGGTCTCCATTGCTGTCGGGTTTTTGTTCCATGTTAGACCTTAGCTAGAAACATATGAAGAGATGAAGGTGCTGGCATGCGACTAAAAGGCTGAACTGGCATAAAGGAGACTTTCTGATGCTTTTCACACTTCACTCTGGACTTTTTACAGGGATGGGGGAGGGTGTGACAGAGACCTGATAAACTAAACAGTGGGAGCCAATAGGTCCGAAGGTCATTTCATGTTTTTTAAGGCTTGAGATTTTTTGAAAGAGTTTTAGTGTTCAAAACTATAAAAGCACAACACTTATCCCTCTTTCCGTCCATTTAATACAAAAGAAGGTAACCAAGTCACATAAGAATGTTCTTTGGCTATTTTCCCTCTTTCTCTTAAACATCCACTGGTTTGGACCTGTTCCACAGACACTTTATATTCTTCAGAGAAGCAGCTGAAAAACGTCAAAATTTAGAATCACCAAATCTCTTTTAACCTCTAGCTGCCCAGACAAAGTATAAAGTTACCTATGTAGCTCAAAACTATAAGCGGGGGGGGGGGGGGAAGCAAGTCCAAGTCCCATGATGAAGGTGATTTGCCCCAGGAGTTCATTCCTATTCTACTCTCAGGCCCTCTCTCAATTACTCCCTTTATTAAGAGATTGAGGAAAGAGATGAAGTAGAGGCAGGTAAGAGAGGACCTGAGTACTGACTTTTATTCAGTGTTTATTTGAATGTTTTCAAAGCAATAATAGTATACAATGGAAGATGTTTTTCGCTTATTTGTTTTTAAAAGAATTGAAGTCAGATCAGTAAACTTAAAAAGCAATTGTAAAGGTAAATTCCACTAAACTCTTTTCAAAATGACCAAATAAATATATATTCTTTTGAGAAAGAATATAAATTAATAAAAACACATATCCACTAATGTACTATTTTATAATTCAAGTTAACTTTTTTTGGCATTGGAGGTTAAGCCCAGGGATAGTCTACCTCCAAGCTATACCCGCAGCCCTATTTTTTACTCTCTTTTTTTTTTAAACAGGGTCTCATTAAGTTGTGGAAGGACTCACTAAGTAGCTGAGGCTGGCCACAAACCTGTTATCCTCCTGTCTCAGCCTTTCAACTACTGAAATTACAAGCCTGTACTGCCATGCTCAGCTACATTTTTAACTTTAACCTAAAAATAAATAAATCTCGTGTAGTGCAGTAAGTAAATTGCAGCTTTGATTTCCATCTTTCCTCCTGGTCACTTGGTGAGTATTAAGTGAGAACACCAAGGATGGTACAAGGAGTGTGTCATGATAGACAATAATACTAAATAAACTGTCCAGGTAGCCAACCGAAACAGCCCATGAGGACTCCTTTGGGGATGTAGGTCCTGGGCCTGCTCTCTAGGAATGTTAACAGGAAATTGTAAGGAAGGGCAGAGGTACAGCTGAGTCTTGTGCTCTGACCCCTCATTTGCCTCAAGTTAGGGAGCTGGGGAACATCCCAAGTAGAGAAGAGAAGCCAGGTTGCAAATAGAAAGGATCTCTACAAAAACATTTCTGATAAATTCTTGAAGCTGATTTTAAAAGAAAAAGACTTGAATCCCCATGTTTTCAGTAATTTTCTGTTTTTTTCCCCCTGGATGATATATATATATATATATATACACACACACACATACATACACACACACACACATACATACACACACATATATATACATACATACATACATACATACACACATTATTATTATACCAATAAGTTATTAAAATTCTACATTAATACATTTGATAATCAGGACTCTACTGCTTCTATGCAATAATTTATTGAAGAATTTTATACACTTTAATCAAACAGCTTTAAATTAAAATCACAGCTGGGTGTGGTGGCGCATGCTTGTAATCTCAGTACTTGAAAGGCTGAGACAGAAGGATTGTGATTTGAGGATAGCCTCAGCTTAGCGAGGCCCTTTGCAACTCAGTGAGACCCTGTTTCAAAATAAAGAATCAAAAATAGAGCTGGGGGTGTAGTTTGCATGTAGAATGCCACTGGGTTTCATCCCTAGTACTGCAAAACAAACAAACAAAAAACAGAATAAAAATTTGGGCTGGGGTGTAGCTGCGAGGTAGAATGCTCCTAGGTTTAATCCTCACTATCACAAAAAAATTAAGTAAATAAAATAAATAAGCTAATTAAAATCATATTTGAAAAAATAGATGAATAAAAATTTTTATTATTTTAAGACTTACAAAGCATATTACTTTAAAAAACATAAAAATTCTAGTGGAAAAGTTATTTAATAAGCTTGAATCTACTAAATGCAGATGTAGCTTAAAAATGCCAGCAATGGGGCTGGGGATTTTGTTCAGTGATAGAAGACATACTTGGCATGTTTGAGGCCCTGGGTTCAATGTCCAACAAACAAACAAACCCCAGAAAACAAAACAAAAAAACCAGCAGATAACATGATCCATTCTAATTATCTTTTGCAGACCTTTCTATTGGGAGATATAAGCATCAGAAGTCACTCAAAACTTAGTAAAACCACATGAAATTTAAAAATATACACACAAAAAGCTGCAAATAAAAACCAAATAAAAACAAAGCAAAAACAAAGCTGAAAGCCAACTAAGAACAAATATTTGCAAAACTAGAAAACCCTATGCTAATTTCCTTAAGATATAAAGAAGTGCTGAAGTGAAAAGGATTTAAAATGTGTTAAGAAAGGTATTAAACATCTGAAAAGACATTTGGGGAAAATAGAGCAGAAATGACATAATCATAGAGAGATGGTAAAGATTACTCAGTAAGAGAAATGAAACCAAAAGCAACATACCCCATTTATTTCCTATCACTGACCAGAATGCCAGAGACCAAAACATTTGCTTCAACACCTAGAATATCAGTATATGAGGAAATGGGCATATAAGTTATGATACAATTATACAATTTAGCTATTTAAAACGAAAGAGGTAGCTCTTTATGTGCTGATATGAGACTGTTTATAAGACATAGTATTGAGTAAAAATGAAAAGTGCAGAATAATGTGTTCACTGTATTTCCACTTATATTTTATCAAACAAATGAAATATATGTTGTGTTTTATATGCATTGAACTATTTTCACAACTATACTCCAATACTATAGACTTATAGTCCTTTATATAATTTTTTGCTAAACGCATATATTCCTTTAAAACAGTGTTACTACTTTAAAACTGTATCCTATAAAGCAACATCAAGGGTTTATCTGTTCTTGAACTTATGATAAGTTTCTTTTTATTTATCTTATTTTCATCCATCAGTCTTTTATTATCTGGTATACATAAGCTCCTATAGATATAGCTGTCTCCTTTGCCCTTATGAAAGTTACACTAAATACTTTATTCTGTTTTTTTTTCCTGAGCATCTTCAAAAATTTAGTTTTCTGGCTTTGTTTTGTCTTTTTACATTATTGTACTTAGTAATGAATATATATGGATGTATTTGTGGCATGCATATACCACATATATGGCAGGAAATTATGGCATTTTTCTACATAGCAGAAATTTGACAATTTTCTAATTTATTATACCCAGCAAGATGACAATAACAAAGATCATTTGGATGGTAATTCAATTTCCAAATGAAAACCCAACCAATACAACACCTAAATGATTTACCTCCTAGAGGGTTTATTTTAGAAACATAGTCTTGTATTCACAAACACTGGGATGTTGTCCCAGACATGGCTTAATGCTTTTTTTTTTTTATCTCTCTACTGCTGTCTGAGTCATTCTGAAGAAATCCTGTATTGCCAAGACATATCCTCAAAGAAAAGTATGACATTAGTTACTCTGTAAAACGGTCATAAGTAATCAAAATGTTTTCTTATCTGTACCAATGGTGGTAGCACACTGAGTGGAAGATAGTACAGGACCATACTTTATTGCTTGAACACAAACTGATATGACTATGCTACATCAACAAAGTAAATTCATAAAAAATAAATTCTTTCATTCTCTTATCATAAATTTATTGAGGTTCCATGACATGACTGGAATGTGGATAGAGCAAACAGCACTAAGTGCCATCCATCAAAGAACGTTCAATCCAGCAAGAGAAAAAGACCAACGGGCAACTAATATAGAGTATAAGGAACAAATAAAAATTGTCAGGTGGGCACTTTTGATGGTAGAGCCAATGCCAAACAGAAAGAGCAGTGGCAGTCTCCTGGAAAAGTGATGGTTGAGACCTAAAAGAAAGTAAGAATTAGCCTGGAGAAGTGTTGGGAGCAGCGTGTTTTAAGCAGAGGCAACAGAAGCAAGTGAGCACATGTCCAGATGGAAGAATGATGAACTGCCAAAGGATTGGGGGCCTTTCTGGATTACAGTCACTAGCCTCTCATTTTTAAGCCTTAGCATGGTACAGCAGAATGCCATAACTGCTGGATCCAGATAAAATTCAATCACTCCAAGTTCGTAAGCACCAGAGGATGTTGATGATGCCATGACAACCAGATGCAGATGTAACATAAAAAAAGACAGTGATCTTCTATTGGTCATCTTTACCACACAGCCTTGTGGCCCTGCTATGGGGTGGGTTCTGCGTGAGGTCTTACCATCTATAACCCATCATGCAATGGCACTTTTTTCAAAACTGTATGAGAAAATGTTCTGTTTGTGATGCCCTGCAGTACAACTTCCTGCAAGTATATGGCTGGTGAAGTGACTGAATAGCTGAAGGAACCTGCATCAGTTTCAACAGCAGGCCAGAGCACCACTCCTCCACGAATGACAACTGATGGATCAAATCACCAGGGAGGTGCAGAAGAGTTATTAATGGTGACAGGTACACTACCTGGGAGACAGGTTGAGAGGAGAAGAAGATTATTTATAAGCGAATAGTTAACAGCTGTACCTACTGCTAAGCATTACATGGATGCCACAAACTGTAGAATTCAAATCCCAAGTTATTCAAGCACGAACAACTGCCTGTCACCCAAATGCAATGCATCGCTACAAATTAAGGTGGGAGAGATGAGACGCCGTAACGCCATCTCACCCAGCAGGGCAATGTCATCCCATAGCTCAGGTAAGAGGTGGAGCACGGCTGAAATAACCATAAGGTGAATTACGGTTCTTAATAATAATGATGAATTTGCAAGAACAGCTTTATAATTTTTCCTGAGGGCCTTAACCGCAGAACAGATGTCAAATGCATCTTGTATTATCAAGAGTGAACTAGACTTGGTAATGAGACCAAAGAATCATCATGTTAGAATGGTGAAATGAGAAGAAAAAGACATTTTCAAAAAAGAAATAAGTCCAGTGTAAAAGTACTAGAATAAGCCAGGTGTGGAGGCACAAAAGCCTGGAATGCCAGGACATGGGAGGACGAGGCAGAAAGATTGCAGGGTAGAGGCCAGCCTGGGCAACATAGTGAGACCCTGTTTCAAAATAAAAAATTAATCAGGTTGTGTTCAATCTGCAGTGATACTAAAGGAGTAATTATCATTTAAGGAAATTTCTACAGTATTTTACGTCTGAGTGAGTATAACATCCGTCAGTTTGATATGAGCTACAGTGTGTGCTACTCCCTTATGACTCTGGACCATAAGCTAAGAAGAAACTGAGAATCAGCTCATGTATTAGCATCAGGAAAAAAAGGAGTTATTCTTGATCTGCTGTTTTGAGAAGCCTAGACACTTAGCATATATTGAGCTGAAAGATCTATGAATATTGTCAACAAATTCTTTTTTTTTTTTTTTTTTTTGGTGGTACTGGGGTTCCTGGAAGCCCTTCTATCTCTGGGCTACACTCCCAGACCTATTTTATATATTTTATTGGAAACAGGGTCTCTTAAGCCAGCACTGCTGGGATTACAAGCGTGCGCCACCATGCCCGGCAACAAATTCTTGTATTTGCATTTTTTAGAACCTGAAGATTTCTCTGACCATTGAAATTTACAACGATAAAACAACAGATTTTTAAAAGAAGGGAAAAATAAGAGAAAAAGTGACTTTTCAATAATTATTCTCATTTCAGAAAACAAAAGAAGTCGTGTATTACTAATGAAAAATATATTAGTACAAATTTTAAAGTATACATAGGATGCACGTGATAAAATTGCAACAAACATCACTACTGTTTTCTCCTCTCTCCATGACACACGGTTAAGTACAAAGAATAAAAGCAAGGAATGCAATGCACCAAACTATTTGTGCTATATATTTGTATAAAATATAACTTTCTATATAAAAAAGAAAAATAATATGTACATAAATAAATGTGAGGAGCTGAGCAACTACATATGGAGCCCTGTGCATGTGTTGCCTATTCAAGATGTAATTGGTTTATAAGCACCTATAATAGAGCTGGCAATGGTATTTTTAAATATTTATTCTATAAAAACACTGAAACATACAAAGTAATACATACACATGTACAGACATTTTTCTAAAAGAATGTTTTTAAAGCCGAAACACTGGAAACAACTAAAATATCTTTAAAGGATTAAAAAAATTATGGTGAATCCACATAATAAAAAATTATATGAAGTTTAAAAAGAACGAACGCAATCTATATATATCAACATGGAAAGAAGCCCACATATATTTACTGGGACAGCTGTACCAAGTTACTACAATCTAAGTGGCTTTAAACAATAGAAGTCCATTCCTTTAGGGTTCTGGAGACCTGAAGTCCAAAGTCAAGGTACGAGTAGGACTGTGTATTATTTGGAGACTCTAGAAAAAAAACCTGTCCCATGCCTCTTGGCTAGCTTCTGGTGGTGCCTGGCAATCCTGGGCATAGGAACATCACTCCAACTTCTGCCAACTTCTGCCTCTATCTTCACACTGTCTTCTTTGTATGTGTCTTCTATGTCCTTTCCTAGTCTCCCTTTGCCTCTCTCTTAAATACATATGATGGTATTTAGGACCCACTCAGACAGTTCAAGATTATCTCCTGATCTGCAAAAACTCCCTTTTCCAATAATATAACATTCATAGGTTCCAGAGATTTGACATTGAAAGCCGGGCATAGTGGCACACGCTGAGACCAGAGGATCACAGTTCATAGACAGCCTCAGCTACTTAGTGAGGCCCTCTGCAACTTAGTGAGACCCTGTTTCAAAATAAAAAATAAAAAATAGGGCAGGGGGTATAGCTTGGAGGTCAAATGCCTCTGGGTTCCATCTCCAGACCCACAAAAAAGAAAAGAAAAAAGAAAGAAATTTGACATTGAATATTTTTGGAGGAGGATCTTTTTTTTTTTTTTGGTGTACTACAAACAAGGACTAAAATATGTTGTTAAAATTTTAAACATTAAGCTATAAGAAAGCAGAATGGTCCTATAAATGTGTGAAAATATCTGGAAGACTATACACCAAACAATTAAAATGGGGGCATTCTTTAAAGGAAGGGGCTATGGACAGCTTTCTTTATATATTGTAGTAATATTTAAGTTTCTCTGTCAATCATATTACTTTCATGATAAAAATACAACAACACATATTATTTAAAAAATATGTTGTGGTCCTGAGGATTGAACTCAGGGGCATTTTACCTGTGAGCTAAACTCCCAGCCAGCCCTATTTTATTTTTAGTTTGAAATAAGTCTTACTAGTTTAATCAGAGTTTTGCTACTTGCTGAGGCTGTCCTAAAACCTATGATCATCCTGTCTCAGTCTCCCAAGTACTGGTATTACAAGTATGCACCACCATGCCCGGCTAACAACACACATTTAGAAGGAAGTTTTGATATTCTGTGACATTTCTCCAAATTTTCTTACCCAACTCTAAAGTAGTTTTAGTCTCTATTGAGGAAAATGGGCTTAGTCAAATGTTCATTAATAGAAGATAATTATCATTTACTATAAAATAAAATTTTCTAAATAAATAAACATATATAAGATCATAATTTCCAAGCATAATATTCATAAAGTATATTGCCAAAGTATCTAAGATTTATTTTTAATCTGATCTTTTATAAATACCTCACAATTGCTCCCTTAAAAAAAAAGTACTTAAGCCAGATGTGGTGGCGCACGCTTGTAATCCCAGCATTCGGGAGGCTGAGACTGGAGGATCGCGGTTCACGGACAGCCTCAGCTACTTAGTGAGGCCCTCTGCAACTCAGTGAGACCTGGTTTCAAAATAAAAAATAGCTGGGTGTGGTGGCACACGCTTGTAATCCCAGTGCTTGGGAGGTGGAGACAGGAGGATTGCACAGGTTCGAAGCCAGCCATGCTGGCATAAGAGACCCTGTTTCAAAAGTATAAAAAAATATAGGTCTGGGAGTGTAGCCCGGAGGTAGAAGGGCTTCCAGGAACCCCAGTACCACTAAAAATAAATAATAATAAATAATAAAAAAATAGGGCAGGGGGTGTAGCTGGGAGTCGAATGCCCCCGGGTTCCATCCCCAGACCTGCAAAAAAAAAAAAAAAAAAAAAAAAAAAGAAATCCCTAAACCCTGATTCTTTCATCTTTTCCTCAATAGCAAAGTTTCTAAAAAGCATATTTAAACCTATCGATACTCATAAACTACTAAAGCTGCATTCATTGTTCACCTGCACCTTTAAATAATTCTCTATAGGTCTTCTCATTGAACACAGCTTTATCTTCAGGTCTTCTATTATAAATTTCAGTGACAGATTCTTTACTGACATATTGTGGAACAATACTTCCAGAAATAATTGTGTATTTACTTACTTTCCCCTTGTTCATGAGATAGGATAAGCACTATGAAAGTCAACCAGGATCCCTAGATTCTCTTTCTCATGAAACTATCACAATTGAGCACCCTTTTCTCTGTCTTGAAGAGAAGCTGATGCTCAAGATGAGTTTCCATGAAAAAGATCCTACTGTGTTAAGCAAATCTGTCCAAAGCAGAAAGTGTACTTCATATGCGGGGAGTAGAAACCGTACCGCCACGAGAAATGTCTGCACTAACTTTTCTCATTCCTTCACCAAAGTTTACGAAAATACCTACTGTGTGAAAGTCACACCACAAACCCTGGTGTGTGTTGTAAACTGTGTGGGCAGAACGGCTGGTGTCTGAGAATCTGACAAGAAGAGAAATGAGTTCACTAACAGCAGACTGTTGCTCTGACGTGTGAGCCAGCAAGCCAGGGCATGAGGAGGATGCGGGAACAGAGCAGGAGTTGGACAGGTGTCATGCAGACGCAGCTCGGCAGTGAGGGCTCACCCTGCCTGATAATTATGGATATTGTCAGATCTGCCAAGAGACATATTTAGCAATAAGCAAGGTGGGGGAAAGGGGAGGACGGTCTATTACGAAACCTGCCACCCACCTACCATTGGCATTATCAGTTTCATAGGCTCTATTAAAGATAATCAAGGGTGCCCAGCCTCCCCTGAGATCAAGAGAGAAGATGATTATGAAAATAATAACAGTTTTTAAAATTACCTAAATGTTTTAAGAGAGCCTTTATTTCTGACGGTGTTAAACACTTCCAAGCAGGAAGGTAAAAAACAAAAACAAACTAGGAGACCACAGTGGCCTCAGTCTGAAAGGCCACTCCAGGGCTACTTAAGCCAAACACCCTCTGTGAGTTCAGTGGTTAGGCGATTCTCTCCTCTGGTGGCATTCCAAAGGAACCTCCTTCACAAGTGCAAAAACAAGAAACTGGCATAAAGGCATTACAGTACATTTCTGTTTAAGTCTACATTGCTGAGGAGCAGGGAGGCAAAGAGAGGGAGAGAGAAGAAAGTTTTTCTCTCATTTTCATTTTTTTAAACAAAATCTACCTAGATATACTGGTTTGTGAAGCCAAGTTTGTTAAAGTACAAGTGTAATTTACTTTTATATAAACATAACCTCACAGAGCTATCAGTAGGTTCCATTTCAGTAAAAGCAAACAAACAAACAAAAAGAAGAAGCTGCAAAATAATTATAAAACATATGGTGCAAACCCCGGCTGTGTTTATTTTATGACAGTTAACATTATTTACAGTGTGATCTGGTCAGAATTAATACTCAGGGGGTTATGCACAAAATATGTCCAATTTTTCTTCCTAACCGTACATACCAATGGTATGTATACCTGAATGAATTTGTTTAGAAATCTCTTGCATTCTTTCCCCAAAATTCAATAATATTTTTAACAAAATAATATTTGAACAAAATATTATTGAATTTCTTGAGTAATACCAATAAGCTGCAAATAGCAACATGGGAAAAGCTTATCTTCTCCTTTAAGTAGCAGAAATTTTTAACAAAAATGCACTTAAAACGCTACCATGAGCTGTGTAATCTTTAATTGTAGGCTGTTCATTTCCTCAAATGCTAACATATACAATTTTTAAAAGACTTGTATATTTTCTTTTGTAACAACACAACTACTACTTCATGTAACACTTCATATATACTATTGAGAAAACTTTTTATAAATAGTTTATCCTTGTAATTAGACTGGCATTTAGAGGTGCTGACTATAAAATCTGCTAAGTGGGAAGTCAAAGAGAGAACATTTTTCTTTCAATGTTCAACTGAGGTGCACAATAACCAATAGGCACAGAAACAGGAAAAAAAATAATTCTTCTGATAGAAATCTTAAATGCTTTTCTGCCCTTTTAATAAAAAGCTAGTATTTTTCTGCTTAACCCTTTACGTTAAAATGCTAAAATTTACCGGACCAGGTGCTGTTTAGTAATTTGAGGTGAAGGAGAAAAAGGCTGTGCTTGGTCCTGAGGGCATGCAGACACAAGACACCCTTCTCTACAGTGGGCACCGACCACTCCTGCCTTCCATGTCCTAGGAATCACAAGAAATGGCTTCTTACAATGGTGCACTACAGCTGGCTCATACCAGCTTATGAGTGCTGACTGTTACATGTTCAGGCATTTTGTATGATACTTGATCAAACACAGATATTATTAAAAATTAAAGTATATAAACTTATAATAAAAATCATATTCAGATCTTCTCATGTCTAATATTTTCCTATGTGATACTGCCAATCTGTGCTCCTAAGGTTATTTTTTTTACTTACCTCTGATGTTGGAAATATTATATAATAGTATATACTAAGCATCTCTTCCCAACTCCATGTTGAGAATGACAGTAACAGGCTGAAATCAGCCATAGTGGAATATTTTCACCATAGACATCAGCAAACACTGAAACTAGGTCTTTTTTTATTTTTTTATTTAGAGAGTGCTGTAAAGCATTTACCAACACCCCAATAATTTCTTCTGAATAAAAGATGGCTGTCTTTTTTCAAAACTTAAGACTTCATTTGAAAATACATACTAATTTAAGCTTTATAATCCCATCTGTACCCATTTGGGAAGGAGAAAAAAAGGAGGGGAAGAAGTAATTTTGCTATGACAGATTTTTAAAAATAACTATAAATTTTATTTGGATCACTTATTTTTACGAAGCCTTGTAAAACATAACATGGAACATGATTTCCGGATATGAAAAACATTAGATATGACAAATGAAATATATGGTTTGTGTCTTAGACAGGAAATACCCTGCACAGCCTCTGGAAACAAACACAAAGATGAAGTCTAAGGCACACAGGCTTTTTTTTTTTTCCTATTTATTCATTTTTAATGCCTGAATGATTCCATTTTATAATAAATTAGTAAATGGGATTTATGGGTAAAATAGGATTCTAGCTATTTCTACTTTTTGTTTTTAAAAATCTTTGAATTGATCTATGATTTAAAAAATATCTAAGAAATACAGCATAAAAGAGTAAAATAATTCTGAATCAAAGCCAGTGGAGATAAAGACAGCTCCGTAGGTGTTAAAATGTAAGAAAAATTTAGAGATAAATTACTTTAAGTTAAACATGTAGCAATATTTGTTAAGATAAAAATCAGGATAAATCAAATACTCATATTCTTAAAACTAAATCTGGGTAGCGAGAAAAATCTGTCTACTTGCATTACATTGTACATCCACAATCTCATTCTTTCAATTTCTGTTTTATAAACTTAAAACAAACATTACATTTTTCAACATTACTGCTATTTGTAAATCATGTATGAAAAGGAAATATACTGAAAATAAGTAACTAACTGTTCAGAAATCATACGAATGCCAAAAAGAAGGGGAAATAAGGCAGAATAAATATTACTAGAGTTAAAACATATGTTGTTATAGGTCTTCCTAAAGCAGCTAACAAACTTGTATAGAAGTGATTTTTATTAGAAAGAAACAGTCTAAAAATCAACTTTAAGACAACCATTCTTATTACTAATATAGAGGGTTTCAATGTAATTATAAAAAATAAGTCTGCCTTCCAAAATTTGTTTTTAAAACCATCTAAGTCTACTTAACACAGGCAGACTTTGTGACCATCAAATGAATCAATAATTGTGTAAGTGCTTTTAAAAATACTCCTATACAGAATGAATTCGTATTATCTAAGGAGAAACATTATTCACTGTAAAGAACTCTAGATGTGACATCAGATGATCCAAATGTGATGCCTCATTTTGGCGCTGTTAAGCTTTTTTACCATTACCAAGTATAAGTCGTCTTCTTTCATATAATACTGTGGAAGTCTTCCTGTTTAAGTTTTATGGTAATTGAGATTGACCAGGAATGAGAGAATCACACAACAGTAATGCAGGACTAGAACATCTCAGTATGCAACCTAATTCTATCTCATTTGTAGCCATGGTTGCAAAACCACATTGCTTTAATCATAAAGAATCATAAGAAGATCATTTCTAAAAATCAGTCGGCGTTGCTCTTCTTTCTTCATTTTCCATTCCCCAATCTCTCTTCCTTAATGAATCACAAAATAAAATTCAAATATATTTTCTCATTTGTTGCACATAACAGTTCATGTACCCTAATTTTAATTTAAATAATAAATTGCATTGTTTTCTTTTCAGGAGCAAATAATGCACTAAGTTGCTTTCCTCCTCAAGTATCCTTTTTATTTTATTTTGTACATAAGATCACATACTACATTCAAACAAACAAACAACAATAAAAGATTCTCCATGCATGTACAAGAGGTACAAAGGAACTCAGAGCAAACTAATTTTCTATTCACTTAACAGGAAAATGGCTTTTGGATATTTCCATAAATAACCTAGACATGACTTCTTCAAAAAACATACATAATTTAGAGGGGTTAAACCTCAGATTACAAAGTAAACGACTAAACAAAAAAATAGCTAATATTTTATACTCTGGCTCTAAAACTAGGACAACAAAATATTTCCAAGATTTTAACTCTTGTTAATGTTGATATATTTCTAAATATAAAAATAATCTCAAAGAAATAACCATAAGTACTTAAGTTCTCAAAACTCAGAGCTATTTAGATCTTAGAAATAAAACTAGAAAATCCACATTTGGGTTTTTTTATTAAAGTTGTCCATGTGGTTTTCAAAGATGACGTGAAGCTGTCTGCCATTTAATCACCTATGTGAGGCTGATGGTAAAGAAAGCACTAGTTTATAGAAATGCATTTTAAGGACTAGGTTAAAAAAATGGAATTTGAAATGCTCAGTTTCTGGATAGGGGAGTAGGAATTGTTTACCAAGTTTGCACTAAAATCCTATATTCACTGCAAACATAGTTAAGTCTACAACTTCACCAGTTATCTAGATTCCGATGTAACCAGCACTGAAGCCTAGAGTCAATCTATGAGCACCTTTTTCCTCCTGCATCTACTGTATCCAGTCAACAACTGGTTATTCTCCTCACCAATACCTTTAACCCCAGCCTTATTTCTACTAGAACTATAGTGACAGCTTCCAAACCACACAGCTTTGCTCAGCATGAAAGAAGCTTCCTGAGGCACTAATAGGGTGGTTGGTTATCACAAAACTAGTCCCAACTGCCCCGGCCTCCTTATATTCATGTTCTAGAACACTAATCTCCACTCTGGCTCTGACCTTTCCGATGTGACTTTTGCTTCAGCAGATGGGATGCAAAGCAAATATGAAGCAAGTCCTTAAAAGGGCTTGCATACTTGAGTTTGCTGTCTCCTACAAAACCCTGCTGCTGTGTACATGTGAACACACCCAGCTTAACCTATTGAACAGGATGAGGGAGGGATAAGTCAGTTACCTCCATTGCTCCAATGACACCCAGTACCAAGCTGACTGCCAGACGTGGAAATAGGGCCATCCAGGACCAACCAATCCCTGGCCAGTACTGGCTCAATGCAGATTCTCCCTGCTGACCCAGACTGGTGAACATTACTAAAATGGTAATATCTTAAGCCACCAAGTTTTGAGTGGTCTGTCAGGGAGCTGTGCATAACTAATAGACTCATTACTCCCTTGAAAAGCATCTGCTCTGGTTCCAGCCCACTTTTCTAAACCTCTCACAATGCTCTGATAGGCTATTCTGAGTTTCTGTACTGACTTCAAACTATCTAACATTGTAGAAAAGTAAAATATGCCAATGAAATTTAGTACAGACTATCTAAAATGCCTAATACAAACTTTGTGGTGAGGTTGAGTAAAATACTTTTCTGTATGTCATAAAGAAAATAACTAATAAACTGAGGTGTGTGAAATTCTAGTATATCTAAGTATGTTTCTAGTCTCATCATTTAAAACTCATAAAAGCAAAGGCTTTTGTTTTTATGCTCATTTGTTTTCCTTTCATTTAAAATAAATATGAACTGTAGGGCTTATTCAACATGGAAAAAAAATCTCTCTCTTCCCTCAGAGTGGTATTGAATCCCTGTCCACAGCAACTGTAACATTAAATAGAGTTCTGTTTATATCCCATAAACACTGCATAGAATTTTAAGTCAATTTAATATTCTATTTTAAAGAAAAAGAAAAAATTGAAATCATCTTTCCGGTGAATCTTTGTATTTTAATTCTTTCTTCTAAAATATATTTTAGAAACAAACAAAAAATTGGGGAATATTTTCTAAGCCAAATTTTAGGTTTTGTTCTAAACCAAATTTGTATTAACATAAGCAGTTTCATTATCTGTTCACTGTGCACTACCACACCCAGCTCCAATTTCTCTTTTATATTTAATAAAACTGATTATAATATATATACATACATACACACATATATATGTATATGGTCATAAGGCTGGACAACCTAGTGAAACCTGCCCCCCCACACACAAAAATAATGTCTGGGATATAGCTCAGTAATAGTGAGTCCCTAGGTTCAATCCCCACTCATTACACACACACACACACACACACACACACACACACACACACACATATATATATATAACTAGAGAAATCATACCTTACCTCTGTTACCACATACCTTTGGTTTTTAAATTCTACCATCTTGGCTTTCTATTGATATAAAATAACATATGCAGAAGGTACACTTATCTTTCACAGAGAAACCAAACTCAAGAACCTTAACAAAAGCCAAATTTAATGAAAACAAAAGCAGCCAGACTCAAAGCAAGATATATTTGACCTATGGCAAAGAAAAATCTAAAACGGTCTGTGAAATTTAAACTATCAGACACTCCTTAAGTTTAGAAAACCACAAGTTTTACACAGAATGCTGTTTGGACTTTCAAAACAATATGCTCAAACAAATAAATCATACATGAAGATCCTATACTGTATCATTCTTTTGTAAAGTTCTTCTTAAAGAATTACTTCCCTTCTAAAATGTGCCCCTTTAGGGTCTCAGATACTTTTCCATATGACAAATATAATACAGGAACACTTCCTTCCATCTGGTGCCTTGAAAAACATTTATGAAGAAATTTTACTATATATCATTAATAATTCTAATACTGCAGATATCTTTGTCTAATTTATCCAAAAGTGTGAAACGTAGAAATTATAGTTTAGCACCTTTGATCCAGGTAGAGTAGAGAGAAGGTAGAACAGAGAGAAGAAAGTGGGCAAAGCAGATGGTGCTATCTAAATTCTCTTCTCATTGTCTCCCAATTTATTTTATTTATTTATTTATTTATTTATTTATTTATTTATTTATTTTGGTGGTACTGGGGTTCCTGGAAGCCCTTCTACTTCCGGGCTACACTCCCAGACCTATTTTTACATTTTTATTTGGAAACAGGGTCTCCTAAGCCAGCGCGCGCAGCTGGCTTCGAACCTGCGCGATCCTCCTGTCTCTGCCTCCCAAGCGTGGGGATTACAAGTGTGCGCCACCACGCCCGGCCTTTGTCTCCCAGATTTGAGACTTCTTTTTGTAAGAACCACCTACTGGCATTTGACTATCACCTTCCTAATTATATGCATATATTACTTGTCTGTCAAGTCAGCTATTAGATGAACTAAATTTCTGTGTACTTAGTGAAGAATACTAACAAAGGGAATATAGACTAATTCTAAATTTGATGTTCTTTATTTTAATAGGCACCGCAATTTAATGTAAAACATCTACATTTTAATTGGCCCAATTACTCCCCAAGTGGCACTGGTAACAGCAATTCCATGGAGATCGTCTTGTTCTAAATGCGTGACTTCACAGGCAGCTTTTGTGAAATGATCCTGATGGGGCTAAAAATGATCATCTTTGGATTCTCACTAAAAGAGAATTTTAAAGTAAGTTTTCATTAACTTGTCAAAACATTTATGAGTCAGGGACTAGGAAGGAAACACATCTTTGCTGCTTAACTTCTGTACTCTAATAAGTAGGTAGGTTTTCCATAATAGACAGCAAAATCTCATTAATTCAAACTAAAATGATTTTAATTCAATAAGTAGGGGCTGGGCTAAACTTTTGTTTAATCAGGCCTTTAATGGCAGAATTTAAATTAATAGCACAACCAGTGTATTTGGGAAATGCCTAAAATTCTCTAAAGTATTGACTAACTTCTAGTAAGTTGGAAGTATGTCTCAAGAGTCTATCTGCATACAACTCATTATTGTACTAAGTATAGATTTTTTTAAATCATTTGTTAGAAAATGTACCCAATGATATCTGCTTACTTCACAGTAGCATGGGCTACCACCTCCACTAAACTGAAAGCTGTATAGCAGAGGGGCATTTCCCTCTCCCACCCCCTACCCTCCTCAGTTAGGTTGCTTTATTTGCTCATCTACGTTTTTTTTCTTCATATCAAAGTCAATCAATAAGCCAAATATAAGGAAGGTGGGAGGAGAGAATGGGGTGGGAACTGGAGAAGGGCTAAATTAAGATGTATGACTACAATGCACCAATAAAAATTTTTTAAAAGGGGGCCTATTTACCACTTGTATTTAGTAGCTACTCACATAAAAATCTACTGAATGAATGCATTTTCCTAATCTTTTACAATAGAAAAAATAGAAAACTTGTGAGCCCCCCAAAAAACAAAATTTGTGGCCTACTGAGATTTTTAGAAAAGGATAGAGGATCAGTTTTAAAATAAAGACTACTCGCTAAATAGAGAACATTAAATGATAATTCCAAATAAAAAAAATCTTAAGTTACACATCTTAAGTTAGTATTAATAAGTACTGTACCATTAATTTCCTGTAACTATTTTTGATTAACCTCACAAGTCTTAACGAGGTATCTCAGTATTTTTCTTTATAAAAATGAACTGGCAGAGTAAAAGGATAATTTTTTTCTGTATCTGACTCTCCTACCATACAACTATTTACTATGCTATTTTGTAATTGAAAGACACACAACTCAAAAGTAATTAGAAATTATCCTGAAATTTTCAAACTTAAAGAAGAACATTACTGAAGCAAATTTTGCATATAAAAATGGCCTGCTTCAGGAAAACACTAGAAATTTATATAAGGGCAATTTATAGCTAGAGAAAATTTCCTGTTTATGTATTAAAAGTAATAAATCATTATGTAAACATTCTATGCCTCAGCTTTTCATTAATGTAGACTTACCTACTCACTAATGTGATATGCTAGTGTTTTCTTTTATATAAAAATATGCATATTACAACAGTAGTTGGATACATGAGTATATGAGTCTCTATCCCTATAAGATTAGAACTAAGAGACATAACTGTTCCTTGCTACCACCCAAAATTACCTAAAACTTTGATTTGGAGTAAACCAAGTATTTCTCAAAATCCTTAAATAATTCCTGTAAACAGTTCTTCAGCATTCTCATTTTAGAGGATTAGCCTCTTAAGACATACCAGCATAACTGGCTACAAAGATGTGCTAAGGGGGCTAATGGCCTTGCTTAATTAAAATGTAAAACTTCAGCATCTTAGACTCCATTTATATGATTGTAAGGGAGGCTTCAGTGAGGTACTCTCTTGACAGGAGCATTCAGATTGTAGAGAAGGCTACAAAGGCGTTAATGACATTTACCCCCTAATAAGAGCTGTTCACACTTCATAGTTTTCCCTTGTTATTGCTCAGGACAGACACTAGCACCTCATTGAAAGATCAGTGCTGCAAGGGAAAAAGGCCCCCTGAGACATCTCAGACTTGAGGAAAAGCACTAAATCAGGTGATGCTACAAAGATGACATGTTTGATTCTCAAGGGTTCTTACTCACCCTATGGCCATGGATTTGAGGCAGTTAACACACAGCCAATCAGAACCCTCCCCCACTCCCAGAAGACAGGGCCTTGCGCCTCTGCAGCAGGCAGAGTGAAGGCCGTGGAGAAAAGAAATAAACTTCCTTCAGGTGCCCCAGGTCTGGCAAGATCCAAATGTCTTGTACGGCTCTCACTTAATCTCCATCGATGTGTGGCTGAATGAATAACACACTGACCTTTTCACCTAAGAGACCACAATCTGAATCCAGGGGAAAGTCACCAGAGGATCAGTGGACAGAGACTCTCATATTTTTAAGCAATAAAGCACTACAAAAGAAGGGTGAAGAGGAGAAAAAGTTGTGCGTGTGTGTGTGTGTGTGTGTGTGTGTGTGTGTGCGTGTGTGGTGTGTTTAACTGTGGTTTTGGCCACAGACTCAACCCGGCTTCTCTGGCTCAGCTATTATGAATTGGAGCCCTGATTCCAAACTGAAAGGCTCCCAGAACTGCCCCTATGGATCTCAACTTCTGGCACAGGCCCATGGCTACTGCAAGACAGACATTCCCTCACATGTCAATTCGAGGAGCCGCAATCCCTGCTGCTGATGGACGGATGGCTGACACAATGGAACAGGCTCAGCGTGAACTCTGATTCTGGCAGAGATGACACACACACAGACAAACAGCTTTTAATTACTCTTTCAAGAGGAACTTAAGCATATTTGTTGTCGTTAAAATTTCTAAACATGTCTGCATACTTAAGACGAGGCAAATGAATGAAGCAATTTAAGGTGCTTCACTGCTCCCTCATTTTGTGTCTTCTCAACACACCATAAAATAGACAGATTTAATATTAGTAGGCACTTTAGAGACAAAACCTATACAGTCTATTGTTTAAGTGGCAATTTCTCTGAAGCCTGGCCTAATACAACCATGGGCTTATCCTGTCAGTGGCCTAAACGTTCTGCTATTCATTCTATTAAGGAAATCAGAAATAAGTGGCTGTTGTGAACAGAACCTTCCTTCAAAATTATATTCCGAGGAGGATGCACCAGTCTTTGAATTACCACATTTGCTCAACACTATTTTTAAAGTGGAAAAAAAATATATCCACAGCAGGAAAAGCATATTAAAATAAAAATAGAAAATACAGTAACCACATTACTCATACTAACTAGAAAGCTGCCTGACACTATTATTATGGCTTTGTTAAAGAGAGAAAATTACATGAGAGCAAGGAAACCAGGGTAAAACACTTCCTCACAGAAAGAAGCTTTGGTTCTCAAAGTCTCTGAAAAATGCTTTCCTGGGACTTTAGGTAAGAAATGGACAGTAAATTAGTTCTGGGTGGAAAATGCCTCCAAATGGCTATTCCATTCTCTGATTTGGGGGTATTGTGTATTATGATCTACTATAGCCATGCAAAACAGTCCACTATTAAAATGCAAACTTAGTATTGTCCAATGTACTCTCCAAATGCCCCATCTCCTGCCTCCCAGAGAGAGACAAGACAGACAGGCAGACAGAGAAACAGAGATGACTCAATTGGCATACCAACAAATTAAAACCCTTCCTAGATAGCAACAGGACCACAATGGTAAATACTTGTTTTATGAAGTCACTAACCAGTTTTCTACCTTTTTAAATCTGAAGGTTATTAGTACCAAATACCAGGTCTATGGACCAGCAGAATCACTAGTCACTTCCCTTAGAAACCTGTGGCAATATGCAAACATCGATGATTTAAAGAGCTATGTGGATTAGCAGGCCCAGGCCTTCACTAACTATGCTTACCAGTTCACAACTCAAAGCTGTTCAACTAACTGAAATTCAGATTTCTCTATATACTTTTCATACCTCCTTCTAACACAATGTTATTCCTGTAGGGGGAAAAAATGCTTTTTCCATCCTTTCTACTAAATAATAATATTATTCTTATTCCTTAAGAATCTATTCTTTTTTTTATTTTGTTTTATTTTGCGGGTCTGGAACCCAGAGGCATTTGACCTCCGAACTACAGGCCCTACCCAATTTTTTATTTTTTATTTTGAAACAGGGTCTCACTGAGTTGTGGAGGGCCTCACTAAGTAGCTGAGGCTATCCGCGAGCCATGATCCTCCAGTCTCAGCCTCCCGAATGCTGGGATCACAAGTGTGCGCCACCATGCCTAACTTAAGAATCTATTCTTTCAACAGGCTTTCATAGACTAATTCATTTTGGCAGTAGTCATTCTGATTCTACTAACAAATGTATTGGCCCACATTCTGTTTTCCAACTGTAGTCAGCATTATGTATGTGGCTATCATACATGAATCAAACAAATGTATCTTTATTTATGTTTGTCTCATCTGCATGGACTTAATTTAAGCAAGGGCTTCCAGGAGCCCTCACAGATCCTTATCTCATTTTCTACTTTTCATAGCCCTTCATGACTTCACATTACCAAAACTTGAAATAAATATAGGTCACTTAAAAGAAACAGATGGTAGGAACTAGCCTTGAGAGCCTTCCCAGGATTCTTTGCTATAGTCATAATAGATTTCAGTTCCTATACAAACATCTCTGTATCTTCCACCTGCCTCATCTGACAAATTAGGAGAAATATTAGAAAAGAACACAGCAAGTCAAATAAAATGTATAGGCAAATAATAAAAGCATAAAACTTCTGATGCTCTATAAACTTTAAGGAGATAAGGACAGGGACTGGATATTGATCTGCTTAAAAAAGTAAATTTACTGAGCTCCACTCGGTAAACTTATCCCAAAAACTCCACTAATAAGGGACCAGCAGAAACATAAGTCTCATGGAAACTTTGTATTCAACGAGGAGCATGTAAAGATGCTGCTCTGAAATCATATGCTTTAATCAGTGCCCAGACGATATCTATTTCAAGTAAATATGCACTCGTTCTTATCAAATGGTGGCCGGCCAGCAAGAGATTAACTCATTTCTGCTTCTCTAGGAAATGCAAAAGCCCCTTCTTTGTGTCTTATATACACAAATTCTACAGAATATAGCAGTCGCTACATTCCATCCGACAATCTGGTGAGCTATCATAGTTCTACTTTGCAAGGGTAAAGGGAGGAATATTTTCATTTTAACTCTGAGCACAAAACATAGTTATGTCCTTGGATGTAAGGTGTTTATTTTCATTGCTGTTCAGATAGTTAGAGCTTTGGCAAGGACTCAAAATCCCTCTATTCCACTTCCAGCTTTGAATCTGCCTGAAGCCTTCAGCCATGGTGACTTTAAAACTAGGGATAATAGTCTCTGAAACTCTCTCTCTAATAGGGAGGTTAGGAGGATTGCCAGGATAATGTTTGTAGAGTGGCCCAAGCACTCTAGAAAACAGACACTATAAATGCAATATACTGCCCTAAACCATCTATCTTTTGTATATCCCTGCCAAAGACAGAAGGATCTTGAACATTCATACAAGTGATCCTTCTCTCCTGAGAAAGGCTCACAAATTGGTGACATGATACAAGGACACTCTTCTTGTATCATGGTGGTAATAATTCAAATTGCATTTGGCAGTCAAATAATCCTCTGGGTGTTCTATACATTCTTAGAGTTTTCATCATTTGTTTACAGTTGCCTCACTTATGAGAATGTGGGCTTTCTAAGAGACCTTCCCAGAGATACTAAGCATACAGTAATTAATCAATTAAAAAGCTACCTAAATGAATTTTACCTAAGACCTTTCTTCTTTATGCTTCAGAAAATTCCTAAAAAAAATCTGTGGTAAGATAATACCAATCTAAAAAGTTACCTATTTTATTTATTTATGTTGCAATGCTGGAGATCAAGCCTATGGCATAAAAGTGTTCTGCCACTGAGCTGCACCTCTTCTCTTTATCTATTTTAAATATGTTTTATTTTATGCAATAGAAAGCCTAGATACTCTAGTCATTTTAACTAATTCATTAAATACTAATTTCATTCTGTGCTAGGGGTTTAGAAAGGTACCAGAGGAGTTGCTAAAATTGAGAACTATAAAGGTGATAGTGTCACATATAGAATGTCGTTAAAAATGCACAGATCAAACGCAAACACAACTATTAATAAAGAGTGATACTGGCTAGTTACGGCACTAAACTCTATACACATATCTTTCATATAACATTTATAAGTGAAGAAACATAGTTCGAATGTTATTTCCTCTCTTAGGTAACAAAAATACCAAAAGGTGAAATCAAGATTCATACTTAAATTTGTCCAAGTCCAAAGCCCAACGTCTCTGTCACTATACTTTTCTGCCTTTCATATACATTATGTCCCCATGTACAAACATGTATAAATGTTTGTGGGTACATGTAAGTATGTGTGATTTATTCATAACTGAATAGTAGCTACCCTTTTGCCTGACTGGATAGAAAGGCATTCTGCTCTAAGAGGCATAATAAAATGTAGAAATCCAGGATTTGAGGTTATTTTATAAACAAAGTTCTAAAATGACTAAGTTGGCAGTAGTATGTAATTGTTGACATAATCACCTTTTTTCAACATCATATTAATAGTTAACACAGGCTGGATACTTAGCAAGTAGCACTACTAAACACATTATGTGCATCATCTTATTTTCACAACAAAGCTATGCGATACTATTATTATCCCTGTTTTACAAGAGAGGGAACCAAGGTAAATAAAGACATGGGTCTGATTTCACACATCTGGCAAGAAATGGAGCCAGGACTCAAACTCATGAACCTGCCTTCCCACATGACTCTGCTGTGTTAAGTTCTCCTGTCCGACTATATAAGAAAAAGGTATAATTATGGCTATGTCATTGTGTGTGAGTAAGCACAGACTCCTACTATCTTCCACAGTGCAAAAGTACAGCTGGGAATGGCTGCCCAGTCTACATGTTATAGTTTCCTTGATTACATACACCATTAATATATAAGTTTTGGCTGGGCATGGTGGTGCACGCTTGTAATCCCCATGCTTGGGAGGCAGAGACAGGAGGATTGCACAGGTTCGAAGCCAGCCTCACTGGCTTAAGAGACCCTGTTTCCAAATAAAAATATAAATAGGTTTGGGAGTGTAGCCCAGAGGTAGAAGGGTTTCCAGGAACGCCAGTGCCATAGATAGATAGATAGATAGATAGATAGATAGATAGATAGATAGATAGATAGATATGGAGATATATATACATATACATATACATATATATATATATGACAAAGGGTCCCATTCCACTTCCCAGTCTTATCCATGCAAAGTCCTTCATAGAAATTTCATTCTAAGGCTATTACCTGGATAAAGAATCTAAAACACCGAGAGAATGAAGAGCCATACAATGGCAATGGCCCTGAATTGCCTCTCTTGGCCTTACCCCTGGAAGGAAAACTTTCACCCACTAGGAATGTGGACTAGTCTTGTTGAGAAAGAAACAAACTGCTACTGTGTTAGGCTACTAGTATTTCAAAGTTTACATACTAAAACAACACACATTTTCTTATTGATATTAACCACTAAAGCCTAAAATGTATTTACTGTTTTTTTTCCTAAGCATTTGACCTCTGTAGAGAAACATGTTGGCTTTCGATATTTCCCTGCTAAAATTAGTAAGCTAATTTCATAAATAAATATTCACTGAAAAATACTGGTTTATTGAATAGGAGTTTACAGCATACTTTTCATAAATATTATTTCACTTATTTTAGGCACTAAAAGGCAAGAGTGTTAATAAGAAGTTATCTCAATTTTAAAGATGAAGAAAATGGCTGAGAAAGGTAAACATGTCTGTATATCAATAACTAGCATCAGAAATGGAACTTTAATCCAATCTTTTCTTTCTCCTTTTTATTTCTGGTGCTGGGGAATGAACGCATGATCTCATGCATGCTAAGCATATGCTATAGCATTGAGATATACATTCAGCCCAAACATAATAATCTGTCAATGCCCTTTTGCCAACAAACTTGATATGCTTTTATAACATGAAAAGAACTACTTCATCTATTTTCTACCCCTTGCACACAGCATAATTAAAATCTAACTAATGAGGTACAAGACCTTTGTTTTTTTTGGTTTTTAAGCTTTTTATTGGTGCACTGTAGTCATACTTCTTAATGGAGTACAAGATGGTGGAGGCATCCATGCACACATCACGCAATAAGCGCTTACTCAATTCCTGCCACATTCCCTTTCCTCCCTCCTTCTCATGTCTAGCTTAGTGATTTACTTTGATATGTGTTAATGTACATCATGAACATTAAAGAATTCCCTTGTTCCCCCTCCCTCAGGTCGCCTTATTTGCTCATCTATAGTATCTCCTTCTTCATCTAGCGTTCCTCCTATAACTCATTTTCTCCCTAGCATTTGTATATTAGGGAAAGCATCATCTGCAAAGGACAGGTATTCTATAGTGGTAAGTCAAAGACAAGGATTTGCAATGAAACATTTGATATCAGATCTGGTTTAGTCATGGAAATGAGGGGTGGTAAAGGCAAAGATAACCTGAAAAAAAACTGAATATAAAAATTAGTCAAGAGAAGAAACATGGTAACCTCATTTGGTCTAAGGTTAGATATTCATGAACAGAAATACAAGAGATCAGCTGGGCATGGTGGCACACACTCATAATCCCAGCATTCGGAAGGCTGAGACAGGAGGATCACAGTTCGCAGAGAGCCTCAGCTACTTAGTGAGGCCCTCTGAAACTCTGCGAGACCCTGTTTCAAAATAAAGAATAAAAAATAGGGCTGGGGGTGTAGCTCAGAGGTAAAATGTCCCTGGGTTCAAACCCTAGTACTGCAAAAAAAAGAGAGAGAGAGAGAGAGAGAGAGAGAGGAAAAAAAGAGAGAGAGAGAGAGAGAGAGAGAGAGAGAGAGAGAGAGAGAGAGAGGGAGAGAGAGGAAAGAAAAAAGAAAAAAGAAAGGAAAGGAAAGGAAAAGAAAAAGAAATGCAAGAGCTTTAAGCTAGTCAGCATCTTAGGCTTTCTCTCTTCTTTAGACCTTGCAATTTGAATTTACATAACTCTCACAGATGGCATTCTTGATGGTCTTGAAAAAAAAAAATCCAAGCACTGTCTCTAAGTTAGAGATCTGAATTCAAGTCATTTCAAAATTCCCTTTAGGCTGGGCATGGTGGTATACACTTGTAAGCCCAGTACTTGGGAGGCTGAGGCAGAAGGATCATAGGTTCAAAGTCAGCCTCAACAACTTATTGAGGCTCTCAGAAAACTAGTGAGATTCTGTTTCCAAATTAAAAAAAAAAAATCAGACTTGGGGTATAGCTTGGAGGTAGAATGCCTCTGGGTTCAATCCTCCATACCAAAACAAATCTCTTTATTTAATATTCAATATGCGCTACTGTATGCCAGGCTGGGTACTGGAAGATACAATGCAATAGTGAACAAGAGATACATATGTGTTTTTATCTTCAGGAAATTTATAGTACGTCAACTGTGCCAATTAGCAGTTTCTGTGATCATGGGGAAATCCACTTAACCTCCTTGAGCCTCAGTTGCACCAAATGTTAATTCACTGGCAAGAACCATGAGGGGATTCAAAAGCAAACTTATGAGGAATTGTTCCACAAAGGGTAGTTTAAATATAAGTGCTTGCTTAATATTGACATTTTCTACCACATGGATACCACAAAACACTTATTCTGCACAGACCACTAGCTAGGAGGCCTGGGGCCTTGCTTCTTAACTGCCCTCCACAGCCCAGTGGCAGCTACTATCATCAGTCCCTTAGAAGCCTAGAGAATGTCCAAGGGCCTTGGATAACATGAAGTCATTGGGTATTCCATGCATTCCATAGTGAAGCATCAAACTATACCAAGTTAAGCAGGTTATTCACCCATTTATGTAACCCATTATTTATTGAGTATCCTGCATTTCTAGTATTCCTTAGTGAATAAGCCAGGAACATTTTAACAATTGACTTAATTTACTGATTTTTTAATTATGGCATAAGCTTGAGAAAAAAACAACAGTCTTGAGATAGAGCCACACAAGAAAGGACTTCCATGGGTATGCCATGACATTGAGGAAGAGTTGAGTGTGTTCAGGAACTGCATCCTTCTGATGAGATTGACAGGAAAATATTATAAACTAAAAAAAAAAAAAAAGGTTGAAGAAAGCTACTTACCAACACTTATAGGCCTCCAAAACTTCTCAGAGTCATTACCATACTACCGCGTATACACATATGGTAATGGAGCCATTAGAGATAGGTACAATGTGTATTACCTCTCAAATATAAAATTAAACTTCTCAAATATAAAACCGGTTCTCCGAATTCTGGCAGGACCCACTTGCAAATAGATTTCCACAGACAGGCTGGTGTATGAGCTCATTTGGTATATGTTCTAATTAAAAATAGATTGTGTGAAATTTTCATTTTTAAATCACTAAATTCAACAATGATAATCACCAAGATTCTTATTTCCTAGTTAGGGACAGAAAGGAAATGAGAATTACAGAAACATTATTGTATCTATCCTTAGCAGATACTCCAGTCTTTTGATGAATTTGTGGAATCCTTGTTGTCTTCCTTCCTCTCTCAAGAATCTCTTCAAACACAAATGACAGCTTTCAAGGAATAGAGGAATAGTTTTGAATGGTCTGTTCCCTCCCCCCCACATCCCCAAATTCAAAATCAGATTATACACCTCTTATTCTTCCATGTTCACAACTATTTCTGAAGGCAAGAGTAGCTGTGTGTATGTAAGGGATGCAGGTTTGGGCCCAGAGAGAATTAAATTAATATCCTGGCTTGACCAGTTCAACTTACTGTACATCTTCATTTGCCCAGTAACACAATCTATAGCCAACTGCTAACCAAGTCAATATGTGGTAAGACTAACAGCCACCCTAACTTGCCTGGATAATTATTCTCCTTTAACTGACATCATATTCAATATACTGTTGTTGAGAGCAATAATGCTAAAATTGATGCCTTGAGGGCTACAAGACAATTGAGTTTTAGCCAGATAAAATGACTTGTACACTAATAGTGCATTAGAGGGTTCCACAGCCTTCAGATGCACATTTTATAGTCTACATGTTCAAAATGCTATGTATAATTATATTCAAAGTCATGTATGCCTACCTTATCATTAGTATGTATAATTTTTAAGATATTGGCCAATAATCAAATAACATAGTTTTAGAAGGGGTTTATTTTTAATAGTCTAGTTCTTTTTTTCTGTTATGAGTATTTTCTTACCAAATAACTTACCAAATAACTGAAAATAGTTTTGTGTTATAAAAGTATTTTTTTTCTATCCCAAAAACCGTTTCCATAAGAAACAAGTATAAGTGCTGAGTGACAAAAAGCATCATTTAAATGAAATCTATATTCCATCAATTCTATCGATAAAACAAGGTAGAAACTAAATCTGGAAATCTTCTAATGTAAAAAAAATCTACAATTTTCTGAAAATGTCAATTCTAGACTCTGAAAAAATATTCTATTAAGTTTAACATTTGTAAAAGTGAGTATTAATGATAACTTAAGTATCACAATAAATAACAATGTTCTTCATGTAGAAAATTTTGCCTCCAGATAAAAGACTTTGTACATGTCAGTGTGTGAGCATTGCTGAAATTTGCTTTCACACTTAATTTCTTTCACTTATGATTTTTTTCTTTTTTTTTTTCTTTTTTTTTTTTTTTTTTGTACTGGGGATTGAACCTAGGGGCATTCTCCCTTCAAGCTAAATCTCCAGCCCTTTATCTTTTATCTCTGTTGTTTTGAAACAGAATCCCATTAGGTTTCTGGGAGTCTCCGCTATGTTGCTGAGGCTATCTCTGACCTGTGATCCTCCTGTCTCAGCCTCCCAAGTATGAGATCGCAGGCATGCACCACCATGCCCGGCTTGATTCTATTCTGACAACAAGGAGGTTATTTCAGTTCCTCTTTCTTCCTCTACTTCTAGTTACCATTCCTCAACTGCCCTCCTGTCCTGGCTTTTACGCCTGGAGGTACCATACAAGAGAATGACAGGAATTTGTGTGTTCTAATGCCAGGTTAAAGAAGGGGAGACTGGAGGCTCCTCATTCATCACATACCAAACCGGAAGCCAGGAACCCACATAAAACACAGGGTGTTTCAGGTCATAAACATAGGGAATCTCTGGCATTATTCAAAGCTGGCACAGCCAAAACTGTGTGTGTGTGTGTGTGTGTGTGTGTGTGTGTGTGTGTGTGTGTGTGTTATTAATTCTCCTTCTATTATCACCATAGGAAAGTTCAAAAGCCTCTTTAGATTCTACCTCCTCAAATTGAGATATCCTTCAATAGGAGGTGGTACTTCGTCATCACCTAGTATGGGGCTTGTGGGTCCCGGGTTGTAGAAAAACAGACTGCCATTAAAAAAAAAAAAAAAAAAAAAAACATTTCAGAGGCAAAGTGTATATTGTAAAACAATTCATAACATACTGGGAAAAAAAAAGATGAAGATAGATGGGGCTGAGATGGGGCTATGGGCCTACCAGATATGACTGAAGGCGCTTACAGAACCAGAAGTGTCACTGTTACAAAGAAGGAGCTTCAGGATGAAAGAAGGTACTATGAAAGCCAAATCTATAACCATATCCCCAAGGTTCAGAAGGTGAAACTCTGAAGGCTACGGTGTTGAGGGCCGACTAGTTATACAAGAAGGGGTTTATGTGGGTTACAGTTCTTCCTTTGATTTGGATGAAGAAACAAAGTGAGAATGCATAGAAAACCAAGAAAGACACTGTGCTTCCTAACAGTGTGAGAAAAGCCTTAATAAATGCAGATGAGGTATAATCTCAGATTCTCACATACTTATCATCCACCTCAAAGAGACTTCACAACTAATAATATGGCTACTATAAAACTTATTGGGGCAACAAGAAAGCCCACTTTGTAAAAAGGAGGAAAGAAATGAATTCAGGAAGTACAAATAAAATAACAGCAGTCAACAGGCCATTTTTTTTTCCACTTCTAACATATACTACTGAGGCATGATGGTAGCCTACAGGGACAGCACTCCTTTCTAATCCCCTGACTCTCTGTTCAGGAGGGCATGCCTGCCAGGGTCTGTCTGGGAGGGAGAGGAAGGAGACTAAGTGTACCCAGAGTTCTCACTCCTCCAAGAGCTTGCTAGATACAGGCACGAGAGTCTTCCCCTACCTGAAGGATGTATCCCCGGACATAGTCCCTCAGAGTCCAGCCCAGGCCATGCAGTATGTGCAGCACTTCCTCTTGCTTCAGGACACTGAAGAGCCGGTCCAGCAGGATTTTTAGCCGCACAGGTACTGCCTGTGTCCCATAGAGCATGAGGCTGCTGATGTCAAACACCACGTTGGACTGCACAATCTCCACTTGAGTAGGGTGGTACAGGTGCTGCGTGCTGAGCTTATCCAAGGCTGTCGTTGTCCCGCCAGGGTGCCAGAGTTGTGAGCGGGGGAGATATAAAGGACAGAGAAATTAGAAACATTACAGGGTATCATTAGGGCTCCATTCTAAAGACAGATAATAACTTACACAGGTATTTAAGCAAGATCCCTCTCTTCCTTGTGCCTACTTTCTCTTTTTTGAACTTGGTGTTTATAAATTGCAGGCAGCAGCAAGTACAAAACACATTCAACTTTTAGAGAGTCACTAAGGATATTTTTAAATGACTGGCTGGCTCTAAAAACCTGACTAATTAATTTGCTAATTGGATTACAGCTCAACTCAAGTTACCATGGTGTCTCCTATTCCTCCTACAAAACAGAACACAAAAACAAATTCCTTATTCATTCTGCAAAAAGAGTAGGTTCAACTAACACCACTTCCTCAAATAAAATTCACCTGTTATAACACAGAGGCGACTAAAAGAGGTAAAAGGCTAGTTATGAATAAGGGCACAAAGAATGCAGGCATCAATGTGGAGGGCTCGAAATTTAACTCAACCTGGCTAAGGAAGAAGATTGCCTGAGAACTTAGCTCTCAGGATTTCTCTCTTGCTCATCTGTTAGTTTTGTCCTACTGGCATGCACTCTGAAAGTTATTTAGGGGGAAAATAGAAATTCAAGACATGATTTACTCACTTTGTCAACAGCTCTGACAAGGCTGTCAGATGAACATGAAAACAAGTAACTAAAATCAAAATTTGAGAATTTGTGTTTATTTCAGCTGTGTTATCTCAGAGGGGAAAACTGAGGATGACCACTCTTAGAGTAAGTACTTTTACTGAAACTCATATTTCAACAACTGTGCTCTCTTTCTCTTAAGAAGTGACATCTCAGTCAGGCGTGGTGGCACACGCTTGTAATCCCTGCACTTGGGAGGCGGAGACAGGAGGATCACGCAGTTCCAAGCCAGCCCCGCTGGCTTAAGAGATCCTGTCTCAAAAAAAAAAAAAAAAAGTTATATAATAGGTCTGGGAGTGTAGTCCGGAGGTAGAAGGGATTCCAGGAACCCCAGTACCACAAAAAAAAAAAAAAAAAAAGAAGAAGAAGAAGAAGTAGTGACATCTCTCCACTGGAACTTACAGCCTTAATTTAAGGTCCTAAAATCTAGTTCCCATGTATATCTGAAGTACTGGGAAACCTAATGCTACTGATATAACTCATTTTGCCATCAGTTTGTCCAGTGTAAAAGACTAAAGTTATACTGTCTCCGCTATGGAACACACCAAGAACTCAAGAAAACACAAAAGTCATCACCACCACCTGTTAGAATTATACACATATGCCTCTTAGAGATTAAAAGATTAAAATAGATAAAAGTGTACTCCTGAGAGATGGTCCTCTCACCCCTCTCAAGCAAATGAATGCTGGACAGCATCCTGGCTCAAATCCTAACTACACCTGAGAGTACCTAGAGTTCGACAAATTCTAAGCTACTGTAGTGGCGGCTTCTTTCAAGTACTTCCCCTCAACCCATAACCATATGGGCTATGGCACACGTGCAATTTGAGCTCCCCCCCTTTTAACAAACCAGTATTTCTGCATAATGATAGAGGAATTAAAAATGCATGCACACAGGTTTTTTAGTATTTCAAATGTATTTTTCCAGGTCTCCTCCTCCACTCTCGTTTCTTCCTGACTTACGGTCACCAGAGAGTTCATGTACTCTTGATAAATTGCTTTCTTACATCCACAGAGTAAAGGCCCTTATCATTCACCCGCTGGCTTCATTCAACACATTTACTCCCAGGAATACTTTGTCAAAGAGTTCGGGTTTCCTCATACTTCATTTCTTGCAGCTGATTTGTCTGATCTTTCCTATTCTAGTGGCTAAGTCAACTTTGAATAAATAGCTTTAAAAATTAATTTAACGTTTGGGAAAGATAAGGGATTCACAGGCCTAGAGATTGAAGTCTTCTCTCATTCCACAGGGTATTTAGGCTACAAAACAGCAGGAAAGGGGTATTATTATACTTGTTCTTCTTCAAGTACAGCTTAACTACACAGCCTTCTGATGAGTGGCTGATCTGCTAACAGAATCCAGTAACAGATTAGGGGAAATTTGCTCCTCCTCTGTTTCCCTTCAACAACCCCTCCAGAATTCCATCAACCAATTCTTTATAAAATATAATGCTATAGTCACAGCAAATATAAAATTGGGAGGATCCCAGAGAAGAGAAATGACACCAAATCTTGACTTTTAGCATGTATTTGACATGTTGTATCTCTGTATTCAGTGCATACAGGAGTATAAACAAATGTATCAGATGCTGGAGAAACAACTGTAACCCCTCTTCCTCCAACTCATTAAAAAAAAGGTTGACAGCTTTAAAAGAGAAAGAGAACAGCTGGGTGTGGTGGCACACTCTTGTAATCCCCATATTTGGGAGGTTGAGACAGGAGGATCCAGGTTTGCAGCCAGCCTCAGCAACTTGTGAGGTCCTCCACAACTTGGTGAGACCCTGTTTCAAAATAAATAATGAAAAGTAGGGCTGGGGGTGTAGCTCGGAGGTAAAACACCCCTGGGTTCAATCCCCAGTACCACAAAAAAGAGAAACTCAATTATTAAGGTTATAGAAAAAGAGAGAAATCGTTCCAACAACTGTAAGAACACAGGTGAAAAGAGTTGAGGCAAAAATATTTCTCTTAAAACATTTTTTGCAGCACCAAAGAATTAGATTTGGTTTTTACCTTAGCCTTCTTAATAAGTATGAAAAGAAGTAGGAATACTATGATGAAACACATACATACATAGCAGCGATCAACAACTTATTCTGTAGGGGCCCAATATTTAGTAGGCATGTTAGGTTTATGGATCATACATTCCCTTTTTTTAACTACTCATCTCTGCTGTTCCATTGATGATGCTTAAATTAATAGGTGTGTTTGAGTTCCAATAAAACTATATTTACACAAACAAGCTCCTGGCTAGTTTAGGCCCTAATAGAGGATAAAAACATGGGCCAGATATATTTAAAACGTAAAGAGAGCTGGGTATGGTGG
The DNA here is from genome assembly GCF_963383645.1 of Muscardinus avellanarius. NCBI lineage: Eukaryota > Metazoa > Chordata > Mammalia > Rodentia > Gliridae > Muscardinus > Muscardinus avellanarius. The sequence goes on along the minus strand of NC_137799.1, from coordinate 57,282,843 downwards.
CACATGCCTGTAATCTCCGTATTTGAAAGGCTCAGATAGGAGGATTGCAGGTTTGAGGACAGCCTCAGCAAGTAGTGAAACTGACTTTCAATCAACCTAGCAAGATCCTGTTTCAAAATAAAAATAAAATAGGGCTGGGAGTATAGCTCAGAGGCAGAATATTCCTGAGTTCAATCCAAAGTAAGGAATAGTAATTTAAAAAGCCCTAATAATAGTAGATAATTTTTAAAAGCCTGCCAGTCACAGTGGCACATGCTTTGTAATCCCAGGAGGGTGAGACATGAGGATCACCAAATTCAAGGTCTGCCTGAGTACCTTAGTAAGACTGTTTTAAAAAAAAATACAAAGAGAATTTCCCCCAAACACTGGGGTATAAAAGAAAGAAAAAAATAAACTCGGTTGGGCACCAATTCTTTAGGAGATGAGCCATGGATGAGGGTATAAACTGCTCAGCTTGAAAATGTAAATTTCAGCATGAGGATATTACCAAAGATTGATGTGTTCAAGTTTCTTATACAATGTGTTCAAGTTTCTTATATGTATCAAAATATTCTGCTTTATATCTGTGGGATCATACTGAGTCACCAAGTTGTGACAATTTGGCAGAAGTATCCTTGGAAGAACCACCTGTAAGCAATGACTATTTGGGGGTGCATATGAGGAACTGAACCCAGAGGCAGTCTACCTCTGAGATATAGCTCCAGTCCTTTTGTATTTTTTGTTTGTTTGTTTTGAAACAAGGTCTTGCAAGGTTGCTGAGTCTTGCTACTTTGTGGAGGCTGTTCTTGAACCAGCAATCCTCTTAGTTTAGACTTCCAAGTATGGGGATTACCAGCATGTGCTCCCACACCCAATAATGACTTTTTAAAGCATCATAATATCTCTGTCAGAGAACTGGACGTCAGCTTAATTTCATGATCTACATATGATTCTGGAGGATTCAAGTCTGAATCTTGTAGGGTCAGGAATATGAGCTAGGTCAACTTCAACCAGAAGATGGTCACACAAAACATATAAAGGAGAAGCTTCTCTCAGTGAAGCTGGAGTGAACATGAATTAGAGAATTCCAATTATTTGTTATTCTTTTAAATTTCTTCTCTCCATACTTGGGGTGGACCCTGGAGAATCAGTTTGAAAAAGCACTTTTCTGTACAGTATGATGATGTCAATTGCTTTGTCCCCTTCACCCTAGGAATAGAAACTGGACTTCCCTTTAGGGGACCTCTCCTCCTCTATACTTACCATCAGTACTTCAAAGGACTGAGTACTCTTTGGCCAGGCCTGGAAAACCAGCATATCTTAGATTCTGGACCACAATAACTGGTTCAAGAGTGGGCAAATGACCAAAGTCTAGAAAGGGAGACTGAATCCAGGAGAATTTTTCTCTTTCTCTAAAATTTTAGCTAGAAAATATGCTTGAGAACATGAATCATGAGTTGGGCTGCAAGATGATTTGAAAAAGACCATGTACTGATAATATTGTTTCAAATACAGAGTTGGCATGCCGGGCGTGGTGGCGCACGCTTGTAATCCCCGCGCTTGGGAGGCGGAGACAGGAGGATCGCGCAGGTTCGAAGCCAGCCGTGCTGGCGTAAGAGACCCTGTTTCAAAAATATAAAAAAATAGGTCTGGGAGTGTAGCCCGGAGGAAGAAGGGCTTCCAGGAACCCCGGTACCACCAAAAAAAAAAAAAAGAAAAAAAAATACAGAGTTGGCAATGCCTTAGGTTGGTACTATCCTTGCAATTTTCAGTTACATATCCAACACAAAAACATAATCAATCAACCCCCCTCCCTGACCAAAGGAGTATTCTGTAACTTGAAACTAAAAAAACTATGACTAATAAAACTACCATTTGGGGTACCTCTCCAGCTGGATACCATATAATTTCAAAGTTTCTGTCAGTGGTTCAACTAAAGGTATGTTAGTTCCAAGCCAAATGCAATTCATCATTTCTGCAGTGAGTGGAATGAGTATCCTACACAACTTTGTATATTTTTTAAATTTTTACAAAGTGATGTTTTAACTGCATTAATAAAAATAGCAGCGGGAGGAATAAAGAAAACGACAATTTAAGCATCAACTCTATGTCAGGTATCATTGTAGTGGCTCACAATTATCTTATTTAATCTTTCAATTACAAAAACATTATATTATAATTATGGCCTATTCAAGATCATGGGGTTAGCTAACAGAGTCTAAGGTCACTTATCAATGTTTCCCAGTAAAATTCTGTTTTCACCACATGTTCAGATAAACACTGAGAAACTTGCAAGACTTCATCATGTTGGAAGTCCCTAAGTACCAGCATTCCGGGCTTCTTGCCCATCACTCTGCTGAAACAAGCATTTCAAAGGTCACCAACACCTGCCTTACTGTGAAATTCAATAGCTTTTTCCCTTCATTATTCTCCATGATCTCTCCATAGCAGCTGACCTTATTGACCACCATTCCTCCTAAAATGCTCTCTTCTCCTTCATTCCTGCATACATTCATTTCTTCACCAGCACTTATCAATTTACCACTGAGGTAGGTGCTATATGCAGATGAGAAAGTAATTGATGCTGTGGCCTCCACCTTCAAAGATAGATAGATGCAGATAATATAAATGCTATACAAGAGACCTGACAAAGTACCACAGTACGAGAGGGGGCAGGGCAGCGGTGCCAGGAAGGAACAAACTAGGAAGCTGGCATGGGGAAAGGAGGAAAACAATGCAGGCTATGGTTCTCAAACACCCCATGAATTAGAATCATCTGGGGGTCCTGTTCAAACATAGCGTGCTGGGCCACCTTCCCCAGAGTTTCTGCTTCCATGGGCTTGGGGTGAGGACCCACTGCAGTCTCCAGAAGATGCTGCTGCTGCTGCTGCTGCTGCTGCTGCTGCTGCTGCTGCTGCTGCTGCAGAGACATACCACTAAACAAATGAGACTAAGAGAACTAAATATCCAAAAATGTGCAGGAATGAAAGCAAAATAGCTGGACATGAGTCAAAAAAATGTCAGATAGGCAGACTAGACTGTAAAGAGCTTTGATCCTTAAGGCACAGACCTGTGGAAACCTTTTAATTTTAGTTTTTGTCAAGAGAATATAGAAAATATTAAACTTTCACAAGATGGAAATGACTTTTAGTTTTACACATAAAACTCTGTCAAAAGTGCAGACGTTTAATGAAAGCAACAGTTTTCAGCCTGGAAGACATGACATGTCCACTAGTAACAGTCACTGAAGAAAGTGCCAAACACACCTCCACCACAGAGCCACAGCCCTCTAAGACGAGGAATTCTTCTAGATGAAAGATTCTAGAAAGAATGGGGTTAAGTTTGGGAAACTGCCACCCATCTATCCCTACCCACATGACACACTGAAAATCACAGAAAGTTAGTGGGGAAAGCAAGGCTTAGAGACAAGGGAAGAGAATAGGAAATTTTTGTCTTACTATACTGAGAGAAGGCTTAACTCAGCGGACTTCTATGATACACCTATAATTGAGGGTAGGAAAAAGTTCTTCCAAATCGTATGCAGACATAGGGACTCAATTTCCAGGTCCTGCAATACCACATTTACTCTAAAAATCGATCTACCTAAGTATAGGCCTGCATGCATATTATCCATTCTCATTTCTCTTTTGAAAATTATAACCTTCCCAACTCTAACACAACAATGGTTTATCTTGGTTTATCTTCCAGAATGCACTGTCCCAGGAAGGGAAACTCTCCTGGATGCCAAAATAATTCATGATTTCAATTGTTTTTGGAACATCTCATTTATTGATTAATAAAGGCTCTTCTTTTTCTGATCATAGTGCATCTAGGACCTGATATTTGGGTTTCTGGTAGAATTTCCTGTGTTCAGAAACAATATAAAATAGGGCTATGGTAATAAATTTACCTCTTGTATTTCTGTCCATTTTAATAACATATCACTCTTTAGAAAGCATCTTATGAGATCAAAGCAAAAGTATTCAATAATAAAAATGGCCTCCCTCACCCCTGACATATTCAAAGGTAAGCAATTTTTTTCAACTATTCTCAATACTCATTCATCCATGAAGAAAAAGCCCTTAAGCACATATAAGTGCTGCCTACTTTTTAAGTTTTAGATTGAGTATTTTCCTAGACCTACAAAATGTGTAAAATATACTGGATAAAAACCTACGGGTAGAAATTTTACATGATTCCTTTCAGAAACTGCTTATCATTTGAAAAAAAGTATTGATAACCTATGTACTCAATATAAAATATTTGTTTCAGTTGTCATAAATCATTTTCTTATATCATTTTGAGTATTTTACATAGCCTCTTATTAAAAATAATAAATATAAATAGTAATCCAAATCCCCAAACATTTTTACCAGTATGACTTCCTATTTAATTACAGTTTTATCTATCAGAATTAGTAAGTGCTTTGTTTCTAAAGTTTAATACTACATTGTGCTCTACACAAGGAACCATATGTGTTAATGTAATACCATGACTTTAAACATATCCATCACTCTATACATCTTATTTAAGTTATACATTATAGCATCTCACTTATAGTTACATAATGATCAATAGCATTTCTACTATAAACTGAATATGATTTGCTCCAAATTTTATTCTGTAATCTTTTAGTAATTTATCACACATGGTACATTCCATAATTTACTGAAGTGTTTTGTAATTTTCCTCAAAATTCATATTAATACATTTACTTGAATTGAAATGTGACTTTATATTTTTTGAGTGAAAATTAAGATTTGTTGACTTGATGTGATCATGAACACTGGCTTTGCCACTTACGTTAAGTGGTGAAAATTTCTGTCACGACAGCTAAATATGTAGCAATAAGAGTATATTGTTAAAAAAAAAAAACTGTAGCTAGCCATGGTGGTGTACATCTGTAATCCCAGGACTTGAAAGGCTGAGCTAGGAGGATTGCAAGCTTAAAGATGGCCTTAGCAACTAAGTGAGGCTCTCAGCAGCTCAGGGGGGCCCTATTTCCAAATAAAATGTAAAATACATCTGGGGGTATAGCCCCGAGGATAGAAAGGCCCCTGGGTTCCATCCCTAGTACCAAAAATAAATTGTAGACATAATTTAAGTGAATAACTAATTCAGTATTTTTTTCAATCTTTTCTGTGTATACTGGAATAAACAAGATAACAGAAAAGGTGATTTGATTTCTATTTCCTTGTTTTATCAAAGCAAATCAAGCACTGTGTAATATTTGGAATACAATATGAAATGACTTGTAAAAACTGAATGAAGATATGATCACAAAGCTCCAAATCCCACCTATCCATAGACATGTGTTTCAGGAGTTACATCTATAAACATGGAAAAGAGGTACAAAACTGACAGTGTACCTTATCTCTTTCTTACAATAAGCACTATTCATTCATGAATACATGAACTAACCTGAGAGGAAAAAATGTATAGTTCTATCTATTTCACTGACAGATACATTTCTAACAAAAATCTTTCTGTTTAATAAATTATGAAGATTTAAATCATTTATATTCTTATTCATAGTGATAACTGAAATTAAAACAAAAAATTTCCATTTACGGAAATATTTTTCTCATTGTAGACATGTTGAAAGATGAGGGACTTTCTAGTGAACACTTACAATACTGTGATCTGGAGGAGGAGGACTGAAGCAAGAGTTAAAGGTGACAAAGACTTAAAGCAGTGGTTTAAAGTTTCCACTATCATATGCTATCATCCAGTTAAAGGCAGAGTCTCTAGGCTCACATTGCAATGGTTCTAATCCAGCTCTGCCACCTATTTCTGTATGATGCTGCCAAGAGTCATATACAAATTTTAGGGCAGTTTTTAGTTTTCCAAATTCTCTTAGATTCAGGTAAACCAATGGCTTGATTCAAGGAGAATGGGAAGGAGAGTACAGGATTAAGTCTAAGGGAAGCAGCAGGGGGGAAAATCAGTATTTGAAGTAAAGCTGAGGCAGAGGTTCAAAATGACTGTGATTTCTGAATTGGAAAAATTTGGGAGAGAAAATCAACAGAGGGGCAGAACACCAGGTTTTCACACTGGCTCCCTCTCCAGCTTCCCTCCTTTGATAATTTGCCTGAGGAATCAACTATTACAACATGCAGGTGATCCCCAACATACAAGATTTGGCTCTACCCAAGCTCCAAACACTCAACTCCAAACATATATTTGACTTCAATTGCTGGGAAAGAATAGGATTAGAAAACTAGATCAAAATGCTTGAAATCGGACTTTTTGGGGTCTGTTATTTTCTCCACAAGTGCTCACTGAAAAAAATGCTAGAAATGTGAGAAAAATAAAAACAAAATTATCCATAACACTACAACACAAAGGCAGTGACTGAGCACATCTTGTAATATTTGAATCTACTTTTTTCAATGCATACTTGTCTAGAGTTGAGGCGATGCTGCCGGCCAACTGGGATTGCTTTCTTACTTACCATTACCTAGCAAAAACATCCAAAGTCATCTCTATTTCCCCTTTCTACCTTACGTAATAAGTCACTCATTAGGGCCACTGCAGTTTTCCCTTCTTTCTGGTCTAACTTCTACCATTTTAGAGCAGGTGTGTAGATCCTCCTGTCTCTATTACCGCAATAATTCCTGACTGGGTTGGTCTCCCTGTTCTCACTGACCTAGTACACCCTAAATATGACCAAGTCAGTCTTCTCCAAACACTGTTTCGCATACTTCTCTACGCACAAGTTTCCAGTGACTTTCCCAGTCTCTTCACACTTATCACAACATGCACAAGCGCATGCAGGCACACATCTTAAACAGAATCAGAAGACCTAAAGCAGGCTGATTTACTTCCCAACCTAATAACTCTCTGACATGAGCCCTTTGTCCCAACCTAAGTGAGCTACCCACTGACTTTCAAAAATTCATAGCACTTTCATATTTGGTTACTAAGTGGATACTTCCAAGCCAAGTGCCAAGTTTTAAAACAAAAGAGACTGAGGCCCATGTGAGGTTAACAGACTAGTGAGAAAAACACTCTTTAAAAAATACACATATGCCGGGCGTGGTGGCGCACGCTTGTAATCCCCGCGCTTGGGAGGCAGAGACAGGAGGATCGCGCAGGTTCGAAGCCAGCCGCGTGCTGGCTTAGGAGACCCTGTTTCCAAATAAAAAATGTAAAAATAGGTCTGGGAGTGTAGTCCGGAGATAGAAGGGCTTCCAGGAACCCCAGTACCACCAAAAAAAAAAAAAAATACACATATACACACAAAGTTAAAAACTGTACATGGCATGTGAACACAGTTTCTATGGGGTAGGGGTGGGGTTCTACCAAAGCCAGTTTAGGACATGACTCAGAGGGCAGTACAGATGAAGCTGGAGAGAAAAGCAGGGTTCCTTCTGCACAGCTACAGTCTTCTGAATTATTCTTCAGTCTGAATTACTATAGTTTTCTGAGTTATTTTCAATGCTGTTCCTTCCTCTTTCTTATTAGCCCTTCTGACTTATTCTTTCCTTCCAGCATCAGCACAGGTTTTATTTACTTTCCTCCATGAAGCCTGGAGAGGTCCCCTATCTAGGAGGAAACTGCCTCAACAGTGAGAGTGCTCACATGTGCCAATCAGGTAAGGACCAGCCAGAGGTTGCCCATTGACTGGAGCTACTTCTGTGCCTATTTTATCGCAAGCTTGATCTGAAGCAGCAACAATATCTGACCCACAATCACTCATGGGTGTTCGACACTCACACTGTTGGATGGATCAACAGTTAATATAGGAAAAGGCTGTTAAGACCAGTTGCACTGAAAATGACAGATTCATGGTGATGTCACTGTGCCAAGAGGTTCTGAATTTTGTCCCAGCCCTTTTCTCAACCCTCTCCTTTGCTCCTTATGCCTCCAAGGAACAGTGCAGGAAAGGAATTCGTTCAATTTAGGGGGTGAGATTGGGATGCTAGTTGGGCAGGAATGACTACATTTTGTTTTGTTTTGTTTTGAGGTATGGGGATGGAGCCTAGGGGAATTGAACCGCTGAGCTACACCCCCAGCCCAATTTTGTAGGCCTTTCATTTCTGAAACAGGGTCTTACAGAGTTACAAATTGCCTCTCTAAGTAGCTGAGGCTATCTGCAAACTGTGATCCTCTGGTCTCTGCCTCCTGAATGCTGGGATTACAAGTGTGTGCCACCATGCCCCGCTAGGAATGACTACATTTTGTATCATTTATTCCTTCCCTTACCATTTCAAGTATTTTCTGGGTAAAGTAAGTTGAACATCCAGTACTGTGCAAAAACAATTTTAATATCAGGGTAAACATATTGGATAATAATGTATAGACATTATGAAAATCACCCACTGTATTATCACAGATCACTAGATTAGTGATGTGTGTGTGTGTGTGTGTGTGTGTATGTGTGTGTGTGTGTGTGTGTGTGTGTGTGTGTGTGTGGCACTGGGGATGGAACCCAGGGACATTCTACCTAGAGCTACACCACAGCCCTGATTATATTTTTTTTTATTCTTTATTATGAAACAGGGAGAACCATGATCCTCCTGTCTCAGCCTCCCAAATGCTGGGATTACAAGCGTGAGCCACCATGCCGGCTAGATTAGTGATTTAATATGCTAGATTTATGGTCACATAACTATAGAAAAAGGCATATCACAGACCTGAGAAAGAGGTCAGAAGACAGCCATATAATAGGACCGTACGAATAGATTCTACAAAGAAAGGATTATTTTCCTTTTGTAAAAATTTGAGGGGGGAGCAAACAGGCAAACTAGACTCTTTCAGTTTGTTGTGGTGCTGGGGTTCCAAGCCAGGGCCTTCCACATGGTAGGCACTCTATCACCAAGCCACACGTCCAGTCTCTTCACCTCTTTTTGGCATGCTGAATTTCATCGGGAATAAGCAAAGGCTTTAACTGCACAATAAGGGTGTTAGTTAGGAAATGAAGAAAATTTTCACATGATACACCCTTCTTAAACTGTGCATTAAGTTACTGAGGGATCATGATTTACCTCCATTTTTTTCAAATGCCAAAACTAGAACCTTCAACTGTCAACTTTCTGACTATAAAACATAGGTAAAGGGCTGGATATGATTTGTATAAATACTTTGATAGAATCTGTTTTCCAAAGGAAAGTGGTGGCTAAATCACAAGGCCTCAAAATGACACCTAAGTCTGGATGTGAAGAACAGAATCACCATAAAGACAACAGCTAGAATGATTGTGGTCCACAAATGTACGTAATGTGAATGTAAAATAAGTATAAAATGTAAAGTAATACATACTGGACTATATTGCCAATTTTAAGAATCCAAGTAATTTTATAAACCTCACCTTTCAAGTGTATAAATTCATGCTTGAGGTAGGTGAGGTGATTATTAAAGAATTGGCATCTATCAAATTATATGTACTGCCAGACATGGTGGCACATTAATGCTTGTAATCCCAGCATTTGGGGGGGGGGGCTGAGATAGGAGGATCGTGGTTTGCAGACAGCCTCAGCTACTTAGTGAGCCTCTTTGTAATTCAGTGAGACCGTTTCAAAATAAAAAATAAAAAAATAGGACTGGTGTGTAGCTTGGAGGTAGAATGCCCATGGGTGCCATCCCCTGTACCGCAAAAAAAAAAAATAATAATAATAATAAAATAAAATAAAATAAAAATAAATAATAAATAAAATAAAAAATAAAAATTAGATGTACATAACCACTTTTTAATTTCAATTTACTCCTCAAATCTTCAAATAAATTAAGTGTAAACTTGTAATTCTACAGATTTCACTTCCAATACTTTCTGTGAAGGTCACAGAAATAAGAACATGTTCAGATACTTTCCCCCCCTCAATGTAAGAGTATAAAAGTGCTTTTCACTGATCCTAGAGTATTGGCTCTCAGTGATAGTTTATAGTTCTTAGTTTTCCACGATATTTTTTAAACATAACTTTCTCTTTTTTTTCCCATACCTTTCTTTAGAAGTCAAATTCAAGTGACTTAGGTGGTTTCCACAGGAATATGCTGATTGCTGACTCTGATGTCCAGTGAATTTCACCTAATAGTGGTTCAGGCCTGGCAGTGTGAAGCTATCAGCCATTATTTTTATTCAATAAAGTAAGAAGTATGCAAAGTGGAATGATTTTTCAAAACTACCTCATTAGAAGAAATAAAACAGTTTAAAATTTTATATAAAAAGGGTCCAAAAGGGAACCTGTTAGCTCACTAATTTCAAGTCTTTCCTGGGTATTTAATTTTTTTAAATGCCATTCTGAAGCAATCTTACAAGAAAAACAATGACATTAAAGAAGGCTTGTTTTTTCATTTTGGGAGAGAGCCAAGTGAGTTGAAAATTTCAAGGCTGCTTTGAGGACTCCATGGCTCTTGCCCCAGCTCTCTTTAGGATTCCAGATTATAACAACATCAAATGGTCAGCTTTTAGAAACTCTAGATTCTACTATTTTAGCTTCCAATAGATTGATGTTTAACACATGTCCCTAGGGAATGTTTTTATAAAATTATTTCCAAGGTTACTTTGGAAGCTCTACAATATAGTTAGTGACAATATTTTATTAGAGCAATTTCTGGGGTCACATTTTTAAGTTTTGGTTACTTATAAACAGAATTTGTTATCACTCCTACCTCAAATGTCAAGGCCATCACTTCTAAATTTATGAGAGTGAGTGGCTCTTCATTCTTGTTAATGTGACCAATAATTCCCAATTATACCACACTTTATAATAAGCATACTATACCCAATATAATGATATGTCATTTCAATGTAGCTAGTCCATGAACTTGTACAGGTTTAATGGGATTTTGCGTATTTAGAATTTCATCATAAAGAGGCCCTTTGGAATCATTATAACATCAATCCTTTCCCATTATAAAATTCAGCTCTTTTACTAGGCAAGACCATCAGGGCTCAAGGCAAAGGCTTAACCTACCCATATACTATAAGCCAGATCCTAATAAAAGTCTTATCACTTGGGAGAATAATAAGTAACAATGATGGCACATTAAAAACTTCTTAGTGAATCAGGAGATCATGAAGGCGGGCAATGCTTGTGATTATGAGACAAATTCCTTATGACTTGAAGTAATATTTGGATCTGTACATATTTTTTTCACTATTTTGGGGGTAAAGAATTATGTAATTGAGTTCAAATTCAGTTTCCATCTAACTTGCAAGTTTCTAGCTATTCTGTCAAAGTTGAATTAGGGTATTTAATATCAGGAAGATTAAAACGCTTGCTTCTGAAAGATTTTTGTTTTTGTTTTTGATTTTTTTTAAGAAGAAAAAAAATCTAAGTAGCTAAAAGAGCAGATCCTCGAGCTTGGTGATGAAAACTGTCATCCTTTATGTGCATTTTTTTTTCTTAAACTATTAGTGTGTCAATGTTTTTAGACTGAAAAAATTTCCAATGAAACATCAAAACCCTCATTACTTTATATACCTTATGTGAATGGATCTTAATTTTTTCCTTATCATTTAATACATGAGGGATAGTATATAAATGCTTTCGTGGCTTATTATGAATGTGCCTCTAAATTATAAGGCGAGAAAAGAGACAAAAGTAGGTCGAATAAGCCCCACCATCCTCTGGATTTTAATCAGTGCCAGTTATCATGTAGCTTTCAGAGTACATGGGTAGACACATACAAATACCCACAATTAGTTCAGGGGAGAATCTGAGCTCCACTTGAGACTATCTAGCTAATATTTCAAATTGATTGGCATTTCCCCCCTGTGGCCTTATGCATTATAAAGTCTTCAGAACAGACTTTGGAAATCATTAATGTCTGACAGCAGCACCCATAAAAGTAGACTGTCAGCGTATGGTTATTCAGAAGTTCATGCTCCTAGCTAATAGATTAAACCAGTCCTTGGTTTTGCTTATTCTCCTTCCTCTTCCTTACACAGCCTGAGTTTTGGGGTACATCTTTGTTCATATGCAACAACTCCACTGGAAAGTAGTAAAAGGAAAAGAGAAAACTGATTCTGAAAACTTGACAGTGGATGTAAGACAAAATTTGGTAATAGAATCTACTTGCTTACTGCAATTCTATCCAATCTCCAGTAGCCAAGGCTAGCTGAAAGTCTGCTACATAAACCCTGCTTTATTCACTTTTTATATTAATGAATTAAATGTATATTGTGTATAAAACACAGCTTATTTTAAAGGTAACTATTGCAAGGTGCTACTTGAAATAACTGAATATGTTCTATTTTAAAAAACTGAGTTCATATATAAAAGAATAATAAAATTATCATAAATTACTGTCTTTACAAAAAGAAATTTTTCTTGAAGCAACATATATCTAAATAGGAATTCTACTAAGGAAACACTTTAAACGTAACACACGTTTCAAAGTCTATCAGATGAGCCGGGCGTGATGGCACACGCTTGTAATCCCAGCATTTGGGAGGCTGAGACCTGAGGATCGCAGTTCATGGACAGCCTCAGCTACTTAGTGAGGCCCTCCGCAACTCAGTGAGACCCGGTTTCAAAATAAAGAATGAAAAATTGGGCAGGGGGTGTAGCTCAGAGGTCAAATGCCTCTGGGTTCCATCCCCAGACCCACACACACACACACACACACACACACACACACACACACACACACACCAAAAAAAAAAAAACCACAAAGTCTATCAGATGTATTGAGGAAGTATTTCAAAATTTAGTGAGAGCAATAAAATAAAGAGCCAGAATCAGGAGGACATATCATTTTTGAAGTGACATTAATAGTGTATTTTATTAATTATATTTCTTGGCAAATACATAAAATAAAAAAATTATAAAAATTCTCAGATGATATAAAGAAAAAGTACATAAAATACAGTAACACAAATCTATAGCCTGTTTTCTCAAGATAGTCTAAAAACTGGTATATTTGCATCTTTAATCCTATAAGAAATGTTTTAGGAAGAATAACTGACAAGGAAATAAAGGAGTTGGAGAAAGAGAAGAAAACTCTCAGATCTTGATGCAGTTTTGACTCCATTTAAAGAAAAACCAGAGATGGAAGCTTGGGTACAAGCATCTGAAACCACAGGGTAGTTCTCAGAGCTCAACATGGCTTTGAGGAGACCTTCATCCAAAGCCACCCAACATTATAAGACCCCAGTGTCCCTGGGAAATGAGTGTGCCTTAGCATCCTTGCTAAGCCCAGTCATTGGCTGGATAAGAAGGGCAGCTGTCCTGCTAGCATCTGAATAACCCAATGGCTGAGGTTTGCTCAGTTATGTCGTTACAATCACCAACACCACACAACACCTACCAGTCAACATACATCATCCTGTGGCTAAAAGACACTTATTTTTCTCCTGACTATATCTATATTATCTCCGATCATCCTATACAATTGTGTCAACTCCTGCCTGAAATGTTAATTAATGGAACAATAGTGTGGTCTTAACAGAATTACAACAAGCAGAGGTAAGCATGATTTATATAATTTCCCAACTTTGTTAGTATTTTCATTCTATTCATATGCTAAGTACACTAAAAATATATTCTTCAATGAGATATGCTACCTGTCTTGGGCTCAGGTAGGACATATCTAAAAATGGCTATACTCACTTCTTTTCTTTTTCTTTCTTTTTTTTTAAATGAACATGTCACCTTTTGTCACAAGTATTTTTTTTCTTCTTTCCCCATGAGTCTGCCTGAAATTCTATTCTAAACTTATAATTAATCTTTTCCCCCACCACGACATGTAATCCTTTAAAACTCTGGGCTGTAACACACACTTCTAATACTGATGTGTGTTTTCCTTTGGATTGCTGGATTTGCTTAATTCATATACCAAGTCTCAAGCTGTCTTGTATTGGTGACTGGAGGGATGAAAGACCCTACATAAAGTTTTGCTCATAAAAAGAGTTAAGAGAGCAGTTCCATGGCTTAGAAAAAGTCTGAACTAGACAAATTTTAAATGCATAAGCAGAAATTCACAGGGGCCACAGCAAGGCCTGCTTGTTGTTTTACTTAACAAGATCAGTGCATGACCAATTAAGAGTTGAAGCCCCATTCCCCTTAAGCTGGCTGTCTGGAATGAATGAGTTATCAACAAAACTAAAAATCCTTTGGAGTGTGTGTAGCTGTAAATGAAACTATTCTGTATCATCAAATATTTCATGGAGCTCCAAATTTCAGAAGATAAGTCTTTTTAAATAATGTGAACAGAGACAGAGGATGTGTGTGTGTGTGTGCATTAAATTCTGTTTATAAATTTGATCATAACAAAGACAGATTTCTAATTAGAAAAGTTCTGTTAATCAGTGCCAAAAGGCATAAAAAACCAATGCAAACTTATAAAACGTAGCAATTTTTTTCTTTAGATATTTGACTGTACTTAAAAACTAGTAATAGAAAACACTTGCCAAATTCATTTAGTCTCTGACTGAGGCACACATATGTGATCTCTTAATTTACAGCTTGCACGTACAGATGTTCACACTTAGTAAAAGGGTTTCTTAATAGCTTTTTTTAATTAAAAGTGTGTTGATAATAGGTGTTTTAAACATACCCAAACAACACAGCTGAACTGACAAATGCCTGTCTTCATGCCTTGCCATGTCTCACATTGTGGCAACTTTTTACAAGACAGGAAAGGTTATGTGATTCAGTCGCAGGACTATGGGATAAATGTTACCCCTAAAACCCTCCAAATGAAATCTTTCATTAATTTTTCTCTCTATGATCTGTTTCCAAGTAGAAAATGTTAGACTGCTACTAGGTTTATGTAGCCGAGAGCAGAACCACACAGCCGTTGCTTGCTGCCTGCAGTTTTTTCCTTCTGCAAAACTTTGAACCCCGTCCAGCTTTGACACACTGCCTCTTCAGTTAATAACTATCAAGTTTCCCCTTGTCTCCTGTCTACTTTTCTGTGAGGCAATTGCGCACTCAGCACCCTGAGATAATAACACACATCTATAAGATAAAAGCAATGGCATTAATGTAATTGTCTGCCTCTCTCTCTTTAGCCTAATCTTTTTTTTCCTTCAGTTTTGACTGCCTGTGTGACACCTGTTTTTGTCTCCTCTGATCCTACGACAGGTTTTCCGCTGACAAGGTTTTTGCCTGACAGAGATTCTGCAGACAAGAACATAATAAAATATGAAGAACTGCTTGTCAGAGTTTCTGCCAATGCTCACATGAAATAAGGGGGGGGGGAGACTTTTTTTTAAGGGGCCCTGTGATGGTCGCTTTTGGCATGTCAGAAAAAAGACCTCCCTAGCCAAGTTCTCCAAGCCAAACAGGTGTTTTCTTTTATGTTAGAGGTTGATTTGTTTTCTAATTTTTACTGATAGTGGAAAACATGATCAGCCAAAGGGGGAAGGGAGAATTTCTTACCCTCAGATTTTTTCAGGCAAAGAAGTTTGGAAGAACTACCAAATAAAAGTGGAAGGTATTTCACTCAAGCCTGAACCTTCTGAATAGGAAAAAAAAAAAAAATGCCAACATCTGTTAATGATCAAACCAACTTAACTTCTCTAAAATTTACTTCTCAGTTAGTGGCTATAAAACCTCCCACCAACTTTTCACTTGTTTTGTTTTCTAATGGCGAAGAAAGAAATAACAAAGGCAAGAAAGACTAAAAAAGAAGAATGGGCAGAGACAAAGATGAGGTGTCTGCAGGCTGAGCTGAGAATGTTAAAATGAGAAGAAGCTGCCTGAAATTGAGACTTCTAGATAAATTTAGTTTCTATAAATCTTTGTTCCATGTACCATGTGGGAGATCCTGCATTAGACCCTGGCAGCATCACAAAGGTCAAAGTGCTTTTCCAGAATGTCCCAAGCTAGTGGAAGGCTCAGCACTGCTCAGAAAATGTATTGTTCCGGTCTCAGCAAAGAGATGTATGCCTTTCTTGTGTGCACTAAGAACATACAAGTAAAGAGATCTTAGTTGCTTTAAGGGTGAGAGGTGTGAGAGGGGAGAGGTAGAAATCCCTGTTCTTGGTAACAAACAGCATGAGAAAGACTGGACAGGAAGGTGCGTGTAAAAGTAGGAAGTAATTGGAGAGAGTCTGTGCTGCTGAGGAAGGGACAAGGAAAGGGTGGATTTGGGGTGTTGGGACTCTCACATCAACTATAACTACTCTGCCACCAAGCTCCTTTAATCCAAGCTTTAGACCTCTAAACATCTCACCCCACACCTAGAGCCTAGGACAACTATTATCTAATAAATATAATTCAATACGACACCTCTGTAGAGTAAAAAAGTTTTCGACTATCACTGAAAAAAGTAAACTGTAAACAGTGACACTTTTATTTGACACTATACATCAATGATATTATCAATATGTAAACAATATAAGACAAATTCTTAGCTGGGTGTGGCATCACATGCTTCTAATCCTGGTGCTTGGGAGGCTGAGACTGGTGGACCTCAGGTGTGCAGCCAGCCTAAGAAACTTACCAAGGCCCTCTGCAACTTAGCGAGACACTATTTCAAAAAATAAAATAGGGCTAGGGGTTAGCTCTGAGGTAGGATGTCCCTAGGTTTAATCTCCAGTATCACAAAAAAAAAAATTTTTTTTTAAAGAAAAACACTTACATTCTTTATTTTAAAGGTCACATGTTCTAACCTGGCGTGTACTTCATACAGTCCATCTCAATATGGATTTCCACATCCCAAGGGCTCAGGAGCTACAACACTAGCATCCTGTCTGGACAGCCAGGACTAGAGCTGCCTTTACATCCTTAGTCAGCTGAATCACTGTCCTTTCAACTAGATGCATTTGCACTGATGTACTGTGTCACTTGACCATACAGCAGAATGGAAAACAGGAAAGGGCAATGTAGGGTTTCCCTGAATACCAGGGGGCAGCTTAAAAGAGGGAGGAACATTAAAACTGGACCCCTAAGCAGATACTGCTTATAAATCTACTTATAAATCTAAATCTTATAAATCTAAAATACAGTATTTCCCATGCAATGCTTTGGCTATATGTTCACTAACAGATTAATTCGAGAAGCTTTTGAAGAGGTACAAGCATCTTCAAAGAAAAAAAAAAGCACACCCTGGTAAGGAGTGGGACTGCATAAATAACACTTTCGGGCCCTCAAAATGCAAACCAGCGTTCTCCCTCAAATTGTATACTAATCTCATCCAGTGATTTCACAGGCCAATAAAGGGGTGGGGCAAGACTGGGAAAAGTCACCAATTATGACAGCACAGGGAAGGAGGAGTGGTAGAGAATACCAACATGATATTGCTCAGGCATATCGAGTCCTTATGACCCAGATGAATCTCCTGGCTTATCTGAACAGTGCATCCCGAGTAAAATGAGAGGAGCTGAGGGTGTTTCATTTATCACCCCTTCAATTTGCGTTCTGCTTAACCCGGTGAACTCCAGTTAATTAAGATGTTCCTATAAACAATTAAGCTTCCTGTAGGATCGTTAGCAAGATATAAAAATTTATGATGTAATAAAATGCAATAAAATGATAAAGTGGAAAGCCCATCAAAGCACTTCACATGCAAAAAGATAGGTGTGAAAATAAGTAAAAGAAGCTTTTATCTAAAATTCACCTACTTCTGTTTTTTTTTTTTATTGGATTTTTAACAGGTAAGTTTTCCTATGACTCATTTTAACTGGCCTGAACTTCACAAAACAACAGCTTCTGGACTAAAGTTTTCCTTGCTGCTGTTCAAATAAGGAATCAAATGACATATTAGGGGGTATGGAAGGCATGGAACTGTCCCAGATTTGTTGATGGAAACAATTTCACCCGAACGATGGGCCTGCCTAACTAGTACTGGTGACCACAACTCTGCCACTGGGCACTGAAAACAAAACCCTTTCTAGAAGGAGAAAAAAGTTCTCCCTAAGGCTCTAGATATTATCATGAATATTAATGTCTAATGTTATTTTGTTGACATAATAATAGCAGCAGCTAGCCAGATGTGGTGGCTCACACCTGTAATCCCAGCACTTGGGAGGCTGAGACAGGAGGTTCACAGGTTTGAAGCTAACCATACCAATTTAGTGAGGCTCTCAGAAACTTGGTGAGACCCTGTTTTCAAGTAAAAAAAATTTAAAGGATTGGGGGTATAGCTCTAAAGTAGAATGCCTACCCCCCGCACACACTTTAAAAAAAAAATAATAGCAGCAGCTAAAATGTGTGCTACTAATACATTGAGCTACTTTCCTTCTTTCATTTAATCCTCCCTCAAATCACTCAGTGATATTTAGGCACATTCTTATTATTATCTGATTTATATATAAAATAACGAGTTTAGAGAAGGATTACCCTGGCTGCATCCAAATTTTAACCATTAAATTTTGCTAAAGTATGTCTATTGTGTCCTCGAGGCTGACGTTTTGCTTTTGTCAAAGTTTAATAATAATAACCACTAACACTTATTAAGTGTTTACTGTATATTAGACATCTGGATTATCTCATCTAATCTTAGAGTATCCTATGAGCTAGGGGATATCATTGGTCACATTTCACAGATAAGAAAACAAAGACATTGCGTAATCTGGAAAAGATTCTATGGACAGCAGGTGGTACCCACAGGATGTGAACCTAGAGTCTCATTCAAGAGCTGCACTGACATATCTTGGCTATGTTGCTTCCCTTTCATTTACCTGAAGATTTTTCACAACCTATATATTGAGCTCTGTGTAATCTAACTCAAGATCCTTCTAAGAAACTCCTTACCCGTGGGCCAGTACTGATTACACTTCAGAGGCCAGGTCTTGCCAGACTCATCTTATATCCCATCTGAATCTAAGAAAACTAGGAAAAAATCCAGGAAGCTAATAAGCAAAAAGCTTAGGACTTTGATGAAGAGGCACTGTTTGTGCCATGCTCAAAGAAAATCTAGGGAGTTCAAAGCATCGTCCCAAAGGTGGGAAGGCTGAGAAACAAATCAAAATAAGCAGCTCAGGGACAAAATAAGAGGAGATAGAATGCCATTAATCAAGCCAGACCCATGCCTTTTGAGGATGTCCTCCCTTTACAGCTTATCAGCCATGATCAGGGAGTGGAGGAGAGAGGCAAAAGAGGGCACCTTGCCCTCAGGTCAAGCACCAAAAGCTCCAGTGCCAGGCCGGAAATGTCCTTGATTTTGCTTTCTCAAATGAAAATAAGTTGAGTAATGTTCAAGGACTTTGCCCATGAAAAAACCAGGACCAGCTGGCCTCACCACAACTAAAAGGTAGCAAAAAAAGGCAGCAAATAACTGGTTTCTCTAACCAACAATGAAATTTGCAGCTAGGCACAGTCAGATCTCAGTGCTACTAAACAGAACGACCAAGCCTATGAGAAAGACAAATTATTTTAAGTGAACATTGTACTTGTTTCTCCTTCTTCCAGATCAACAAGCCAAGCAAAGAGGATTCTGGTACTTCTATCCATTTGTTTCTAACCCAAGTTCTAGAAGCCTCTTCCCAAAGGATCAAGTTCTCACCTTGCCAATGCTAGGCCTGTTTTTTACCTCCCTATCCCGAAAAGCACCCAAACTAGTACCTATATGACACGGTTCACAAAATCCTAAACGTTTTCTCCCAAAGCAAAATTCATTCTTGATGAGATAATCTCCAGGTCAGTAAAAGAGAGGTTAGAGATTTGCTCTAGGTTAAAATCTGGAAACATTTTCTCCCTGGTCAGAGGATGAATCTTCAGGTCTTCTCCACTTTCCTTTATCGTTACAAGTCTACAAATTATCCTATAGACATGGTTGCTGAGTCTTCCAAGATGAATATGACCTCACAAAAATGTCACATTTTATAGCTATGACAGAAAACTTTCTATTTGGAGTGAGAAGGAAAGAAGATAAGGAAGAAAGCAGAACGGGAAAGGAAAGCTTATGACTACTGCTACTACTATGAGGTTTTGTACTCAAGTCAGTAAGAGTATTAGATTCCAGTTGGAGACAAACTACAGTAGTCATAGTTGTTTAGACAATTCATTACCATAACACAAAATGGTATCTGTGACCTCATAGAATAAAACAAAAAAAATTACTGATTTTTATCTGCCCTTCCTTGAGTCCTTATAAGATACCATTATTCTAACAAATTTAAATGATTTGTAAATAATAACTCACATCTCATGATTCTAAATGTAGGACTGACACAACCAAAAGGCTTTTGATTATAGGATGCTCATGATAAATAGCTCTAATTTAGAACTTCATTATAAAACTGAGTATGAGTAGAACATTTTTAAGGTACAGACTTGCCAGATTCAGTAAATAAAAATATAGGCACCTAAATGTACAAAGTATATAGTAATATTAAAACCATTCATTCAGTCATCTGAACTTCAAATATAATGGGGTATTCCATATTTTCTATTTGGGTAAAGGTCTCTATAAGTACTTCTGTTCTGATAAGAAAGGCAAGTATGGCTGGGAGTGGTGATGTATGCTTATAATCCTAGTACTTAGGAGACAGAGACAGGAGTATTGCAGGTTCAAAGCCAGTCTCAGCAACTTAGTGAGGCTCTCAGCAACTTAGCAAGGTGCTGTTTACAATTTAAAATTAAAATAGGTCTTAGGGTATGGCCCGGAGGCAGAGGCCCCTGAGTTTCATCCCCAGTAACCCCCCCCCAACACACACACACACACAGACAAGTATAAGCTGAGAGTTTAAATTTAGCAATGCTGAGAAAAAAATATTTCCAATGAATTACAAAAAGAAAAGGTGAAATTAATGGATTGCATGAATATTAAGTCTTACAGTACATTAAACCGTAAAGCTGGTTAGTATATGACACTAAATTTATACTCATCACTATTTCCTGTGGCAAAGAGCTGAAGGTTACACCTGGCACCATATTTTACATATGATATATGCTTAATAAATATCTATTGATTATTTTGATAATGCAGGACGAGATTTCTAATATTATGCTTAAAAATCTGAAGAGTCTGGATAAAATATGGGCAGGAAAAAAGGAGGCTTGATGAGTAAATAATATAAATAATAATATAGGACTATCCTTTCCTTGAATGAACTGCAAGCAGTAAAAGGAAATTACATTATAAAACATAATAAAAAAAAAGGTCTAAAGAATCAGTGCAACAAGCATGTTCTTACAGGAAGACAAAAGAAATAACATTCATGTTAATTCAGATTGCCTGGAAATGAAACAGAAATTCTAGCATCCACACAGCTTATTGGAAGGGCACATCTTTTTCTTTTAAGTTAAAATATTTCATCAGCAATGTAGCAATACTCTCAGCAACCTAGTGAGACCCTGTTTTAGAACAAAAAGTAAAAAGGGCTGGGGGTATAGCTAAGGGGTAGAATGTGTTCAATCCCTAGTGTACACACACACACGCTCACACGTGTGAGCGTGTGAGCTCACACGTGTGAGCTCACACGTGTGAGAAAGGCTGAAAAGGCTGCTATGGGGTTTATCAACTATATAATTAAAAATATCTTTTTATTCATCATTTCTCTTATTCTTGCCAACTGCTTGCCTAATATACCTAACAAACTATAAAGAGAAGAATTGGTTTATTGCTATTTTGGGTGGTAGGTATTCAGAAAAAATAAGCTTCATTAGAAATATAAATTAATGATTTAATAAGGGGGAAAATTCTAAATGAATTACCTTTCTAAAATCTGCCCAACTCTTGTATCAAATATAAAAATCAAATAATAAAAATAATTCTCCAGTTATATTGGCTTATCAATAAATATTTCTTAAGACTATTTAAGAACTCAGTTTTTTCCTTCTTAGTTTTTACTTTATTTACCTTTATTTTTATGGTCTAGAGATAAAGTCTTCATCTAAATTACAGGCATTAACATTAATTTGAGAATACTATAATAATTTAAATGGCTTAGCTATAGGAGTTATAGCCTCCAGATTTTCACAAGGCAACTCTTATGTTTAACAGTCTCATGACAAGCAGAGACTTCTCAAGGGACAATGAAGAGTAGGAAGTACTCTTTCTCCCTCTCAACCCTATCCTTGCCCACGACTGGGCATGTCCTGGTTTTTTTTTTTTTTAAACACGGTACTGGGGATGAAACCCAGGAGCATTCTACCTCCAAGCTACACCCCCAGCCCTATTTTTTAGTCTTTATATTAAAACAGGGTATCACTGAGTTGCTGAGGCTGGCCACTAACAGTGATCCTCCTGTCTCAGCATCCCAAATGCTGGGATTACAAACGTGTGCCACCACGCCCGGCTGTCCTGATATTTTTAAATAAGCCATTTAAAATATTTTACTGAAACCTCAATTCTGCGCATGGTTGAATTACAGAGTATGAAGACAAAGGGTCAAACACAACAAACTGAATTTCTACTAGCAAGAATACTTACATCACCTGAAATGAAACTGTTAGTGCTTTAACTCTATGTTGATACTTTTGAACTAAACAGAGTTGAACTTGCAGAAAACATCCCCTTAGGACTCACTCAGATAATTTTAGGTGAATGAAGGAAAAACACAGAAAGGCAATACAAATACAAGAAAAAGAACAGAGTAGTAAAGTAAATTAAATGTAAGTGTGCTGGAGTCTTTTATCCGAGGACTGAACAGATACATGGCAAAATTAGAAATTCTGAGGTATTTTTACCCATTAACTAAGTTATTATTAGGTTTAGATATTATATATATTTTATATAATATGAAGTTTGGATATTATATGTATCATATATAAAAATATACATTTGTTTAGATAAAATTTAATTCATTAAATCTTGCTTTCAATTATTCCAGTGAAAGAGTTGAGATTCATTAATAAGGAGAAGGGGTAGTAAACTCTTTATTAATTCAGTGAGAAATACCTAGTGGTATTTAGGAACTGATCTGATCTCCCTTCAATGCCCAACTCAATAGATTTTTAAGGAAGTAATTTATGAAGAATGATACAAACTACTAAGTAATATCAAAACCCAGGTTTTGTAGCATAATGATTAATTTCTCTCTTTAACTTTTGAAAATATTTTTCCTACAGTTTCTGTAAAGCAGCTAATGTTAACAATTTAGACTCGAGGAGCAACTTGTATAGCAATAAAACAAGTGAGTATGAACAACTGTGTATTACGTCATATCGTGATTCAGTGAATCAAACATCTTAGGAAAAGACTTATTAAACTGTGGATGCTACCAACAAAGGAGATGGATGAAGACATTCATTTAAAAGAGGCCACCAAATTTCTAAAAATTCTTTCAAAAGAGAATATCTGATGTTAGCACTTGGTTATTTTTGGCCCCAGATATTGACTTCTTGTAAATTAACATAATAATAGGTAGAATTTATTCAGTGCTACCATAAAATAATTCCACAAAAGTTATCCCAGCCATTCCATGTACCGTCAGAGAAAAACCACACACTAGAAAAACCAAGTCACTTCCTCCTTGTCCCACACTTAGGACACTGTAATGTATGTGTAAGGCAGCCAGAAGGATTGCTGCATTTCACCTCTGCACAGAAATAATTGGAGACATGATTTCAGGGTTTCTGTGCAGGGGGGAAGGAATGAAGCAATTAGTTGAAATGCTAGGGGCGAAACGAGTGGGTGCTCTCATTCCACTGCCAATTCAAAGGCTAGACGCCAACCTCTCACTGTCATATTTGCCCTAATGAATGGGGAAGAGTGGCTCTGTATGTACTTTGAGTTATATACAGATATAACTCTGTTGTAAGGGATAAGAGAGGTCAAGATGATAATTATTGATGATTGTGAGGGAAGAATTAGAATTAATTTTGTTTAAGATCTGAGAAACCCCAAAATTAATATACCAGAAATAGAATTTCTTAGCACAGTAGGAAAAGCAGAGTCTGGTATAAAAGAAATATCTTATTTAAGTTGGGGAAAAAAACACATCCTTCAGTCCTCGAAACAACCATCAGCCAGGAATAACGTACGTTCTTCAGGAAGGAAGAAATACAGCATTTTTTCATTGTATTACTAATGTAATATGCACATGGAAGTTAGATAGATAAAACAAACTCAATGACACAGTCAACTTCTATACCCATAGTGCTCCCACAGCAGATAGATGATGTTAATACAAGATGGCTTTAGAGAAAAAAGTGAATAAATGAAAAGCCCTCTGTTTAAAGATTAACTCCTCTTTTACTGTTCAACTACTGTCCAGGTTATTTGTAACATGCAGTATTTATTAAAGGTTTCATATATTTTATCTTAATTTTCACTATAGGATTATTAAGTGGATATTATTATTATTATTATTATTATTATTATTATTATTGGGGGTAGTACAATGCCTTACACATGCTCAGCACATGCTCTACCACACAGCTACATTCTAGGTTAAGAGTAGTTATTATTAACATATTCTACAAATAAGAAAACTGAAGGTCATGTTGAGTCACATGCCACTGATGTGGCAGAGTCAAGATTTGACCTGAGAACAGTCTGTGCCCACACTGCTTCCAGTGATCTTATGTTTCTCGATGGGTTGATAATAAGCTCTGCACCTATCTACAAAGCCAACACGTCCTCAGGGAAAGAAAGATGCCTGAGGAGTGTCATCATCTGAAGGAACTGTGTTCCCTCAAATTCTTATGTTGAAGTCATAAACCAACCCCAGTATCTCAGAACATCACTATATTTAGAGATAGTAAGGAGTGGCTATGTTAAAATGAGACCCTTATAGTATACCTCAAACTAGTCTAAATGTGTTCTTCTAAGAAGAGGAAATGAGGACATATAAGAAGATGTCATAGGCATGTGCATACAGAAGGAATACCATGTTAGGGTGGCCATCTGCCAATCAGAAAGAAAGGCCTAAAGATAAAACCAGCCTTGCCAACAATTTGATCTTGAAATTCTACCTTCCAGAACTGTGAGAAAATATATTTCTGTCATTTAAGCCACTGAGTCTGTAGTATTTGGTTATGGAAGCCCTAGAAGACTAAAATAGGTAGAAAAAAATCATCAAACACAGAAATATATATAGCTCATGCAAATGTAACAATTGCTCATCTGTTTCTTAAGACTGTATTGAGAGTTGTTACAGATTCTGGCTGTGTTAATGAAGCCGAAAGAGTTCTATCCCTGAAGGATTATGGGATGTGGCTGTGTCACCCCAGCACACTCCTTCCAATACTCTGTCTGTCTGTCTGTCTGTCTGTCTCTCAGAAACATGGTTGAAATGTCCCCCTAACTCAAACACACATGCCTGAACAAGCAGGGCACATGATAAATTGAAAACGTTTCAAGGCATGGCCTGACGCTGTTACCTCAGATCGTGCTAGAATAACATGACATTTATAAAAAATACAACCCACTGGATGTTTGGCACTGCTTGGGAATGAAGAATATGTCCACTTAAGAGCCAATACCCCAGGCTGTCAAAAAAATCTCAAGCCAGGATTTCTTTTATAAACATTATCTATCTTTTTAAATTCTACAGTCTCGGAGGTGAAAAAAAGGTCTGCTTATTTCCAAGTCTCCTTTCGCCTAAACACAATAAACGTAAACCATATGCAAGAATACGTTAAATTCTTAATCAAGGCACATCGACAGAAAAGCTCTGTGCACCTGGCAAAAAGCCTCTATACTTACACCCTCTGCTTGGCCTCCCACCCCTAACCGAAGGACATGGCACAGAGCTCACACCCCACCAGCATCGTACACCTCTTGTTCCCAGACACACCGAAAGGGAGTATTTACATATTAATTTTTCAGATACCAGCCAAATAATGTTCCTGTTCACTCTCTCACCCACATTAGATGATAAAAAATTTAACATCTGGAAGGATTAAGTTTAGCCCCTAATATCTATAACAAGGGTGTGCAGTTCTCAGGCAAAGAGGACTTGCCAGCTTCCCTTTGAGATCCAGGTCCTGAAAGGCCAACTGTGGTATGTTTGAGTTTCCATCAAGCCTGGTGCTTGCTGGCTGCTGCTATGCTCAGCGAGAACCCCACAGCCCAACTGTCCTGTAAACATCTCACCTTTCTGCTGAGAGCATCTTGCCTACCCTTGCTCCTTGGAGCTGAGACTATGCTGTCTGAGAGCAGTAGGCTGAATGCTAACTAACAAACACTCAGAGTGCAGTCGACCGCTCTCTTCTACAGGCCACTGACTGCTCTAAAAACACACACATTCACATGAACATAACAAGAACAGGAAGAAGAACCCAGGTTTTCCTCACCATGTGCCACCCAGCCATGTTTACACTGATCGCACGTCCTCAGGTTAATCTTCCCCGGCTGAAAACATTCACACGTGCAGTTTACCAGTGTGCAACGGATGGCCTGCAAAATAGAGGAGGGGAAAAGATCACCATCTCTTCAAAGGTACTATATTTTTTTCACAATTTTTAATAAGTACAGCCCACTTCCTTTTCTAAAGGCTATTTTCTGTTGGTAGAGGCCTGGAGAATTTTGAAAGCAAAATTTAGTATCATTAAAATCTCTTACAAAAACAGGTAAGAAAACAAAGCTCATTTACTAAGTTTTAAGTCATTCATAGAAACCTTATTTAGAAAGATAGTACAAGTAGAATATAAAGAACAGATTACATATTCTACAAAATTCTGGATTTGTAACACCAGAGGTACAAAAGAGAAGAAAATGCTGTTGATATATATTTCCACTTCAGTTTACCCACTTTCCAATCATGTAAAGAAAAACACATTCTAAAAAGACAATGTTCAAGTGAAATATTTATGAAAGTAAAACATAGCAGATAAACATTCTTAATATTACTTTTCTTCTGCTGAGTTTCATTTAAATACTTTGATAGTCTTTCATATATATATATATATTCCCCCCACCCCGTACTGGGGATGAAATCATGATCCTTCCTTTCTTAGCCTCCCAAATGCTGTGATTATAAGCATGGCACCATGCCTGGCTTCTTTCAGATATATTTTGAAAGACACTCTGTTGGTTCAATAAG
Organism: Muscardinus avellanarius; assembly: GCF_963383645.1. Taxonomy (NCBI): domain Eukaryota; kingdom Metazoa; phylum Chordata; class Mammalia; order Rodentia; family Gliridae; genus Muscardinus; species Muscardinus avellanarius. The sequence continues at coordinate 57,256,037 of NC_137799.1, read as the reverse complement.
AACTAGCATATCTCATGGTGTTTTTTGTTTGTTTGTTTTTTGTTTTTGCGGTACTAGGGATGAAACCCAGGGGCATTTTACCTCCAAGCTTCACTTGCAGCCCTATTTTTTTTATTTTTTATTTTGCAACAAGGTCTCACTAAGTTGCAGAAGGACTCACTAAGTAGCTGAGGCTTTTTGGAAACCTCCTGTCTCAGCTTCCCAAGTACTAGGATTATAAGCATGCACACCATGTCTGGCTTCATATTTCTATTATTATTTTCACTTCCCAACTACTTGTGTTTTTCTTTTATTTATTAATTCTATTTTCATTACTATTTTGAAAAATATAAAACTTTTATTTAAATGGAGATATAAAAATTAGTTCAAATTTTGTTTATACATCAGATGCAATTCAGAAAAAAGCCATTAATGTGAATATTTTATGCCTGGAACAGTATAACTTTATCTTAGAAAACTGAAACACAAATACAAATCTTTCATTTCCTTTCAAGGACTTTAAAAATATCATCTCACCAGTTTATATTATAAAGCGAATCCATAGAAAATTAGCATAAATGGAGCATAACATTTTATGAATAAAAACCTGTATAAGAATTGTGCTAATGCTGACCTGTGCTCTTAAGACTATAGTTAATGAATTTGTATCATACATTTAGTTCTCATTTGCATGGAAATTCTGAAGACTGAAGGGATTTGGTGTAAGCATTCATAGATTAATAATCTACTGTAACTACCTGGACTTCCAGGAAAAGATTTCTGTACAACAGATTTGGATGTGATCAGTGATTACTGATTTTGGCGTGGGGTATACAGGTTACTCGGAACCACAGTTCTGTGCCTCGAAGTGACACTCACAAGGATCCAGGTGCTCCCATTCCTGGACCATTTGGATTTTTATAAAAAAGATTTTACCGGTAATAGCAGTATTTAGATACTATTATCACGACTGGGACAAATTTGCAAAGACTACACTGAACGGGCATCCACTGCTTCCTCTATTCTGAATCAGGCAAGTTTAAAGTATTTCTCTTTCACTACTTAACATTAACTCTATGAGTGACTCTGTAGTTTCAGATGTTGGAATCCTCGCTATATAATCCTTTGGTGCTTCACTCTTATTTCTTCTGTTAATGTCTAGGGAAATAATCATTTCTATCATTTGCCTGATTTCAGGGACTCTTTTCCAGTGTCAATTGCCCAGCTGTATGTCAGCTAGATTGTAAAATTTTGCTGCATGTACTAGTGATGAAAGAAATATCACTAGTCTAAGGGGAAATATTTCTCCCAAAAGTTCTTATTTCAGTTCCAATACTTTACTGACCAAGCAACATATCAGAACATCCCAATTTAGAAATAGTTTCTTTCTGTAATAAGTTTACTAGTTAATGAACTCGTAAAATTGATTATATTATGACCCAAATTAAAAACAAACGAAAAAGAATTTAGAGTATAGTGATTTCATTAAAAAGAAGGTGCTTTAACAAACCATCCAATTATAGTTCAGATATGGGAACTATATTAACACTAAACATTTCAGGTACAATAATAAATGCTTTTATAAGTGATTTTTAAAAAAAAAAACCACCTCTGCTTTACCAAAATCAAGGGATGGACAAATAGAAATGAGCTTTCAAGGACTATGTTTAACTCCAGCATAAACAACATAAATCATTTTCAATCATTAATTTGGTGGTACTATTTTATTTTTAAAAATCCTATTTTTCATCATATTTAAAGTATTTCTTCAACTTTATTTATAGCTATATTCAAGATCAGAATAAATTAAGAATAGGTTTGCTCTATTTTTGTAAATTTATTTTATCACTAGTTTAATCATTCATTAACTCTGAACAAGTTTATGATTTAAATTATTTTCTCTTCCTAAATAGCTTTATACATCTGGTATATTTTGGATTTAAAATTTTCAGATCATCATCCATTCTTATGAATTCTACTCTTTTTGTACCTAAACATATAAACATTGGAACACCTCAACTCCTTTTGTATATAAACACTTAAGCAGTGTAATAGCCATTTTGTATCTCTATGAATTCCAGAAGGTCTATTTGTTTTAAATTCAAATTTACATAGCCTACAATTGTTCCTTAAGGGAATTATATATATTTAAACAATATGGTCTAAATAAATATTTTGAGTAAGAGACATTTGTGGCTTCAAAGGAAGTTTTATTCTAAACAACATTTTGGAAACAGCATAAAACTTTGACATACTATTTATTCATAACAAAATAGAACCCAATGTGATCACCTGCCAACTCACCCACACTTTAAAAACATGAATTATCATAAAATTATCAAAAAACATCTAGGCCTCAAAAATGGGCATGCATTATACAGAGACAGTTGGAAAAGAATAGAAATGACTGCGCTTTCATTCTTGGGAGGAGATTTGCTTCTTCCTTCCCTCAGCTAATCTCAGAGTGCCTGCCATTCTCTGCTGGACACTCGGAATAAGACCCAGCTGTCCATATCACATTACCTAAACTACAAGCTCTGGAATTGCAGTGAGGAAAAGTGCAGACAGTGCAGTAAGACTGCTCCCACCTCTCTATGCAGAGAAAAGCATTCAGTTCTGGCTAATGTAGATTTCCAGTGCCCCTCTCCAGGAACCTGGCTTATCATCAAGGAGGTCCTATAATTCTGTTTTAAATTCTTACAAAGTTATATTCCCCCACATCCCCTAAGAACAACCATAATAATTTTTTTCAGCCTGCAACTTGTTAAAAATAATTATTCCTCTGCTTACCTTGACCAGGCATTTCTTAAGAGAGAAATCCATACACTCAACAGCTACTGCTTCCACTTCCTCACCACCACCTACATTTTAATTCGGCAACCTGGATTCCTCCACGAACATTCCTCAAACTGCACTTTCTGAGAGGCAATGTTATTATCACATCAGGTCCTCTTTTCTACTCTTCTCATCCTCCTAGACTTTGATGCAGTTTGCAACACTAACTCTCCTTTATTCCTGGGTGGTGAAAACAAACTATTCTACTTTTTTCTGGCAGCAACTTCTCTTTCTCCGCTGTAAATAAATACAGGTGTTTCTCATGGCCAAACTTTTCATTCTCTAATTTGGCAGATTCATCCTCTCCTCTGGCTTTGAATATCATCACTATGCAAAATCAATCACTCTGGAGCCAGGGACTGTGTTAAATGGCCCAAAACGAAAGGGAATGTGTGGGAGATACAGCAGTTTGGCATTGGTGGGAGTGGATTTAGAGGAGAAACCCTAAGAATATGAAGAAAGTTCCTCAACAGGCTTGAGAAACACCATCCCTATTACTCTGTGTTTTCCTCTACCAAATCCCATGGATTTTTAGTCACTTGCAACAGTAAACTCTTTCCTGGTTTTATTAATAATAGGTAGACTAGTGATCATTTGCTATTTTACAGGCAACTTGGTATTCCTTTTATTTCACAAACGAGGGGGAACTGAGGTAGAGGACAGCTAAGTAACTTGCTGAACATCATTCCACCAATACCAGTCACAAAGACCCATATGTGTGAGCACTCCATCCCAGTGACTAGGGATCACAGGTAATAATCCCAGTCACAGAAAGGTAGGCATGGGGAACTTTACATGGACATCCTCCAAAATGATCTACCCCTGATTTGCCTTTCTTCTACCCTCACTGTGACTAACCCTAATTCCAGTCTTCTTTCTGGACTAGTCAAAGTGGCCACTAATTAACCTACTCATCCTTCTTTTCTCTCTATCCAAATTAACATTCTCTCTCCTCAAGAGTTCCACACATTTGATCTTTCTGTGTGGCATTTGCTTTACTGAGATTCTCTTTGCCCTCCTGCCAGCTTCTTCTTGTTAGAGCAAAAACAGTGGATGGCAATCCTCATGGATAAAGACCTGTTTCTACAAGGAACTGCTCTCCACCTGCCCACCTCCCAACCCCTACTGTGCATTGTTCACACCCTTCGTATTCCAACTCTGAGAACCACCCATTAACAGGACAGTTACCTGGCCTCCTAGTCTCCTACTCAAGGCAAGTTCCCCATAGTCTTCTGTATCATGAGGGATGTATCTGGTATCTATCTGTCATAGTACTTTCAAAAGTTGTGACTGTGTTATTTACCTGTGTGAGTCTCTGACTCGGGGCTGTATCTGCCTCTACAACTTATGCTTCAAAAAAGCAGAGCAACAAATCTGTTGGACTTGCAATGTTTACTGGCAAATAATATGTGCTCAAAGGTACTTAAAGAAATACATGATTCTCCAAGCCCCTTTCCTCATCTGTAAGATGATGGTAGTAATGAAAAGAGAACTATGTCAAGACTTACACAGTGAATATAGAGCCCATGGTACCCTACGTAGCAACAGTCAAAGCTCAATAAAGGACAACCATTTATGGCTTCAAGAAATATCCACATACTACATTTGAATGATTTTCTTCTCATTATTCTTTTTAATTTATTGTTTTATTCTAATACCTTGTAAAATACTTAATACATAATCATAATGAGTAAATAAACTCTTTGGCATACACAATACCATATTATTCACACTATAATGCTCTAATATAAGGTGGGTATGAGTATCATTGGTCTTATGTCTCTTAAATGATATAGTGAGAAGAAAAGTCTCTGGATTACTCAGTTTATTTCCATTATCTATAGAAAAAGAAAAAACACACAACTAAATTAAGGCGTGTGTGTGTGTGTGTGTGTGTGTGTGTGTGTGTGTGTGTGTGTGTTATTGGGGATTGAATTCAGAGGAATGCCACCTCTTACCTGCACCCCCAGCCCTATTTTTTAATTTTTTATTCTGAAAAAGGATCTCACTACCTTGCAAAGGACCTCACTAAGGAGCTGAGCCTGGCCACAAACTTGTGATCCTCCTATCTCAGCCTCCCAAGTACTGAAATTACAAGCTTGTGCCACTGCGCCCAGCTAAATTAATACACTTAAATTATGAATATATTCAAAAGTAAATCTAAGCTAGGTGTAGTGGCACCAGCCTGTAATCTCAGGAGAGAAAGGTCAACCTGGGAAACTTAGCAAGTAAAAGAAATAAAAGAACATCTAAAATACACAAAGTAAGGTAACTTAACTTTGGTCAACAACACTTTTATATTTGAATGTTTTGTTTTGTTTTGTTTGTGGTACTGGAAATGGAACCCAGGGGCATTCTACCTTGAGCTACGCCCCCCTGCCTTATTTTTTATTCTTTATTTTGAAACAGGGTCTCACTAAGTTGCAGAGAGCTTCACTAAGTAGCTGAGGCTGTCCACGAACCTCGATCCTCCGGTCTCAGCCTCCCAAATGCTGGGATTACAAGCATGTGCCACCATGCCTGGCTTATATTTGAATGTTTAATCAAATTTGGGAAATATTCTGAATGAGTTCTAAACCTCCACTCAAATAATAGATTCAGTTATTACTAAAGCTGAAGTTCCTTTAGCTTCATTACACTTATAACTGGCTTGAACTCTGCAAATATATGTGAACTGAAGATCAATCTCTTACAAAATAACATTTCTCAAGAAAGCATACATTATTGCTTCAATTAATGTGCAATATGCCACACAATTATTTATTGATGCTAATTAATAAGTCTATTCCTTGTTTAAGAATGCTTACCCAATCTAATACCCCCTCCAAAAGAAAAAGACAGCATAGGACCATGAAGCAGATAGAAATATAGAATATATATTCTGAAAGAACTATAATACTAAAGGGAAGTCTCTAAAAATAAAATTTATTTCAGTTTGGATTTTCTCTACCCACAAAAAAGGAAGAAAGGAAGGAAGGCAGTTCATACTATCTTCTCTGTAAGTGTTCATTAACTCTGGCCACTCTCCTATAACTAAAAATTCCTTCTTAAATCCAATTTCTACTTGTTCGCTACTGAGAGGAAGGTCAGGATTTACAGCTTGGATTATATTTTACTTAAAACATTTTTAAATCCCACATTAAAATTAAATTTTAGAAAAAGCTAATTATTAATATAGCATCCATTCCATCCCAGTAGTGTCTACGGTAAACCTAAGTATTCAATTTATTTTATATAAATTAACTAGCTATAATGATTACCAGTGACAAGATACAGCTTTTTTTTCTAACAAGTACAATTTTTAAAATCCAATTGAATTGTCTACTTTGAAAGTTTTATATAAGTATCATAAAATGTAAAATCGATAAACTGTGAGGATACAAAATATGTTGTAATCAAGTATTATTAATTAACCACCAAATACAATACTTACCTCTGAACATATACACAGGCCCCAGAAAGAAAGCAGACATGGTGTCACACAAATCTTTTCACAGGATAGAAAACTTGTTCCTTAAATACTTCTGTCTTGGTGGTGTGTATGTGTGGGGGGCTATGGCATAAAATTCACTATAATAAATCTCAAAGGTAATTATTCCAGAACTGCCACAGAATACATGCAGTATTAGCAACTGAACACTGTGGATAAAGAGGGTGATCTTATACACGACCGAAAAGATGGGACAAGCACACTGGTAAGTCCTGTAAATGAATTTCTAAGAATGCACTTCAAAAACTGCCACAAAGACTCTGGAGAACTCACCCGGCAGCAAGGGGGATGTGTTTTCTCTTATATGCAGAAGCCAGGGGGTAATCCAGGTATAAGAGGGACTTTATGTAGTGGAGGAGAGATACCAATGGGGCAATGGCGGTGGTCTAGGGAGGATGGTGCTGGGGGAGAGGAAAGCCAATGAAGGAGGCACCAAAGGCTGGTGTTGGGGGAAGACTTTCAATGGATAAGTGTGAAATTACCAATGCCAGATCAGTATCATGTATAAAGAAAGCAAGGGAAGGGGATGGGGAGGGAGACAGGGGGAAGTTCAACAAGTACTTGTGCACAGATGTCCCTATCACTCTGAACTACCTAATGACATAACATTACAATGTACCATAAAACTAGTTTTTAAAAAATATCAGCATAGCCAGGCGTGGTGGTACACGCTTGTAATGCCCACGCTTGGGAGGCTGAGACAGGAAGATCACATGGGTTCGAAGACAGCCTCAGCTACTTAGTGAGGCTCTCAGCAACTTAGTGAGACCCTGTTTCCAAATAAAATATAAAAAAGGTCTGGGAGTATAGCCCGGAGGTAGAAAGCCTCTGGGTTCCACCCCCAGTACCACAAAAAATAAATAAATAAAAATAAAAATAAAAAATAAAAAGTATTGGCAAATATCTTCCTGTAAAGTTCACAGGAAAGTTTTTTTTTCTCTTCTATTTTCATACAGAAGAGAGATATTTTGGGGAAAAAATGACTTCCTAAACTTAGAGGAAATTGGATTATTTTTTCCCGAGTCATAATGCAGTTTAAGCAAAGAGATTCTACATTTCTTAACATGCAAAGCGTGCTGCACAACTACTAAGTTTACTTATGACCAATGTGAACTATACAACTGCTTGAGAAAGTTGCTTGATTACAAAACCTACATGATCAAAGTAAAGGAATATCTACCCGCTATGAGTTAGACTGACATGGAACATAGACCAAAAGACTCATGGTTATAAAGATTCTAATAAAAAAAAAAACATTTTATTTCCAACCTTAAAAAGTCTAATTCTGACCACAGGACTATTAATTAGTAAGCTGGATATGTTCTCTGTATTTACAAAGAAACATAAGTCTGAGCTTAAATAGACAATGCACAGAGAGTTTATAAGAAGTGGTTATCAAGTCGCACGCTTGTAATCCCAACATTCCAGACACAGAGAACGGAGGTTCACGGACAGCCTCAGCTGCTTAGCAGGGCCTTCACAACTCAGTGAGACCCTGTTTCAAAATAAAAATTAAAAATATAGGGCTCGGGGTGTAGCTGGGAGGTATAAGACCCCTGGGTTTCATCCCCAGTACCACACCAAAAAATGATTATCAGTGATTATAAAGTTTACTATAAAAGAGCCCACAAGAATGTTAACCTACAATATAAATGCCACTACTCATGCAGTAGTAATAGCAGAAAAAGAGACAATGAGGTTACTCTGATTAAAAAATCATATATAGGCTCTGAAGTCATGAATAAGTTCCCAGACACTGGAAAAAAAAAAAAAAAACTCACAGACACTATTCCTGTGAGCCTTTGGAAGATGTAAAGGTATTATTTAAGAGAATCAAAAAGGCTGAATCAGGATAAATTTTATTTTTGTATTTTCCAGATAGCTACATTATATATAGAGAGAGAGACTAAAAAAAGTATGTATCTATTTATTTGTGTCCTAATTTTTACATCATTCTTCCTAGAAAAAGCAAACTTTTCCTGGACTGGGAAGAATGACACGATATTGATATGGTGCCTGTTAGGTTTGTGGGCTATTTCAGTTCATCTAGGTTACATTGGTTGATGTCCCCCTTTCAAGAAACTGATTGGTTAACCTTTTGGTGGGATAAAATTCTCATTTTCTTGGCCGGTATGCTTTGCATTGTAATACTTTTCTATTGTCTGATTTTCTGTTGTCAGGGGCTAGTAGCTCACACATTTATGCCTTCTTTTCCAGAATATCAAAGAAGGATGGTTCTAATAGTAAGCAAAAAAAACCCAACCTCCCCATGTCTCCTTTAGATCAGTTAGGACAAGACTTTTGGTCCCTGGATTGAAAGGGCCTACATCCCTTGTCAGCTCAGAAAAATCTATAGAAGATGGAATTTTATTCTTCATCAACCCTTAAGATTAAGGGACTGAAGTCTGGGGAGGGGAGAAATGAAGTAGGATAGAAAAAAATAAAATATTAGGTAGAAAGGAGACAAACTGGGAAGAAAAGGAAAATACAGTTTTAAAATATGAAAAGTTCATAATCTCTAACTCTATCCTATAGGGTGTGTTCTGTTTTAGGCAGAAGCCTAAATGAGTCCACACCCTTAATCAAAATGGCCCCTCTCCAGACCTGAGATTACTGAGATGTTTAGTAAACAAAGGGTGCTGGAGAAGGAAAAAGGTCAAATACAAACCACATACTACCCCTCCTTGCTGGGGAACCAAGATTAAGGGGAAATAAAGATCACTTCTGTGTGATCCCACCCACCTCCTCATGGGGGCCTACAGAAGAACTGAAAAAGCCGCAAAGACTCCATTGCCTGGACACCTCTATACCTCTTAAGATGGCCTGCCTTCCCCCAAATCCCTCATTTTTCTAACTATAACCTGTCTTTTTCTCTGAAAAAAAAAGCCACACATATATAATGAAATGCATTATATGAATTTAAGATTTATATGATGTACTGGACACACTGGCACATGCCTATCACCCTGGCTAATGGTAAGGGCAGGGCGAGGCAGGAGGACCACAAGTTCAAGGCCAGCCTGAGCAACTTATAGAGACCTGTCTCAAAATAAAAAGGGGTGTGTAGCACCTCTGAGTTCAAACCTCAGGACTGCATAATAAATTACTTAATATAATACAAAATTATGGTAAAAATATGCATCTTATATGGTTGCAAAAAACCTAGAAAGTAAAATAACCCTTCAATAAAGATTCCTTACCATTTTTCCAATTGCTTTTAATGTCATACGAATAAAGAACAACTTGATAAAACTATCATTTGTTGTTCCTACATGCTTTGTAATTTCTTGGTATCTTTTCAAGAGAACGCACATTATTCAATCTTGTGTCTGAGTTGGAAGATGTAAAAACTTCAAGTCTGTCTAGACTCTCTATGAAGGCCGAATGCAATTGGTTTAAATAGTTGACAATGTCATAAACATAAAAATCCTGGTAAAGCCAAGTGTGGTGGTGTAGGCTCGTAGTCCCAGTGACAGTATGAAACAAGATATGAGGATCACAGGTTCAAGACCAGCTTCAGCAATTAGGGGAGGCCCTGGGCAACTTCATGATACCCTGTTTCAAATTAAAAACTAAAATACAACTAGGGATAGAGCTCCAAGGTAGAATGCCCCTGGGTTCAATCCCCAGTACTGCAAAACACACACACACACACACACACACACACACACACACACACACACACACACACACAGCACAAGCACTAGGTAAATCAAAGATCTTTAAATTTAAAAAAAAAAAAAAACCATGAGAAAAAAATTACAAACATAGAAAATACATCAACTTCACAATAAATACACCCAAAATACTTGAAAGAGAGTTGCTGAGGAAAAGTGACCTTTGAACATCATTTACTATTAAAAATCAGGAGATTTTAAACCTCACTTTGAGCCAATCGTGGTGGTACACTTTATAATCCCAGTACTTGGGAGGCTGAGACAGGAGGAGTGCAGGTTTACAACCTAGTAAGAATCTCCTCAACTTAGTGAGACCCTGTTTTTAAAAAATAGCTAAAAACAGGGGGTGCAGCTCAGAGGTAGAATGCCGCAGGGTTCAATCCCCAATACTGCAAAAGAAAAAACCACCTCACTTTGAGTTTCTCTTAAGAAAACACTAAACCTGTTTTTAAAAAATAGCTAAAAACAGGGGGTGTAGCTCAGAGGTAGAATGCCACAGGGTTCAATCCCCAATACTGCAAAAAAAAAAAAAAAAAACACCTCACTTTGAGTTTCTCTTAAGAAAACACTAAACCTCAATCAACCAACAAATGGATCAATGCAATGTAGCATATTTCTTATAATAATGATCTATTATTTGGCCATTGGAAAAAAACAAAGAACTACTGAGATACTCTAAAGCATGAATGAATGAACTTGCAAACATTGTACTAAGTTGAAGGAACAAGTCACTAAGGATACCATTTGATTCTACTCATATGAAATACCCAGAGCAAGAAAATCTGTATATAGGAAGCAGATTTGTGGGTGTATAGGTCTTGGAGTATGAGGGAGTCATAGCTAAAGGGCATGGAGGTTATTATTTTTTGAGATTTTTTTTTTTTGAGGTGGTGAATTGTTCTAAGAATGGGGCTGGGAATATAGCTTAGTGGTAGACGGCTTGCCTAGCATGTGCAGAGCTTACCCTAGTAAGGTCCTAGGCTCAATTTCTAGCACATTAAAAAAAAATACAAAAATGACTGTGATACTGGTTGATTATAATAATGAATACATTCAAATATACTGAATTGTATACCTGAACTGGGTGGAATGTGTGGTATGTGGAATGTATTTCAACAAAGATATTTAAATAGAAGGAGTAATCCCACTGTACCACTTACTTTAGTGGTGTTAAACCAATTAATTCCCCAAATACCCTTCCCCAGGAGACATACTACAGCACGACAGCTGTCCTTCACTCTTTAGATCTTCAATATATAAATGTTACGTAGGTTGATAAATGGAAGGTGGACAAATGACTTGCACTGCTACTTAAATCAGAAAACATTTCCACTTCCAAAATATAAAACATATCTATTTAAAAACAATTATTTTTAACCCACTGCTATCGGGTAATTTAGGGCATCATTAAAAAATTGGTGTGTCAAATAAAAGCAAAACCATTTAATTATTTATTAGCAATATTAATATCAAAGCACTAAAAAAAAACCCTTAACGGAATTTGTTTTAAAAATGACAATGATGAATTCTGTTATGTGTATAAGCAGAAACATTCTTCAATTTACTGTGAAGGAAAACATGACTTTAGTCCAGAAACAAATTTAGGGGAAGGGGCAAAGAACAAAGAAACTATAATTTGTGAGTAAAGCTTTATACCTGAGTATGAAGGTTCCTATATGACTGTGAATATATAAATACAGACAGGGAAAAAGGGACATTCAGAGGCACATACATTTCCATACACACGAATGCAATGAGCATCTTGGAGTCATTACCTCACGATCACAACCTACTATCAATCAACATGAGGAAGACCCCATTTAAATAATTTAAGAGTTCAGAGCAAAAATCAACAGCGGGATGTAGCCAATTATATAAGGAAAATACTCATGCTTCTATGGCATCAAAGCGTACGCAAGCTTTGGAGTGTGGATGTTTTTACCCCAATTAAATTAGGCCTATGGTAACACAAGCTATTTTGTTAGGCAATTAGTAATATTAGAGAAATAGGAAATGAAAAGACATTTTAATCTGGGCAAAAACCATTTCATCTTCTTACCTAACATTTAACAATTAAGATATTCTATTTATTGCTTGTATACAGACTACTTGGACAATTGTGACAAGACAACTGGAAAGAACATACTCTTCATGTATTTATCTATCACCTAGCTGAAAATAAGGGGTTAGCTCACCACAACAAATAATCACATTCTAGTTAAACGCAGCATTTACCAGAATATATAACTATATATAAAAAGCCAAAGTAAGTGATAATCATCTCATTTCACATTAACATTGAATCAGCATTTTATATTTCATTGATAAACATTTATTCATTTTCATTGATGGAATTTTAAAGGTGGTAATATGATTCATTTCTCCATGGCATTCGTGAAAACAATTACCAATATGATAGGGAAAACATTAATAAGGGAGAAATTTATAATGAGAGTCAAGAAGACTTATAAACCTTTAAACACTTTATAAAGAAAATATTCCTCATTAAGCAAGAAGTGAGGCAAAATAAAGCCTAACTCCTGGTTTCAGAAGTACCCCCCGAATCCTGGGAAGAACATTTGATTTGCATGATGATCCATTGGTGACCAAGCAGAGAAACACAGGAGTAACTTGAGCCTTGTCCCTAGATTTGCTAAATGTAATATACCATCCTAAGTCTGTGATACCTTTCCTTCCTAGGTGCCCAGGGCTCCTGCGGGAAAGATCCAGGGCTAGAGCCTAGCCTGTTCCAGGTCCTGCATTCAATGCTCTACATCCCCCCCAACACACACACAAGGAAAAAAGAAGTTCCACTAAATCTTTATTCTTAGTATAAAGAGCTGGTCACATTACTTCAAATGCCAGAGCACTGTAATCAATCCATTTACCAAGCAAGGGCATAAGGTAGGTGACCTTTTAACTAAATTTACTCCTCGAGGCTTGTGAAAAAATTTGCTCCAGTAAAGCAACAAGGGAGGAAAGTTGTTGCATTTTAGAATTTATCATTTCAAATGATAATGAATTACCCAAGCCAAGAGAGGCAGCCTTTGTGAGACTTATAGCATCCCATGTTTGTACAGTGCTATCTATGAAGCTTGTATAATTCTTCAAATATGCATATTTAATAATCAAAATCCTAGAAATTAGAAATTTTTCAAACATCAGAAAAGAGGTTCTGAAATGTCCCTAAGTTAGTGACTAGGGCTCTTTCCACTTAGCCTGTGAATGATAGAAAAGGACAGGGATAAATTGTCCTTGCTACCCAATCCTCAATGAGATTTCCTTAGATATTTTTTTCAGTTTCAATAGTTTACAACTCACTATAAATGCAAACACAAAGAAAGGAAAGGGACAGGTGAAGGTTTAAGTCAGAAAAGAAAGTGGAAGAAACGGCTAAGTAAGCAGTTAACCACTTACATCAGGATCTTCTACAAACAGTGGCCCATTTTATTTTATTTTATTTTTATTTATATATTTATTTTTTGCAGGTTTTGGGATGAAACCCAGGAGCATTTGACGTCCGAGCTACAACCCCTGACCAATTCTTTATTCTTTGTTTTGAAACAGGGAATCACTAAGTTGCAGAGGGCCTCACTAAGTAGCTGAGGCTGTACATGAACTGGGATCCTCTGGTCTGAGCCTCCCAAATGCTGGGATTACAAGCGTGCACCACCATGCCCGTCTTAGTCGCCCATTTTAGATAAAGAAACTCAGAACCGTATTATAGAATCTCTAAGTGGTTACATTAAGAATTGTCAAATTCTGAAAAACAATGAGACAAGGCACTTTCAAGAACACTTAGTTTATTATGTCACATCTTACCTACGCCTATGTTGAAAATGTTCATTAATAACATAAGTATCAACAAACCTTTTAATACTTTCCATTGTACTTATAACTGTGCATCATAAATACCCCTGAAAACAGTATGTCTTTTTGCCTAAAAGCAGGTACCACACAGCAATCACAGCTATTAATATAATATTAATGATGATGATGATGATGATGATAATGATGATGATGATATGATGAATGGTCTACGTGTCTACTTATGTGTTATTTATGTTAGGTCACAGATGCCCCTAGGGTCTGTGTTGAGGCTGGTGCTGGCTTCATTAGAGCTTCGTATAAATCAATGAAGGCATATCTTGCTTTCACCAGTGGCTATCATTTCTTTTAAAAGGGAGTTTTCTCAAATTTTAAAGAACTACATTCAGAGGCTCAGACAAATCCCACAAATTTCTATAGAGTCTCTAAGCATCTGAGGATAAAATGTGTCCTATAGTGTTGAAAAAACATTATTCTCTCTTTAAAAAAAAAGATTAGTTGGTTTAAAAGACAGGAAGATATATAGTTATAGAGAAAGACAGCAAGGAGCAAGCCATGTAGCTACTAACAAATACTTCAACAGGACTGAGCAAACCGAGAGGCCTATGCAGTGGTTGTCAGGAACTTTGAGCTAACTCTCGAAAATTTAGAAATAAATAGAAAGCTTAGTGGAACAAAAGGGAGTCTTCCAGAACAATGTTAATGTCATCTTGGGCATGTGGACTGGGTTCACATATGTGTCAGCTGAATCAACATAATGGGCTATAACAGCTTCGAAGCAGCTAATATGGTCCATTGGGTCAATAATCCGTGAACTAAGAAGGATTTACTTGATAGACTACAAATGGTTCATAAGAACTCAAGAATCACTCCATCAGATCAAAAATCCAATTTTCATATGGTGCCTTTTTACAAATTAGCCAAAAGAAAGTAATGACTAAAGGACTTCAAGGTCTATCAGTTCAAAAATCATGTTTTAAAGAACAGTATAGGGGAGAAAGTAGAAATTAAGTATCTTTTGTATATGGAAGGAGAGAATCAACTTTTAAAGGCAAAATACATATTCTTAAGGAAAACTAATATACAACATAAAATATTTCAGGGGCTCTGCAGCTCTTCCCAAAGATATGTGTATGAAAGGAGAGAAACAACTGAAGCACACACACACATGCATTAATACAATCTCTCCTCTGTTAAAATATCTATACGCACTATCACTGAATGGATTTTATAAAACTATTTCTAGGATAGCAGCGCCTGAAAATGAAGGTTGATATTTTATTTTGGTTTCTCTGAACCGCTTGTACCATGGGTCTGCTATGCAAGACCTGAGAAGACAGGGGAAACATCTAGATATTGGCAGACTCCTTCATTTTCATTTATGAAAAAATACAAGCAGGAGAAGCTACAAAAGGTAAATAGCATAAACTATTGTTTCCAGCATTTAAAAAAAGAGAGGAGGGCTGCTTTTCTGGCTAGCCAAAGTATATGCAGCCAGTGTTTACAGATAACTACCTTCTGCCCTCTCTAGACTGTGAAGAAAAAGGAGCCTTTATTCTGCATTTGTAAAATTTCATTACACATTCACACTAGGTGATAGTGGCTGTAGATTAATTTTTTAAAATGTAAGCCTATCTATGTGAATAATTGTATTTACTAAGTTCATGGCTACAAAGAAAAGCACATAAAAATGCTCCAAAAATATAACAGACTGTAATTAGAATTCTTAGCAAGAAAGAACTCCTTTACCAGAGAAGAAAATGTGATCTATCACCTTTCTCTCAAAATGCTATTAGCCTCTCTTCATCATAAGGACAACAAGAAGGAATCGTTTCTTTCTCTTTTTACAGGAGTAACACTGAATAAAATAATAGATGCTTTCACATCAAAGTGTATTAGCTATCGACATAAGCTTGGTCCTCTTAACTTTTACACAAGGGAAAGAAAAATTCCAATAATTCTGAAATAGACAGATAAAACTTTTCTCTGTGGCTACAGCCACGCACTATTATATGTAACTGCTTATTTTTAAAAAGAGTCTTATTGGTGCTCTCTGAAGGATTTTCTTTTATACATTGCTTTATCCTATAATTTTGTCCCTGTTGGGCACGCTGCCTAAATTTAAACACAAACAGTCAAGCAATGAAGAAACATTAACACATTTACTGTGAACAAAAACTCCCAGTTGTACAGTGAAATTTTAATACATTTCAACTTATCTCTTTTACTAATGGGGAGAGTACAAACCCTGCAGGAATTTGCTCTGCAAACTGGTAATTACAGTAGACTCACTTTTTTTTTATAATGCATATGTATAGTCAGATACAAAAAACCCCGGCTGCCCTTTTGATGTAGGTTACAATAGAAATGTTTTTAAAAATTATGAAAATCCACAGCAATTGTAAAGGAATGCATTATTTCATGGAAACGTGTCCTTTAACTCTGTATATGGACACAAATAGACATATAGTTAGATGTGTGCTTTACACACCAAAAAATGCAAGCTTTATCTGCATGCACTTTTATTTCATTGTCTTCTATAATCTTAGTACAGAATAAATCTGCTCTTATTTGTACAAAGCCAGCTGTGACTTTAAATATCATAATTTATCCATCCTATAAAGATAAAAATTCTTTTCTTCTATGCCTGGTTTTCCTATGTTGTTCCCTCATTTTGAGGATTTATATCTGTATTTTCAGATATCACTGAAACCCTTCACTAAATAATTAAGGACTACAAACAGTAATTTGTCTCTCAGGGCAGGCACATGTGCCTCTTGACCAAAACAGCCTATGTGCCTAACTAAAGGGACCAAGAAGCCAGGCACAGTGGTGCATGCCTGTAATCCAAGTACTTGGGAGGCTGAGACACGAGGATCACATGTTCAAAGACAGTCTCAGCAACATTGCAAGATCCTCAGAAATCTAATGAAACCTGGTTTCAAGGCTCCAAAACATAAAATAAAAAGAGACTGGAGGTATAGATTCAAGGTAGAATGTTCCTGGGTCCAATGGGGGGAGGGAGGAGAAGGGGAGAGAGATTAAAAAAAAAAACCTATATACTATATTAATAGTAGCATACATAATTAAATAAAATCTTTTTTTACTTTCTACTATTCATATAACTATATTTATCTGTCAAATTTTTGGTTCCATAACAACTTTCTAAGAAACTGAAATCTGCTAGACTGTGAAGAGGCTATCAATATATAACAATACATGATTGACATTATACTCATGTTTCTAAGGATTGTCATACTTGGGGGAATAAAAGCAGATGAAGCTTTTAAATGGATATAACTTTTATAAAATTCTACAAATGCCAAAAGATGAAATTCCTAAAATGTTTATCTATGACTGGTTATTATGGACAAATTCCAGGGATCACTGTCTGAAAGTGGAAATTATAGTATTCACATGAAACATCCAGCATGGATTTACTACCATAATATGGAATTGTTATACAGAAATCCCTGCCTGGTCTTTCCAATTCAGATAAGAATAGTCGGATGTAAACATTCTCGGTCGGTGTGGCTATGGCAGAATGGACTTACCATTACATGAAAAAGACATTTTATAGACACTAGAAGTTGCTACCTTCTACTGAGCACTATGTTTAGTTGTTCTTCTATGCAATATCAGTAATATTCTAACCTTAGGTCTCCTGGTATTACAGAAAAGAACACCTTCCCCTACACCATTACCACATCTCTGTTCTTGACAGCTACCTTTAACCAAGAACAAAAACAGACTGATTTCATCCCAAAATCCAGTTATTTGCTCTACCAAAGACATTTATTTATATATCTTTGGGCAACAACCAGTGCTTTTTATCTGGAAATTAAATGACACAATTCCCACTTTATAAGACATCAAAATGTATATATTCCATTATTTCCTTAAGCTCAGTTTCTACAGTTACCCATTTTTTCCTTATCAAGTAAATTTTGGCTTAAATATCAATAAACTAATAAGAGAAGTACCCTTCAAAGACAGCTACCTGTACACCTTTAGTCTCTGCAACATTCATGCATGCTGGACAAACACAACTGAACACTAAAACATAGCACCTTTTAAGTATGTGTGGTATATCACAGACAAAACACCAATGCATTCACTCTCTAAGAGTCTACTATCCCAGTAACATACACACACACACACACACTATCCCAGAAACACACACACACACACACACACACACACACACACACACACAACTAAATTTTGAAGGCAAAGTCATTGGAGATATGTATGAGCTTAATGTCAACCATAACCAGGTATTTTAGAGGGCTAAATCATAACTCCTGCTATAGAGACTTGTAACTCTCTTCATGTCAAAAGGAAAGAGATAGAAATTTAATATTCCCTTTACTTTGCTGCAAAGCACAGATATGGCTAGGAACAAAACCCTACATACAGCAGTCTGTCATGACAACACACACACACACACACACACACACACACACACACACACCCTTCTAACACCTTCTCCAAATGTAGGGCTCTGTCAATCTGTCTTTCATAAAGGTACAAGTAGTTGGAGAGAGTCAATTTTAATTCTCTGTACAGGCTGATGAAATCTTCCCAATCTGCTTGCTTGCTTTGAAAGAGGATTAAATGGGTAGACTACTATAGAATCTTGGTTAAAGGAGAAGTGATACATAAAAAGTATGCAATACACTGAGATATGTGCAGTACTTTCACACATCTGAACTTCTCTTTGGTGAGTAGAAGGGCATTTCCGTATGTTGCAATGCTCCCATTCCAAGATGCATACCAAAGGATAGTGTCCTAGTACATGAGCAAATGCACACACATCAGCTTTGGTGGTCTACGGAGGACATGAGAGGAAACAGAGGTAGACAACAAAGTTCTGTTGCATTCATCACTCACCCACCTTTAAAACTCAGATGCATAAAAAAGCTGAATCTGAAATACATTATATATTTTAAATAATCTTAAGAGGAACCATAAGTAGATGAACATAGACACTGCTAGTCATAAAACTATACATGACTTAGATTTTTGCACGCCTTATACCTCATAGGTTCGAAGATGGCTGTTTGCTGCCATATTTTCGCAATTAGTATGTTGCACTTGAGTGAGCCATAAATATATGTGAATTTCACTGAAATATTATCTGAATATCCATACAGCTGGCAGTGAGCATGCTTTAATATTTTATCTATGACCATATTCAGTAAATGTGAGGCAATTATTTTAATTGTAAAATATATTACCTATGTTCAAATTGTTCAACACCAAGACACAGCTGCCAGATGGTATGCTTCAGAAAAAAAAGTAAAATAGCTGGGCATGATGGTGCACACTTGCAATTACAGTACCCGGGAGGCAGAGACAGGAGGATCGCAGGTTCTAGACCAGCCTCACCTACTTAGTGAGGCCCTCTGCAACTTAGTGAGACCCCGTTTCAAAATAAACATTAAAAAAAATAGGGCTGGGGGTGTAGAGGTAGAACACCTCGGGGTCAATCCCCAGTTTTGCAAAAAGAAAAGGGGGTGAGAAAGAAGTCAAATGGACATGGCAGAATTTAAAGTGGGTGTGTATTTTAAAATAGTATTTTCTTTTAGAGGACTGGTATATTTACAAACTCAGCTTTCTATTTCTTCATCAAAGTTTAATAAATTTTTGAGCCAGGGCATGCCATGTTTATGCAGCCATTTTTAGCTGTCAAACATCATTTTCAGTATTTGACCCCACGAAAATTAGTTTTGTATGTCAATTAGTTAAAATAGTAATTTTCCCCAATCTACTTGTTTAATTTTAAAGTTAATGATGGGGGTGGGGAATTCTCTATTGCTGGAAGCAATATAAAGAGGCAGTATTATCAGCTAATAAAGTTAGTGTGTGAGGCCATTATACCCGAGTTAATAACTTATAACGCTCTGCACACAGGTGTCAGGCACCTTTCCTTTTTGTCTAAGGAAAAAAAGATGAGAACTGAGAAATGCAAAATGTATGCTAATGCCTCCAGTATGAAACATGTTGCTTTAATTGAGGCTCACAGGAAATAATGATGGTATATCTTTCCTTTTAAGGTATATCTTTTCTTTAAAAAGAAACATCTTAGAGAGGATGAGGGAGTCCATAAATTAAATCTGTAATTCATCAATGTGCTGAGAAAGCAAGGTTTTACAACACAATCTCATATTTTTTTAGGCCAAAAGTTTCTACTTCTTTAAACAGAGCAGAACCTTACCTATTAACTATAATTATTATATTATTATTATATTATATAATTATTATATTATTCTGGCATAATCCAGAATAATCTGTAGCACTTTAAACAAACACAGAGACCAAGAACCACACTCCAGAATCACTGCATTAGAACTCCAAGAGCACTAGCAAAACTCGACTTTCTCTTTCCTTGGATTTCAGGCCCCAGGAATTTCATCCGTCTCACCCTAGTCCAGGACCTGTAATTGTTAATACTGCCATACACATAAGAGACATCGACTGTGCTAAGATGTTCTGCTTAAAGGACTTCGGGGGGCGGGGGGAGGGGTTTGAGGGAAATCCCAAACTTATGCATCCCCTTGGACATTGTGAGGGAAGTGAGCAGTTTCCTGAGGAAGGCTTCATGAGCTTTTCCAAGATTAGAAAGCAGAGCCTCTCACTGGGAGCTGAGGTCCACGCCAACCGTGGAAGCAAGATCCTACTCCACACTCGAGTCTGAAACTGATGGAGGGGAAAGAGGAAGCTAGAGAGGGCAAGGTCTAGGGACCTAAATGGCTATCCATTTTCATTTTAAATGGATGCAGGGAAAAGACATAAATGATTAATATGAGCAATCAATTCCTGTAATAATTCCCTTCCTCCCTAACTGCTACCACTCACTGGTTTTTCATATGCATTTAAGAAAGAGAGTTTGCCCACCACTAACAATGAAGAGAGCCACGATTTTCTATGAATAGGAGTCAGTTAAAACTCTATAAAATTTAGCCGGACGTGGTGGCACACGCTTGTAATCCCCGCGCTTGGGAAGCAGAGACAGGAGGATCGCGCAGGTTTAAAGCCAGCCGCGCTGGCTTAAGAGACCCTGTTTCCAAAAATAAAAAATGGGAGTGTAGCCCGGAGGTAGAAGGGCTTCCAGGAACCCCAGTACCACACACACACACCAAAAAAACCTATAAAATTTAAAAAGTAATGTACAGGAAAGTGTCCATCAAAGTTCCATAGAATATTGGCTCAGTAATTTTTCTGTTTTTTTTTTTAATCAATATTGCAGTGAGTTTGGAAGATATATACTGCAATCAAGTTTTGCCATACTAAAAATTTTCTAAAGAACCGAACTTGCTTTCCTATTTTTTTGTTATACCCTTTTAGCAACTAAATCCTATACTCTTAGCCCTTACAAATACAGAGCAGATTCTTTGGCTAATTTACAGTAATTGCAACTGTTAGGCCAAATGGCTCCCAAGCTGATTTTTGAAAGACTAACATGCCCTCTTCTGGCTTCCAACTTAAGGGAAAAAAGAAAACAAGATGTTAGTTTATTAGACATGTAAGGTGTTCAGTTTAAAGGTAGCCTGTTTTCTATATTTACTAATAATTATCTTATTTAGGTAATGGAGACTTTTGTAGGTAAGTGTTACTATTTCAAGTCCTCACATATGTAAGGTGAGGATATCTTCCCATGGTACTTAGCAACAGGGGCTCTCCACACATTTTTCCCATTTCAATTAACAATGCTTAAGATAATATAAACAGCATGAATGAGGGTCAGAATAGGAAAAATCAAAATGTATATACCCACCAGCAAAATCTGAGAAGTCCTCTCATCAATGCCTCACACCCTGTAAAGGTGGCCCACTCTCGGCCCACTCAGGACTGCTTTCATGGCTCGGGGCTGACAGCAATGCCAATTACTGTCAGTGGTGATGGTGTTTTGGAGACATGGACCCTTGTTTTAGAGGAAGTGGGCTGCAACCACCAACTTACTGTATAGACGCAACCTAACAACCCATTAGGTGGAAATGACTTTTCAGCCACTTCCTCCAGGGACGACATCAGAAACTGATGGCTGAGACAGATGGGAACATTTTTACATTTCTGTATTAACTGCCTCCAGGAAGGTGGGTTTGTATCATTTAATACTGACAAACCCTCCTTTCATCTGATTCTCTTCTGGTTACTCCTTGCCTCCCAGTAATATTGTAATATATAGTACTACTGATGGAGTGAATACTTCAGAAAGAGAGGAAGCCATCTCACTCTATGTATTAAGGGCATTGCTTGGGTCATCCATGGACAATTTTGGAAATTACTAAAAACAAGAAATTTCATAACTATAATACTGTTCTGAAATGCCATCCCATGGTTTAGGAAGATGTTGATGTCACTCCTTTTGCCTATAACTGTCAAGTCAGATTAGGTTAGATTTATCAAGAAGCAAAAGCAATCTTATTCCTTACTCCAGGGAGTAGTAAATTAGACACCACAAACAAGAATATCAGTATCCTTGTTGTAAAGTGAGGGATAGATGCTTTAATCCAAAATTATATCTACCAAAATAGGTTACAATGCTAAAAACATTTACTTCCACTCATTGCTTTAGACAGAATGCTAATACTATCCAAAAGACTTGTATTTATAGCCAGTTAAAATTAAATTTTTCATATTATTTAAACATGAACGAAGCCAGGCATGGTGGTGCATGCTTGTAATCCCAGCACTTGGAAGGCTGGGAGAGGAGGATCCATAGGTTTGAAGCCAGACTCAGATACTTAGTGAGGCTCTCAGCAACTTAGTGAGACTCTGTTTCCAAATAAAATATAAAAATAGGTCTAGGAGTGTAGCTCAGAGGTAGAAAAGCCCCTGGGTTCCACCCCCTAGTACCACAAAATAAATAGATAAATAAATAAATATGAATGAAAAATAGCCTTTTTTGTGGTACTGGGGCTACATACCCAGCCCTATTTTTTATTCTTTATTTTGAAACAGGATCTCACTGGGTTGCAAATGGCCTCACTAAGCAGCTGAGGCTGTCTGAGAACCATGATCCTCCTGACTCAACCTCCCAAATACTGGGATTACAAGCCTGTACCACCACACCCTGTTAAAATAGGCTCATTAATTGCTATCAAAATAACAGAACTGTTAATTACTTAACAATCAGATTTGTTCTAACTTGACAACAAAAAACTTGTAACTTTTTTTCCTGTGTGCAAGTTGCTTGGTTGAAGAATATAACTGTGAAACATTAAAACATATATGTACATAAACATTATCAAAATAAAGAGTCTCAAATGTCATAATAAAAACATCCAATGGTCAGAGCATGCCTCCTGGTCTACCTCAGTATGAAAGAAATAAAAGGATGTAGGTTGGAAGTTTTCAGTAATATTTTACTTTTGAGTGTAATTAGTAGCCAATACTGAAAACCTGCTGTTACTATTTCTGCTCATTATCTCAGATAAGTTTATTAATGCATAGAGACATAAACTTTTTCTTTAAAACATTTGTTTAGGTTTTATTCAAATATTTCTCAAGCATCTTCCTATAGGTTAGATATTTTATAAAACAATATTCTTAGCGTGGCATGATGGCTCACACTTGCAGTCCCAGCATTTGGGAGGCTGACAGGAGGATTGTGCAGGTTTGAAGCCAGCCTCAACTACTTAGTGAGGCCATTTGCAACTCAGTGAGACCCTGTTTCAAAATAAAGAATAAAAAATAGGGCTGGGGATATTGCTCAGAGGTAGAATGCTCCTGGGGTTCCATCCCAGTGCCGCAAAATAAATAAATAAATAAATAAATAAATAATAAAACAATATTTTATAGTCTTATTAACATGTTTAGAAACTTCATATAAACTACTACTTTTTCTTTCCTCAAATCAAATATCACATATATAACAGTATTTAAACTGTGATAAATAAAACATTCTGTGTTTGTATATTGAATAAAATATTCTTAGAAATGTAACATTAGATATCTGAGTTTTATCTGATCTGCATGTTGTTGTTGTTTTTTTTCTTACTCCAATTAGTTCACCATTTTAAAAGCACAGCTGGGCACAGCAGCACATGTATGAATCCTGGCTATTCAGGAACCCCATCCAGGAAGATCACAAGTTGGAGGCCAGCCTGGGCAACTTAGTGAGACCCTGTCTCAAAATAAAAATAAAAAAGGCTGGGTGTGTGGTTAGGTGGTAATGTGCGCCTAGGTTCCATTCCCAATACAACAACAGCAAAAGTGTTTATTAAGTATGTTTGTATTTATTTTGCATAATTTGCAGAGTCAGATTTTAGTAATGCTGGAAAACACTGTTTCTATTTTTTACCATGCAAGAATGTTCTGAACATTCTGAATAGAAAACTATTTAACCCTGATGTTATCCTGATAGGAAGGACTCACACACTGTCATTATCTTAACATTGCAGGTTAAAAGAAAACAAAAACAAAACACAGAAACATGAACTTTGCCAAGGTAGAGCCAGAATTCTAACTTAATCCAATACACTATACACTTTGGATACTCCACCACTTCTACACTTTGAATTTTTTTATTTTTCATTTTCTTGGTACTATGGATTGAACATGCATTTTACTTCTGAGTCAAACCCTCAAGTGTTTTTGTTTTGAAACAGGGTCTTGCTAAATTGCTGAGGGTCTGACTTTGTTGCTGAGACTAGCCTCAAACCTGCACTCTTCCTGGCTCAGCCTCCCAAGTACTAGGATGTAGACCTGTAACACCAAACCTGGCTTGAAACTTTTATGTCCTGAGAGTACTGTAAAGTTTCAAGTGCCGCCCACTTTTGTTTTCCTTACCTAATTTTTAAGACAGACTGAACAGAAAGGTCTTTTTGTTTTTATTTCAAAAGAAAGAACCCAAATGGATGTATAGGAAACATAAAAATAAAATATAAAATGGGACCTGTTATAATGCAAAGGTGCCTGGAGCCATGAAAACATGAATTTGAAGAAATCAGAGTACACATTAATATATGTAGTGACATTTTATAAGAAGTTAGCCCAACTCTTTCAAAACTTTTTTGAAAAACGAGCTATTTAGAATACCTGCTATTAGAAAAAAAAAAAAAGAAAAAGCTTACAACCTCAATGATGAGCAAGTTTGGGGTCCTAAATAAGTTAGATAGCACATGTATTTAGAACAACGAATTAAAAAAAGTGTAGAAAAAATATATTTAATGAATTAGCTTTAGTATTAATAATAATGCAAAAAAGAAATCACTGTAGCAGAGACAGTGAAGAATGGATTAGAAGGGTGAAATAAACAGGTATTCAATTTTAAAAGAGAGATTAGCTTTGATAAAAGTAATGCAGACCAAAGAGGGGAATTTTTATTTTTTATTTTAAAAACAAGAAGGGATGGCCAGGCGTGGTGGCGCACACTTGTAATCCCTGTGCTTGGGAGGCGGAGACAGGAGGATAGCGCATGTTCGAAGCCAGCCGCTCTGGCTTAAGAGACCCTGTTTCCAAATAAAAATATAAAAAAACAAAAAAAAACCAAGAAGAAATGAATAAAATAGTGAAGAAACGTGGAAGAAAGGGGTGGTGTTCTTATCAAGTGCCATTTACAAGAAACATAGGACCAGGTTCACACTTTTAAATTTATTTGTAACCATTTTGACTAAGCAGTCCTTTGGACAGGTGGTTCATTTCTAAACAGGAAGTTTGTTAAAGGCTGCACTTCAGGATGAATAAACAATTTTATTATATTTTTATAAAATTTCCAAAGCAAACGCCGGGCGTGGTGGTGCACGCTTGTAATCCCCGAGCTTGGGAGGCGGAGACAGGAGGATCACGCAGGTTCCAAGCCAGCCGCCCTGGCTTAAGAGACCCTGTTTCCAAAAATAAAATAGGTCTGGTGTGTAGCCTGGAGGTAGAAGGGTTTCCAGGAACCCCAGTTCCACCAAATAAATAAATTAATTAATTAATTAATTTCCAGAGCAAAAAAATTACTTTTACCTTATCAATCTTGTTAAAATTACAGAGAAACCAACCACTCCACCTGAACAAAGTATGCTAATGTGCTCATATACATTGCATAGATGCTTTTTTTTTAATAGTCTTAATACTTAAAACTGTCTAGGTAGTTAAAAACTTCTAGATGAAAAGTCCTTTGATATTCTAGACACAGACACTTGTGACCTAATTTACAAATTAACACAATTGATACCTTTTATAAAAACAGAAAAAATAAAAGATATCAGGCTCCCATGAAAGTTTAGTAAGTGAGAATGGTTTTTGATCAGTAAGACAGGGTTCCTGGGACTCCCAACTTACCCTGACGAATACTCGACAACTATTTCCTGGTATGAAAAGTCCCCTGGCCTGAGTGGCCCACTACAAGTAGAGACCACCAAGCAAAGTGCATGGAGTTCATAGAGAGAAAACTTTAAGAATCTTGAGACAACTAATTCACACCAGGAAAAGGCAGGCCAGAAAAGAATGGAAAGCCTACGATTAACTGAATCTACCTTAGCCTTCCTTTTCCAAGATTAGAGAAAAATACCTTAATGGTACTCCCCAATTACTTGTGTTCATTTCCTTCTATTTCCTCCCTCCCTCCTTTCCTTCCATGAGTGTGCATGTGTGCGTATGCGTGTGCATGTGTGTGTGTTTTACTAGAGATTGAACCCAAGACTTTCTATCTCTGACCTAAATCCCTAGCCTAATTCTACTTATATTGAAACAGGATCTCACTAAATTGCCAAGGCTATTCTCAAATCTGTGATCCTCCTGCCTCAGCTTCTCAAGTACTGGGATTACAGGTGTACACCACCATTTCCAGTGTAATGTGTTATTTCTAAATTATTTATATTCTCTGAGCCCTCCATTAGTCCCTTGAACAATGGTACTACTTTCACCTACGGTTGTTATATACATGAAAGATAATTTGTTTAAAGAGCTAAGCAAAGTACTGGATACATCTTAAATGGTAAATGAAAACTATTATGATGATTATTAATCCTTATCTTAGGCAAGATAAACATTAAAAGAAATCAATTTCTAATATAAACAATATATGGCTTCCTTTAGATAAGATGCTCTTATTACTCTATGTATAAGCTGGAAAGAGAGGCCTAAAAACCTGTCATTCACTACATATAAACTTTTTTTTACTCGATTATGGTTTTTTTTAACAATTTTTTATTGAACATAAATAGTATACATTTAAACTATATTTGGTGCCCTCTCCCCCCCCCCGCCTCCGTTTTCCCTTCCCCCCTCCCACCAATGGTTGTCCAGGTTAACCATGTCTTATTCATAATTTTACACATGTTCAGATGCACTACATATAAATGTAAAAGTCAAACTCTGCGTCAACTTTCTCTTTCATTATACACGAGTTCCAATATTTTCTTAAATATCTGGATCTATGTAATTTGCAGTAATGTACATTACTTTATAATGTACTTGCTTTATTATGTACTTGTGATTTCTAAATGTCATACCTTGCCAACCTAAGTTTTGTCTCCTGTACAGACTTAGGGATTTTTTTTTTTTTTTTTTTTTTTTAGTGACAAGAACAGCTTTGTGAAAGACATAGTTTAGCCAAGGCTATCTGAATGAGACAGCATGGATCAGGCTTGGCTAACTCCAATCACTGACTGGCCGGTGCCGTTCAGAGCCCCCATAAACCGACGGGTTTAGAGAGATTTTACAGTACAAGTCAGAGACATGAAATTACTGTAAATATATATATATATATATATATATATATATATATATATATATATATATATATATATTTGAATGCCTACTCTGTGCCACAGATTGGAGATAAAGATATTGTGAAATCAAAGTATCTTCCAGAGTCTTAGTCTAGACAGTAATATGCAATTATCAATAGAAAGAGGGTAAATAGTGGGTATTTTGATGTACAGAGAAGGTACCCCTAGTCTTGCTTCACTGAGGTGAATTGAGCTGGGAGTCCAGAGGCACAAAGGTGAAAGTCAACTAGAGGTACTCCAGAAATTATTTGGAAAACAAGCTACATATGAACACAAAACGCAGCCAAACCATGTTTGCCTTGCTAAGGAAATTGCTCTTTATACTTTTATCTACAGGGATATGGGACAGTGTCTCATACTCTTCCTTTCTTTATGTTGCAAGTAGTACAGGTGTAAAGTACAGAGCTACATACTGTTCAGATACCTTGACCGCAGAGTCCTTACGCAGAAACACGCCCTAGGAATTTATCCATAAAGCACATTTCTATTCTGGTTCTTGATTCAAACTAACCTCAAAAAATGTCTTCTATTGAACTCCCAGAAAGACTGATGTTCTTTTTGTCTTTCATAGAAGTATTCCCTCTTCACCTCCTTGTCTCTATAGTTTCATAAATCCCTTAGCTGGTTTTTTGTAGTCTGATCTTTCTCTTCATTCCCTAAGACTGAGGTCTCTTACTATCTTTGGTCCTGATCGATTTGAAAGGTAGAAGAAATATAGGTTTGATTTTGTCCTGTTCTTATTGTTCTCCGCTGTCTTTTGTGTTAGCCCTCAAGATGGCAAATCACCTCTTTATCTCTTAATGCAAAATCATTTGTGTTTCATACATGTTGAGGGAAAATACTGATCTCCACCAATTCAACAGGACGACTTGGCACTATAGATATCAAACAACACAGCAGGTCAGGAAGAAAAGAGTCACAAAGTGCGGAGCACACCTCGTGACCACAAGCAGAATAAGAGGGGAAGGTACCTAACAGAGCCATGGAATAAGGATCTGCTGAATCTGAAGCATTTTAAATTGTGCTCACGGAGTAGCATTTGGGCGCCAGCTTTGCTCATCTAATGGTTTTCATGCCTATCTGATGCACCATTGGAATTAGATTCACTAAAAACTTGAAAAGAATGGCCAATGAGCAATATCTTTCCTAAATGCCCCCAGAAGGAATCTGCGGTTCCCAAAAAGTTTATGTATGGCAAGAAAGCAGACTATAGATAGAAGAATTAAGGGTAAGACTGTAAGAAAGTTTCAATCTAGTTAAATGATTGTAATTTATAAGCATTATAAGGGCCTATAAGCTGACACAGAGATAGCTACGACTCTGATTAGTTTCCCCAACAGAATTTAAATGGAATCAATGAAAAGAACACAATGTACATCTGGGGAAAACAATAACAAACAAACAAATAAACAAACAAACTATCCGCTGTCAAACGGCCATCTTCTCTGTGTAAGGGAACACTCATTCAAATACAAAGTATTTTTCACTTCTGCTTGCTTAAGAGTTTAAGAATGGCGGCATTGTTAAGTACACAGAGTCATTTCCAGAGTACCCCATTGCGTACAGCCTTAGAATTACTCATGACTGCATACCCATTTTCAAGATGGTGTGTGTATAGCAGACACTTTTGCTCCCTGGTACTTGAAAGAGATTTTTAATTTGTTGTGATAAAACAAAAAGAAAGGAGCTGTCAGACTGCTATTTCTGTCATACTTTTTAATAATACAGCTCCTGGAATTACACTATGGTTCATCATATTAACTCAGTGAAAGCTTGCTTGGTTTTAGCATGAAAACAATTTATGAAATTACAGAAACAGACTGAACACAGCAGTTCATTTGTTGAAGCAATTATCCAGATCCTTGTCAAGAAAAAAAAAAAGTACAAGGGAGAGAAGACTGTGATGTGCAAAAAAATGGTTCTAATTCTATGCTTCTAATATGTACAATATGTCTGTGGTTGTGCTGAATTATGTTAATAAACTGCAGCCGAAATATATTTGTCACAACACAAAGGAAAGGGGCTATCGATTGTCCTGCCAGATATTTTAAATTAGTCACCAAAGCATTCAGCCAGAGTTGCTTCTAAAACTTCAAAGAAAGAGAAAGACTCATAGGACAGTTTTCCTAAGGGACTAAAAGGGGTTTTCTAATATTTTGAATTATCTGGAAAATAGCTGTAAAGTACACTGTGGCACAAATGCCATTTTTAAATGACATGTAAAAATTCAGCACTTGACATCAATTTGATGTTATTTTTGACTGGTTATCAATCAAAATCCAGGTTCTCAAGCAGCTTCTAAGAAAGGGATTTGACATACCTGTTGCTGGGAAGGTAAAGATAATACTACAATCAAGTGAGGCCAGGGTTATTGATTATATGATTGCTTAAAGAAACATACAAAAAATCATCATTAAAGAATAGTTCATTCATACTCAGGTAACACAAGGCATCTACTGTTAGCATTTAGCCATTAAATGTTAACTTACAAGAGCAGTAGTGGAAAGCTATGTCATCCATTTTTCACTAAGCATGTTTATTGAATTCTCTATAATAACTAAGTACAATTTAAAAGTATGCTACTATAAAGGAGCAATTACTGATGAAACTTAAGCAAATTTTCAAAAATCATATACATGTAAATTTATTATATGTTTCCCAATGAAATAATACAAAAAGCCCCCTATTTCTTCTTACTAAAACTAACCTACCTTCTTTAACAGAAACCCCATTACTTCGATAAAAGCACATTACTAAATGTTTCCTTTTGATTATTTTAATAGTAAGTTTGCAGGAGGTAGAAGAGAGAACCTAACACTAAAATAAAATGAAGTGCTAGAAAACAGAAGCAAAAAGAAAAAAAATCTGAGTTCAAATTGTGAATTGTGCAACAAAGTGTTATACCCAATAAAATGTGGACATAGTTCTTTTTCCCCACATCTGGAGATAATTTAGTATACCGATTTCCAGAAACCAAGCAATTGTCCAGCCTGACTAGCCCCTTTCATTCACAAATAAACAATTAATGGAATGGGCAACTAATTTTCCAAGTGTTCATATTCATTATGCTGTTTCCTGAAATTAAGTATCTGCCTTGTGATATAATACTGTACACATTAAATAGGCTCCTACTCCCCTCCCCTCCTTCCCTTGATACCTTTCTCATATCAAACTTAGACTGTACTTCTATTTTCTTTCTTTAAATACACTAGGATTTGAAAATCAAATTCCCTTGCCCATTTTGATAAGAAATACCAAATACCGAAACATGACAGGATCCTCTCACCAATTCCTTGCAAGATCTTTTTTTTTATTCATGTAGCTCTATTGATGCAATATATATTTATCAAACACCTACTATGTGGAAGTGGAATTCTAAAGCCTGAAATGGTAAGAACAAATATGCCCTCAAGGAATTTACAACCAAGTAGGGAGATAAACCTGACCACAAATAACTATACTATAAAGTGAAATGTGATCAATGTGACGGGAGAGGCATAAACAAAATGCTTTAGGGTTCAGAGGAGAGAGAGTTCTTTAGGGTAATGAGAAAAGGCTTAGTGAAGGAAGTGGTTTGGAAGATGGATAGGCTTTCAATAGGTACTGACTCAAAGTTCTTCAAGGTCAGAGGCCATATCTTGATTTACTTGGCAGCACCCCAAAACTCCCCACACACCTTTCACCTGGACTGTTAGTACTTATGCAAAAGCAATTTAACAGAATTCAATAAGAAGAGCAAGGAAGTCAGCCAAGAAGATGGGCATGTACTGCCCAGTGATACAGAGGTAAGGCAACACTGAGCTTATTCCAAGAACATGAGAGTTACAGGAAAAGACAATACCCAGACCACAAAGTTAGAAAGTATCGGGGCTCAGAAAATAATATTCCAAAGTATGTTGCTTTGAACTTCAAACTGAGAGCAGGTGATGTAGGAAGAAGGGCTTTTGCTGAAATTCTTCTCTCTACCTAAAGGCTGTACCTTCTCCTGGAGATCAACTCCACAGAAAGATGACTAGAGTTGATACCACACTAAAAGACCCAAAGCACTCTGTACCAGACTACTGATTATTCTTTGGACTCATTCATCTCCCATAAAAATATAAAATATTCACCCTTCCTTTCTTCCATCCATCCATCCTGGGGAATGAACCTAGGGATTATACCCTCAGCCCTATTTTTTTTCGGGTCTGGGGATGGAACCCAGGGGCATTCTACCTCCGAGCTATACCCCCTGCTCTATTTTTTATTCTTTATTTTGAAACCAGGTCTCACTGAGTTGCAGAGGACCTGACTAAGTAGCTGAGGCTGTCCACGGACCGCGATCCTCCAGGTCTCAGCCTCCCGAATGCTGGGATTACAAGCGTGTGCCACCACGCCCGGCTCCCTCAGCCCTATTTTATTTCTACTTTGAGACATGGTCTTGCTAAGTTGCCCAGGGTGGCCTCTAACCTGAGATCCTTCTCTCTCAACCTTCCAAGACATTCATATACTCTTTCTAATAGTACCTACAATTTCCATTTCTCTCTTCCCTATGAAGACGGTGTACACACCTCTAACTCTGATTATTTTATTGGTGCCCACTTTCCTGTGACACCCTTATGCACATAATAAACTGGTACGCCTTTTCTTCTGTTAATGTCTACTGTCAGTTTATTCCAGCAGACTCAATTATCAAATCATAAAATAAAAAGAGAAGGTTCTTTCACCCCTGCAAAAGGTAGTCTGAAATATAAATGAAACCAAAATATAAGATAGCTACTAAGTTTTATTTTAAGTTTGTGAACCACAGGGAATATTGAAAAGATCCAAGCACACCAGTTTTAAAATGTGGAGCACACATAGGAGGAAAATAAATGTATATGTTAAGTAATTAGAAACCTCCAACTCTTGGCCATCAAGTTGACACTATGCCTTTAAGGCTAAATAATTTCTACTATATGCTTGGCAACTCAAAAAATTGGTACTGTAACAAATTTTAAGTTTAAAAAAACAAAATAAAAAAAGTAGGTTCCCCAGATGCCATGTTATTCAAAATCAGTACTTAAAATCAGTATACGACATCCTACAACTACCTACCATCCAGGTCCTTAGAGTAGTACTTCAAACACAACTCCAATAGCTTTCTGGTAAAGGAAATGAGCTATTATCTTCATTTTTTATCACTTGGATTGTTTTAGAAGTACCCTGTCCTAATTTTCATATAAATTACACAGTGGGTAAATGTAAGGAGGAAGATCTTAGACTTCTCAACTATAGTTTGAGTTCTCTTCTACCTCTGGATAAACCACCATGAATTCAACTTTAAGTTAGCAGACTGTGACGATTCCCTGGAATTTCTCAGAAGGAATGGTGACAAGTATATTTGTCATCAGGACATGTCATACAGCCCTGCAAAATTTTATGAGTTGTCTCAGATTCCAGACCGTATATTTTAAACTAATTGTCTGGATAACATCACATGACATTTGGCTTAAAAAATGTTAAGTCATAAAAGGAAAAAGGGTAGTATGTATTATCTTATGGAAAATAATAAATTAATCTTCCAAAAGAGAAATGAAAGGAAAAGGAGTTCAGTCTTTTGGTTTCTCTGTTCTTAGAGCCAAACCTAATGAAACAAGGTTCAAAACCAAATTATAGCATGTCCTATAAAGTACCAGAAATTTATGCTGAGGGTTGCCAAGAGTTAAACTTGGTTGTCAAAAACTTCAAGGAAAAAATACCTTGAGAGCGCAGGGTGAAAAGGGATCCTGTGTTCAAAGAACAGACTTCTATCTAGACAGTTTATCACTGGCCAAAATTTGGAAATCTTTGCCCAGTATTACTGCTGTCAACTCTTATTAAAAACAATAGTATTGGCCGGGCGTGGTGGCACACACTTGTACTCCCCGCGCTTGGGAGGCAGAGACAGGAGGATCACGCAGGTTTGAAGCCAGCCTCGCCGCTGGCTTAGGAGACCCTGTTTCCAAATAAAAATGTAAAAAATAGGTCTGGGAGTGTAGCCCAGAGGTAGAAGGGCTTCCAGGAACCCCAGTACCACCAAAAACAAACAAACAAACAATAGTATTACTGAAAGTAGTGACCCTTGCTTGTAATCCCAGTACTTAGGAGGCTGAGACAGGAGGATGGCAGGTACAAGGCCAGCTTCAGTAACATAGGGAGGCCCTGCTTCAAAATTAAAAATTAAAAAAAAAGTAAGACTGGGTGTATAGGCTCAGAGGTAGAATGCCCCTGGGTTCAATTTCTAGTACCACAAAACAAACAAGCAAACTGAACAATGGTTTCTTCCTCACCTCAGACTCCTGATCCCTAGCATAGCGCTTAGCACAGAATAAGCAATCATGCTGTGAAGGCTTCAGAACCATATTCAGTTCTCAGTATCGCTTTTATTTTCAAACACTAACAAGCCATTTGAAAAACTAGGGTACTGGGGGTTATTTTTTCCTTAAAGAAGAATCCACAGAGCTCTACATAATCAATGCAAATGGAATATATATATATATATATATATATATATATAATCTTTTCTCTAAACATTATATATCTTTTCTCTAAATAAAAAGAAAACAAGATTAAAGTTCCAGGTGCCACTGAAAAACAAAGTACAAAGTATCTGGGGTATTATTTCTCTTTAATTGTGATCTGGTGATTTTTTTTTAAATGTTAAATTTAGGGAGTTAGAAATGCCACACAATGGGTTCAAGGTGTAGCTCAGTGGAAGAGTGTTTGCCTAGCATGTGGGAGGCCCTGTGTTCTCCGAAGGAAGGAAGGAAGGAAGGAAGGAAGGAAGGAAGGAAGGAAGGAAGGAAGGGAGGGAGGGAGGGAGGGAGGGGAAGGAAGGAAGGAAGGAAGGAAGGAAGGAAGGAAGGAAGGAAGGAAAAGAAAGAGGGATGGGGAAGAAGGGAGGGAAGGAGGAAGGGAGGGAGGAAAACCCACAAGCCAGTAAACCCCCACACACACACACTCAAATCTCTGTAAACACACAAGTATGCCTCTAGCCAGGTAAAGTTTACTGCTGAGAAGAGTGCTTGCAAAAATGAGGCTACAACACGATAAACCCATTATCACTGCCACAATTAGTGAAGGCTAAGAGACTAATTAGTAATGGAGTAGGCAAGTTACCAACTCTGTCTCACATACTCCCAAATTTCATAATCTTAGAATGATCATTTCTCAAGCCTTTGCTCTATGCCAGCCACTAGGCTACATATTTTACATGCATGTTGATGGGGTTCAGGACATGCTGCTCCAAAATACGCTACCTTGGCTTGCTGAATATATTAAACTGAAGGAATAGAGAAAATGGCAGGTTTCAGATCTCTTTCTTTCCTAAAAGCAGGACAGAAGGTCTTGGTGTGATTATCCTCCATTACACAGAAGAAAGCAGCAGCTATCGCTCAAAGATGGAGGTGCATTTAGAGGACTCTCAAGAGTAGGCCTTGATATTTCTTGTAGTTTACTACACTTAAACTTAAGCCTTCTTGCCAGGCATGTTGGTGCACACTTGAAATCCTGGGAGGTTGAGACAGGAGGATTGTAAGGTCCATGCCTAGCCTCAGCTACTTAGTGAGGCCCTCTGCAACTTAGTGAGACTCTGTGTCTAAATAAAAAAGAGTAAAAAATAGCTAGGTGTGTAGCTTGGAGGCAGAATGCCACTAGATTCGATCCTCACTTCCGAGAAAAAGAAAAAAAAAGACAACTTACTCCTTCTTGTCCTATCAAAGTTTGGGGGACTCCATCCTTAATCAAACCTAACATAAAAAATTCAGGTTTCACTCTTCTTTCAGGTCTTCATTTCCTTAGGAAAGTTCCTTTGTAAGATAAAACTTATGTTACATATATCCTTATGCTTTTCTTTGTTCATCTGTCTTTTCTTATAGGGCCCTTATCTAAGAATTTAGAAGAAATGAAGAAGGAAACTATTTTTCCTTCCCTACAATGTAAATACTTTACACACATGAATAAATTTAATTTTCAAGACAACTAAGCAAGATACTTTGGGACTATTATCATTTCCATTTTACAGATAAGGAAACTAAGAGTTGAAGAGATTAAAGGACTGACCAAAGTCTCAGAGCAGGTTAATGGAAAGCCCGAAATTCAAAACTAAATCTGATAGCTGAATGGTCCAATTGTATTACATCAAGATAACCCTAATTAAGTTGGCAAATCTGGCAACCATGACTAGTTACTAATGTTCTATAGACATGCTGAGAAAGCCTCCTGGTTTATATGGAATTGTTGTTTTTTTGTTTTTGTTTTTGATGGGTTTTTTTTTTTTTTTTTTTTGTGGTACTGGGGATGGAACTCTTCTCTGGGCTACACTCCCAACCTATTTTTTATTGGAAACAGGGTCTCTTAAGCCAGCGAGGCTGGCTTCGAGCCTATGCAATCCTCCTGTCTCTGCCTCCCAAGAACGGGGATTACAAGTGTGCTCCACCAGGCGCGGCGTAAATGGAATTGTTTTAGGTAGCACTTCTTAGCATTTCATTCATACTATGTTCTTTGCCCCAACTTAAACCATTCTTTCTTACTTGCCACTTGTGCTGTAAGAAAAGATGATAAAAAAAAAACTCACCAGCAGTAAGAATCCACTTTGTGAACTACAGCACATAATTTGTAAAAGGTTTAAATCATAGTGTTGGCAAATCTGTATTCCTGATTTGAACAACCATTTGAGAGCATGGAACTGATAAAGTCGTGAAGATCATTAATATTTTTTTCCTTTCTTTCTTTCTTTCTTTTCTTTTTTTTTTTTTTTTTTTTGCAGTACTGGGGATTGAACCCATGGGGTTTCTACCTCTAAGCTATACCCCTAGCCTTGTTTTTTATTCTTTATTTTGAAACAGGGTCTAAGTTGGGGAGGGCCTCCACTAAGTAGCTGAAGCTGTGAGCAAACTGTGATCCTCCTGCCTCAGCCTCCCAAGTACTGGAATTAAAAGCATGCACCACTACACCTGGCTTGAGGATTAAGTAAATAAATGTAAATTTCAGTATGCCTTTTTAGATCCGCTTTATTCTTGACATGCAATCAAAACAAGGTACTTATTCTGTAAACAAAAAAAAAGGGGGAGAAGAAAATGTTTTAAGGATTAAGAGTTGTCTACAAGACATAAACTGAGAGTTAATCATTTCAGTTTAAAAAATGCAACTGATATCATTCTATGACATATTATGCTTTAGAATGTATCACCCAATGGAAAAAAAAAGCAGAAAAATACAAAAAGGCTTATGAAGACAGCCCTCATTCTAGATGAAAGGAGAGTTCAGCTAATGCCACACTCTGCCCCAAAGAAGCACTAAAAAGCTCTAGAGAGCTTAACCCCTCCATGCTCCAACACTGGAGTGTCTACATGTATGGTAACTGCATGTGGTCTTTATGGCAGGCATAAAGATCACTGAAATATTTCAACCTTAATGAAGAATCAGGGGCTAGGTTTCACTAGCAGTTTTCTGAAATATCAGCAGTTCTCAGCATTCAGTTTTATTCTATTTTATTACTCAAACATGTATGCAATACACTATTCTAGTCACTATCAATTCACAGTCACTATAATCTTCATAGTTAGGAAGATGTAGGTGTTACTATTCCCATTTCACAGATGAGAAATGTGGGTATGTTAAAGATACTTCAGTGTCCTGTCCAGTATTGTATACGTAGGATAAATGGTAGAAACAACAGTCAAACCTAGGCTGCCTGGTTTATAGACTACATTCTTTATCGCTGTGTCCTGCTGCCCAGACAACTCTCTAAAGTGAAGTCTCATTTTATAGTAACCAAAAGTAACTTTCAGAGCTACCTACTTGAAGAGAAGCACCATATAGACAGGCTGCAAGACTGCCATCTATAATCCTTAACCCCACTGCAAGTGGAATTCTAGCAACACTGCCAGAGAGATCAGTGTCTGCAGGACCCAAACTCTAGCCCGCCCTGTCATGTAAACCCTGATATGGCTGGGGACACAGGGGACTGAGTTTCAGCTGGTTGGCCACACTGTCTCTGTGATTTAAACCAGATCATCTGGCTGTCTTATCCTCTCAGCTGGGATGTGTCTGAATACACTCAGGTTGCATTTAACAACATTGCTGCTCTCTAGCCAAGATTTCAACTATAGAGCTATTGGTCACAGATTTCAGTTCATTCTATAATAGCACAGAGAAACCTATACCTATTCTTGGAGGGGGAGTGTGTGTGTGTGTGTGTGTGTGTGTGTGTGTGTGTGTGTGTGTGTTACTGGAGATTGAACACAGGGAGACTCTACCTCTGAGTCACACCCCCAACCCCTATTTTACTTTTTTTTAAAAATTTGGAACAGGGTCTTGCTAAAGCTATTAAAGGTCTTGCTAAATTGCTGAGGCTATCCTTGAAGCTGTGGTCCTCCTGACTTAGGCTCCCAAGTACTAAGATTATAGGTGTCTGCCACCTGTACTCTGTTTTACTTAAGATGAACCTTTTTTTAGTTTACCAAAATATATTCATCAGGAGGAACCAGGAGAAGAAAAGTCATGTGTAGCATGGTCGTGCTCTTTATACAGAACATGAAATAATGTTCAGGGCTCTCTTTCTTAAGCAAAGGCCATCAATCAAAAAGTCCAAACATTTTAATCTCAAAAAGGAGTAGAGCTGGGTGTGGTGACGCACACTTGTGATCCTAATACTTGGGAGGCTGAGACAGGAAAATCACAGGTTCAAAGCCATCCTCAGCAACTTAGTAAGACCCTGTTTCAAAATAAAATAGGGATGGGGGTGTAGCTCAAAGGTAGAATAGCCAGTATCACAAAGAAGAAAAAAAAGAGAGTAGGATCTCACATTATAGTACATAAATAAAACATGAGATGAGAAAATCTACAAATCAGAAAAACTACACATCAACCATTCTCTTAATACAAGGTTTAAGACCATTAGGTCAAGAGAGGACAGATATATTCATCCTTTCATAATCCTTGATTGCCCAATTACTTAAGTTATATACCCTCAAAAAAAAACACAACAATGAATTTTGCTGGTGCTTTCAGAAGTTCTAACACCATGCTCTGCCAACAGCTACTCAACAGCTGAGTAGTCTATTACAGATGGAAAGCAAGAGCTGAGGGTTCAAGTGTTCCTGAGGCTCTAGAGAAAGACCACTCTTCAAACTCAATTGACTTTTGGGAAAGAAGAAATGAAAATGGTTCATCACAAAAAATATTCATCTGCAAATGTACATGATATACATTAACAAACGTCAAAAATCAATCACTAAACATGAGAAGGTAAGAGAGGGAGGGAATGGGGTGGGAACTGGGTAAGGGCTAATTGGGTGATGTGTGTAAGCAAGCCTCCACCATATTGTACTCCATTAAGATGTATGACTACAATGCACCAATAAAAAATTTTAAAACTTACACAATTATATGACACAGCAGCAACATTAGTTAAGCCATCAAATTTCCCTTTTTCCCATCAATGAAAAGCAATTAAAATATATTTTATATATTTTTTAAAAACACATACATATTGTTTTTCTTTTAATTTTTGGTGGTACTGGGGCTTGAAACCAGGGGTACTCTATCTCTGAGCTACAACTTCAGTCCAGTTTTATTTTTTTTAATTTTAAAAAGATCTTATTAAGTTGCCAAGGGCCTGGCTAAGTTGCTGAGGCTGTCTGTGAGTCTATGATCCTCCTGTCTCAGCCTCCCAACTACTAAGATTACAGGGATGTGCTAGCACATCTTGCTTCAAAATATTTTTAAATTAAACATCTACCGTGTATCAGTTGCAGCAAAGATCACTTTAACAAGGATAGTGTTATTAAAAAACTCTCAATGAACTGGGGGCTCAGAATGAGAGAAGAAAATAATTCAAATGAACAACACAAATTCCAAAGGAGGGGTAGTTCTGAGCCAGGAGTAAAAGAGAGAAATATGAAACAAAACTCCCAAGTTAAATATCAGAAAAATAAATATGTATACCACCGATGTATTTTTACCAAGAATATGAAAGAGGAGAACAAGAGGAAAATTCAAGCCCAACATAATGCTTTAGGGGGAAGCAAGAATAATTTTCTTTTAAAAGGGAGGGGGAGGGGAACCTCCGGCATACCAGGCTCCCTGTGATTGCAGAATGAAAACTGTACCATAAAATTCAAGTCCCTAAGTGCCAGAGGAAAAGAAACTTTCCCCAAATAACAAAATAAAAATAAACCTTCAGTTAAAATAATATATTACACACTGATGTAAACTGAAATGCTCTTGTCCATGGGTTGAGCTTATGAAACCCTTAAACATGAGCATGTAACACTAACAAACTATTTGACATTATTATTTGGGTTCAAAGGCTCCCTCTCTCTAAATGTTTATAGCACCATACCAGTTATTTCAACTGAGCTGACACAATGAATTTCAAATGATCTAATACTTTTGACTTACCAGCGGATTAGCACATGATTACCCCGAGTAAAAGGATTATTATTACTGCTGCTCTAAGATATTAACACTTTGTGTAACATGCTCTA
This sequence comes from Muscardinus avellanarius, assembly GCF_963383645.1. Lineage (NCBI taxonomy): Eukaryota > Metazoa > Chordata > Mammalia > Rodentia > Gliridae > Muscardinus > Muscardinus avellanarius. Next base: position 57,216,010 of record NC_137799.1, on the reverse strand, counting down.
AGGACACTGTATAGATCACTAAAAAAATGTGACAAAATAAATGGAGGGAAAGGGGATTTTCAAAAAGGAAGGTGGTAAGTGCTCTTCTCTTTTAGACTTCCTTGTTTAAAATTAGGTAGGCCTCCCAACAGTAAGACCAACATTTGCCAATACTTTCAGTGGTGTAAAAGTTAGATAAATAAGCCAGGTCTTCGATGCATTCAGGAAATTAAGCCACATGTGGCCTTCTTCCCATGAATATCAGGCTCCAAACAAAACCCCCACTTTGTAATAGACAACTAATTCTCATGTAATGAATGACAGAACACAGCATTAACGTACTTAACAAGACAGAGCTAAATTCAATGAAGCTTGACGCCATTTATATGAAAAAGGGATACATTTGTAGACAGAGCCAAAGGGAAAAAAGATAATTCTGAATTAAATCATTACAGCTTTTGCTTTGGGTTAGCCCTCTTTCTGAAAATAAAGATCACAGTTAAAATATTACTGTTAAAACTGGCAGTGGCAAACAATACTAAATGCCACCATATTAAACTCTAACTCTACTGACTGATGAAGAAGTAACAGCTAAAGGACTTTGCACAGAGTTTTTCCTGGCAAAAGTATCATTTCTTCATGGCTGAATGTCTAGTCCATTTAAGATGGGTCTTTTCCCTACCAAACTCCATGATAGTCAATTCTGCCACCACACAATATCATCATAAAAATTTCAGATAACCCAAATGATGCCTTAGTTTCCGGTGAACACTGTGGATACAGCATCAAAACAAAAGATAATAAACCAAGCCATGTGACACGAAATGAATACGCTGAGAACACTTAAGTGACAACTTTTTAAGTGGTTTCATTGTTACATTTAATACACGAAGCAAACTATATGGTAAATGTACTGAGAAGTCCCAGAGACACAAGCTGTACAGAAGTGTCATGTATAGATGGATACAGAGGACCACCTTAACAAATGATTTCCAAAAGCCTATGAATACCATAATGCCAACTCTCCCTTTCCAGCATAATTTCAGAAAGATTTTAAGCTACATTTGAAAGCATAGCTTATAAACAATATTGATCAAACACTTGTATTCTGAATATAATTTATAAGTAGATGAGAGACTATTTAACTCCTCGAGCAGGTTTGCAGTAAGAATGTTGATCTAAATAGCACACTATGCATCTGGTGATATGACTGATTTCTGAAGGATGTTCTTACACATATAGAGGTAAAACCACCTGGAACTGCTGCTATACCTTAAGGCAGGGAAGCCTCCACTTTCCTCTTCTACCCATAATGTTATCTGGTTTTGCTGTTGTCACAGAGCCAGAGAATAAAGCTCTTCCAGAAAACTCACCCAAGATCAAACTGTGCCTGGTGACAGCAACGTTCAGGCCATAAGTAATGTTCAAAGGATTCAACAACGCCTGTGACTGATCATTCTCTTTCCCTTGCCATCACCTGCTGATTTTGTCCAGGTGTTTTATGGCTATCTTGAGGATCTGGAGAGCAGACAGAGGGAAGACTTTGCCAATTTCTTTTGTCTGGGGTTGTGAATTCCTTACACAGATGGTGGACAGCCTCAGCCCAGGACAGCACAAGGGTATATTGCCTTCAATCTCCAAACAGAGAAACGGAGGGAGACATTATCTTCTCCTGTAACAATGCCTGTAATATGTCTGTGGTTAGCAAAACAGACAGCATGGCTTCCCGGGGGGGGGGGGGGTAAAGTAAGGAAGAAAGAACGTCAACAAATAGTGTGAAAATATTTACTTGTTTGAGGTATTACTAAGCATTTCCTAAGAATAAAAAAAGTTGATGAGAAAGATAGCTTCTGAGTACATGGGCTTCTTCCAAATACTTGCTACCCCAAGGTTTCAGTTATTTTTTACTTGTATATCAAAGTTACCAGGTCTCTTAAGTTAACCAAAATAAGGACTTAAAACTCCAAGTCAACCCTTTAAAAGCTGTTGCACTTCTGTGGTAAGAAGAAAATTGGAATGGTGTCCAGACCTACGCTATCCAGCCACATTGGATACTGAGTACTTGAAGTGTGGCTAGTCCAAATTGAGATGTGTTCTAAGTGTAAAGTACACACTGGATTTCCAAGACTCCGTGTGAAAAGAATGCAAAATGTCTCAAATAAACATTCATATTGACCGTATCAGAGTTTATTATGCGTGTGAATGATAACTTTTTATAAACTGGTTCAACAAACTATATTGGGCACAATTTCATCCATTTGTCTTAACTTTTTCTTTGTGGCCAGCACTGTTCTCTGCTGGGCCAGGGCTGGCTGGGGCCCTGGTTCGCCTGCCACTTCAGCCTCTTGCTGGTTGTGTGAGCACAGCCTTCATTCTTAGCCTATTCAGCACCAGCATTTTGAAGTGAGCAAATGGGAATCAAGCACACAGATTTCAGATTCAGATCACTGGTTTGAGGCCAGCCTCACTCACCTACTTAGTGAAGCCATCTGCAACTTAGTGAGACCCTCTTTCAAAAAAAAAAAGAAAAAGAAAAAGAAAAAGAAGAGAGTAGGGCTTGGGTGTAGCTCAGAGGTAGAATGTCCCTGGGTTCTATCCCTAATACGAAAGAGAAAGAAAGAAAGAAAGAAAGAAAGAAAGAAAGAAAGAAAGAAAGAAAGAAAGAAAGAAAGAAAATAAATTTACACTCTAGATGGATGTAAGTTAATAAAGCAATTTAGCTTTTTTGTGACTCCAAGTTCACTATCACACATACATTTAATTAAAATTCATTTGGTAAGAAAGTTGCCAAGGCAGATACACCCTGCCAAACTTCAGAAAAGGTCTTTTGTTTAATCTAATGGATGCCAAGTGTGGTAGAACACACTTGTAATCCCAGTACTTGAGAGGCTGATAAGGAAGAATCCAAAGTTTACAGCCAGCCTCTTAGTGAAGTCCACTGCAACTTAGTGTGTTTCTGTAGAAGAAGAAGAAGAAGAAGAAGAAGAAGAAGAAGAAGAAGAAGAAGAAGGAGGAGGAGGAGGAGGAGGAGGAGGAGGAGGAGGAGGAGGAGGAGGGGAGGAGGAGGAGGAGGAGGGGAGGAGGAGGAGGAGGAGGAGGAAGAGGGAGGAGGAGGAGAAAAGGCTGGGTATAGCTCAGAGGTAGGATGCTCTACCACACACATACATATACAAAAAAAAATCTAAGGGAATATATATTAAATTACAAGATACAAGTGGTTGTCCCCTCTTACTCTAATATTTTTGGACAGAAATAACTACACAGATTGTAACAGTTATTCTTAACATTCCTAACTTTGTTATAATTCATACTTTGTGACAATTCATAAAATACATCTTGACATAGTTATTGGGTGGCTTTGACCAGAGAAGAAAGCTATTCAGGAGCCTGTTACTTTTATCCCCTATAATATCTGGCCATATTACATAATTATAAAGGAACTAAGAATGAAGCCTCTAAAGAACACAATGTCAGGTGACAATTAATTATATATTGTTATTTTTTTGCAGTTAAGAAAACACGAAAAACTTCATTCTAGGGCCCCAATTTATTTTATAGGTTATGCTGAGTATTTGAATTAATTTGTTAACTGTACTAGAGAAAGGAAAAATGAAGCTGGGAGGAGAAGATTAAATACAGGACAAAAATTCAGTATCTGTTTAATACAAAAATGATAGTGACAAATCTATCTAATATCTAATATCTAATATCTAATATCTAATAAAAAATGATAGTGACATATTCTGGATTAGTGAAAGCCTTGCTAGAGTTAGAGACTGGGAGAAAGAGGTCATGTGGTACTAGATTGACTTATTTCCTGGCATGAAGAGTTTAAAATTCTAATGTACAGTTAGCAGAAAAGAGCATTCAATGAGTTCTGTGACAGTCCATGTATCCAAAGGGAGAAACTTCAGCAAGAAATCAAAGACCAAAGGAAGAATCACTAAAATATATGAACAAGAAAGAGGTAAAACAATATTGTCAAAGCTAGAGTCTGCAGAGAAAACTACTAGGATCTAACTACAATCCCACTTCAAAGAGCATGTCAACAGACTATTTCAAATTTTCAACTTAAAAGAGTTTGAACCTATATAGTTGATTTTAAGAATCTAACTTACATGAAGATAAAACATTAGTTTAAATCATTTGCTTTTGTAAGTAGTTCTAATGTGTAACAGATAAATACTAAGGCAAGGCTGCATTAATTAATAGTGGCTCTTTTCTTGGCTAATACCAGATGTGTAGTGTATAGGTCCTGAGAATGGCTCTTTCCAAAAACGTCTGACAAAAACCCAGTGAGGCTTAATCGATAGACCTACTATTGAGGTCTATCAATAGTAGGCAAGGTGAAAAGAATTCAGCAAAAAGCAAAGCAGAAAACAAGAAGAGATGTTGCCTTAGAAAAAGAATTACTAGACATTTTTATCTCTTTTATGTTTTTTCAAACAAAGAACATGATTTGCTTAAATGTTGAACTTGAAAATCATATAGCTTTCAATATATCATTTCATTCAATGCTAAGTTTTAGCCAGTCAAGAATTTCTTAAAATATATCAAAGATCTTTTTAAAAAATATTTTAAAGTGCTACTCAAAATTATTTTTTCTAAACTACTTTTTTTTTTTCATCTTATTTCTTCATAGTAAGGAGCTTCCGAAAACCACTAAGACATTCTTGCCCTCTGAATAGTTGGTGTTTGGGAATGGTCTTTTCATATGTTATTAATAAGCCAGACAAAGTATTTATGTTAACAGCCACACAATGAATATTCAACTGCATGTAGACTAGAACCACAGGCCTATGAAAAGCAGAACCACCTTCACCTGGTCTTGCCCGACTACCTGATTATACCATGCTTTCCATGACCTAAACAAAGTCATGTAAATGTTTACTACAGCAACAGAACTAGATAGAAATATCCACAGTATTAAAGTAGAGGCAAGAAAAAAAGTGCTCATGCAACATAAAAGTTAATTTTACATCAGTACCATTAATATTATACTCATACCACAACAGCCAAATAAACCTTGTGCCTTAAAAACATGTCAGGTCATTTGAGCAGCCTGCTGCATTCTGCTAAAAAAGCAAAATTGTCCATGCATGGCAAGTATTAACACTCTTCCTCAATGACTTTTATTGTTTCTGGTCAACTTCTAAATCTTCCCCTTCCATGCATTGAATCAGAATATCTCACGTGTAGAAAGTTACATCAGAAGTATTAAAAACACACAAAAACTTCATGAAATGGTTCCAAATGGAAGTAATTGGTGTTTTTTTTTAAGTCAAAGTTATTTTCCTAGTTTATCTGGGCATTTAAGTTGCTGTTTTTTTTAATCCAACAACTATTTCTTTAAAGAATGGTCCTTATGTAGCTGAAATTAGAATGCACACAAGATAGTTTTTCAAGGCCAACCAGCACTTCCTAACCAAATCCCTCACTTCCTTTGCTAGCTAAACATAACTACTTCAAATGTGTACATCCTTTAAAAAGTTAGAAGGGAGCACTTCGCATGTAATAGCAGGCAGCTGGAAGCCAATTGGTGAAGTCAGAGAGCACATTTTAGAAAGCGGCTCTTTAACATTCAATAACTAAGTGGTAATTGGGCACAGAAACATAAACTGTCAAACTGAATCAAAACCCCTTTGCTTTTCAGAGAATTATTTGTAAGATTATACTGGAATTAAATTTGAACATGCATCTACCCTATGCATTCAGTCAAATTATAAGACAAAAAAAATGGCTGTGCTTTCTTTGGATAAAATTAATGTCAGCTTTGTGTCCTTAAACCAGACCCGATCGGGAAATGAAATATGTTTAGTCCTGAAATAGTTGTGGTAATTCAATCCCTGCACTCTCCTTATTTTCTTGATGACAAAGAAAAACTCCCAACTGGCAGGCCACCTGCACTGATTACTCCTCCATCCACACCCACGGAATATGAAAATGAGCCAATGATCATTAACCTTAATTTCTTCTAACATAAACCTCAGCTCTTTTTCAGTCTTGCTACTCAGAGAACTCCCCTGAGGTAAAGGGAAGGAAAAAGGGGGAAATAAGGAAATAGGGAGTGAAAGCGCAGAGCACAAGGAGGGGCGCACAAATGAAAAATGGAACCCACTGGCTTAAAAAAAAAAAAGCCGCACAGCTGGCTTATTAAACTTCATACAGCAAAGATGTTACAAAGATAAAGAGAGTCTCAGTCATCACTAACTCTCCAGATAGTGGGATACTTTCCTGTTTGAACCTCTTCTTGAGAGCCAGCAACAAGAAAGGATGCTTTCTCTCCACCCTCTCTGGCCCCTTGTATCGCACCCCTCCACCCAGACATCGCATATAAAGATAGCAATAAAAGATGGGTCTGGACAACAGGAACGCAGGTGCAGCTCTAAGAGCTCCGGTATGAGGAACCAAGGGCCTCAGCAACCAGAAGAGAAATTCCAACCAGAAGAGAATTGCCAAGGTGAGCACTTCAAATACAGTGGAGAATGCATAGCACCTTCTGGTCATTCACATTCAAGTCTGGCCAACTGGAATCATTTTTGCTTCAAACTGTGTGGGGTGAGATGCCATTAGCATTACATCATCTTCTAATGGATGAGGAGCTAGTTGGGGCCCTAAAAAGAAACATAACCAGGGGGAGAGCAGAAAACCTTCCAAAATAACAGCCTCTTCAGCACAGATGTGTGTACTGAAAATTATCTTGTTATGTTTGCCTACAGACCTTGGTATATCTTAGGCAGATTGCTCAAGAGGGTAAGACTGTGAAAGGGAAGAACAGCTCAGCATGTCAATATATACAGCTACACGTAGCCTCCTGGTAAAGCATTCCTGAAATTGAATGAATAACAAACCCAAAACCCACTGCACTGCTAAGTGAAAGCAAAAGGTCTTTGAAATGTGCTTTTCCTATTAAAAGTATCAAATACGAAGACAAACAAATGCTTAACAAATATAACAAAAGTCTAGTCGTATTACCTGCAAATACATTATAGGATCTTTGTTGCCTACCCAGAGCAGGTAGACAGGAACTCAGGCAGTACAATTATCCCCTCCTTATTTCAGACCTCAAGCCAAGTAGCAGCCAGGAGAAGGGGGAGGCAGAAAGGCAGGAAAAACAAACAAAATAAAAACAAAAATCTGGCTGCAATTTGGTACTGGATTCCAAAGCCCAATTTACACTGAAACCTGGCTCTCGTGTGCTCAGTGTTCCCTGCCTTCTCGCTCAGCCTACCAACTCTGAAAGGCACGCAAGGGGCACTTGCACAGGCCCCCCTCCTCCTGTCTCCTCCCCTCTCTCCAATCAGGTTCTCAAAGGTCAGTAGTCCCCTCTAGAAGTGAGGTGAGAGAGCTGAAGCATTCCATGCCATGAGTCATCTTAATAGATACTCTGGTGACTGCCTGTGACCCAGCAGTGAGCTGAGATAGCAGGGCTTTTAATAAAGCAGCACTTTTGCACACTCACAGCCCTGTTAATTTAATACCTGCCGCTTGTTTACCAAACAGCACAGGCATGTCTCCGTGTCGATAACTTCCCAGTGACAGTGAGGCGACTGGATCTGGGCATGGAACAGATGCACCTTTTTACGCTCTGTTAAACCGTGTCACAGATTACAGCCCCTGAGCGCATTCCTTTATTTATGCTGCAGCCAGTTGAGCTAATTGTCAGAGACAGACCTGGTTCTAATTCTGCAGAGTGCAGCAACTACAGGAACATATGTGGTGAGGCACGAAGGGTGTAGGACTCTGAAAAGGAAACAGTTGAAAAAAAAAAGAGTGAGAGGGCAGAGGTATGATCTGCCAATATTTTACCTAGAAAGACTTTGAAAATGTCACCTCTCTCAATATGAGAGTGGGGACGAAGGTAAAGCATCCCTCAGTGTGTCTGAATAAAGCAGAGGAAAGCAAATGTTAAAGCAAATACCTATGTAAAGAGAACACGACAGAGCAGTGTCGGCATTCATTCTCCGAAGGATACGGTTAGGCCTGTGCATGTGTAAAATATTCACAGGCTCAAGAACTACTTGATAACAGGGCAATATTCAATGCAGCTCACAGCTGCAGTTCTGTACATCTCCAGGACTGACCATTTCAGATACTCTGATGCCAGTGCATTAATGACATCAAAATTACTTGAAAGAATAGTGTCTCATTCATCCAGCCATACAACTTTAGTCGACTTGATCATGTGTAGACAAAGAAACTCCCATTTATTGTTCTCCTCACAGCCTGTAGTATAGAAGTGTTTCTTATTAGCTGTAATACCATACTCATATTTTATCAGTAGCAGGAGTTCACTCCAGTTAAAGTTCTTCGCCCGTCATGGGCATTTTTCAGCAAATTAATGTCTTTTACTTGCATGACTTCTCTTCATATTATAATCTGGGGTTTAAACGGATCATAATACTTTACAGAAAGGAAAAAGACTAAAAGAGTTCAGTGTTGATAATTTTTACTACTTATGACTAAATGACCTCAACTGAAGAGTAAAAAATTAAGTCATTTGTCTTATAAGGTACAGAGGACATTTTATAGTGTACAATTTAGCTAATAATGGGTTGGGGCCAATCCTTAACAAGTCACATGCTTCCATTGTCCCTTCACCCCTGCTTATGTTTTTACCACATCCTAACAAAAACATGACCAGAACTGGTGAAAAACATACGGTTCCAACTAATGAATCACATACTTTCCCGCAAGTACAGTAAGTACTACCAGCTGTGTGACAGTCTTGCTTTGGCAGTGGAACCAGCGTCAAACAAGCCGGCCCATCTGAAAGCAGCTGTATTGAAAAACCACAAGCAATATAAGTGTGTCTGCCTTCTCAGGACGGCTTTGTCTCTGTTCTGTGTCTCTACTCTGTCTCCAGGATCTGCCAGCCATCTTGTTCAGAGAAAGTTTCAGGAACTACAGAGATAGGGAGAAGAATTCCACAAAAAACTTCAGTTTGGGGAAAATATTGTCACTTTGTTAAGTCGAAGCCACAAGAGGACAATGGAAGGAACACACCTCTCTCCCACCACCATCCTCCAAGTGCATCTTGGGATCTTGCCTTAGACTGCAGAGGGTACATAGTCTTGTATCTAAGTGAGGCAGGACAGGGCAAAGGAAGACAGGAGATCCAGCTTCTTACGGACAGGCTGTCACGTGCATGTGAACACATACAAGCACAAGCATAGAACAATTCACAGATTATCAACTCATACCATGAGCTTCTGCAAAAATCTCTATGATTTAAACTTGCCATTTATACAACAGCAAGCTTCATTTGTAACCACAGAGAATTCTGAGAAAATTCCCTGGCAAGCCCCAAATATTTTTACACAAATGCACTTTTTTCTTTCTGTGAAACAACATTCAAATGAATAAACATTAGTGTCAATGGGAAAAGAAAAAAAATCCAAGAACATTATCTAGATATGTAAATGAAAGTGGTAGTTTTTGTTGTTTTGATTTGCTTTAAATGTTTGTAGTGTATGAAAGCAGTAACAAATAAAACTTCCAACAACATCAAATTACATGGTCAGTAGCTTTCATGTAGACTAAGTGTGATCGTAGGCTTGCCTGAGGTGGTGGGGAGAGAGAATACCCAGGTCTGTCATTCTTTACTTTTTCAATGTCTCAACAAGAAAAAAATAATTATAATTGTGAAATTAATGTAGGTGCTTGCAATCATCTTAAATACAGGGAAGTAAATATATAAGGACTAAAGGAAAAGGTATGGCTTTGATGTTTACCTTTATCACTGAATTTAGCCAAACACATTATTTCCAATTTATGTAGTAAAGATTCTTTATTCAGCAACAATCCAATCCAAGTTAGACTAAAACATCTTTTCAGGTGGGTGTGATGGCACACATTTGTAACCTCAGCATTTGGGAGGCTGAGACAGAAGGATTCTGGTTCATGGACAGCTTCAGCTACTTAGTGAGGCCCTTTGCAACTCAGTGAGACCCTGCTTAAAAATAAAGAAGAAAGAGTAGGGCATGGTGGCACACACTTGTAATTCCAGAAGTTGGGAGGCTGAGACAGGAGGATCTCACAGGTTCGAAGCCTGCCTCAGCAACAGCCTGTTTTCAAATAAAGTATAAAAAATAGAACTGAGAATATAGCCCAGAGGTAGAAGAGACCCTGGGTTCCACTCCCAGAACCAAGGGGGGAAAAAAAGAATAAAAAATAGGGCTGGGGGTGTAACTCGGGAGGGAGGTAGCATGCCCCTGGGTTCCATTCCCAGTAGTGGAAAAAAATTTTTTTTTCTTTTGATTATAGCCATAAGCCTGTGAATAATCTTTCTTTCTTTCTTTCTTTCTTTCTTTCTTTCTTTCTTTCTTTCTTTTCTTTCTTTCTTCTTTTGGTGGTACTGGGGTTCCTGGAAACCCTTCTACCTCTGGACTACACTCCCAGACCTATTTTATATTTTTATTTGGAAACAGGGTCTCTTATTTTTTTTTTAATTTATTTTTTTTGGTTGTACTGGGGTTCCTGGAAGCCCTTCTTCCTCCGGGCTACACTCCCAGACCTATTTTATATTTTTGAAACAGGGTCTCTTACGCCAGCTGGCTTCGAACCTGCGCGATCCTCCTGTCTCCGCCTCCCAAGCGCGGGGATTACAAGCGTGCGCCACCACGCCCCGCCTGAAACAGGGTCTCTTAAACCAGCAAGGCTGGCTCCGAACCAGCGCGATCCTCCTGTCTCCGCCTCCCAAGAGCAGGGATTACAAGCGTGTGCCACCACGCCTGGCTGAATATATATATATATTTTTTTATGAAGCTATCATCAGTGTTACATTCAAAGAAGGGTCTGAATTTTGGTATTTGTATATTTGGGAGAGTTCAAGCTGGGCACTTCAATGACAAGTGCTTATTGCATCCATCCATATGGTTGATTCAAGACACACAGAAGAGGATCAGGAGAGTCGATTGTAATGAAGAAAGCAAATGATGGTCATATATTCAAGACTGAAGAACTAGACTGTTCAAATGCTCACTGAAAACATGAATGTAAACAATAATACACTGATAAATAGGCATTGAATCCAGGGGCATTCTACCTCCAAGGTAAACCTCCAGTCCTTTTTATTTCGAAATAGGGTCTTGCTAAGTTACTAAGCCTGGCCTGGAACCTACTAGCCTCCTGAGTACTGGGATTACAGGCTTATGCTACCATACCTAGCTAGGCATATGACTATAAAAATATAATGACCAGGTTAGTTTGTGCTACTCTTAATGTTAAATCTAATAGGGAATTCTAGTTTAAGTGGCTAAATCCAAAACTGAATTTTGAGATTATGTAATAAAGTCTATCAAGAAAAAGCTAATATACAGTGAGGCCCTCAGCAAATTAGTGAGACTGTTTCCAAAAGAATAAAAATTAAAATAAAATAATCAGGCTGGGAGTGTAGCTCAGAGATAGAATACCCGAGTTTAATCCTCAGTCCAAAAAAAAAAAAAGTTAATATAGTCAAAACAAAATTCTGAAAAGAAATAAAATAAAAATCATTAGGACTCACAGTAATTAATTTAATGACAGGAAAAGTTACAATATGCAGATCAATAAAAATCAGCTTACCAAACAGTATACTCATATTATGATTATCTTTTTACTTTTAAAATGAATACAAAAAAGGAAAATATGAGGCCAAAAATACTCTAAAATGATTAACACCTGTGTGTGCAAAACTACTGGCAATGGTTTTACTGTTGTTAAACTCTAAACTCTATTTTTGTTTATGTAGTTTTTACAAATTACATAAAGAAAAATAAATGTTAATGACTTTTTTTACATTGTGACAAATTTGATTACTAAGAAATCTAGTAACTAGATTGCTAGTCCTCAGTAGTTACACTTGAAATCCTACATATTATAAAAAAATGAAACTTTTCTTAAGATCAAAAATTGCTTTACTTTGAACTATTCCTTAAAAACTATTATATGTGCATTTTCTTTATAAAATCTGAACAAATACTAAATTTACTTAAACCCCCAGTTTCCCAAGAGTCTACTTTCATAATTTGAGCTACAAACTACCCTTTGTTAATTCAAAGTTTACATAATTAATGAACCATAGATTTAAATCTTCACCTTACTAATAAAAATAATACCTCTAAATAGCACTTCTAATTGCCAAAGCTCTCCCATAAAATTTAAATAAAAATATATCCACCACTGAATCACCATTCCTTCACCCCAAAACACAGAACCTGCTTTACTAACCACCACCCAAGGGCCCTGGAGTAGTCTGTGACACTATAATAGGATAAATGCAATAAAGCAAATCTGTTAAGTATGCATATCCAGGTTAAAATGTGGCAGAAATAACTAGATTAATAACCATACTCTTGTAAGAAGGTACTTAGAATCACATTCAGTAATTGAGAGGATTTCGTTTTAAAGAAGCATTCAGAGTTTTTCACTGGATGACTTCTGAGAGATAGGATGGACACTCATCTGGCAAATATTTATTGACTGATTACCAAGGGTTGAAAATGTTAACACACTGTGTATATGAGTAATAGAAACACAGACAGCATTCCAGGGAAATGGGGCACTAACTCATCTGAGGCTTTGAAACAACTTCAGGAAAAAGGTAGAACTTAATGGAGCTTAAAGACATGCTTAGTAGCCAACCAGGAAAGGCTGAGACGAACACAAAGGAGAAGGGCATAGAAGAATACACCGTGGCGATGGGAAGCACGTGGCATCCGTGAGGAACTACAAGTTGATGCGTGCTGCCAGCAACAGAAGAGTTCAGTGGTGGCCAGAGGAGGCAGGGTCAACTTATGGAGGGTCTTTACAAGAACTGCTGGAACTCCACAGCTTCACTCTCCACAAGTTAGGACCACCCCTACCATCTTCTTTGTGTGTTTTCACCTTCACTTTTATTTCAAGTGAGTACTTATTACATACATTCTAAGTGCCAAGTACTATTTAAGACACTGAGAAATAAGGAAAAAATTGCCTTGGTCTCATGGCCCCTTTAGGAGCTCAGCTGTGTGGATCCCTCAACATTAGTAATAATTTCTTTAAAAGCCCAAACCCAAAAATTTCATGTATGTTTTTTGGAGACTGAACACAAAGAAAGACTAGATAAAAATGAATCTGCACTGTAAAGGCACAGTATTCCCAAATCATTTTATTGGGTCTAATTGTGCAAACTGATAAAAACCACACTTAAAGAAAATAATTTGTCAAAACACTTGCTAGGCCAGGCATGGTGGCGCATGCTTGTAATCCCAGCATTTGGGAGGCTGAGACCGGAGGATTGCAGACAGCCTCAGCTACTTAGTGAGGCCCTTCACAACTCAGTGAGACCCTATTTCAAAATAAGAATAAAAAATTGGACAGGGGGTGTAGCTTGGAGGTCAAACGCCTCTGGGTTCCAGCCCCAGACCCGAAAAAAAAAAAAAATCACTTGCTAGTTACAAATATTATTATGTCTACAATCAAAAAAAATTTTTATTTTTTTGCAGGTCTAGGGATGGAACCCAGGGGCATTCAGCCTCCGAGCTATAACCCCTGCCCTGTTTTTTTGGTTGTTTGTTTGTTTGTTTGTTTTGTTCTTTATTTTGAAACCGGGTCTCATTGAGTTGCAGAGGACCTCACTAAGTAGCTGTGGCTGTCTGCAAACCGCGATTCTCCGGTCTCAGCCTCCCGAATGCTGGGATTATAAAGCGTGCGCTACCATGCCCGGCTAAAATCAAAATTTTAAGTTATTCTCTTGATAACAGGTACAGCCATTTCATATAAGTCACAACACACAATAAACATCTAAGTCTACACGACACCTCTGTTCACCTAATATATTGAGATTGGAAACTTACTGTCATGTCTTTGACTAAGACACCGTCTCAAGGCCTAATTTAAGAAGTGTTCAGATACAAGAGTATGATGCAAATTTTGACAACTGTCTTATTTTGGCACCAACTTTTATCCAAAAGTCTATAGCCCATAAAAGCCCCTTTCCTCAGTATTTCTTACTGCATTACTCTGGGGAAAAACAATATAATCAAGTTTTATAGGAGAATAGGTTTCTTAATACCAGCTGGTAATATTCAAGCCCTGGAGCATGAGAACTGATCATATTAAAATCCAGATACCAGCTATTATACCTAAAATTGTTGCTTCATTCATATTTAGCATGAAGAGGAGACTATCTAAAGCAGACTCTATTTAATACAATGTGGTTTTAATTGGAGTCTGTTTTAGATGAGCCACCTGTATTTCATCTTTTTAAAATTATCCATAATTTTCTGCACAATTTGCCTCTGCAACATAACGAATAGCAGTTAGTTATAGATTATTGTCATTGTTTGGACATCTAAGAAGAGGAAGAAAAACTCTATTTTCTGAGATATGTACCAAAGAACAAAATTGGACAAAAAACCCTAGACTTCTGGTTTTGTCCCAGTGCACAGATGAACAAAACCATACATATGCGAGTGCTATCAGGCCTTAACCAGAAAGACAACACATTAATTCCCCATTATTCTTGCTCAAGCTAAACTTCCTTATGGCTTCTCTGAAGCCTAGTGCTATGTTAACTAAAATCCCACTTTCTTTTCTACTCAAGAAGTGAAAAAAAAATTCTAACTACGGTATTCTGCTGCCAGCAACCACATGAAACTCTTCAGTTATGTTTTGGCCTTAATTTGCAATGATTTCTGCACTAATACATTTCCAGTTTGTCCTCAACTAAAATCATTAGGAAGTTTTATATGATGTCATTTTCTAGGATATTTTCCATATTCTTTGTTTTAATTGCCTAATGATTTCTAAATAACTCTGAAATATAGTATATCATAATGTTTCCATTAAAGACCTAAGTAAATAGTAGTTTACAAACCAAAGTATATCTACTTGAGTGATATCTGTGAGAACCACCCAAGAAAGAAAACATCTAAAATGTAACAGTCAAAAAACATTCTTCACTTACTAACTTCTAAATTTCAATATCTGAAGCTGGAATTTTAGCTACTGTCAAACATATTAAAATTATCTTTGATCATATGCTAAAATTATGCCAACTTTAGGTTGTTTAGCAAAGAATAAAATGCCATGATCCATGAAAAGAAATGAAATAATTTATCAAACTATTCTACTCAAGTTCTCTGTATTCTTACCAGCTAACACAAGTGATTTATAACTAGTGTTTCTTTTCCTCATCAGACTTGGTTCCACAAAAGGGCTCTACTCACCATGTTTTTGACAGAATTATTAATATAAATAAAAATTCCCAAGTTATCTACTGTGCAAACTCAACAGACTTCTGTATGCTATAGAAATAACACCTTTCTCTTTTACAAGTGCCCATGAACTTTTTTCTCCGATTCATCTATTCCTCTACTATTATGTTCTGATGGTACTTTAGTATCTCCCCTGTTTGAAACATTTGATTTGAGAGTATCACCATCAACTTGCATTATTTTCCCAATTTCTCCAAACACAGTTGTCATAAACCCAGAATTCTAACCTTATAAAATTATTGTCACTCACTCACTAAAATTTTCCTATACTGAAACTTTCAAATGTCTCATTCTGAAACACCATAGTCTGAGGCCAAGCAGCAGCATGCACTGTAGTAGCGGGGAAATAGCATATACTAATCGGACTTTTTTCCTTTTAATGTAACCCAGTAACACCAGCAACTTTCCTACATATTCCACTGACTTTGCTGCCACTTAATAGAATCTATTACTAATGCAAGTTGTGTAAATTACCCACAGCATATTCCATATAAAAACCGTATTTTCACAGCAACAGATGCTTGGTAACAAAGACTAACTTGGAATACCTATGACAATTTCTCTGTGCTCTTAATTCGCCACACTATTTTAGCAGTTGGTTCAGTCTATGGAGCCAAGGCTTTGGAATTTTCTCCCTGTAGTTAAAAAAGGATTAATTTTATCCCATGTTGTATTAGTTAAGAGATAATTGGGCTCTTTGAACAAAACTATTATGAATTATCTTGATCCAGAAATTATTTTGATCATTGGTAGAGAATAATGCTATTGCCATAATTGTGAAATAGCATAATTGTGGAAGTTATTAATTAATTTTATTTTCTTCATAATTTTATTTAACTAATTATTTATTTATCTAGTGCAGAATTGGGGACCAAACTCAGGGGCATTCTAACTCTCAGCTACACCTCCAGCCCTATTTTTTATTCTTTATTTTGAACAGGATCTCGCTAAGTTGCTGAGAACCTCATTACGTAGCTGAGGCTGGCTGTGAACTTATGATCCTCCTGTCTCAGCCTCCCAAGTACCAGGATTACAAACATGCCTCTTCCTGGATTCTTCTTCTCTCTCTCTCTCTCTCTCTCTCTCTCTCTCTCTCTCTCTCTCTCTTTCTTCCTTTCATACTGGCCCCTCCAATAAATCTCTTGGCTACAAGGTGAAAAGAAAAAAAAAAAAAAAAAAAAAAACATGCGCCACCATGCCCAGCAATTTTGTCTTTTTCCCCCTTGATCTCTGTCATACAAAATTTAATGCACCACCAGCTCTAACTACCTTCACTTGATATTTTATAATACTTTTGAGTACTTTGATAATAACAAGTATTTCTATATTCTTATAAGCACAATCTTTCTGTCAAACCTTTATATACACAGTTTTACTAAAAAAAATACTAGTGAGAAGAACAGAAACTGTATTAAAGATGCAGACTGCTGTGCATATGCTTAAAATATAATTTGAGATTACATATTTTAAGATGAGAAAGACAATTCTACAACATAAATTTCTCGGCCAACTCTTAGCACCTCAAGTTAAATAAATTTCTGGACACAAAATCTTATAATAAACTCAACAGATAAGCTAGGCATGATGACGCACACTTGTAATCCCAGTACTTGTCAAGCTGAGACAGGAGGATCGTAGGTTTGTGGCCAGCCTCAGCTAGGGGCCTTCCCCAACTTAATGAGACCCTGTTTCAAACTAAAGAATTAAAAAGAAGGGCTGGGAGTATAGCTCTGAGGTAGAACAATCCTTGGTTCAATCCCTAGTACCGTAACAAAACAAAACAAAACCAAAAAAAACCCTCAACAGATAAATCATAGGACATTTTTAGACTAGTGGCCTAAATGCCATAATTGATTTTTGAAAATGGGTTGCCTCAGTAACAGAAAAAAGTAAATTTCTTTATTTAAAAAAAATTACTAACAATTCCATATATTTCATATAACCAGGGAAAAAGTAAGCTGAAGATAAAAGGACTCCCCAAAAGTAAGAAAAACAGTGGTGGAACAGAGGATACATTATTAGAACTAGGTTTTTTTGGTTTGTTTGTTATATCACTGTTCAGAGACTGGGAACAATTTAAAATTAAGAAAGAAAGATACTCAAATTTGCACAAACAGTAAAAAAAATATTTTAAGAGTTTTCGTGGAATACTCTAAAATTTTAGAATATGGGTGATTATTAAGAAGAGTGAATCAAGCCTGGCATGATGGTGCATGCTTGTAATCCCCGCTCTTGGGAGGCTGAGACAGGAGGATCGCACAGGTTTGAAGCCAGCCTCAGCTACTTAGTGAGGCTCTCAGCAACTTAGTGAGACCCTGTTTCCAAATAAAGTATAAAATAGGTCTGGGAGTATAGCCAGGAGGTAGAAAGCCTCTGGGTTCTACCCCTAGTACCACCAAAAAGAAAAAAAAAAAAAAAAAAGAATAAATAGGGCTCGAGTCGTCGCTCAGAGGTAGAATGCCTCTGAGTTCCATCCCCAATACCGCAAAAAAAAAAAAAAGACCAACATACTCAAGGACTAATTTAAAAATTTTAAAAATCACATACTGCAGAAATAATTCTACTAACACAAGGAAAGTTCACCACCTAGTTTAGTGCTCAGAAAGGTTCAAGTTTTAGATGAAGTCTTTTGTTTAATGTCTATATATCATGAAGCAAAGCAGAAAAATTCCACCCCAATAAATGTAGAGGAGTTGTCTGGAAGTGATGAATTCCTGGGTTGGTTTGATTTTTCTTTCCTTTTGTAGCTAAGCTACTATAATTCTATGTCTCACTTGCAAACAGGTGAAGTGGTATTTGAAGCTGTCTACTTTATTCAATCCATAAACTAAAAAAGTACTGATACAAAACCTAAATATTTGAAATGATGTGTTCTATAATTATTCCATGATTTACCAAAAAGGGGATCCAAGCATCAGTTTCCTAATCAACGGGGAAAATGATCAGAGGACCTGTAAGGGTTAATCTTGCTGTGGTTCAAAGACAACTGCTCTGATTATTTTTTTTCCCTTTCTTGCCCTCTAGGAAAGGGCACTGCCTTCCTCTATCTTCTTCTAACTTTCATTCATCATGAAAGGCTACAGAATTATTATTTTTTTGTTCAAAACTATCCCATACCAAGCCCTGTGTGTGAACTCTGTCAAAAGAATAAGCTTAAGGTAAGTAACTGAAAAGCAAAATTGAAAATAAAAATATCCCTTTAGTGCCCATGTATTTAGACCTATGGTGAAGTTGGAGCAATGTGAAAGATGCAGTGAGAGACTGGGCAAGCATTCCTGCAGTGTAAACACAGCAGTTCGGGTTGCGATGTTCACTGGACATCAAAGCCCTCTATCCAGAAACATGCAGGGGCAAGCCTCTGCCAGGAGAGACCTGCCTGTATCACATGGATCGCTCTAACTCCTCAAAATAGCCCAGTGTGCGATTTAAATCATGACAGTACGTATAAAATGTCGGTTTTATAACACTAATCCCAAGTGCCCGATGCCATAACTAAATTTCTGTGGCTTTCCAAAATATTTTTAAACAAAAATACCACATTTAAAAAGAGGCAGCAGCCCCCAGAGATTTTAAAGACGTGTACACAAAACTAATCATCTTGTACACCTGCATAATGAGATGGTTCTCACCTCCGTGAGGAGAGCTTCCCAGCTACTAGTAACTTCAAGACACAAAGAGAACGAGATTAAAAGGGAAAAGCCATCTGTTGAATCAAGTGTGAACAAGGTGATTCAGGCAAAGAAGAAAAAAAAACCCACACATATTCAAAATGTTAAAAGTGTTGTGGTTTAATTTACATACAGTGAAATAAACTGCTTTTCGGTGCCCAGCAAGAATGTGTTTTGGAAGGACATGTAAAACTCAGGGTATACCTGGGTGTGGCTGATAACAAAATCACTAGGACATCATAGGCAACTATAATTAGCAATAGGTGACTATGAGCAGGACTGGATCTGCCTCCTCAATTTTAAATGATTGCTTCAAGCTAAATTTCTGGGAACTTCTTTGGTCTGGTAATCAGTCTGGGAGTCTTGTAGGAACAAGCTTTCTCGTGATATTTCCACTGCCTCGTGGTTTCTGGCAAGGTTGAGCCGTCTACAGAAACAAGATTTTTCTAAGTGTCTTGTTATTTCCATTTCCTATCTCAGCTGAAACCAAGTACACTGAAATAAAAATGTTAAAAAAAAATCCATATGCAAACTTTTCATCATCAAGGTTGCTTCTAAGTCAAGTAAATTAAAATTCATCAATAGTATTTTGAAGAAATAAGGAAGCTCATGCCAAACTGATGATTGGATAAAACAGAAAACTTAGGAGAATAAAAACCATTTTTTTTGTATTTTCTCAAAAGGAGATCATTTTCATATTTATGCCAGCATTAAAAATGTTTAAGACTGAACACATCGTAGTAAATTAAATACTCAAAAAACAAGACTACTTGGACCTTTTCAGTACATGATTCTTCAGACTCAAGATTCTTAACCTGCACCCCTCCAGGGCCTGTATGCTTCTAATTATGTGTAAAACTCTTATAATACAGGGTGCATTGCTAAACATTATGCCACATTCCACTCATAAAGGCACAGTCATATGAAAAGACATTCCTTAAAAGAAAAAAACAATCAAAACTTTTCACCTACTAACATATACTAACCAGACAAAGATAAATTCCAAAGAGAATAAAATAACACAGTTTTTAATGTTTCCTTTTATTCGTGTATTTTAAGTTATTAAGTCTCTGGTTTAAATACATATAAGTCTCCTCACTCAAATCACTGAACAGGATAGATTATTCTCAGTAAGGAATTTAACAGTGAAAAACAATGATAGTATATGTTTTAATAGTTAAAGCTAATAATTAGAAAGTAATGCTTTCTAAGATAGTAATGCAACTTCAGGAAAATGATTCAGTTATTATTAATACTTAGAAAGTATGCAGTTTGAAGGAATTTTCAAGAGTAGAAAAGGGTTGTCATATGTAAAAGTCTATTTTTTGTTAAAAGAAACTTTTCCTTAATGCTGATTTAAAATTATAAAAGATTACTGTTTTGTTATTTATTTTTATAAAACAAGCTGGTAAAGTATTCCTGAAGACATTTTATCAAAAATGCATTTTAGATCCAAGTGTGGTATTATACACTTGTAATCCTAGTACTTGGGAGGCTGAGACAAGAGGATCATAGGTTCATGGCCAGCCTCAATAACTTTGTGAGGCCCTCCAAAACTTAGTGATACCCTGTTTCATATTAAAAAGTAAAATTAGGGTGGGGATATATAGCTCAGAGATAGAATGTCCCTGGGTTTAATCCCCAGTACCAAACACACACACACACACACACACACACACACACACACACACACACCACTCTCTCTCTTTCTTTCTTTCTCTCTCCCTCCCTCTCCCTCTCCCTCTCCCCTGCTGTTTCAAAATTAAAAATAAAAAGGGCTGGGGTTGTAGTTCAGTGGTAGAATGCCCCTCAATTCAACACCCAGTACCAAAAGCAAAGACAAATAAGAAACACAGTTTAAGAAACACAGTTTAAGTAGCACAAATAATTAGAATTCATATTAATACCAACTATCACAGGACTCTGCTAAGCATTTGAGCAAATCTGATCATTTTATTCTAATTAAATTTTAGCATTCCCTTTCTAATTAGCAACATCTAAAAAAAAAAAAACTTAAGTTCAATGCCTGGCCTGTTTATTTTTGTAGACATAAGCTATATATATATATATATATATATATATATATATATATATATATATAAACTTCAATAATGATTTCAAGTTATAAGAATTAACAGCCTCAGTAATCCACTGCTGAATATTATTACTGTTTCCTCTTTTATCTTTATGTTAGTAGAATCTTCTTTAATTTCCATATCAAATATTTTTATTTCTCTATGAGCAACAATAAACAAATGAACATGAAAATATCACAGGTTAAATGGTAGAGAAAGAAATTCTTCAAAGTAAATTATATTTCTCCCGCACTCACTAGTGACAATTTAAGAAAATTTTGAGAGATCAAGTTTGATTTTTAGAGATAAAAGAACGCATTTCCACTTTGCTGTTTCTAAAGATTATAAATAAAAAGTAGCATTACAAATATCCGTGAGGTGTGTGTGTGTGTGTGTGTGTGTGTGTGTGTTTGTGTGTGGCACTGGGGATTGAACCCATGGACATTCTACTTCTGAGCTACACTCCCACTCCTTTTTATTTTTAATTTGGAAATGGGGTCTTGCTAATGAGAGCCTAAGTTGCTGAGGCTAGCTTCAAACTTGTATTCCTCCTGTCTCAGCCTCCCAAATACTGGGATTACAAGTGTACACCACCCCACACCTGGCTATATATACCTTCTTCATAAAAAAAAAAAAAACAAAAACAGAATCCAGTGTAAAGTTTGAACATCTCTGTCCTTAATCTTGAAAGACCACATTTTAGGCAAAATAATAATAATAACCACAAGAAGAAAACTAAGTCATCAGACTAGAAAAGACAAGTGTAATGGTTGCATTTAAAATAAGTACATTGCTTACATTTAAGTCAAGAAACCAAATATTCAAAGATAAACCAACAACCATGCACATACGCATGTACACAAAGCTACAAATATTCCAACATTTCACTTCCATTTCACTCTCTAAATAAATTATATTAAACATAAGTATATTAAAGTTCATCTAATGGTAACACCTTTACAATGTTTAACAAAACACATGAGGGGAAGAAACCTTTCATGTTAGAAAACAGCAATTATTAACTACGAGTCTTCAAATAAATTGTCATTTACTGGTTAATAGTTTCCTCAGAAAGCAACAAATACTCTGGTTCTTATTATATATTTTAACATTTCAATTTATACAACCCCATCATAGGTCATTCTACTATGGTTAGCAAACCCGTGAAAAATTTTCAAGTTTCTCCATGGAACTGTGAGGACTGGCTTGCTATGAGTTGAAGCATAACCTTAGGCATGTATTTAAGGGTTTAACGATGCCATTTACCCTTCAGAAAGATCCCAACTGGAAGGCATCAAATTCGTGAACTTTAGCTTACAGAGTAACAAGCTAGCTGATTAAAAAGCCCAAGCTAGGCATTAGAACTGCTGGAACAAAGGCCTGGCTCTGTCTTTTGAGGTCATATGACATAAAGTTTCTGAATTTTTGGTTCTGAGAATGAAATAACACTACATTCCTGTTATGTTAGAAAAAGAGGTGTTCTAAGAACTCAGTAGCTGTAGACAACATTGAGATAACAACCACAATAACATCTAATCATATGCAAGAATATGAATCCTGAACATTGGTTCCTGATCGTGAGTACTAGGAAAGCTCATGGAGAAACTCAAGAGGATCTCAATGAGACAAAATAACTACAGGAAAAGCACAAAGAAAAGGTTTTGTTCCATCTGGTAAAAATCAATCACAATCACGAGGAAGTTCATTCTCAAAGAAAGATTAAAATTTTGTATTACAATACAATGTACAGTGAGAATATTTCTTCAAACTATTTCAGATTGCAAATCAGTCAACAAATCAGTGGAAAGACTGAAATAAAACTTGGCGATTTTAAATTGTGAAGGGGTGGTAGGAAGTTTCTTCTCCTTTTAAGAATTCTTCCTGAGGGTTAAGGATATAGCTTAGTGGTAGAGCCTGTGATGTGAATGTGGAAAGCCCTAGGTTCAATCTCCAGCATAAAAAAAAAAAAAAAAAAAAAAAGGCATTTTACATGACTGGGAAAGATGAAAATTTATACCACATAAGATGCTAAGGCACTTGCCCAGATATTCCAAAGTGAACCCTGATTGTTATTTTAAAATGCTTTACATCATAATCTGTGACCTCTGTTTAATTAATTTCATGACTGTTTTCATCTAATTTACTAAACAGATTCAAAAGGTGATGGCTAAATTTCACCACTGAAAACTCCTATATTAATAAAATATTAAAATGAAACTTACCTTATTGGACTAAAGATGACTATTAGCACATAAGTGCCTGAAATCAGTAGGTTTGTAGCTGATATTTCCAAAACCTCTATCATACAGCAATTTTAGTTCAAATAAATGTTACACTTACAGCTGTGTATAAAGATTAAATGAAATAATGCATATACAAAGCTATAGCCAACTAAAATCCTTTTTTAAAACAAAGCAAGATATAATAATAATATAGTGTTATTTAATGAAATGACTACTTTCTTGTTTGCTTTTCTTTTTTTTTTTTTTGTGGTACTGGGGTTCCTGGAAGCCCTTCTACCTCTGGGATACACTCCCAGACCTATTTTATACTTTTTATTTTTGGAAACAGGGTCTCTTAAGCCAGCACAGCTGGCTTCGAACCTGCGCGATCCTCCTGTCTCTGCCTCCCAAGTGTGGGGATTACAAGCGTGTGCCACCACGCCCGGCTTCTTGTTTGCTTTTAAACATTAAAAATCACCAACTAATATTTGCCAATTTACTAGTTAAACATTTATTCTCCACAATAAACATCCAATGCATAGAGTTACTAAGCAACATTTATCATCTGATTTATACCTACTCATAGTTAAGACTTACCATGACATCCATACACAAAAATAAAGTGATCCTACTTCCAAACTACTCAACTCATATAATACTAGAGTATTACCTTGCCAACATGCTCTTTCTACTCCCCTATCCTGAAATTTGAAATTATATTTAATATGAGCTTTGATTTTTGCTTTGTTGCCTTACAATGAGCAGCCAAGATTTTTTTTAATGAACAGAAGAAGGAACACAGTATCTATAAACATTAACAAGTCTGAATAGGGTTCTGTTTTGAAAGTGCTATTTTAGGCAATACTTTAGTGTGCTTGTGTGTGCCTGTGTTATACTGTGGATTGAACCCAGGGGCATTCCATCTCCAAGCAGCTCTTTTAGTTTTTGTTTTGAGAAAGGGTCTTCCTAGATTGAAGTGAGGTTATCCTCAACCTGCAATTCTTCTGTCTTAGTCTCCAATGTACTAGGATTACAGGCATGTGCCACCATGCCCGGCACAATAATGGCTTTTGATGCTGACCTAAGAAATATCTGTGAGGTTCCTGTAAGTAGCATTTCTAAAGATTGTCATTCACAGCTGAACCCTTCTTTCAAAGGTAGAATTCATATTGTATTCTTCCTTACTAGGTAGCTTTCATATTTTAATATATTCTTTCTTACTATATAGCCTTCCTACCTTTTCCACACTGCTAAAACAACACAAATCATAACACAAAACCAATCATCCTTCCCACTGCATTCGCCTCACTAAAATTTTCTTTTAATTCTAAAGACACAAAGTCTCTGAAGAAAATCTACCACTAGTGGCCAAGTATCTATTTGGCAGTAGGAAGCCTGTCATCACTGATATCCCATCCCCTCTCAAGATTCAAGAAACAGGGACGCAAACTAGTGAGTGCCTCAGAGCCACATTTTTTGTTTTCTTAATTTTGGCTTTTAAAACATGGTGTAGAGTTCTCATGGTTTAAATGTTCTACATAAAACTTTTGTTTTGAAATGAGAAGAAATAATCAAATCCTTCTAGAAGAACACTCTATGGCTAAGTAATTCAAGAGACAAGATTCTGCAATCAAACTATGAGAATCCACTCCCAACATCTCCATTTACTCTTGCTAGGAAAATGTAGACATTTAATCTCTTTGGGCCTGTTTTATCATACATGAAATGGAAATATTGGCATCCCTAATTAAAGAAGCAACCCTGTAAAACTCTTGATACAGTGCCTGACTCACAATAAGTGCCCGCTAAATTGAGTCATTATTATTACGGTAGAAGGAGAACTAAACAAATGAATAAAGATCACAGACCTGTGTTTTCTAGACAGAACTGGGACTAATTTGGGATTAGTACATATGAGGTGCTAAGAAAGCTCAGGTCCAAACCTCAGTGACCTGAATTCTGGTTCCAGGCCTTTAATAATTACTTATCTAATCTATAATTTTACCCTTTATAAGTCTCGGCGACTTTATCTGTAAATTAGAAAGGCTGCTCTAGAATCTGTGATTCTACAGCAAAACCACATGTGGAAACTGAAAGAAATATACATGCATGTGTCTCTTCTACCAAAGACTCGACTTTAGTTAAAATAGTTAACAGTGCATGGTAGGATATTATATCCCTCCATTTGTTCAATTTTAGAATTATCAATTTTATCTTTTTTTTTGTACTGGGGTTTCTGGAAACCCTTCTACCTCCAGGCTACACTCCCAGATACCTATTTTTTATATTTTTATTTGGAAACAGGGTCTCTTAAGGCAGCGAGGCTGGCTTCGAACCTGCGTGATCCTCCTGTCTCTGCCTCCCAAGCGCAGGGATTACAAGCGTGCGCCACCAT
Organism: Muscardinus avellanarius; assembly: GCF_963383645.1. Classification (NCBI taxonomy): domain Eukaryota; kingdom Metazoa; phylum Chordata; class Mammalia; order Rodentia; family Gliridae; genus Muscardinus; species Muscardinus avellanarius. Next base: position 57,190,432 of record NC_137799.1, on the reverse strand, counting down.
GTCCGAAAGTTTTTTCATTTTTGTATGAAAAAATACAGAGAATATTCTAAGGATGTTAGAAGCAACATCCACTTCTATTTCTTAGTCTGTATGAGGGTAGTAGGTTTTCAAATATATTTGGAGTCTTCTGGACTAAATGGGTCAAAAAACATAGCTCTCTTTCTGTGTCTAAATTGATATATACCAGCAAGGTTTAAGATTAAAATTTTTCTTCCTAAGAAATCTTCAAGTAGCTCCTCCTTTTCCTTAATAACAATGGCAACAAGTAGGCAGTCTTTAGAATCTTGAGTTCTCCTGACACTATACGCCTTTCAAAGATACCCATAGGTGGGGTAGCATGTGGTGGGAGTACACCTGTGTGCCTGTAAAATGTACTCCAAGAGAACTTTAGAAGAGCTTTCTGATAACCTTTAGGAAAATCAAAGTAGAAATTCACAGATTTACAAGTGGTAACCTACATCAAAAGTCTTTGAAATATCTTTTATTCCTATTCTGTCTTTCTAAAGTGATATCAAAGTTTCCCACATATTCCAAATCAAAAGACATTCCAGAAGATTTTCATTCTCAACTTACCAAAGAAGTAAAGGACAAAAACAGGAAGAGAATCTAGACCTCTGGAATAACCTTAGGTAGCCCCTCAAGTTATCACAACATGAACACAAAAATTACAGGCTGAATTAAATGATTGCTAAGGCTTCATGTACCTTAAATATGTTTTAATTAAAAGATTATTTTTAAGCAAGATTCTCTTTTTGATGGTATTAAGAGATGAATGTAAAATTTCATGGGCAAGAAAACACAATTACAGCTAAAAATTCTTTGTACTCTTTAATCATTATGAGTATTAATAGAAAAAATAAACTCCAACTGCTATCTGGATATGCTAAGTCATTTAGTCACTGGGATCATAAGTAATCCCAAATTCTCTAAAACATACCTCTTTTTCGTGAAGCCTGTGCATTATGTTTATAGAAAAGTCACAATTCATCCTTTAATAACAAACATGAAAAGAAGGTGTAATTAGTGGCATAAGACAGTTAATATACAGAGTCAGCATAAGCACATACAAGAAGAAACAGAAAAAGAGACAATAAATAAATGATACTTATCAAATATTGTACAGCAAACCTGACAACTGTGTAGCAGGATGCACTTCCCAAGAGAGGGCAACTGCTGCTTTTATGTAGGTTTCTTTTCTTTTCTTGTCCCCTTTCTTTTGATTGCATTTTGTTTTCTCTTAAAAGTTTGGGGGAAAAAAACTAGAATTTGTTCTCAAAGAAGACTTTATAAAGAAGCACCTAACTCCTCCACTTTCTAAGCTTCAAAAAAAAGTCTTCAGCACTGTACATCAAAGTTGTAATGAAGATGCAGAATTTATTTAGTTGAAAGAAGTCTTTTACTGATTGTTATCATAACATCCACTTAGGTGAACTCTAAACACATACCAGAATTTCTCTAATCCCTGTCTATTACTTCTATGTTAAATAAAAGAAAATTAATAATGTGCCTTGAAGTTTAGCTTGGTTAAGAGAAAAGAATGATTAAGAAGTAAGTGGGAGACATGGGAGATGGTGTGTCTTCCAGTTTTGTATTGCCATGGCAAAGGTAAGGAATCTTGTCTCAAATTCCTCATCTTCAAAACGAGCGTTAACAATGCTAACTTCTATTCTTTATCAAAAACTATTTTACACAATTTGAGACTCTTTTTTTCTCCCCATGCAGGGGATAGAACCCAGGGGCATTCTACCTTGGAACTACACCCCCAGCTCTGTGTGTGTGTGTGTGTGTGTGTGTGTGTGTGTGTGTGTGTGTGTGTGTTACTGGAGATTGAATTTAGGGGCAGTCTACCTTCGAGCTACATGCCCCACCTTATTGTTTTATTCTTTACTTTGGAACTTGGTCTCAACAAGTTGCAGAGGCCTCACTAAGTAGCTGAGGTTGTCTGCTAACCTGCAATCCTTCTATCTCAGCCTCCCAAGTACTAGGATTACAAGTGTGCAACACCACTCTCAGCCTGATTTGGGACTCTAAGAAAATCCTACAAAGTTAATGCTCTAGTTTGAATCACATTTCTAAACTTTCAGAAAATTCAAAAGTTTAACAAATTAAAATATTCAACTCCAAATACACTAACATTACCATGTTGCCTGCCTTATTGGAAAAAAAAAATGCCCAGAAAGTATTTGTGAGACATTAACATAAAGTGTTTGAAGGACTGAATATCAGATCTAGAATCATATCATTGTCTCATCACTTATTAGCTAAGTAAGCATGGGTAAATTATTGCAGGGTTAGTTTCCTCAGTTATCAAGTGGGAATAGTAATTGTATTTACATAAATAAAGTGTTAGGAAGATTATATATGAGATAATATACTTAAAGACTTAGCCCATTGCCTGTAACTGTTAAGGAGCCTAATGAGGAATAACTACTAATAGCCTAATCATCTACATCTTCTGTCCTGAAGGTATCTACACCAGACTGGACAGACTGGTGCAAGAATGCCTCAGCATTTTAAATTCAGAACCATCCCAGGGATTCTCAGTCAAAATCTACCCAAAAAAAAAAAAAAAAAAAAACACCTTAGGGTAGTTTTCCTAATTAGAATGCACCTCAGGAGATTGTGCAGGCAAAGTTCCTTTCAGGCCACTCCATAATTTTTGAAAAATGGGCTCATATTGTTTTAACATCACCATGTGTATATACCAACATCTCTTCCTTCCAGGTCAGAATAGTTCTACAAGATAAGTGAGGATACCTAAAAGCTTTAAGATGCTCTGAACCACCCGTGAACTGAAATCTCTATTCCTTCTGAAGTTGAGGATGTAGACCAAAACCACCCAGCAGTCTGAGATTTGGGGACATCCCACAAGTGAATTTTAACACTCTTTGACAAGGAGATAACAGACAAGTATAACGTCCTTCTAATTATTTATCAAAGTTAAGAGTAGTTGCAATTTTAGGGTGAATAAAAATTTTAGGGTGAATAAAAGGAATGAATAAAATATGTCCTTATATCATTTCTTTTAAACAGGTGTTCTTTACAATGATATTATAACTCATCAATAAAAACAAACAGGCTTTTGAGATCCACAATAATATGGATAAGACCCCAAAACATTACTTTGAACAACAATTTTTCAAAGCCATGCACAAAATAATACATATTTTTTATGATTTTATATGACAGGCAAAATTAATGTATTATGATAGAAACAAAAAAGTTTGTCTCTAGTTATGAAAGGATTAACTGAAAAATGACACAATGAACATTATGGGGTAAATAAAATCATATGCATTTTGATTAGAGTGATAACAGGTATACGTAACTTGTCAAAACTAACTTATGACAATGTTCACTTAAAAATATATGCCTTTGTGGGAGGCGAAGGAATTGGGGACTGGACTCAGGACATTCTACCATTGAGCTATATTCCCAGCCCCTTTCATTTAAAATAAAAGGGTCTTGCTAAGTTACTGTGAGTTAGTCTCAAACTTGCAATCCTCCTGTCTCAGCCCTCAGGGATTACAGGCATGTAGCACCGTTCCCTGCTAATGCCTTTTATTGTATATAAATTGTACCTGAGTTTAGAAAAATTCAGGAGTTAAGCAGAAAATATTCTAACATTCTACAGGAGATAGGAAAATAGAGATGAAACTCAACAAAAAGTACAAGACACACTGCAACAGAGGGTCCGCTGGGAAGCTGTCTGCAGCAGAGACCCTGGCAGAAAGAACAAGAGGTTCTTCATTTGAAGCATCACAGACAGTTCTACCTCACTTGTCAGTTTCAGCAGACCGTGCCCACCCATGAGCAGGCATGAGAGAGCAAGTTACAAGTATTACCTATGAGGGGGAGGGTGTTGGAAAAGAAGAGGAGAATAGTGGTTGGTTTTATTTAAATGCAATCTGGTTGTAGACGACATTTCCCATGTATACTCATATTACTCAAGCAAACATCTACACATGGTTGTGTTTTCCTGATGTCTATCAGTCCCTCTTTGTTGCAGATTTGAGCATAGCACATGTTCCAATTAACTCCACTCTTTGTTACAACTTGCTAAGTTGGGAGTCCCTTGCCAAAATGGGGTAGGTGGTGGGTTACATAACAGGGACTGGGGTGAATGTGCTGCCAAGTCTGCAAAGAGTTGGCAGAATGTGTGTGGTATGGGTGGGGGTTGGTGGATGGTGGGAAGAAAGGGGGAGACCACAGGAAGGATAACATCCTCGCAGACTGACTGTCAGAGGCAAGACAGGCAGGCTAAGTAGCAAAGGGAAAGAAGTCCAAAGGGTAGCCAAATGGGAGATAATGAAGAGTCAATATATAGGATACAGACTGGGCTGTCCTATTTATTACACAAGGATTTTTCCCCCTGGGGTGATGCTTCTGGGAAAAGTCTAAGATGACAATGACTTAATGAAGAGGCTTGATCCAAGGGCAACTCTACTGAGATTTTTTTGATAATGAGAGGAAGGTAGGCAAACAGGCAAAAGAATAGTATTTTTCAAATTAGATGTAAAAGATTCAACAATATGTGATCTCCTATCATTCAAGTGAGTCTATTCACTGAAAAAAAAAAATAAACCTGATCTTCTTAGACAGAACTAAATGTATTTTAGACATGTAAACAAATATGCTATTCAAACTCACTGCTAATAAATTGGTCTATTCTATTCCAAGGACTATATTCCCAACTCTATTTCAAAAGCCTCCCAATCTAAGAAAGGGTTTATACACTATTAACAGAAATTCATTCCCGCCCATGAACAAAATTAAGTGATAGAAACTAAATACTAAAAGGCAGGCAGGCTTCATGGTGTACACCAATAATCTTAGTATTTGGGAGGTTGAAACCAGAGGATTGCATGTCCAAGGATAGCCTCAGTAATCTAGAGAAACCCTATTTCAAAACAAAACAAGGGGGAGGGCTGAAGGTTTAGCTCAAAGGTACAATGCCCTTGGGTTCAATTTCCAGCAATAATTAATTAACTAATTAATTAAACTAAAAAACATGGCAGCTACTGTCCCTGGAACTGGTCTCTTTGAAGACAGGTTTATAGGCAGTTGCCAATGTACCCCACAAAATGTGATTTTCAAAAAGTCACGTCATTACATTTCTCAGCAATGGGCAAGAGATAACATAGAACAAAATAAAATTACTAAAGAGAGAAATTCTCTCTAATACAAAGACTTCCTAGAAGAGACAGATATGACAAAGGTAAAAAAAAAAAATCACTCCATAACTACAACTATTGTCAAACTTAAGACTGCCACACACACTTGGCTTTTTAACGCTAACTTTATTGTTATGAGATCTGGTATATTTAAGAAACTGGGACAACAGGACACCAAACTAGGGGGAAGGAGACAGAGCTGGCTAAAAGAGGGCTAAATCAGAACTGCATTGTACCATTCATAAGGAGTACACATGGTACCTGATTAGTTGTGTGATGCTGGAGAGCAGATGTGATACACGATTCTTAGCATGGAACTCCCTTGGCTTCCTAGAAGACTAAGGACTGTGAAGATGTCACAAAACAAACACTATTCGCTGGGCTGAATGCAAAGCGGTAAGGACAGGACCTATCATGGCATGTTTAATAACATAATTTTGCTTAGGCAAACTAAAGGGTGATTAATGAGGTTCCATCAAATAAGTTATGTGAACTGTGTCATTTGCAAACCACAAAATATCACAGTAGTTAAGGGAAACATCTGACAAGCAGTTTCTAGTCTCCTGACCAAATCCACATTAAGCAATCTGGCAAATGACATAATTAACACAACTTACTTAACTGATCTCCATTTGCAATTCATTAGGAATTGGTTTCCAGCAGAATTATGCCCTCTGAAGATGACCAGGGACATAGGTCAGTTAACAAATAGGAGTCATTCAACTTATGATAAAAATGGAGTTTGAGTTGATCACTGTGACTTAAAAATCAATGATTGCTTTATGTGTCCAAAAAGCACTGCTACTTCAGACCCTAACATCTGTGATGAAAAATGAAAAAGTGAAGGATACTTTCATTTACAAGTGTATGTATATACTTCTATCTGTCCCACGCTTTGCACACTATGGGAACATCAAACGGTGAGTTCTAGTGAAAGAGAGACTGAGGCTGACTAATATAGAACTTCTAAAGGTGTTCTTCCCAGGACTCAGAGCATGAGATGAGCTCACGGTTGTCAGCACTCTGCAAAAAAGTCTTAGAGTTAAAAGCAGCATGTACGGAATGCCGCTGAACCAGCCAATGTTTTGGGAGGCAAGTGGTCTGTGGCCCAATTCTTTAGGAACCATTAGTTTTGAACATGACTTCCCCAGACTCCCTGGAAAGAATAGAAGAGCTGGGACACTGCTTTCTTGACATCTGTCTTTCCACAAGCTTAATGCTTTTCTTATGAAAAGTATCACTGAACTCAAGAGGAATATTAAGAGCACTGGTGCACAAGGGCTTACAATTAGAAACACACAGAAAGGAGCGATGGGACAGAAGCATACTCTGCCTTTCCATTTTTTTAGGGGTAAATTTCAATACGAAATCAATGACCACATGCTTTAAAAAGCCACTTTTATAAGTCTCTGTTCCTAACTTGTAACCTTAAAATTGTTACAATTTTTTGTTAAGGTGGCAAAATCTGTAAGAAAAACAGCATCTATTTCTGGTGTATAAATGATGAATTAGCCAACATTTGCTTTATAGATAATACACTGATATAAACTTCATTTATTTGAGAAGCCAATGCTATAGAATCATGTGGTCACGAGCTTTTGTTCAGTCCATGCTAAAACGCTAAGGTCACTTACTCACTGGTAAATTTCTGGTCTACCTCAAAAAAAGAATTAAATGTCTATACTGACTTCTATGGAGGCACAGAGACCTTTGTAAGTCCATTCTATAATATTATTCCATACACTCCTTTGAGGAAGGCTAAATTCTAGCCCACAATTTTAGAAACGGGGACACTGAGGACCAAAGTGTTTCATCCAGTCATAAAATTACACCTGCAGTCTGTGTCAACCCCAGACCCACAGCAAAGGGCGGGGAAAGAACAGAGAAGAAAGCAAACATGAATATGAATGCATAGTTGGTTCCAAAGTACTCTGCCCTGAATACAGAATATTAATTGCACAATTTCATTCATAAGACAGAGAAACTATTTATAATTCAAAACAATATGGCTATCTGAAGATATATTTTTAAATAGAAGTTTCTCTCAACTATTTTTAATAAGAAACAGGGGACAGAAATGGGGCCATTTCACTTAAATTATTATTATTTTTTCTAAATTGGAGACGCATGCATCTCAATATAGGCTAGACTGGGTTAGACAGCTTACGCCTTCACTGATATGTTTCTGCCACAGTAGTAACATACTCTGTTCTGACCTATTCTGTAAAGCCTTTTCAGTTTTTCATGTCTAGAGTATAAACGGCAGTCTGCCAAACTGCCTAGGTGTTTTCATAATAGAAAATTATTTTATTTCTTACAATAGACTATTCACCAACTTATATTTATAAAGAGTGCCACTTTAGACAAAGATTTGACTTGTAAAACTATATAATTTAACTGATATATACATAGGTCATATATGATATAATCAACTGCGCTCAGAAAAGGAAAATATCTCCTAGAATCTCCTAGCTCAAAGTAGATTGCAGCTTCCAAGTACCAGAATAAATCATTCATATGTCTTTAGCAGGAAAGAGTGTCAACTACCTTCCAGACTATTAGCATTGTTGATGACTACTGTATGTAATAAAAAATTTTTCAGTTTTGAAAATTCATTTATTTTTACCTTTCAATTCCAATAACTCTTTAAAACAATCGTCTATATGCCTCAGTTTCTCACCAAAAAGAAGATAATAAATATTTACCTCCAGATGCCACTCACTCATCCTACTCCATAAGGATGAATATTACATGGATTAATAAGAAACTAAAAGCCAAGTGTTATAAGCTCAAATACAGTAGAAGGATCAAATGCAAAAGCAATAATATCTTAATCGATACTTTCAACAGAGATCCTGATGGTGGTACAACCATATCCACCTGTTCCTCTCCCAAGCTTCAGGTAAGTATTTGTTGGATCATGTATATTTCAAAATGATAATTTGTTGATCCAGTTTTGTTGATGACTTCAACCAGTAAAAGAATAAAAATGAATGCCTTTAAAAGCTAATCGCTTTAGATTTCCTGTTACAAGCAAAATCAGACTGACTTTATATTTCCCTTTATTACCCTGACAGATTCTAAATGCAGCTTGACTTTACTGTTATTTTAAATGATTCATATTACAAAGATGTTGTCACTAAACTGGGGAAAACATCACAGGGTTTGGGTTTTCTTACTCTCCACCAGTCACTTTTCCTAGAAGCTAAACAGAACTCCCAGCTCTCTGGCTGATCATGGCTGGAAGCTCATTAGGCTGTTCCTCACGTTAAATTACTGAAAAGGGTGATGTATTTATAATACAGCTTGCGATGCTATAAAATGGCTCATCAATCTGTTTTATTCATGGAAAGTCCACATAAGGCCACTAGTCTGTTACTGGCAATAAACCTTGGGTACGTCTTCAAAAGACCTGCATATTAGATAGTGATTTATGTCTCTGTCCAAGAAATCAAACATGATACTAACAAGGCAAGGGATAACTCAACTGACACTTTCAAAAGCAATATAATTTCAGTAGTAAATCAAGAGGGTATAACATGTATGGGGAAGAGAGAAAGATAAATGATTAGCATGTGTATATCCAAGAAAAAGGAAAGTGTTAAAAATACCAATTCTGGGTATTCTGATCTTAAATCATTCCCAATCTGTTCTCTGCACTATTTTTCTTACAAAATATTTCACATGCAGTCCTCATCTCCCATTTTATGATTAGAAGATTCTGTTGTAAAGACAATGGTATGGGCTGGGGGTGTAGTTCAGTGGTGGAGTGTTTGCCTAGCACGTGCAATATTCTAGGTTAGATCCCCAGTATGAGGAGGAAATAGGGGGAGTCACTGATATATACTAAATCAGTTGCCTTTTAACTTACATAAGTTACTCATTCATTCATTCATTCATTCATTCATTCACTCATATGACAATGGGGATCAAACCCAGCGCCTCACATACGCTAGGCAAGTACTCCACTACTGCACTACATCCCTAGCTCCATTTAATATTTTTAATAATTAAAAGATTTGTTCAACTCTTCTTACCTTCAAGAAAGAAGGCTGTTTTGATGAGAAATAAATGCCCAATGAAGAAAAAAATATTTATGATCAATGTGAAACCAAAATAATTATTTGACTCTTATATTGCTTTTTCGACAATGGCACATTTATGAGGAATATTTTCTGTCCTAGACTAGGGAAACTTTAGTACTATACAGAAATCTCACACCTTAAAAACAAGTAAAAACTGATTGTAAAAATGAGTGATGTTTTTAAACCAATTGAGTTTTCTCGTCAATCACCTAAACAATATTAATATGAAAATGGAGATATAAGAAATAAAAGTATTTTCCACACAAAGGAATAAAAAGTTCAAGACACCTTACTTGCACTTGCCATTTTTATCTTCAACTGTTGACTTTAAAATTCACTTTAAACAAAGAGTAAAGTGAGTTATACAAACTCAATATACTATCACATCAGTTACTTTGAACCAGTTTGCATTATTCTATTTGAAAAAGAGAAGCCTCATTTTGGAAGAAGTTAACCCTAAGCTCACATGCAGTTACCACTTTTCTTCCCCCGTCAGAGTGTTAGTGTTGTATACTCTTGTTCAGGCAAAACTGGAAAGGAACTGTAGTTTTCCTCCTGGACAGCTCAATCTTTTGGGCAAGAATTGTGCTTACAACAACATTTCAAAAAGTGAAAAGGAGAAAGGCGGCCTCCCTGTTATTGTTAGTCAAAATAAAACACTTAGCTTAGGCAGGAAGTAACTGAAACACCTTCCTTCCTGTTCCAAGCAAGCACTCTGGACAAAGTGAAGTCTTGATGTACCAAGTCCCAGAGGGCAGCCCACAGTCCCTTCTCCTAAATGGTTTGTAGATTCAAAATGTCGGAAGGTATGTTTGTGTTTATATTTGGCCAAAGCAAATATGAATTCTAAATTACAAATTAATCTTAGCAACTAAAAATTACTTGAATTTTAAAGTAAACAGAATGCACAGTTTATGATTAGAAAAAGAACTGGGGATACAGATAAATGGGTTTGCAGTTTTACTATTAAACAACTTTTAAAATAATCACAGATCAATTAAGTATAAGAATTGATTACTTTCTCCCTATTTCACCTGTCACCAATAATTTTGAAAAAGAAAAAGGGGGAAAGTGACCAAAAATATATATATTTAAGTGCCCACAAAGATTTTTCCTTTGATATGTACAAACAGAAAACAATCTTTTCTCGCCTTCCCAAACACACACACACACACACACACACACACACACACACACACCCCACAACCATGGACCAGACATCCTTCAGGTTATCTCACAGATAAATAAAATAAAAAGAGCATCTTTTGGTGCATTTTCAGACACAAACAAATAGACACATACGCTCACTCCAAGAATCCTGCCTCCCATATTCTGTCACAGGAAGCGCTCTGGGGGCCCAGGAGAGGGAACTGTTTGGGAAATAGAAGGAGCTGTTTCAGCAGGCATCGGTTTCTCTCTGTGCCTGTGAAGTGGACATTGGCATCTCTTGCCTGGGCTTTTCCTGTGGGGTTCATCTGGTCGGCAGGGTGGGGAATAGTTGTCTGTACCATACCAAGGTCAGCCTTCTAGGGCTGACAGTCTCTGTCTCTGTACAAAGAAAAGAATCAATACTTTTGGACTACGGCTGTGCCCTCAGTGTAAAACAACAAACATGCAGCGTCTGACATGTTTCTAGGTGATTTGTGGCAGAACCTCTTGTCTGATCTGTATCCAGGAGCTGCTGTGTTACTGCTCTGTGCTTTTCGCCTCCCCCCTACCCCCGCTTGTGCGGCCCCCTCCTGCCTGCCCCAGCTCTGTGATGTCTAATACTTTACTCAGGTACAGAGGCGGGTGTTCTACCCTACAGCTACTTGTCACTCAATAAATCACACCTAGGAGCACAGTCTGCGCAGAGTGATCTGGGCTTTAACAAAGGATCAGAGGGACAAAGTACAGGCAAGATACTGTAATTATAACAAAAATAAAACACTCAGGGAGAGGGACAAAAGCATAGAGTCTGAGGCATGGGTAAAATGTCACCAGGAATTATAGTTTTTGTCCTCATTTTTTGAGTTCTCTCTTTCTTCTTCTCCATCTCCTACTCACATTTATTTTGTTGTTTTTGTTCATTTTTATTCTAATCGCAATGAAAGGCATAACATAAGCATTAGTGGAGTCCACTAAAACTAATAATGCTCATCTCAGATATACAGACATTATACTAAGTCCAAGAGATTACTCCAATAAGTATCATTTGTATCGTTATCTCAAGTTTGTATATACAGATAAAATCCTTCTGAAACTGCTCAAAAAATAAAAACTGTACTGGAAGTCAACTATTAATTATGACTTGAACTTTATTATTTGAACAATCATGAAAAATTTAATTGATAGAACAATATGTTTGTTTTGTCTAACTGCATTCATTTCTGTAGAAATATCTCTTTAATAAAATATTCACATATATTATATGTTGCTCAATTTGCTGAGATAATTTTTTGCTAGATCTATTTTTTTCTTACCAAATTATTTTCCAAAGCCTGAACCATTAATCAAGTCAGATAAGAAGGTTTTGGACAGTTTCCTCTGTTCTAAATATTTTAAATGCAGCCGTTTGAGTTATCCCAGCAATTTCAGTCACATCAGACACCTCTTAATGCAGGAAAAATGATGTTCCATCATGGAGGTCTTGCACAAGTCTCCACTGTAACTGTTGCTGATGAAAATAAAAGTGAGTTAGAATAGCTCCACACTTCCTTCCTAGTCAATCAATGCCTGACAGCACTAGTTCCTTCAGCCATGTACTTCAGCGATGATGGATCAATAACTGTGGTTTAACAACAGGGAGCCACCAATCATTATATGAATGATTAAAAGGGGTCTCACTCACATACACCTCTTCAGACAGACTAGGCCCTGGGATTAGAATACTTGCCACATTATGCTTCATAGTACAGAAATTCTGATAAAGGAAGGGAATGTGAGGAGAGAGAAAATCCTTAACACAGTGAATAGGAAATATTAAATGCTTCATGACCAAGGCAATTTTTAGCCACTGCTATTTTGAGACACTAGTTTTCCAAATTTACCACAATGAAATTGAATAAATAGAAAAAGGAGATATTGCTTATTGCTGAATTCTATAAAGCATTAATGTATTATCATTACCTAAAATTCACCCTATACATACACATAGGCCCCATCTGCCCAAAGTGTAAGACTAACCTCACTAGCTTAGAAATATCTGCTGCCATGACTAATTTTTATCTCAATATATTAAAATTCCTCCTTAAATATCTATCTGGAAGTTCTAAAAGATTAAGGGTAGGAACTGTTTCATTAAGAAATAAACAAAATAGCTGGCATGAAACAGGTGTTTAACCATTATTGAAAAATTAATGAAGTAAACTAATCAGACTTTTAAAATTTAGTCTTTGCAAAATAACTCTTAACAGAAGATATTGGCTTCCTTCATGTCACCTATTGTAGTATATTAACTTTAATTCATTTATTACAAGAAAAAGTACTATAAATTATCAAATTAAATAAATTCTTTCTCTTTTAGAATGGCAAATTCTCCATCTTGCTGAATGCACTTTCTCATTTGTCCAGACAGTAACGAGAGACTGTTTTAATGTAATGAGGGCAGGCAGTTAGTGGATGAACACATGCTCACTGTAGGCCATTAGGTCTCAGCACTGTTCTAGAAGCCCCAGATGAGCTGACCTCTGACAGAAATGAAGATAAGCATGGGCATAATCACCATAAACATATAAGTACTTCAGAAAAGGTACACACCTATAGGGCAGTGTTCTTAACAGAGGAGGGTGGGGCAACCCAAAAATACTTGGGAATATCTGTATACAATTTTGATTGCTCTCAAAACTAAGAGCAGAGCTAGATTATAGCAGTAATATTCCTGTAATCCCAGTTATTTGGGAGGCTGAGGCAAGTGGATCACAAGTTCAAGGCTAGCCTGGGCAACTTAGTGAGACTCTGTCTCAAAATTTAAAAAAATAAATAAAGGAGGGGTAGGAACATAGCTCAGTGGGAGAGCAACTCTGTGTTCAGTCCCCAGGACTGCAAAAAAATAAAAAAAAAAGGAAAAAGAAAAAAAAAATCCTGGAGACAGTAGTGGGACAGGCTGATAGCTATGGGTAAAACCAAAGAAGTTGCTAAATGTCTTACAATGCACACATGACGCCCACAACAAAGAACTATCCAACATAAAATGTCACCAGTTCCAGGAATGAGAAACCCAGGTGCAAATGTTCCAGAAGCAGAGGAGAGACTGCTAAACTCTGTGTTCTAAAGAAGATTATTAGAAAAAAGAACACAACAGAGAAAGGGATAACCCGACTCATCTGTCAAAGTAACAGACACGAAACATGGTTAAAGGGAGAGACAAAATATGGCACTGGATCAGATCATGCTATAGAGTTTCTACTTCATCCCACTTGGCAGGAAAACTGACTGGGAGATGTGGGAGTGGGGACCTGCAGAGACCACAGGGCTCAGATCTGCATGTTGATTACCCTGTAGCAATGGGAGAGAGAGCTTAAACAATGATCAGAATGAAATTTGAAATCAAGAAATGAGATAAGTCTTCCCCCACCCTATCCAGCTTTATTGAGGTGTAACTGGAACACAAAAATGCACATAACTAATGTTTACAATTTGTGAGTTTAGACATACCTACATATTCATGTTATCATCACCACAACCAAGGTAATAAGCATATCCTTCACCTCCAAATGTTTCCTGTGTTCCTTTAGGGATTTTGTTGTTTTTTTGCTTAAGAACACTTGACACAAGGTCTATCCTCTTAACAAATTTTTAAGTGCACAGTACTTTATCATTCACTACATGCCGTATGTTTTACAGCAGATCTCTGTAACTTACCCATTTCTTATAGCTGTAAATTTATACGCATTAAACAACCTTAAAAAAATCAAAGGCACCAAAAATGCAGAGCAATGAACACAGAAATAGTTAGTGTAGTTACTATTCAGAACTGAGAAAGGAGGCATGAGTAGGGAAGATGAGGAGTTCAGGAAGACTTTCTAATTTCAGCCCCAGTAGGGTATCAGAAAAATGGTGATGCCATTGAGCATACAGATGAAATGGAGGCGGGACAAGCACAGCCACTGAAAACTTCATCTTCTGACTTTGTTTGTTTGTTTGTGTACTGGGGATTAAACCCAGGAGTGTTTTACCTCTGAGATACATTCCCAGCCCTTTAATTTTTTTTTAACAGGGTCTCAGTAAGTTCCTGAGGGTCTTGCTAAGTTACTAAATCTGACCTACAACCTGTGATTCTCCTGTTTTAGCCTCCCAATTAGGATTACAGGTTTAAGCCACCATGCCCAGCTTACCTGGTTGAGTTTTGAAGTAGATCAATTGTGAGAACTGAGCTTACAGATATGAAGCCCTAAAGAAAAGTTGGGGCTGGAGAACTAGTTATGTAGTTATCAAAATATGAGTAGGAATTTAAAATAGTGGGAATAATAGTGCCTAAATGTATAGGAGAAAACCTGTATGAAACACCTGGGGTCTGGGAAAGGCTTAGGTATGTTCATATGTAAAAATACCAATGCCAATCTCAGTATCATATATGTGGAAGAGTAAGGCGTGGAGAAGGAACCTGAGGGAAGCTGTGTGCATGCGTGTCCCTATCATTCTGAACTCCATTCTGATGTGGGACTATAATGCGCCAACAAAAGTATATAAAATAAAGGACACGAAAATTAACTACGAGACAATAAATTTTAAAAGTGAGGCTAGAAATGGAAGAATTAAAAAGTCAGAAAATCCAAAGACTCTTGAGAGAGGATCAAGAGGAGCAAAAGTGGTTAGCAGCATCAAATGTCATGAAGAAATAAGTTAAAAAAAAACAACAACTAGAAATGCTTCTACAAGATGCGAGGAGTGAGAGGTCAGCTCTCCAGAGCCACTGCTGTGAACAAAAAGCAGAAACAGAAGTTAGACTGCAGGAAGGTAAGGCAGAAAGAGACAAGAGGAAGCAGGAGTTATGCAGCTCCCTCTTTATAAATGTTGAGCTATGAATGAAAATGAGAGGAAGAAGCAGAGGTATAACTTGGCCATCTTTAGGATGAAGGGCATGAGCCTGGACCACAAAGAGGCTCATCTTGTATTTGTATTAGGGAAGAACTGGAAGTAAACTATAAGAGAATAATTCTTTCTATATGATGGAATAATGTAAAAACGCACATGCCTATAGCCGGGCATGGTGCACATGCCTGTAATTCCAGTACTTGGAGACTGAGACAGAAGGATCACAGGTTTGAGACCAGTCTCAGAAACTTAGCAAGGCTCTCAGCAGTTTAGCAAGACCTTGTTTCAATACACATGGCTATGGGTGTGCCGCTTGGAGGTAAAATGCCCTTGGGTTCAATCCCCAGTAACACACCCACACAAACACACCCTCACAATATCCTAATAACATTATACATTATAATACACAAATTTATCAATGATATATCATATAAATAATACCACAGATCATGCTGTGAACATAATCACCTAAATCATAATTTGGGGGCTCTAGTGGGTATGTGGATATGCTCTTCTTAGAATAGCTCAAGTTAAAGATGATATTCTTGCTTTTTCTAATATTTGACTTTCTAAAATTGATATGTTTAATGTATGTTGTAATATATTTTTGAAAATTCATCCTCCTATGAAGAAAAAATAGACATCCCTGTGACAATAGTGGTGATGGCCTGCCATTCGGATGGCATGCATCCATGGGCGGATGAAGGATTAATTTGCAAAGGATCTAAGCATCCACACTGCGATGCTAAGTCTGGCAATCTCACATTTTCTATTAATTTCCCAAATTAATAGAAAATTTTCATTATAAAAACTGTCTACTTACAATTAACATTCCAATGTCTATTCTTCAAGTGGTTTTTAAAAATAATTTCAAAGTATATAAAAAGGAAAGTAGCTACAAGGCAGGAGGAAGAAGGAAAAGAAGAAGAAAGAGAAAAAATGAGCCGCCCGGCATATTTTAGTTAATTTTCCTGAATGCTGCTATGAAACAAGGCCACCTCAGTTTATTCTTCCTGAAACTAAAGCAAATGTTAGACTTAGCGAAATGCTTGTAAATGCATTTTTTTTTAACCATGAATAGCTCCTATATTGTTCAGGATCTCACCTTCTGAATTCTGTGGTCTTTTTTTTTTTTCCCCCTTCCTTCAAATGGGCTAAGCCACATCTAGAGGGAATGGTTCCAATGTCGAATTCTTAGCAATTCTCTTATCCTTCCAAATTCTGGGAAAGAGCATAGGTCTTGCAAGTATGTGCCCAGCCCTTTTCCTCCCCAGTATCAATAAACAACTTGGTCTGTCTCTTAGGGAAAGGCTGCATTTTGCCATAGCTGATTCATTAACTATTTCAGAACAGACAAACCAACTAGCAAATACCCAGCATAAATGTCCTCTTCACTAATCCTCCCCCCCTTTGTTTTCCCTTTGTATTAAAGGGTTTTCCATATAAGATCTTGGCCACTGCTGCTCCACACATAACCTCTTGGCCAGCCTGGCAGAAGATATTAAGGTAACAGTTTACATTGTCTTGAAATAATTAAAAAGATTCAGAAAAACAAGGTAGACCAATATATACACCACTGATTATTGCAGTAACCTCTTTCTCAGAATGTGACCAACCTTGAACATGGTTTCATTTAAGAGCTGGAAGAGAATATAAAAGCTAAGTTATAGAAAGTATTCAATGAATACTGGTTAAATAGTTGGATGAATGTATGGATGGGGGAATAAAGGTGGATGAATATTAAAGGAGATGCAGGCATACACACACTGTGCATACATAATACAGAGTATCCTAATGATAGTATTATAGTCAATTTCCATTGTACTTCCATGTAAAAAGGCTATTCCTTTTACTGGGCTCTTTTGGGATTTCAGGACCCTGTTCACTGACAACAATGCTGCTTCACAAAATCACCATGCTTGACTAAGTCTCTATCAAGGTCTTTTTTTTTTTTTTCCTTCACTGTACTAGAAGGTTCTTCCCTTAGATCTATATAGGACTCACTCTCATTTTATTCATGTCTCTGCCCACATTACATCTCCTCAGTTGTTCCTTCTGAGCACACCATCTAAACAAAAGCTCCCTCCCACCTTCATTCCCCATCCCTTTACTCTGCTTTGTTTTTCTTCAGAGCCCTATTAATGTCCATATCTATTTTACCTATTGTTTATCTTCTCTGGTAGAATATAATCTCTGACAGAGAAGGACTTTACCATATTCAACATCATACCCTCACAACCAAATTGGTGTCTGAAACAAAAATATATGCTCAATTAATATTTCTTAAATGAATGTAGCCAAATGAATTTTCAAGTAGTTTCACAAATCTATCCTCTCACCTCCCAGTAAGTCTCAAAGTAGAACTGAAAAAGGGGGGTCTGGGGGTAAAGCTTAGTGGTAGAGTACATGCCAAGCATGTACAAAGCCCTGGGTTCAATACCTGATACCATAAAAAGAAAGAAGTTGATAAAGAAAAGATATGAAGTTTTCAGAGGGAGAATCAAGGCATGGTAGGCAGGGGAAACCTCACCAGTAGAGTATTAAATACACAGCACAATGGGGACTAGTAAAGGGACTTCACCCCCAGGACCCACTTTTTTATACTACTTTGAAATAAGTTCTTGCTAAGTGCCTACGCTGCCCTCAAACTTGCAATCCTCCTTCTTCAGCTCCCGTGGTACCCATGATTACAGGCATAAGCCTCCATACTCAGTCCCAATAACTTGCCATCTTTTAGCCATCAAGGACCAGCTTAATTAGCACATTCCTTCTAGCCTTACTTCACACAAAAAAAGTTGTTTCCTTATCTGTACTTCTGCTTCTTTATAGATAACACTACTGACCTACTTAGTGCTTTGTATTAAAGTTCCTAGTTTATATGTGCACCTCCTACTGTTTAGAAGAACATAAGCTATTTAGCAGCTCCTCTGGCATAGAGTATAGTCAGCCACCACAGGGGGGAAAAAAACTTCTTTGAACATGAGGAGGATGACAGGTTCGAGGACAGTCTAAGTAGTGTAAGATTCTCATCGGTCTAAGGAGACCCTGTTTCAAAATAAATTTAAAAAACAACAACATAGGGCTTGTGGTGTAGCTTTGAGGTAGAATGCCTCTGGGTTCAAATTCCAGTATTAAAAAAACACAATTAAATTTCTCAAAATATTTCAAATTTCTATATGAACAAAGTAAACTAATCTGAAATTATTTAACTCCTTAGCCAACTCCTTAGCTCTAAAGTCAAGCAGCCGAGCAGTACCTATGTATGGAGAGTGAAGGACACACACTAAGAATGGTTTTCAAACTGCCATTATTTGAGAGAGCGTCAAACATGCTTCCTAGAAAAAGAATCTAGGGCCTTGCAAAATTTAGGTAAATATTCAAAAAGAAATTTCTATTTAATTCAATAAATCCCCAATAGTTTTCCTCCAGAACAAGAAACACTCATCTATTAGTGTATGAGTACATTTTGTGTACTTGGAATTGATATTTTGGTCCTCTAATTGTGATGCTATATATTAAAACATTTTGGAACATGTGACTCAAAAAAGGAAAAACAACCAACCTACAAAGCATACAAGAAGGCAAAGTACAACTCTAGTTTACATTCATAAGACATTTTAAAATGTTTTATTTAAATTACGAAAGACATATTTTTTAAAAAAACACTAATTACAGTGGGGCATGGCCAGATTTCATCTCATCACAAGAGAAAAAGTATTGAACTTAAAACAGAAAAAAGAATAAGCACTTTACGGCATAATATAAGGTAGGACTTTCCATGGCTTCCTTTTTTAGAAAGACCATTCTTTTTTTTAATCTATTTTTATTTTTTAAATTTTTTATTAGTGCATTGTAGTCATACATCTTAATGTAGTACGAGATGATGGAGGCATACATGCACACATCACCCAATTAGCCCATTTTTAAATGGCTACTCAACCAAACATTAGGCACATACTTCGAAAGTCACTACTATTCCTCTAGTTAGTACCCTAAACAGTAGGAACATAAAGAGGAAAACTCATGACCTCAAGGAGGTCACCGTCTATTTTGGTTACTTCTTTTCTGATCATCTATTTCATTACAAAACCTAGCAATTCCACCAATAGCAACACACATGCACATATACACCATGACCACCACCACCACCCCAACTCAGAAGCAATCCTAGTGATTCATAGTGAATTCCTGAACTAATACAACTGTGTATTCTAAGTTACTGGACCACATTATAAGAAGAAGAGATTGAATTTAATGATCTATACTATTCTGGTGTGCTAGGTATTAATATCCTAGTTTTTAGTGTATTTGCTCTTAAACTTTATCTTTCTGTAACTTGCACTAACATGATTTCAAGCCGCGCTGGCTTAAGAGACCCTGTTTCCAAATTTTAAAAAATATTTAAAAAAATAAGTCTGGGAGTGTAGCCCAGAGGTAGAAGGGCTTCCAGGAACCCCCGTACCAATAAACAAACAAACAAACAAACAAACAAACAAATAAATAAATAAATAAATAAATAAGCAAGCCGGGCGTGGTGGCGCACACTTGTAATCCCAACATTCAGGAGGCTGAGACCTGGAGTATCGCAGTTCGTGGACAGCCTCAGCTACTTAGGTCCTCTGCAACTCAGTGAGACCAGGTTTCAAAATAAAGAATAAAAAATAGAGCACGGGGTTTAGCTCAGAGGTAGAATGCCCCTGGGTTCCATCCCCAGACCTGCAAAAAATAAAATAAAATAAAATAAATATCTAGGTGTGGTCATGCATGCCTGTAATCCCAGTTACTTGGGGGCTAAGGCAGGAAGATTGTAAATTTGAGGTCAGGCTGGGCAATTCAGTGAGACCCTGCCTCAAAATTTTAAAAAGAACTAAGAGCTGGGCTCAGTGCTATATTTCTGTAATCCCAGTACTTGGGAAGCTGAGACAGGAAGATCAAAGGTTTGAGGCTAGCACACAATAACTTAGCAAGGCCCTGTTTCAATCAAAAAATAAAAGGGGTAGGAGGGTGTAGCTCAGGGGTAAATTACTCCTAGGTTGCCCAATACCATTTGAAAAAGAAAAAAAAAGCATTTTTTAAAATTCAAAAAGAGGAATCATGTTCCAAATATCCTCACTGGGATCCCTATCCAGTGAACAAGACTTTAAGCTGTGTATATTATTTCCTTACTTTACACACACACAAAAAAAAATGAAAGTGGACACTTGGAACTCTTTTGGGTACTGGGGATTGAATTCAGGGGCAGTTTACTTCCAGGCTATGTCCCCAACCCTTTTAATATTTTTTGAAACAGGGCCTAAGTTTCTGAGGGTACACATGCACATACATACCACCACCACCACCACCACCACCCCAACTCAGAAGCAATCCCAGTGATTCACACTGAATTCCCGAACTAATACAAAAGTGTATTCTAAGTCACTGGACCACATTATAAGAAACTAAATTGCTGAAGCTGGCCTCAGACCTGCAATCCGCCTGTCTCAGCCTCTTGAGTACTGGGATTAAAGGCATGCACTACCACACCCAGGAGAAAACAGTGTTTCCAAATAAACTTTTGCTTTAATAAGTAATTTCATGTTTGAGTGAATTTACCATAAATCTACAGAAACTTGCCTATAGTCTAGCTATTTTAAGTATATGTTCCAAAATACAAGATGAGACAATCCTTTTTAAAGAAAAGGTCTCCCAACTAGCTAGGCATTATAATTGGAGATCTGTTGTACAAGCTGGATATTCCAGTGATCCTCAAGTCCAATCTTTCTCCTACTTCTCTAATTAGTAGGTCTTCATTTTTTCTATAACCCAATAAAAAAGAACTATCATAGCAAGCAGAGGATAAATTCTGGTCTCATAAAATCAATGCTCATTTCAACACTGAACTAAATGGGAAGTGTCCCACCCCACTGACTATGCACACTCCAGAGCCCCAAGAGTGAAGTCCCTCCCATACCATACCTTCTTTAAGCTGACATCTGCCCCTCTTGTTGATCATTAGCATACTAACTCCTTCACAATGCTGGACTTAGCCCAGGATGTCCATGCTTCTCATCAGCCCTTCCAACCAAAACTTCATGGGACCAGAACTTCTATACTCAATAAAGTTTCATGGTCTTAGATCACAGTTAAATCAGGAACTCTGTCCTCATAGCTGGGAGTACGGGGACACTGAAGAGGCTGTGGCTTTGTAGGAAGCAACTATATCTTTAGGATTTCTCTAAGGTAAAAATTCCAATGTACTGCCTGTAACCCGATCTGGTCTGGTCCTGGGCATGGGGTTTATCATTTGAAGATTCATGAAAATGACAGGAAAAAATAGCAAGGGCAATAACAGCACTCAGAAAAAGGGGTTATCTATAAGAGATCAAATAAGGAAAGCATTTGCTGGCATCAATTGAATATGCTATTTTGCTCCTGGAGTAAACTCTCACCATTTAAAACCTGGCCTTGCCGAGCATGGTGGCGCACGCTTGTAATCCCGGCGCTTGGGAGGCAGAGACAGGAGGATCTAGCAGGTTCAAAGCCAGCCGCGCTGGCTTAAGAGACCCTGTTTCCAAATAAAAATAGTATAAAATAGGTCTGGGAGTGTAGCCCGGAGGTAGAAGGTCTTCCAGGAACCCCAGTACCACAATTAATTAATTAATTAATTAAAAAAATAAAACCTGGCCTAACAACAACCTCATCATTATAAAAAATCACCTCAGTGAAGCCAGGGAAGGAGAGGAGGAAAGGAAGAAGGCTCAGGTTTATTCTTTAATGCTACCTGCAATTAGGTATACACATGTGAATATAACATTATTAACCTGAAAACTCAGTATTGGGAGGGCGGAAAATGGGGAGTTAGGGGTGGAGGGCACCAAGTACCATGTGAATATATGCTATGATCTATATTATTATGTGAGAATAAAATGCACCAATAATACATTAGTATTAATAGTATTAATATATTACTAATATTACATATAATGTATAATATGCATATTATCATTAATGTATATTATTATATATGTTATTTCATATGTTACTTCATATATATTCTTTTCATATATATGTATATATATATGAAAAGAAAAGAATCAGCAATATAGAATGAAGGAAAAACTCAAGGCAGGTAGCTGGGGCCTGGGACTTCCTCCAACCCTATGATCACCTCTAGACAAATCATTTGCCTCTTCTTCATCTGTAAATTAAAACTTCACAGTCCAGGGGTGTGTGTGTGTGTGTGTGTGTGTGTGTGTGTGTGTGTGTTGGTAGAAACTGATTTCAGGGCCTCACACATGCTAAGTATATTCTCTACCACTGAGCTACAACCCTAACCCAACACAATGTTGTTGCTGTTGTTGTTTTTTCTATCCTTTCTTCTAAGCATTCACATGTACTATCCTCAGATAAACGTGTGTAGACACTGTACTGTGTCCTAGAGGGACATAAATGGCAGACGGCCATGAATCAAGAAACAATTACAGCCTAACCACAGATAAGAATAAGCACAAAAATAAAAAACTACAATGCAGTATAGCAGAAAGAGGTAGAAGGACACAATAGAGATAAAAAGCTCTGAATCAGAGGCACAAGAAACACAGACCGGGTGGATTACGTAGTGAGGGGGCTCTTACGGGAGTAACATCTTGGCTCAGTCATGAGCAAAATACATACAACCATGCCACCTGTAAAAATGCTACGTTTCACTAACAATTACAAATTCAGGGCTGTTTTTTGCAGACATGTGAAATGTATGTGCTGGAATGTATCGCCTATACCCATGGAATGTTGTTCTGATGCTGCACACAGCCTACCTTTCCTGAATTTAAAGAGTTTTTTTTTTTTTTGGTCAGGCAAAGTGTCTTAGAAATGATAATAAGTACCACAAAGTCGACTTGAATTTCATCTAGGTTGAATGATTTTTTATCTTACTATTTAAAACTATATTATGCTATCAAACACAGAAGTGTGTTTAATATTTGACCGACATACTAAATTTATATCTTAATGATATCAAAACTTGCATGGCCAGATATTTACTAATAAGAACAAAATGTACTTCTGAAACCAACCCATAAACACCCTAAGTCTTAGGCACATGAACTTAGGACATTAAAAAATATGATTATACTTGCTTTCCTAAACATAGTGGCTAAAGAATTTCTCTACATTGCTATCCCGTGGCCTTTAATTTTTTAAAAGTTGTAACTGAAAATTTCCAAATTATAATTTCCTTTATAATCAGGCATGTGTCTTTTAAAAGTTACAAGTCTAAAAAAGAAAACAAAACTATAGGCATATACTTCCTACCTGTTGAATCTCCCTACAAAATGTTCATTAAGTGACTGAAAAAATAAACCATCATGATTAGTTTTTAGTCACAACTAGAATAAGGACTTGCAGGATTACTATGTTAAAGCAACTATCTTAATTAACATTTATTTGAAAATGTGTCAACCTGTTATTTTTGTGTGTGTGATTTTAATGACTGTATGTACTTGTTTAAAAAATAGTAATTTTAACAGTTACTTCATTAACAAATGCTTTGAGTGGATCATTTCTTGTATAAAATCTATTTCAATAAGTAGGAGGTCACGTGTTTTTTAGTATATTTTTCCTGTATAATAAATTTTCCTATGAAGTTCTACCTTCTAACATACTTTTCTCCAGAGCTATATTTTGCCAGAGGGCATCTCTATCTATCTGGTTTTGGTCTCATCTTCAATTCTCTGTTTTCTTCACTCCAGTAATTTTGACATTCCCTTGATCTATGCCATCTTTGTTGCAAATGTTCTCTTCTATAATTCAATATAGATATTTTATTTTGTTTTCCTCAATATCATGAATTCTTCAATAAAAGAGGCAAGTGGTACTAAACATATTTAATATGCTTCATTAAAAGAAAGACACAGCTTAAAAACACATGCATAAAAAGGTTACTGACCAATACTTTCAATTATCTGAATTCTAAGATGTAACTGACAACACAGTAAACAACATCTAAGCCAACTTGGCAATTAAGTGAAAACATCATTCATGAACTATAGGTCAGCTTTCATTTCTGAGCCTTGTCTGGGTATTTTGTAGCTAAACACTTCAACATATATCCAGCTGATACATTATGTTTTCTTAATCCAAACCTGATATCTAAACAGCAAGCTTATCTGTTCTGCTGTTGATGTAAAATATACTCTCCACTAATCTATGCAAAGCAAAATTCACACATATTTTTGAGGCGACATGTCCTTTAAAAGTGCCAAAGTGCCTCCTGTTTTGAGGAAGTAGTATCTCACTTATATGTAATAAGCATTATTCAACTTGGACATTTACTTGATTTTTAAATCTGCTTGAGTTTACAGTTATAAAATACACATAGATAAGTTCAAGTGTTTATGAACTCATATTAGGGTGGTGTTTTACTCTGAAAACAAAATGATAAGCCAACAAGGAGCACTGTAGTTTTCCTTTTCCATTAAAGAGCCAAATACTAATTTCACAGAAGACCCTCCCTCCCACTCCACCAGCCACACACACACACACACACACACACACACACACACACACACACAAACGCACACACGCACGTTATGAAACTGCTATCTCAGAATACATGCTTTGGTTGTTTATCCAGGAATGGTAATAAGATGTGATGACCTAGCTTCTTTAGCCAAGTCCTCCTTTATTTAACATCTAACTAACATCTGGAATGTTGTCTATGTTTATTCAAGGGTTTTCTCCCTTTGCACTCCTAACGGGTCCATACAAGAATAAAACCCACATCCAGGCTCTCGTTGCTTCCACGCTCTACTCAACTGAGAGAGTCAGAACAAACAACTGAAGTATTGTTACTGGACAGAATGATCAACACTCTGGCTAACTGAAAATTAACAGTGGGGCTTTTATGCCTAATGTAGGCATTTGAAGCAGTCACCATCAATAGCCCAAGAAAAAAACATAATTCCCAGTTATTAGAAAGTGAAGATTACCTGAGCAAATAGTACTTTCAACTTCTTATTGACACGATTACATTAAATGACAGTCATTTTATTTATTTACTTACTTTTGGTAGTGGAGATCGAGCCCAGGGTCATTCTAAATCTGAGCTAAACCCCAGCCCTTTATATATTTTGAAACAGGGCCTCACTTAGTAGTTGAGGGTCTCAGTGTTTCTGAGGTTGGCCTCGAACTTTTGATCCTCCTGTCTCAGACTCCCAAGACCTGTGATTACAGTCATACACCACCATATCTGGCTGGTATAGTCTTTTTGTAACGTTTCATTTTCTAACATATATTACTTAGATATCATCAAACAAGGGATATTTTGAAGTCAAAACATTTACCAGATTCTGAATATAGAGAGAAAAGAAACAAACGCTATAGAAGAACGGACAGCAGAAATATGCAAAGATGAACACAATTTGACACCTGCCTTCAAGAAGGGTAGCTTTTTGTTAAATTTGCTTATTTTCTACCATGTCAATAAAAATCCCTATCTATTCAAACACCTGACTAGAACTTTATCCTCTCTGTAAAATCTTCCTTGGTCTGCCTGTCCTCTGTAATTCCATCACAAGTCAACTTTTATCACATTCATTCATTCATCAAGCAATTATCAGGTACCTTCCTGCTAAGTGCCAGGCACAAGGGCGGATGCTGAGACACTGAAGATTAACAGGACTAAACCCTTGTCTCGAAAACATCACAGTATAACTCTAACAAGCTGCCTTCTCCTCACTACAGGTAGCAAAGTTCCCTTGTTAACACTGGCTTATTCTCATGCATCTTCATACTGTTAGTCTCTAGCACACTATACAAACACGTCTGTTAATTCTGAAATCTTTGAAAGGACTTCTAGATGAGAAGTCAGAAGAGCCAGTCTTGGTCAGTTTCTCACTGTGACACTGTGGACCTAGCTTTCTTCTTAAAACAATGAGGTGTTTATCCTAGTACCTTGTGATCTGAGGGTCCATCAGTCCATGAGTGAATATTCTGATTTCAAAGTGAGAGGAACTAACAAATTTAACAACCTTAGGGTGTGCTTTCAACCATATTCAACCCATCTAAGCTGTGATTAGTTCAATGGCTAGGTCTTGTTTAAATCACATCTTGAAACATTATTGTAACCATTATTGTGGAATTTACTCTCTGATTTTGATATACTGAGTTCTTTTCTTGTCTCCCTTTACTCATAGATGTATAATTTGGGTCCGCTGTATCCCTTCAAAGGAAGAATTGGCAGAGTGGCTGCTGTTACTTAGGATAAGTGTGTAATCTCTTTGACTTTCGCTTGTTGGGCAAACTGCCCAGTGAGTATCAATTTTTTTAGAGTTACAAATATGGTTTTAATAGATTCACAGATTTTAAATTATTAGAATTCAGAGCATGTCTCCCCCAGGGTGAGCAAATAATTCACAACAACCCATGTAGAGGCAAAGGGGATGACAATGGATCAATCTGTATGCAAAGACTCTGATACAGTGGGTTACTGCTCCTCCCTCCCCCAACACACACAATTTTCTTATAAAGAAAAATGTCAATCTATGGGAGTTCCAATTAGTCATCATGCCCACTTTGGGGACTGAGGAAGACTTCCAGTAAATCAACCACTTAGAAACCACACTTGGCATATTTTGGTTATAATGTAACTATAAGTTGCATAATATTGCACTATTGATTGGGCCTTGGGATTATAATGGAAAGCAACCACCATACATTGAAACTGACCAACCACAGGACAGAAAGTGATCCTGAGGAGCACACAAAAGGAGTCATTTTCCTTATCATCTAAAACCCCTTTTCTTCTAGAGTATATTCTATTACACAATGAAAGTTGTATTTTACTCTAAAAGTGCTAAGGTATCTTAAACTCAAATCATCCAACTATTCAATTCCCTCAAATCAAGAGAAAGTTCTAGCACAGTAAACTCAATATCTATCTATCTCTCTCTCTCTCTCTCTCTCTCTCTCTCTCTCTCTCTCTTTCTCTCTCTCTCTCTCTCTCTCTCACACACACACACACACACACACACACTTCGAATAAGAAAAAAAATAATCAGAAGAATCTCTCACTGGAATAACAACTACAAGTTGATTTAGGGTTTTATAACTGCTATAAATTCAGGCTAAATTGTGCCTTTTTCTGGTTTCCCTATCCTGATCTTTTAACTTGAAATCACACAGTAATTTATTGGGGGAATAATAGTATGTCAGATATTATACTATGCATCTCATTTGTGTCTCTTCTATCTACCTATATAAAATAGAAAACTTGCTTTTCTCTACCACCTTTACATATTATTCCTATAAGTAAAGAATATTTCTTTAAAAATAAGAACAGCTGAGCTGGCGTAGTGGCGCTTGCTTGTAATCCCAGCATTTGGGAGGCTGACACAGGAGGATCACAGTTCGCAGACAGCCTCAGCTACTTAGTGAGACTCTGTTTCAAAATAAAGGAAAAAAATAGGGCTAGTAGTATGGCTCTGAGGTAGAATGTCCCTGGGTTCAATCCCTAATACTGATAAAATAAAATAAAAAAAAAGAACAGCTATGAAGAAAATAAATCACACATAGGGAAGCATAGGGAAGAAATTAAAATTAATTTACCCACTTATAAGAAATCCAAAGTGTTAAAGACTTTAACTGCATCGTAGAGTAGAAGGTAGGAATTTTGATTTTGTTTCATCTCCTATGCATGATCTATGATAGTTAAACCTTATAATTTTTGAATCATGACTCTATAAGTAACTATAAAGAAAAGAACACATATAATAAATAATTGTGCAACAACTGCTTCTGCTAGAAGTAGAATTTTGAAATAGATTCACTAATCTATCATACGTCATGGTTCAATAGAAACTACACCTATTGGGGTTTCTGGAGCCACTTGGAAATTAAAATGAATATCTGGATCTAATTTTACAGGTCTGAAACAACCAAGTCACCCTATGGCGATTCTTACTAAATAACTGTCTTTAAAAATATTAATAGTAGCCGGGCGTGGTGGCATACACTTGTAATCCCAGACTGGAGGATCACAGTTCATGGCCAGCCTCAGCTACTTAGTGAGGCCCTCCGCAACTTAGTGAGACCCTGTTTCAGAATAAAAAATAGGGCAGGAGGTATAGCTCAGAGGTCGAATGCCTCTAGGTTCCATCCCCAAACCCACAAAAAAAAAAAAAAAATATATATATATATATATATATATATATATATATATATCTCCAAAATATCAAGAACAAAGAAATATAACTAGGAAAATACCTATAAATGTTTAATGTTTCAGTGTGGATAAAGCAATGGACTTATACTGATGAAAGAGCAATTGAATATTACCTATTCCATATTACTCTGGTCCTAAAAATGAATAACTAATGTTCCAAAAATAATGCTAAAATTCTTTAGGGAAATGCAAAATAGTTCTTTCGAAGTAACCAAATGGTGGCTGAAAATATAGCTAAACTCATCTGAGCAGAACACTACAATACATGAGGACTCAGAATAACAAATATTCCAGAGCTCTCTATACTTTCAAAACAAAGCCAAACACAATGTATGGGTCCCTGTGCACTGTTAATATTCTATGTCACTTCTTATTCTAGCCCTATCAACCAACTTCTCCCATTGATAGTTAACTAGCACTTTAACCCTGAGTTTGCCCAGTGTGCCTTATTCCTCTTGACAATCTGGAAGAAGCCCCCCCAAAAAACAAAAAGTGTGAAGAGGGCCACACTGATCAACAGAATATGAGAAACAACTGGGTAAGCATACTCCCCTTTTATGTTCTGGAGATGTTTCATGGAGTGCCTCAGAAGGCCCCAGTGAGAATGGGCACACATCAGTAGTAGTAGTAGTAGTGGTGGTGGTAGTAGTAGTAGTAGTAGTAGTAGTGGTAGTAGTGGTAGTAGTGGTAGTAGTGGTGGTAGTAGTAGTAGTGGTAGTGGTAGTGGTAGTAGTAGTAGTAGTAGTAGTAGTGGTAGTAATGGTGGTAGTGGTGGTGGTGGTGGTGGTAGTAGGAGTAATAGCAGTACTGATCACCTCAGTGAATCATCTTCATATTGGTTTCCCCTGGTCCTTCATTTCTACTCTAGATTATCCCTAAACAGTGACTTCTTGATCTGTCTTGCAAGGAGATCCGGGTTAAGTCAGCTCAAAAAAAAAAAAATCTGAAATGAATGAGTGAATAATAATATCTGCATATACAAAAGCAAAGGGAAAGATATGGCAGTGAAATAATTCACTTTTCCTTTGTAGAAAAAGAAGGGATACAAAGAAAGGAACTAAGAAAGTACAGAAAGGCTAGACTTTTCATATCCCAAAAAACAGGCAGCCTGTAGAAAAGCCAAACTTATTTTTCTAAATGCTGAAGTATGCCGAGTGGAGCCTTAACCCCAGATTAGTATTAAATAATTGCCCTATGACAAGAAGGAAGGCTACCTCCAAGAGTTTCTCACCAGCTTTGGTCATAGGCATCACTGCCAGCTAGAAATAGGACATATAGCCTGTTTTCTCACAGTTCTTTGAAACCTGTTTCCCATCAGATCTGAGAATCAGGCTCTGGTCAGTACTTAGGAGAGAGCAGTAGGCCCACTGTTAGTCACCTATTCAACCCAGAAGGCATCGTTTCCCACCATATGCCTGGGCTCTCATCTGCAGATACCCTGCTTTTAATACTTATTTGACAAGTATTGTCCTGAAAGGCTTCCAGAAAACAGACCCAAACTCCATCAAATATATCTGCATAGTTCAACAGTGATTGAAAATTCAAGTTGCATAATCCAGAACAGAGCCAGTGAAAATGTATCCATACACATATTGTGAGGTTGTCTTACGCCACAGTTTCTCTCATTAAGCGAACTCTGAACAAATCATTCATGGGTGATTGCTCTGAAATCTTTTAGTGGTTACTGATTCACAAAACCACAGAAATAATACATACTCTGCTAACAGCCAGGGATGTTACTATGGCATTAAAGATAATCACTGTTGAAACAGTGAGGTCCGTGGCACTCCTGTGAAGATGAGACAAAACTTTGTAAAATAATACATGCAAATACTTGATTTAAGTTAAAAAATGTTCAACATCAATGCTGGCCAATGAAGAAGCAAAAAATTCTGAATGAAAAATAAAATCACATTTAAAATTTTATCATATTGTATTCATAATTGCCCTATGTATAATCCTAAAAGGATACTGTTCTAATTCCATTCTGTCTATAAGATTAAGTAGGAACAACAACAAATTCTAGTCATCAGGCCCCATCTATAAAAGATTTCACAAGAGAGAATTACCTATGACATTTTTTCCCCTTTCAATTTATTAAATTATTGGGCGCCACTGTCAACTTCTGTTAAAGAGAATGCCATGGAACAGTTAAGCAATTTGAGAGCAAGGTCAATAAAAAGCACATCTTTAATTTCCCAAAACCAAAGTTTTCATTTTTAGACATAAAAAAACAACTTCATAAAGCCTATCAGGGGAATGAGGATAGGAAACATAAAGAGTAAAATTACTAAGAAGAAGTTCTGAATAACACACTAACTTATGACACTAACAATTTTTCTTTGTACTATTTTCCCTGCTTACATTATTTTAAAGTGTTTCTGGTATTTTGCTCTCTAGCTGACAGAGGTACATTCAATTTCATGCAAAGATAAAGAATTATCTTTGCATGTGTTCAACATAGACTTTTATGACTAACAGTTATAAACAAAATTCCCTGCACATCAAAGAAAAAACCTTTTGTTTATTTAAGAAATTCCTAATGGCTTCATTTATAAGTAAAACTTTCTTTTTATTTGAGACTCAGTAGCCCAGCACAGTATAGCTGAAAGACAGCAGGTAGCTCTTATAATGAACTCTGCACAGTTTTAGAAAATACTATCTGAAGGCAATTCATTCTTCTGGGATTAGTAGGTGACTGGTTCAAAAAGAATAAAAATCTCAGGGGACATTCTGAGATACAATAAATAAATAATCACAGACAGAAAGATGGACAGACGAACGGACACACACACACACACACACACACACACACACACACACATTCACACAATGTGGTAGGGGGCAGATTCCTGTTAATTAAAATTTCCAGTTCTTATGCTTTTTGTATACACAAATCCCAGTCAAGAAATCCCTGCAGGATCAGACCTGTACCAAGAAAAAGTATACCATCATCACATTAATTGTATTATTACTTCATAATGCCAACTAGCCAGATTTATACAGAAGAGATTAAATAACAAGATAATCTTATAAACAATGCTCATTTCATCAGTGCACCAAATAAGTTTGATTTATATCATTGACTGTGCTTCTAATTAATTTATGCACCCACATGCTTTAATTTACACAGACAGACACCTACACTGAGGTAGAAATAGCCATTTTTTTAATGTCTTGAACTTTGAGCTGGGTTCATATTTAGTCTTTCCAATGCTGCTGGTTTTAGTTCCCCACACCTAAAAAATGAAATGACTATTCAAACACCTTGCATAAAAGCTAAATTTTATAGGAAGAAAATATTTTATCAAATTCAATACCTATTTCCCCAGCCAACACTTATAGGTCTAATTTTAGTTAGTATAGCTTTGCTCAAAATTTCAATTAGGACTGTTTATCTCCAAGTTCTGAATCTCCCACTTCTTACCAATATTCTACTAAATGCCTTTGGCTATGAAAGTTTATCCTACTATAGTAGAGCATCATTTTAGTCCCCTACATTTGTTTTAATGCAATTTCTCAAAGAAAGGGGAAAGGCAGCTGATTTAAAAGCACATGTCATTTCTACTCAAATAGGGGATTATATAAAAAATTTTAACTGCCCCTCTAGAATGTTAGTTTATAACATAGAATACCACCAGTCAACACTTAGAAATGGAAAAATTCCAGAGGTGGAGGAATATTCAACTCATTATAATTTCTTAATCAGAAAGATAAAACAACATCTCTGAATCCAGACCCATTTAAAATATGCTATCAGTGGCATCTTAGTAATGCCAGCACTCTTTAAAAAAAAAAAGCTTTAAAAATAACAATGTAACAGAGTATCCTGGTGTCAGGATTATTTTAGTTTAGTCATTTTACAACTTACATGGATAGTTTCAGTGTGGGTATGAGGATGTCTGTTTACTTATTTAACCAGGCAAGCAAAAAGATTTTTACTTGTCTTTGATATAAAACTTTTATTTATGTATGTGATCAATGTTTATTTTTAAGACTTTAATGTAATAACAAATGTCAGCTACATTATCTGTTTTTGATTATAAACTCCTAGAGGGCAGAGACCCTATCTGTTCAGCTCACTTTTTATAGGATGCAAACATAGTACCATGCCCAAAAAGGCACTTAAAGATAGTTTTTATAATAACAATGAATTCAAGAAAACTTGGTCTGTTTCTATGTTCCATGAGCCTCTGCTGCCACTCACTGAACATTAAAAAGTAACATTTTTATGTTCTTGGGCAAGTCTCTTCTTTGTATGTCAGTAATGGCAGTCTTTTTTTGAAACAGATTATTTAGATAGGGCTATTTCAACTTCTTAATGTTCAAGAGTTAGCTTATAAACAACACCTGCATTCTATGCTAACAGACATCAGAAAGACAGAAAGAAAAAAAAATAAAAGCCAGAACCAAACTCCATTTCTTAGTATCACGTTAGCACATTTCACACATCATACAAGGAGATCTGCTATTTTCATGGGGGAACCTGCTAGGACTGCTACTACAATGTCTAAAAATGTAGGCTCCTTGCAGTCCCCATCCCATTCGAGTTATGAGCCACATATGGTCACTTGGATCACACTGAACATAGAACAACTTTAGCAAAATGATTTTTTTTAACAACAAGTTAGAAACGTGTGTGTGTGTGTGTGTGTGTGTGTGTGTGTACTTAACTCTCTAAAGGAACAAAAACCAACAAACAATATCTTAAAGACTCTGACATCAAAACTGGAGAATGATTTACTATTTATTTTGGGGTCTCAGTTTCCCAATTTGTAAAAGAAGGATACATAATTCAGACACTGAGTTACACAGTTCAGACTTTTTCCACTTTTAAAATCTGAAACCACATAAATGAGTTGTAAGGAATTTAACACACAAATTGAGATTTCATCACGTATGTGAACAAGTTTTTTTTCTTCCTCAGTAGAAGTGGAGGGATTGTGTGCTCTAAATGACTAGCTAAAAAAAAAAACTGTCAAAATATCATGTTATTCTCATAAACATAAAATGTAAATATATAGGAGGTATATATGCATGCACATACAAAACCCATGTATACACACATACAAACATATAATTCTCCCTATCAAGAAATAAAATACATTCTCTGTTTCTATCCTTTCTTCCATAAAACTGCTATGACTAGGGGTTAGGAACATACAGAAATATAAGTATCTTATTCAAGATTTCTGTGTTTGTGTGTGTGTGTGTGTGTGCGTATTTGTGTGTGGTGTGTGTTATACTGGGGATTAAATATTGGGGAATCCAGGGGTGTTCTACTTTTGAGCTAAACCTCCAGTTTTATTTTGTTTCTTATTTGAGATAAGGTGTTACTAAGTTATCATGTGCTGGTATATCATGGATCCTCCTATCCCAGCCTCCCAAGTACTGGGATCACTGCACGGAGTTTACATTTCTTATATTAATATTGGCAGTTCCCAGCATGAAGAGCTTATGTTAAATTGATCATCTTAGATCTAGATAATGTTCATTCATATAAACACTGATACTGAGAGTAAATACAGAATGTATTAGGTTCTCAGGTTATTCAACCAAAGTTTATTTAATCCACATGTACCTGAAACATAGACTCCATCATACAGAACTCCAAGAATTTAATGAAACCTAAGCAGAGAGTAAGTGTAACATCACCAGTGGAAAAGTAAAAAAGGTCGTGAACATGCACAGAGGCACTCAACTTTACATATCAACATAATTTTTATAAGAAAAAAATAAATTTATGTTCATTGAACTGGTTTTTCTGTATTTACTAATATAGTTTCAAAAGAAAACTTTGAGTTACCATTAAATACAATATATTTTTCTTACTTGCTTTGAAAAAAATGCACTAAGGAATACAAAAGGAAGGAAGGAAGGAAAGGTAAAGTCATCCTGTCCTTTTCTGTCTTAACTTTGAATTCCTTATTCTGGGGGAAAATTATATTAACTGTTTTAAGGTAAGGAATACTTAATATTATTTCAGAATTTTATTACATTAATATTTAAGAAGTTTTTTTCCTTATTTTTACTTGTTTCATCACCAGAAAGTGGAAAAACTATGTATATAATAACAGCGATGCATTCACTATTAGCTATGAGCAAGGCAGAAAAACCTCATACACAGACACTATCTTCTCCCATCCTTCCAACAGTGCCAAGAAACACTGACAAGCTCAAGTCTTTCTATGCTATTTCATCAATAAAAATAAAACCCAGATACATAAACACACAGCAGCAGTATCTTAACTACTGGCTATTCTACTTAATTTCATGTAAGTCTGAAGTCAGGAAACACAGCATTGCAATTTGCACGTTATCCTCCCATATTGCAAGTAAGAAGGGAGATGGTAACCCAGAGCCATAAGCTTCTGGCTGGCTTTAACCAAATTCCATTCAGGGCTGTAGAGAAAAGAATAATTCAGTGGGCATTATCCATTCCTTCATTTCACATTCTTTAGAAAAGATCCAACGATCACAAAACTTTATGCAAAAATACAACTTAAATTTTGTAATTTTAGAAATTATGTAATTCCGCATCTTAATCTTTTCACTAGAGAAGGAAAACAAGTTGTAGATGTGTTTGTTTAAAGGAAAACATGCAAAAGCATAAAAATATAAAGTGAAAATACAGGAAAGGAAAAGATAACACAGAGAAAGAAGAGAGAAGGAAAAAGAGAGACACACGACTGGGAAAGAGAAAAGAGGTGACCAAGGGACTAAGAAAACGAAGAGAGTATCTGCAGTAAAACGGCTCTTGTCCAAAGTTTGCCAGAGATTCTACCCATCACTCTCATCTCTTTTCTGACAAAAGCGCTCTGATAATTTTTTTTCAAAAGACTGTTTTTCTCTACCTAAGCAGTTTCATCTTTCTTCCCAAATCTCCATGTTTATTTTCAAATAAAAGTTCAGTTTTAAAAACTTTGCTTATGTGTAAAGGGATCTCTTTCATTTTAGAAATGTACTTTAGAACCTACACACCATTGTTCAGTTTAGTGCATAAAACCTCAGAGTTGCTCTGACATTTCAGACCAGACAGTCTTTCCTTCTTCAGAAATTAAAGCTGCCTTCTACAGGGCTTGAAAACTACATTTGAAATCAGTGTCCGCTGACTGTGTGAAGCCTTAAAAATATGTTCATTTGCTTGAGGAGTAATCTATCACAAAAGATAGTTGCTTTGAATTGCAAGAAAACAACATGGATGTGCCCCGAGTATCAGAGGCCCTCCAAGAGGCATCCGCGGTTGGTCATGGGAGAGAAATGCCCTCCAACCTGAAGTATGTGTGCAAAGCAAGGGCAGCTGATGTACTCACAGCCAGACTCCATAGAAAATCAACTATGCATCATTTCAGCCAAGCAAAGAAACTCCCACCTGTCTACCTTTCCCTTGCGATTTACTTCTTTCTACTTACCCACCTACCCAACTTCACTATGTGCCAAATAAAACATTGGTCCTTATTATATTCCTCAGCAACATAAGAACGCAGGCATTTATACAAAAAATTCATTAAATAATACACCACTTTCGATATATTGATCCTACAAACAGTAACTCTGTGAAGTGGTTCAACACGATGTCATCACTACACAGCAACTTGTTTCATTTACAGTATCTGTTTCACTTCTACTCGTGAGCTAATATAATTCAATTTTTTTTTAACTGCACACAGGCTGCTAGACACATGTGCATGGCAAATGGAATCTGAACTTAGCTTAACAGCCTCATTTATTCCTGATGGTTTAAATTATTTCATCACAATTAATGACACCCCCTCAGCTTCCTGTGCAGTGCTGCCAGATGTTCAGAGACCACAAAGCCACTCTCTTCTTTGACGGCTGGTGACAAGTCGTCCTCTGAAGGACATTCCCTAGGTGCACAGGCCGGATGACACCTCCATTGCTTAGCACCTCTCTACCTCCCAGAGTAACCATGGTGAAGAAAAAGCAGGAAGGCATGAGAAACCAGCAAATGCATTAGCGAGAGCGAATTCTGTGAAGTGATCTAAACTCAGAGGCACTTGGCTCTTGCCGCAGGAGTTCCTAACCTTGTTGTTTTATGAAAGAGCCCTTTGCCGGCCCCTTCGCACCACTGGCACCCATTGAGTGCTTAGGGTGGCGTCAATCCTAGGGGAACACAAAGAACAATAATAACGTGAGTTTTCCACAGAGCCCTTTCTGGCTTTTGATAAATTTACTTGGGGGGGGGGGGATGTTTAAACTTAACCCTCTCTATCCTAATCATCTTTTTTTCTTTTTTAAAGAAGGAATAGTTCGAAATTGTTGTCTTCATCTTTAACTGCCATTATCTTCTATCCTATTCAGCACAAAATTCCAACAGAAATATATATTTTGATAGCTCCTGATAAATGGTTTAACCCTGTTCACCTGGGTTTAGTAAAAATTATTCTTTTCAGGGATGGTTGAGGTTTTTGTTGTTGTTGTTCTTATTAGGTTCTGTTTGTTATTACTGTCTCATTAATTTTGTTTAAAGAACATACTGAAAAGAGACTTCATACTTTTCTTGTTCTGATCCTGACATGGGGATAGCTATTTATGTCACCTCCTCATATAAGAACAACAAAAAAATTTTTTTCTCAACGTATTAAGTTCCTCATTTGAACTTTATATAAAAATGCAAGTTTACTTAATCACAGGTAGCTAAAAATGTAGCAAAAATAGTAAACATACTAGTACTTTCACAATAAGAATTCAATACTATGGCTCTAATTTCGAAAACATTTCCATAAACTAGAGAACATGTGGCAGACATTTTATGGATTATTTCTTAAATGTTTTTTAAAAAACGCTGATCTTATTCAGGGAATAAGGGGCCTTTACGTTTGCCAAAAAGAGTAATAGGAAAACAGAAAGGCCACCTGTGTCAGCCCACCCTATGGTATGAACATGAGCTATATGGGCATTTTTGAAAATATTTTCAAACTGAGATGGAAAAAAAACTCCCTATCAATACAGATCTTAAGCAGATGCAAAAGGCTCCTGTGTATGTTAGTAATTATGTGTGTGGCCTACACAGACCAATTTCACATGCCTCCAAAATTCAGTGTACTTTTTCTTTTATAAGCTACTTATAATTAGAGTCTTATACATATCAACTCTGACAATGGACACAAACACAGGGTAAACTAATCAAGCCAAACAAGTTGAATATTCCCCCTCATGAATGGCTTTTTAAATCCTAAATGACTACTGAATTCTACCAGACACTCTACACTTAATATTTTGACAGTTGTGTATTAAAATTACATTACTAGGAATTCCTACAGAATCGACAGTCCAGTGTTTATCAGAACCGAGGGGCTCAAAGGAAGCTGTCGTGGTGGCACACTCACAGCAGGCAGACAATAGGAAACTCTAAGTGCTCCCAGGGTTACATCAAATTTTCCATGGACCGAAACTAAAATGAAATAGTCCAATTACTGAGAGGTAGATAAGTAAAATAAACAACTAATTTCATACAGTGAAGTCGGGAGAGCGTCATATGGACCTCATTCTGCTGTCTCCAAACACTTTATCAGAGAGGGAAAGGGAGCTGAATAAACTTTAAACTCTCATGTAGGGATGCATTGCTTGTGTGTCCCTGGCAGATGTGAAAAGGAGATGAAATGGGCAAGGGAGAATCAAATATCCCTTCGCTGCAGGTTTGCTGATGGAAAGAGCACGGCAAAGATCTCACATCTGGCAATCATTTGTCAATAGCTGGAAAGAGAACGGCAGGAAACTTTCTGGCTCTTGGAGAAGATGAAAAGACAAAAACCATGTGTCACACACACGCACACGCACACACACACACGCACACACACTAGCTCTGCAATGGTACAATGACTACTACACTTATTCTCCATCCCTCCTCTACCACCCCCTAAATTTAATGATCTTCAGATATAGTCTACTCCGTGGTCAAAAACACGCAGTCACTTGACTTGTTAAAGCTGCAGTGTATGTACATTTTTCAAATAAACCCCAGGGCTTGATGTTAGAAAATCAAAATCAGTCAAGCATAGACCGCCTGGTACTTTGGGCAGGAATCCTTGTGGTTTAGTCAATAAACAGAATCTGAATGAAAGACACCACAGTAACTAGACAGTAACGTTTTGAACAGTTCTTAACCTGAAAGAGGGGGTTGGGGGTGGCAGTGCACTAGTGACCAGGGGCATAAAGCTACCAGGCCACTGAGGTCACTCCACCTCTACCTGCAACACGGCTGCTCACCACAAGGCCATCTGTTTTTTTCTTTTTTTATTATAATTATTAACATGCTGACTGTACACAATGAGTTTCACTGTGGCGTTCATGTACATCTGTACGGCGTGACGTGATCAAGTCCACCGTTCCTTCTGCCCTCGTTTGCATTCACATCCCCCAACCCCCGGCATCTGTTGTTCCTAAGAGAAAAAAAGATGAACTTATATTGGGGGCAATATTGTGGATATATTTGGGAAGGAAACAGCTGTTTAAAGATAAATAATTATACCTATTTAATAAGGTGGAAAAGGAAATCTCAGATTCTATCTAGTCCATGTTGGTGTGAGTTAAATGAAGAATTTTCTGACTCCATTATGAGTTCATAAAAAATAATCGGTTTTGCCTCAGTGGGTCTTTCATGTGATAAAAAGTTTTCAAGACACCCTATACACAATTAATTAAGTTCTTCAAAATCATGCAAACTTAAATTTGCTTGTGGTGCGCGATAGACTTCCAGGGGTAGCTTTGGTTCATCCTTATGCTGCATTTAACTAGCAGCCGCCACCTGAGCTCAGCCCTGTGACTCCGTAAGTGAATGCTGCAGGTTGTTTAATAACCTGGCAAATTCACAGTAGCTTGTCAAATTATTACAGGAACAGTGTCATCACTAAACAAGCCTGATCACGGTTAATTACAATGCAGACCAGAGAGCAGCCACAATTGTTCATTAATTACAGGAAGCACCTCATTTAAATTTTATGGAAATTTACACTTGCACCCCAGTATGTCTGGAAAAAAAAAGTAATCCTTCATGCATTCATAGAAGAAAGAAGTCTGTGGTTTATGAAACATCACAGTAAATTGTGTTTAATCTGGTACTGAAATATTGGTTCATTATTTACCCTAATTTTCTAAGCACTTCAATGGCGAAAAATACCAAGTCAAACCCCACATCTTGAATTCCCATCCAAGGAAAGAACTGTGCTAAGCTAACAGTAAGGACTTAATACAAGATGTGGCACAGTTAGACTAAAAGAGTTAACTTTTCTGTGATTAAAAATAAAATATTTACCAGCAACTAAGGAAGATCTAAACTAGAATAACCATTTCCTAGAAGAAAACTGTATGAGAGCCCAAGTCTTCACTACTTTGCATCAGTTAGCCTCCCAAGCTAAAGAGAGTGCCCAGATTCATACCTACTTCAAAAGCTGCTGAAGAAAATAAAGTTAGAAAATGACTTCAAGTCTTGGTTTCCAGCTATTTTTCTTAACCAAACAAATTCACACAAAAACAAAGAAGATGCCCTCACAAAAGTCAAACCAGGCATAGATTTGAAAGATGAAAGTCATCCCAAACCAAAGGTCCAAAAAATGCATACATGGTCAAGAGTGTTGGGATCCTGGGATTATTAAGTTACAAAGCTGCTAAGAAATCTGAAATGTTATAGAAAAAAAGCAAAGGTTTACAAAACAGAAGGTAAGAGGTAGGAAGAAGGTTCACCAATCATGAGAACTTATGTCAGCTAAAATATAAAACTAAGCCAGATATAAGGGTATATGTCCAAATGAAAATCCTTTATAAGAAAGAATATTAAAATAATAAAACATTGCTCCAACAGGAGGTTACTGTCAAATCAAAAGGCCAAACAGCAAACCAGATAGTAGTTACAATGCCTAGCCCTGGAGGAGACTCTGAGATCCAAGCAGGAAATGTAGACATCAACAGCAAATCCTAGAGTGAGTTGCCTGGAGTACAGAGTTGGACTAAAAAATAAGAAATGGCTCAGTCCCTAGTACACAAAAGAGTAGAATGCATGCAATGGCAAGAACAAAGTAAGATGAAACTTAAAAAAATACTATTCCAGGAATTGTTAGCTGGTGAATATATTGTAAAGTTTATTCAAACTGACATAATATGGGCGCACTAAAAATTGCTAAAATGCTTGGACACCATATCCAGGGCAGAAGAGAAAAAAAGGGGAAAGAAAAGGAAATGGCTTAAGTGGGTCCCAATGAATTCACCAATTCACCATAGCCGACAATTTATTAACAGATTCAACCTTTCCACTCAGTGCACCAAAATGCTGTTGCAAAATAAAAAATCCAATAATATGTTCACTTCTGTGACTTTATCCAGGAACTTACTCTTTGCAAGGCCCATGCTGAATTGTCAGCCATATAATCTATTTGCTGACAACCAGCGTTTCACTACTTTTTCTCCCTTGTTGCATCAAAATAATGTGCTCCACAGGCCTTTTTCAGTTTTACTTCACACATTCACATCTGCTAAACCCATTCCCTTTGCAACGTAACTTGAGGCTGAAAGACAAATTATTCAACAATCACCCATAGCAGATCCTTTCAGGTGACTTCTTTGATGAACCTCACTTATTCCTAACCAAAGAGGTCAAGGATCAGACTAGTCTCCACAAAAAGTCTTCCATCATTCTGTATTTCTGTGTCAAAGAGGAGCTGCTAGTTCTATAGAACCATGGAATACAAGATCATGTCTCATCTGTGCCACACCTGCTTTTCTATTGTACCAATGCCATACACCACCCAGACAGCACCAGCTTGGGGCACAGCGGAGCTCAGGTGGTCTTCCCTAGGCCAAGAGCAGGTGTGCGAGAGATGCTGTACCCTTCGGTATCATAAACACTGAAGCCTCCCCCTACCACCACTTCCAGCCTTATTCTCACTGTGAGAAAGTCAATTTTTAAAACCATTCTCTTTTTTCTTGTGTGAGGTATCTAAATCAGTAGAAATGTTTTAAAACTGAGCTCACAGTGCTCATCCCAGAAGCCTAAAAATTTAGAAAATAATGCCAAATGGAGGCCCTGAAAAAATTAGCATGGGTTTGCTCATGCTAGAGGACTTCGGCCTGTGTCTTTGCAATAGCACATACACTCCTTACAAAATAAAAGGTGCATGGAAGTGGAGCCATTTCTCTAATCAAGATGTCATATTTTAATCTGCAATATACTAAACAACTCAGAATGCCTTAAGACCACACAAAATGAACTGAAATTCAAGTCAACATTATCTGGAAAAAAGGTACTCTACACATGTCTCCCAATCCATTAAGATAAAAAACTTATCTCCAAGTCCTACTTTTCTTAAGTACCAAGTGAAAAGGCTGGTACCTGAGCTGAGAAATCATGGTGCAGGAAACATGATTTACCATACTTCCCCAGTGTCAAGGACAGTGTTTAGCACATGATACTGACAATTTTTTGGGGGAAGGGGAGTACTGGGGATTGAACTCAGAGGCATTCTATCACCAAGCCATACCCCTAGCCAGATTTTATTTCTTATTTAAAAACAGAGTCTCACTAGGTTGCTGACAGCCTCACTAAATTGTCAAGGCTGGCATTGAATCTCTTTCAACCAACTGTCAACCTGGCAGTAAACCTGCAGAGACCATATTCTTTTCCACTACAAAATATATTTGTTTCTTTATTTTCGTATTTGTGCTAAGTGTTAAAGCTCGTGGTATTCTACCTCTGAGCTATACTTCCAGCACTTTTTATTTTTTTTATTTTGAAACAGGCTCTCATTAAGTTGCTGAGGCTAATCTAGAACCTACAATCTCCCTGTTTCAGCCTCCCAAGTACAGGGATTACAGGCTTGTACCACCATACTCAGTCAAAATATATTTCTTGAATGAATAAATGAGTCCCAGTTACAGACAAATACTAAAAACGGTCTTCTATTGCACATATGATACATTGATCCCTCATTACGCCTGTCTCAATGGTCATCTTGTCCTGAAAAGGCTGATAATAGCAGCATGGCCATCAGGGACCACCACTGTTTCTGTTACATCACCCCCAGCTGATAAAACAGTAAGACTCCAACCTGGACTTCCAGCCTCTGGTCTGGCTCCTCCAGGTTTGGGCAAAAGTCTGCACCCAGCACTCTGCCAGCACATGCCAGTGGAACCTGGGGGAATACGGCCAGGTTAGATGCTGGGTATGGAGGCTACAGTGAACTGCACATCGTCATACTAAACCAGGCAGAAGAAGGGAAATCCCAACTGCAGGTGTGAGACAGGCCATTCTGGCTTGGCATGTGTTTGATACCTGGTGTCGAGTACATTACAAATATCATGCAACCTAGT
Organism: Muscardinus avellanarius; assembly: GCF_963383645.1. Lineage (NCBI taxonomy): Eukaryota > Metazoa > Chordata > Mammalia > Rodentia > Gliridae > Muscardinus > Muscardinus avellanarius. Next base: position 57,147,638 of record NC_137799.1, on the reverse strand, counting down.
TTATTAACTATGAGAAGGTAAATTCCAAGAAGACATGATCCACATAAATTCTGTTCCCCCTTGCATTCACAGCATGTAGCACAAAGAAAGCATTTAATAAATATCCATAGACAGGAAAATGGAAGTATAAAAGGAAGAAAAAGAAGAGAGAAACGAGAAAGACTAAAATATAGAAACTCTACTGGACACTGGTAACTTATTTTTTCCCCTCTGACTCTAATGTTCTTATGTGAAAATTAAGCAAACTGTAATGTATACTGTCTAAAGTTCCTTCCTGCTCTCAAATACTTGTTTATTTTTCCTATCCTTGGTATAGGCTGGCACAAGCGGGCTTTTATCTATTACCATTTATTTATTTACAAGGGGAAGGGTACTGGAGATTAAACCCAGGGGCATTCTACCACTGAGCGACATCCCCAGCCTTTTTTATTTCTTTTTTTTATCTTAAGACAGGGTCTCCCTAAGTCACCCAGGTAGCCTCAAAGTTTTGATACTCCTGTCCCAGGCTCCCAAGTACTGGAATTACTATCTTTAGGTTTAAAAGCTGGGTACAGTGGTGAGTCCTTATAATCCTAGTACTTTGAAGTCTTGAGACAGGAGGATCACAGGTTCAAGGCTAGACTCAGCAATTTAGAGAGAAATGCAATATCTGAGTGAGACCCTGTTCGAAAATAATAGAGAGAGAGAGAGAGAGAGAGAGAGAGAGGGAGAGAGAGAAAGTATCTGTGTCTGAGACAGGAGGATTGCAGGTTTGAGATTGAGCCTCAGCAATTTAGCGAAGCTCTCAGCAATTTACCAGGACCCTGCTTCCAACTAAAAACTAAAATAAAATAAAGTAGGGCTAGATGTGTAGTTAAGATGTAGAATTCTCCTGGGTTCAATCCTTAGAATTATTAAAAAAAAAAGACTGGGGGTGTAGCTTAGAGATAGAATATCCCTGGGTTTAATCTTAAACTCCCCCAAAAAATCTAAGCCTAGAAACCTTAAGTTTATAAGAATGTCCTAAAATGAAAATAACAAAAGTTATAATTTAGTCAATAGTTCTCTATATCTGGAATTCTACACTGAAAGCCATGAAGATCTCCTTGCCTACTACTACTTGCCCCACTTCAGATTTTAAAATAAGGCAAAAGGGATTTAGGTTACATCTAAATCTATTTTCTGCTTTTTAAAAATGTCTCTAGAGGGCTGGGACATAGCTCAGTAGTAGACTGCCTACCATGCACAGGGCCCCCTTGGTTCAGTCTCCAGCAATGTCAAAAAATTTTTTTTTCAAAATAAAAATTTCTCAAGCCGGGCGTGGTGGCGCACACTTGTAATCCCCGCGCTTGGGAGGCAGAGACAGGAGGATCGCGCAGGTTCAAAGCCAGCCGCGCGCGCTGGCTTAGGAGACCCTGTTTCCAAATAAAAATATAAAAATAGGTCAGGGAGTGTAGCCCGGAGGCAGCAGGGCTTCCAGGAAACCCAGTACCACCAAAATAAATAAATAAACAAATAAATAAATAAATAAATAATAAAAAATAAAATAAAAATTTCTCTAATCACTACTTGTTACTTAGGAAAACATACCCTCATTGCTAAACATATATCAACCTACACACACCTGAATCAACTGAATCAATTCTTCAACCATTTAAGATCCTACTCTTCCCTTTTTCTTAAGTTTTTCATTCTGCTTATGCACATTAAGGTGAAATGGACAGAAGTATCATCTGTCTTTGCAGTTTAAAAACATTTTTTACCCATGAGTTCCACCAGTGAAGTCCATATGCCAGTTAAATGCGGGGCACTTTCCATATAGATTAACAATTGTAATAGAAAGGAACATTTCCATTTCACATGTAAAAACTAAGGTTTGGAGCCACATGCTATTAAGTTGTAAAACTCAGATTCAAACTCAAGAAATAACAAAGAATCTGGGCATGGTGGCACAAGTCTATAATTCCAGCACTTGAGAGGCTGAGACAGGAAAATTGCAAGTTCGAGGCCAGCTTCAGCAATTTAATGAGACTCTCAGCAACTTAGACTCTATTTCAAAATAAAAAATAAAAAGGACTAAAGATGTAATTCAGAGGATAGAATGCTCCTGAGTTCAATTTCCAATCTGCAAAAAAAAAAAGGACAAAAGAAAGATTGAGAAGAAACTAATTCTTAAAACGCCATAAAATTACATGTAGTGGCATCCATTCTAGAGTATTTATTGTTTCCTATGAAGACATTACAAAGGGACAATAAAGGGAAGGAAGCAGGTGTTAACAGATATCAAGCCTGCTACTTGTTCTTCAGCATAGAACAACATAAACAATATAGAAAGAAAGTTACCTCTAAATTAAGGAATGAGAAAAAAGTAAACATAAAAAAGAACATAACCATTGGGAATTTGTGTGCCACACATAGAAATACTGCTAATTCCAGCCCTCCACCAACATTCGGAAGGGCACCACTGAGTTCTGCAAAAGTAACTCTCCCTAGGGGGCAATAAGAAGAAAGGGGGAAATCAATCTCCAAATATTTTATATCAAAACAAAATCCCACAATAAGTTTCCTATAAACCTCAGCAAATGTTGAACACCTAACTGACTGAAGTAGACGCCATAAACCAGAACGTATATAGTGCACACTAGGAATAAACAGCATCTTACTTAACATTTAAGACCAATTCCTACTTACCTTAATATTATTTGCCCACTGTCACAAACACTAAGTTTATAGTTCCTTTTTAGCTTCACAGTTAGCAAATTTTATCAACACTCTCAAGAGGAAAGAAGAAAGTTGAGCAACAGCACTGGGTTACAACTTTAAACACTTAAGAGACAGTTTCTGAGAGAAAACAAAAAGGTCTGTGAATAAGTTGGGGAGGAACTGGCGGCAAGCTACCAGTATTTAACAATCCTAATAAAAAAAGAAAGAAACTGGTAGGGAAGTGGGTAGCACTCTAAGACTTAGAATCCTAAAATTTCTGAGCAGACAAAAAAAAATCTGTGAGTTTTCATAAAAGTGGACTTCCATTAGGAGGTCCAAGATCCAGATTAGGAAACTGAGACCCAAAACAAAACCACATAGTTCACTCAAGGGTTGTTGTCTAACAGTGCCCAACATTTCCACCAAAACCACCTCCAGTGTCATCATTTACCAGATAGAGACATTTTCTTAAAGGGAAAGGCAAGCCATATTTCTTTCCTAATTCATAAAAACATCCCAAGGAAAATGCAAAGGACATTAAATATGATAATCTAATTAGTTGTAATTTTGCACATCTTGTTCTGTCCTTTGATTCGGAAACCTCAAATGTTAGCCAGCTATAGGCAACCAAAAAAATGACCAATAGAACATAAACTGATAGAACACACATTGCCTAAGTCATTAAAATTACATTGTAAATTAAGATATAATATGGTGTATACATAATCACTCTTTGGAATCTAAGTTTTAAATTGATGGGGGGATTGCTTTTTACCTACTTTCCTTTGTGTTAGCAGTTAGTGTCTGTTTCAATACTATACTCTAAGATGAAGCTCTACAATTACAAATTACAAAACGTTCACAGTGATTAAAAATATAAAGACTTAAAATTTTTACTCTTTTTCCATTTTTGTGTATACCTAAATTTAAGCCAAAACCAAAGAGAAATACTGCACTGATTGGCTAATTTTTCTGAACATTATTCTACAGGTTTAATTATGGGATGATAACTGTCTAGAAATAATAAAATACAACTCTGCTACTGCTGCTGCTGCCGCTGCCGCAGCAACAGGAAGCCAGAGGCCTTAAAAGGGACCCTGTGGAATCCCCAGGGTAAGCTGAAACTGAGTGCCTATCTGTGCTCCTGTACATACCTCAAAGGAATCATGGTGTGTGAGAGGGCTATTTACAACTTACTCTGTGTATAATCAGCAAAAACAAAAGATATGACAACAAGCATAAAGACCTCTCTCTCTCTTTCTCCTCTCAGGAGAATTCAGCAAGGGAGGGCCAGTGGGCATTCACTTCAGTGTCAAAAGGGCTTCCAGAAAACACATTTTCTGTAGGGCAGGGAGGAAATGTGGCAGGCTTCCTACACACACACACACACACACACACACACACACACACACACACACAAACAGTCTTTGTTCACTAAAATCACATATAAAAGCTGTTAGGCACTAAACTTTTGAAGACAAAAAAAAACCCAAATTGGTCAAAATATTTAAAACTGAATAGGAGTAGGAGGTGGGTGGAAGGAAGGGAACAAAAGAAGAACAAAAAAGGCAGGAAATGATAACTTAGGGGAAAAAATATATATATTACCAAGAGAGGAGCTCAGAGAACCGGGAACACTTTTTAATTCAGGGTCCAGTTGGAATTTAATTTTACTTTTAAATATTAAATATTCAGGTAGGCTTTTGCCTGATAGGAACTAGGAAAGTCATAGCCTAAGTAAACAAACTAACTTCCATGTTAGCTCAAGTCTTTTCAGTTAAGCTGGCCACCAGCCCAGATCACTCTGAAGTACTATATGTTTTGGTGGTTTCAGTCTAGCAGTATTGCAAGGGATAAGAGAAACAATCAGAAGAACTTGAAAATAATATATGAAAAATTGGTCTTGAAAATAGAAAGAGAGAAAGAGATAACCAGGAAAATATAGCCCCACGTAGAGAACTCAGGAACATCTAGGTACAAAAACTATCACATTCCAAGCCAGATGAAGCATTGATAGAACTTCAGCTGAATTTCAGTGGTTATACAATGCCTGGCAGCAAGAGGGAAAACCACTCAGGTATCACCAAGAATTCAGGAAAACCATTAAATGAAATGGACTGGCCAATAAATTCACCAGGAGTCCATGCAAGAAAGAATGGATAAAGAAATAAACAGATTATCCAACAATGAAGATGAAGATGCACACAAAACACCCTGCTGCAAAATAAATGAATACGAAAACTGAAAAATAGTAAGTGAGCTAAGTGGCTGGGGATGCAGTTAATCCATATCTTAATTTCTCAGACTATAACTTAAATAAAAGATAGCATTTGAGGCCTCAACTTGAACCTCCAAGCTAAGACACCCTCCCCGGGCAAGCCAAGTATATAGAATCTAAAGCTGAAGGAGAGCCTTACTCACTGATCAAAAAACAGTGGGTGAGACAAAGCAGTATATATTACTGTTCTAATAAAGAATGGGAAGAAATACTCTTGTTCTTTCAGAAGCCTCAGATGAGGCAGAAACACAATAAAGATGAGAGGCATGTTATAAAAGTGCATAGGATGGAGACAGTTGCCGAAGGGTGACAGCAATCCCCTCTGGAGTTGTCCTAGAACAAAGAACTCAGGATCAGGATAAGAGGCCAGAAAAGGAAAAGGATCAACTAGTACATGATTATGCTACTCAACAGGTTGACAGATAAGGAAGATGCTCTGGGGTGAGAGTGGTGTAAACAGGCAGCTGTCCTCCCAGGCTCAGGAGCTGTTTAATGGAGGTTCACTCTCACTTCCTGAAGAACTCATTCTCCTCCTGAACAGCCAAAGAACAGGGCCCTGGGCTCTGTGACAGGAGAACTTCTGCAGGTACAATTACTGGAGATTTCCATAGCCACAAACAACAACAAAAATACCTGTTTTTCTACTGTAAAATATGGGATAAAAAGTAAAAATCTTTTTTCCCTGGTGACACCCTGAGGAGCTTAATGGACTGTGAATAATGCTGAAATTACAGAGAGTCTGTCTTCTAGAGTGCTCAAAGCGCTTTACACATAATATTTATTAATTTCCACATCAGATAAGTAGAGTAGGGGGCTTTCAATAGCATTCTTTTTATTTTAAACAAGAAAACTAAGACCTATCACTTCAGTCTTCTATATGTGATAAAATGTGTAGGTGAAATTAAGACAAGTTTCCTCATCTAATAACACTATTATTTTATTAGAAAAAATTCCCACCATTTGATAGGGTTCAACTTATTTCATTCAACTCTTGTTTTACCTAGGTTTTAGTACTGAAGAAAATGAGAATAAAGGCATTTACCTAGGCTATGCATGGATTTTTATATATAAGAAAAAAAGTACAAAATTGGATTGCTTTAATTGGTTCTTATTATTGATCACTTGTAATTCAGTATTTTGGAAACTGTTCATGGAAACTTGTTGCTTATTGGCATATACATTGTCAAGTTTGATGAAAAGCATTAAATGAAATTTCAAGTATGCTTACACATGCCTTGGTTAACTTTCTGTTTTCAAGGCTCAACTCCAACCATCCAAAAGACAGGTAGTTTAAAAGATCTGCATGTGGAGTTAGTCTTCTATTTAAATCCCAGCTATGTTACATTGTAAATTTGATTAGCTACTTAGCATCTCAGAGCCTTGTTTCCTACATCTATAAATTGGGAATAATTCTATTCCCTGTGCAGGGTTGGTGAGGTTGACTCAGGTAACAGAGCAAATGCAACTTTCCACCCATACCACACCAAAGTACCTATGAGCCCTGAGAAGTTTGAGGCCATGAGAACATGCATTTAGGGGAGATAGAAGCAAACTCCAAGCATCAAAGGAATAATATCAGCAATTTGGAAAACCAAAAAAAAAAAAAATAGACTCATCCAATTAATCTCATTTGGGGTCCAATGCAACCAACCTTTAGAAGTCTACCTATGATGCTGTGCTAAGAAAGACTACAAGGATATGTAAGGGTTGACTGTGATATTCTTCACCCAGAGAAGTAATAAGAAGTGGCATATTTTCCCCATATGCCCCTCTAGCACCAACTAAACCCTTTACACTGAAAATACAGGCAATTTTTTTGAGTTCTCTTCCATGCTATTGGCTTGACCTATGAATTTAAAAAGGAAAGAGTTTCCAGGGTGGGGGCAACAAATTGATTCACAAAACCAATAGTACAGGTCAATGGTCCAAGTTATGCTTCTCATCTCTCCAAGTGATGTTCCTGAGCATTAAAGTTTGAGAACTTCTCACCTAAGTAGACAGGTAATGCTAAAAGAAGGAAGAAAATGGAAATGCATGTGCAGGCTTACTGGACCATACAGTAAAAATTTCCCTGACACATAAAACCATACCATGTACTAATCAATTCCCCCTCAAGCCTACTCAGGACCCCAACCTTAAAAAGAAAAAAATGTATAAATGCAAACAAAAGTTGATTTCCGTGGGATACCCTCTACTCCCATCTCAAATGCATGAATCTCACCTACAATGAGATCGAGGGGAAAATCAAATGATGCACTATTCTGCACTAGACGGGTAAAACGAAAATGCAAAGCAGGGTGTGGTGGTGCATGCTTGTAATCCCAGGACTTGGGAAGCTGACACGGAAGGATCAAGAGTTTGTGGCCAACCTCTGCAATTTAGTGAGGCCCTGATACAAAATTAAAAAAATAAAAGAGAAAGAAAGCTAGAAGTGTAGCACAGAAGCAAAATCACCTGAATTCAATCTCAAGTATAAGAGGGGTGGGGGAGGAGGAGGAGAGAATGGATGAATAAGAATATAAATGCAAATTACTCCGACCAATAGCACACTTTGGGCAAAGTCCCAGTTCTCAAGAAGTGGTGAGGAGCTAAAGTAAAAGAGAGTTTCTTTTCTTTTCTTTGGGGATCTCATAAAATGAGGTATGTTATTCCAAACTGAACATACTTCACTTATGATATCCAGTAGCTTTCGAAGCTTGAGGGGAAGCTTAGGAGACAACACTTCATAAATAAATAATAAAACACATAGAACAGCTTTCCTTTTTGTTTTTTGTGTTAGCTGCCTCACATAAAAATAAAGTAACTTCTATCACTGACTCACCTAATGATAAGTAACACTAAAACAACAACAACTACTACATTTTCTCTCTACATTCTTTCCTTTTGGTGATGAGACATTGTCTCCCCACGTTCTACCTCTGACTTCCAGGTGAACAGGACTCCCAAATCTCTGCCATTTACCATGTGAATTTCAGTCTTGCGTTGTCAAGCTCTCACTAAATTTTCTAGTTAACATCTCTCAAAACGAGAAAATGGGTTCACTGTCTACTTCCTTTGTATGGTTCACCCAACTTTCCTGTATTATTGAATGTTATAACAGTCATACATTTTGACTAAATGCCCTTTGTTTCACAAAGTAAATTTTGAAAGTCTGTCAATTTTTGTTTTCCAATCCCCTCAGATGCCCCACACACACCCGCACATACATACTTTCTAGATCATTCCTAACAAGTGGATGCTGGGACCTCTGCACTAACCTCTATGCAATAATACCAAACTTACCATTCTATACTCACCAACTAATTCTATTTACCATCCCAATGATTGTCAAATACTTTCTCCTAAATAATGTTTAGAGTTCCCCACAAATTACTAATTAAAGTTCTTTCCAGGCCCTCTACAATCTAGCTCTAACCTGCCTTTCCAGCTTTATCTCCTCCTCTTCCTCCTCCTCCTCCTTCATGAAAAATATTTAGCAGACAGTCTAATTAGAGTGTTTGATGTTTCTTGCATACTGATTTGGATTTTCCTCATTTGACATAGTTCTCCTACTGCTCTTTTTGGCATACCCTCCCCTGCATTCTACTTTTGAAGTTTTCCATATTTCCTGATGACACTTCTTCCATGAAATTCCCTAATCCCTGTGCAGAAGGGATCTCCTCCCCCCCGTTGCTCCAGGATCTTTAGGGTAATCAGCACTCTACAACCTTGGACTTTGACTTTAAATACATGTTTTTCTCTCCTTAAGAGCAAAAACTAGCTTATTACTCTTTGTATTCCCCTAAAGCACCTGCCACACAACACACACCAGAGTCTCAACTAATATATACTAAATAATAAATATATCTCTTAAAATTCAAAGCGGCACCAGTGACAAACTATTTCATTATTTCACCTGATGCCAGGGCAGTTAGGGGACAGTAATTCTTGTTTTACAAAAACTCAAGATGCAAAAAAGTTACTATATATGGACAGAAAAGATTTTGGAGTATAAGCTAAGGTTCAGTCACCAATTCAATGTCACTCTTTGTGTGTGTGTTTGTGGGGGGGGGGTGGTACTGGGTATGGAACCCAGAGGCCTTATACCTCCAGACTATACACCTAGACCTATTTTATATCTTATTTGGAAATAGGGTCTCACTAACTTACTAAGAATCTCACTAAGTAGCTGAGGCTGGCTTTGAACCTGTGCAATCCTCTTGTCTCAGCCTCCCAAGTACTGGGATTACAAGCATGCGACACCACCCCCAGCTCAATGTAACTCTTTTGATCTATGGTATACTTCTGTTGGGATGAATCTCCTCAGAAATGGACCTGTAGACTTGAATTTCCTGTTAGTGAACTTTCCATTCTACTTCAGGATGTCTCTAAAACTGGACTCCATGAAGCAACCTTCTAGAAGCGGGGAAAATGAACGTCTCCTTTACGTTGTAACTGAAGAGGTCTCTCCTTCCCCCACTAGTTGTCAACATATACATCATTTCTAAAGTATATAATAATAACATATAGACTTCTATAGCATCTATAGACTTCTATAACATATGTCTTCTATAGCATCCTAGTAAAATTTACTAGGCTTCAGTAATAGGTACAGGTATAAAAATCTCCTTTAATAACCTCTTATTAAAATAAATATTGATTGCTATAGACCTGGAAAGAATGTAATCATCCCATTACACTGCCCTGAAATATGAACACATTTTTTTTTTTTTGCAGTACTGGAGGTGGAACACAGGGGCATTCTACCTATGAGCTATACCTCAGCCCTATTTTTTATTATTTATTTTTGAAACAGGGTCTCACTGAGTTGCAGTAAGTAGCTGAGGCTGGCCATGAACCGTGATCTTCCTGTCTCAGCCTCCCAAATGTTGGGATTACAAGCATATGACATCACGCCTTGCAATATAAACACAATTTTAAGATACTATGAAAAGATCTTACAAGCAACTGGGGATAAATCTCCTTTCCTAATCAGTTTCTGATTTGTTTCAAATAAGGGGTAAATAAACTGTACCCTGTGGGCTAAATGCTACCCTGTTGCCCACTTTTGTAAATAAAGTTTTATTGAATCTAGTCATACCTATTCCTTTACAGATATAGCTGCTTAGACTTACAAAGACAAAGTTGAATTGTTATTGCAGAAATCATACATCTGTCCAACATATTTACCATCTGGCCTTTCATGGAAAAGACTTGCCAACCCCAGTTTAATCTGTGCAAAATCAGGCCTCTTTCCTTAGCAATAACATTTCCAAGAATTCACCTTTTATAAGGTTTTTACAAGTTAAAGCAAGGACGTTCATATTGAAACACCACTCTTTACTTAAAAAAATTCAGCAAAGAATTCATTAAAAATTATGATAGGGCCTGGCATGGTGTCACACACCTATAATCTTAGTACTTGGGAGGCTGAGACAGGACTACAAGTTCTTTAAGGCAAGTCTCAGCAAAGAATTTAGTAAAGCCCTTAGCAACTTAGCAAGACCCTATTTTGAAATTTTAAAAATATTTTTTTAAAAGGCTAGGGGTTAGCCGGGCATGGTGGTACAAGCTTGTAATCCCAACATTTGGGAGGCTGAGACTGGAGTATCGTGGTTCATGGACAGCCTCAGCTACTTATTAGTGAGGCCCTCCATAAGTTAGTGAGACCCTGTTTCAAAATAAAGAATAAAAAACAGGGCAGGGGGTATAACTCGGAGGTTGAATGCCTCTGGGTTCCATCCCCAGACCAAATAAATAAATAAATAAATAAATAAATAAATAAATAAATAAATAAATAAATAAATGGCTAGGGGTTTAGCTCAGAATAGAATACCCATGGGGGTTTAATCCCTAATACCTACCAGAAAAAATATATATATATAATCTCTTTCTCTCTCTCTCTCCCTCCGCGCGCGCGCCTCTCTCTCTCTCTCTCTCTCTCCCTCCCTCCCTCCCTCCCTCTCTCCTAGCTCCTAGTTCAGGAAACTGAACCCAAGGTCTTAGGCTTACTAAGCATGTACTCTACTACTTAACCACATTCACAGGCTCTATGGTGGATATCTATATTTATAGACATAGAAAGATATATGACATCATTGAGCTAAACAATAAATTAGCCATATATACATATAATGTAATCCTTTCATGTAATGTTATTAGCCCACCATATATTTTTATGCATATGTAAATAAAAATAATTAAAAAGATGTTAATAAAAGGGTTTCTTAGTGGTGGCCCTTATGACAGTTTTTTCCTCTAGTTGTCTTTATCTTTTCTGTACAATGCATGTGTAACCCTGTTTGTTCAAATGGTTTAAAACTATTTAAAATTAAAATCAATGTGTAAAGTTTAAATCCTGAACTTTATTAAGCTCTGGGCTTTTTAGAAAGCCAAAACGGTGTTTTTTAGATACTTTGGTTTGGCGGGGGCTTTTCGTTTTATTGTGTTGTGTTGTTGCTGTTTCAGTTTTTCCTTTTCTTTGTTCAAAAGGCTAAAAAGCTCTAAGGCCTACCAAAACCTTTTTAAACTGTCATCCCCACTACACAAGACAATCTAAATAAGAGATAGAAAACGTCCCTTACAAAAGCACACATGGATTAGATGGGACCAGGAGAGGTTAACAGAATAGTCCCTCAATGGTAATGTATTAATTCAATCAGTTCCTTGCTTCTGAGTTACCATAAAAAGGTTCATAAAGTACCCAAAAGCCACATAAGATTTAGAATTATGCTACTCAGTGGCTGATTCTCAGTGAAGAGTAAGAAAGAAAAGATGTCTATCCACTCACACTTTCTTCAGCAAAAGTATGCTTCTACAAGATTGGCTCAGGTAGTATTTAACTGGTTATGGAAAAGGCCAAGTATGTACAGGATACAATTATTAAGAACCCTTAGTCAAAGTTGATACAGATGTGGAGTGAATATTACATAAGGCTTGCACACTGCAGCAACAACCAGTTAAAAAAAAATAAAAGGTGGTAATACCAGCATAGTGCACCCACTCTGGGACACTCTTTCCGGCATCATTTCTAAGCCTCATTCTATGACTGAGGTAACTGAAGTCCAACAAGGTTACCTAACTTCTCCAAAGTCACACAAAAATCAGTTTAAATGCAGATACAACTGGCTGATAAGTCTGGAGTCTTCACTATGCTCAGGAAAAATAAACTGTATCTCTAATAAAGTGCTACAAAGCTGGGCTTGGTGACTACAAAGCTGGGCGTGGTGAAGCAAGTTTGTAATCCCAGTACTTACTAGCCTGAGAAAGGAGGATCACATGTTCGGGGCCAGCCTTAGCCACTCTGTAAGACCCTGCTTCAAAATAAAGAATAAAAAAAAATGGGGCTGAGGTTGTAGCTCAGTAGTAGAATGCCCCTGGGTTTAATCCCCTGTACCACAAAACAAAAAGTGCTACAAAAAGATCCCAAACTTAAAATTTCTTGTATATAGTTTATAAAATTATGTAAATTAATGTTTTTATAAGAAATGTATTTAAAATAATGGGTTGAATATTTTCCCAGTTAAATCGATCCATTTTTCTGTCCTTAAATTTACCCATATATATATATATATATATCATATATCTTTCACCAATATGTTATAACTTTATACAGAGCACCAAAACTATGTGTTACTGAGAGTTGAACCCAGGGGCATTCTACCGCTGAGCAGAACTCCTAGTCCTTTTTATTATTTTTTTTTTTTAAAAGTGTTCTCAGTAAGTTACCTTGGAGCACCAAAACTTTTTAATATTTTCAAAGTGAAGTCCGCAAACATTTATAGACCAAGAATTTAGTTAGACACAGAACTGTGACTTAGATTTTTCAGACTTTTTCCACAATAATATTACTTCATTACTATGGATTACACAAAATTTGTATACCCTGATAATTAACATGCAAAAAAATTGTAAAATAAGAAAATAATATTCTTTACAGTGGTGTTTAGCCTACAGCACTTCTTAGGTATGTTTTCTTTTAAAATTATAGATAGGTAGGCACAATAACCCTAGTACTTGAGAGGCTAACAAATGATTGTAGGTTCCAGGTCAGCACATGGTTACTTAGGGAAACCCTGTCTCAAATAAAAAATAAATAAAAAGGGCTGGGGTGTAGCTCATAGGTAGAACACACCTCTGATTAAATTCCATACTACTAAAATTTAAAAAAAAATGATAAAGGTTAGCTTTTCCTGTGAATTCCATAGAGTAACACATCTAAACAGAAGCTAAAAATTAAGGCCTTACATTTGCAGATGAAGAAACCAAGGTGTTGCTAGACCTCATTTCCTGGGTTGCTGGGGCACTAGGCTGTTATTTTTCTCTAGCCAAGTATTTCATGGATTCTACCTGAAGGCTTAAAAGATGAAACCCTATAGCTCTCCCCCTTTCTATCAAGAGAAGCTCTCATTTTTATCAGTTTTATATCAGATTCCTTGCAAAATCTAATTTGGAAAGAATAAAAAAAGTAAAGAAGTAGTTATACAACTAGTTCTATTCTTTTTTAACAGCTAGCATAAATCAGGAATACAGGAGAGGAGGAAGCAAGAGATTTAGGATCAACTGCTAGATATAGATTTTAAATCTTAATTTCTTCATCTATAAAGTGATAAGAATACCTGCTCTTATGCCTTTGTAGGTACAAATAATAAAATAACGTGGGTACCATACCTAGCACATTGTATATACTAAAAGGTAGCAACAAAATTATTAGTTATCAGTGCTCATTGTGTAACTCTTACTAATGGACCACAGTAAATGCTAAGCCAAATATTTATTTTAGATCTAGAGATGCAATGTGTTCAAACTTTGGCTGGCTAAAAGGAACTAGATTTAGGAAAACTAATCAAACACCATCTATGACAATATTAATGAACTATACAATAGCATACTTAGTTTTTATAAAAACATAATCTAGAGCTAAAAACAGTCAAAACGGCACATTTTTTTGCTCACTACATGGTTTCTAAGTGGTTTCACTACACTTCATTGTGCAAGACTGTAAAGAATAATGTATTACTTATATAAACATATATATGGCTTGTTATTTTATTTAACTCTATATAGGTATAGTGTAATTTTCATTCTATGATTACAAGTGAGTTTTTACAAAAACAAGGAGAGGCTGTGGTGTTATAAAATCAATTTCAAGCTTTGCTATCAAGTGCTAATAAGTACTATAAAGCAGAAAAGCCTTAATTCAAGCAAATTATTAGAAGTGATAACATAGAAAGTAAGCAGGACCCACAGACTCTACTAGGATTGCCTCCAGTCCTCCTTTAGCCATGGAAAATATTAGAGAAATCACGGCCTGACTCTGACAATGACAACAGCCAACCTGGTGAGAATTTTGTGGTAAAAATATGGACTAATGTATAACACAAGAGTTTCTAAAAGAAAAAAAAAAATTTAAAAAGGCTGTCTGCTCATGACCTAATATACCCTCTTCCTCATATACAAATGAAATTTAAACATTTCATTTAAACTTTCCCTGTTCTTCATTGTTTCTAAAAATTCAAGCTTCTCAAGGAGGAAGAAAAAAAAAAAAAAAAAACCTGTAAAGCAAGGCACAGTACAGCTCAAAGGAGGGGCCGCAGCCTTCCTCAAGTACCTACTACTGGCCTACATGGTCTCATTTTACCTTCCTGACAAATTCTCAAGTGCAAAATGCATTTTCCATTTTCATCTAGGAGAAAACAGGGCTGTGGATGTAGCTCAGTGATGGAGTTCTTGTCTAGAATGTGCACAGACCTGGGTTCAAATCTGGTACCATGGGGGGTTGGGGGTTTTAATTAGAAGAAATGAAGGTCAGGGATACAGTGACTTACGCACAGTCACAGGCTCGGGTATGGCAACATAGCATTTGAACTCAGTACCCAGTCGTAACTATCCCACAAAGTCCCCAAGGCCAAACACTAGTAGTGTCTAGAACAAGTGCTGTTTTGTTTGTTGTTTTTAAATCTGACTTTCTTTTATCTTTTTTTTTCTTTTTTTTTTTTTTTTTTGGTGGTACTGGGGTTCCTTGGAGGCCCTTATACCTGCGGGCTACACTCCCAGACCTATAAGATAGGTAGATAGATAGATAGATAGATAGATAGAGATATATTTTTTTTTAATTTAGAAACAGGGTCTCTTAAACCAGGGAGGCTGGCTCCGAACCAGCACGATCCTCCTGTCTCCACCTCCCAAAAGAGGAGATTACAAGCATGCACCACCACGCCAGCTAAATCTGACTTTCAAAGAAAAAAAATCCAGAGTCAGCTGGAACTCTATTAGGAAGATGTGATATCGGAGTAACTCCACTATTTCTATTTCCTTCCTAGATTATGAAAAGAAACTTTTAATAATTCAAATTGGAAATAGTTGAATACAATTATAACATCCTTTTTATAATTAAAAAATGATTCTATGATCAGGATAACCAACTATATATTTAGATTATCTAAATATATAGGAGAGATTTAATTTGGCATGTCAACTTTTCTATTACTTAGGAAAAAGAGCTAACTTTGAAATTGGTTATAATCAAAAAGGAAGAAAAATCCAGAACAAAATAATAATCTTTTTTTTTTTTTTTTTGGTGGTATTGGGGCTCCTGGAAGCCCTTCTACCTCCGGGCTACACTCCCAGACCTATTTTCTACTTTTTATTTGGAAACGGGGTCTCTTAAGCCAGCGCGACTGGCTTCGAACCTGCGCCATCCTCCTGTCTCCGCCTCCCAAGCGCAGGATTACAAGTGTGCGCCACCACGCCCGGCAAACTAATAGTCTCTAAAAGCATTTTAAAATTTATGACTAAAATAAAAGCAATCAAGAAAAAAAATTTTTTTTTTTCTTTTGTAGTGCCGGGGATGGAACCCAGGGGCTTTCTACCCCTGGGATATACTACCAGACCTATTTTATATTTCATTTGGAAACCGGGTCTCACTGGGTTGCTGAGAGCCTTACTAAGTAGCTGACGCTGGCTTTGAATCTGTGCGATCCTGTCTCAGCCTCCCAAACGCTGGGATTACAAATTTGCGCCACCATGTCCAGCATCAAGAAAAAAGTATTGTCATCACATTACCAGACCCAACAGAGTAAGGAGCAACAATTCTCTACAATGTAAAGAAAATTATCTAATGAATTTGCTTAAAATTCAAAGTTGCAAATCCACTTACTAATCTTGATTTTGGTGTACAGTTGATTGGTTTAAGATGTCCCATAAACAATGTCAACATAATCTGTTTTAAGAGAACAAACCAGCCAGGTATGGTGGCACACACTGTAATCCAAGTACTTGGGAGGCTGAGAAAGGAGGATCTTGGTAGGAGGACAGCCTCAGCTACTTAGTGAGGTCCTCTACAATTTAGTGATACCCAGTTTCAAAATAAATAAAAAATAGGGCTGGGATATAGCTCGAAGGCAGAATGCCCCTGGGTTAAATTCCTAGTACCAAAATAAATAAATGAATAAATAAATATCATATAAGCACCACTCATCAGATTAAACTCAGGGGGTCTATCTTGACAAAAATATCATTTTGTAGAAATACATTAAATAGGGCACAGAGACTCACACTCATGGTTTACTTGTCCCTGCTGCATTGTGTTAAATTTCTTATTTAATTTTTTATCTTTAAATATACTTTTATGTAACTTTTTAATTTTAATTTTTTTTTTTTTTGGTGGGTCTGGGAATGGAACCCAGGGGCATTTAACCTCCGAGCTACACCCCCTGCCCTATTTTTTATTCTTTATTTGAAATCAGGTCTCACTGAGTTGCTGAGGGCCTAAGTAGCTGAGGCTGTCTGCAAACCACGATCCTCCAGGTCTCAGCCTCCCGAATGCTGGGATTACAAGCGTGCGCCACCACGCCCGGCTTATGTAACTTTTTAAAAATGATAACTCATCAATGAAAAGCTATCTTAGGTTAGGATTTCTACATGTTTTTTCCTTGTGACTATTTAGCAGCTTGGAAGCTGTGCACAAAGGTATATTACTAAGGGAGAGAAAAATGATGCCTCCTAAGAACCAAACAAAGCGTTTTGGTTTGAAAACGTAGTGAAGGAGGCAGTTCAAAGCTAAAATCAAAAGATGGTATCTTTTTTTAGGTAAAGATAATAAGAATACATATTTCTCCTGTTCTCTGGAGAGAGAAAAAAATCAGACACATGAATATATTATTAAGGCTCAGCTCAATGCAAAATCCAAAAGTTGCTCCATACACCCACATCTTTGTGTTATAAACTAACTTGAGTCAGATCAAATCATGAAACAATCCAGAGTGCTAGATGCAACACACACAAGTACAACTGAAGTTCAATCATAAATACCCTCAGGAACTGAAGCCCAAAGCCATGACTGCGCAGCTGGGGTTTCCCCTGGAGAGGACAGGGTGGGGGCCATCTGCAAAATGGGTGCATCTAAGATGAAGGGAAGCCTGAAAAC
This sequence comes from Muscardinus avellanarius, assembly GCF_963383645.1. Classification (NCBI taxonomy): domain Eukaryota; kingdom Metazoa; phylum Chordata; class Mammalia; order Rodentia; family Gliridae; genus Muscardinus; species Muscardinus avellanarius. Next base: position 57,130,272 of record NC_137799.1, on the reverse strand, counting down.
ATCCTAAAAACTTAAAAGATGCGCATGTGGTTTTCACAACAAACTCCCTTTATAAGATCCACAGGCCCGATTGCATCTTTACACACCCCCTTTCCAGAATTCCTGATTTTAAATCACACTGGAAACCTCTGGCTGCAATTGAATTAGAATGGCTCCCTTTACCCTTTCTAAATGCCAAGAAAGGGGCTGGGGGGGGCACTCCGTGTTCGTATGGTTTTAAACTCGGGCTTTCTGCAGTCCAAAATTGTAGCACTCTGACTAATATAAACCGTTATTACAGAGAAATGGTTAAGAAAAAAAAAAGCCAGTGAAAAGGAATGAGGGAGTAGTAATGGTAACATACAGTACCATGAGCTGCAGCGGCCTCCCAGTCAGTAGTGCAAGGTTAACAGATCAGTCCTGGCCTTCAGGCAGACAGCAAAACACGGCCTGGGGAAGGGGGGGACAGGGACCGAGGCCCAGGAGGGGCCCTCGCTGGGGCAGTTTACACAAGAAGGCAGCTCAGCTCCTTCCCGGTGCATTCCTCCTCTTTATCTCCCAACCTCTTTGCATGTGTCTTGTCATATTTTCTTCAGCTGTTAATGGTCCAGATTGCAAGACTTTAAACAGCCACAGTTTAGGAAAAAGTGAAACCTTCTAAGTGACCATCACAGCAAATCAGCTTCACGCCGGTGGGTAAAATTTTCCAAGGGAAGTGTTCTTCTGATAGTTCCTGAGTCTCTAAGTCACCCCCACCTCCACCCCCCACCGCAGCCACACACACTCCCCGGAGGGCTAAATGCACTGTGGCAATAAAACATTCATGCGACTTGGAATTTTAACACAATGCCATTTCCCTAGTTTAACCTGAAAGGAATGCACTAGTCACAACAGACTACATCATCCTGCCATTAAACCCTGCCAAGGAACCGCTTTTTTGGCCGCGCTGGGCCAGCTTTGACGGGAAAGGAGTACACAGACCCACACACTGAGCAGAGAGGGGCCACCTCTGCTTCCTCAGTCTTATCTAGCAACACCCTGCTCTTGAACATGACCCCTGCCCCCTGGCATTGTGACGGCTTTTGAGGCATGTGTCACCCTGGAACTTGTGCACAGCCACACACTTCGCTGGCCATTTGCTGCCCCCTCTCAACAAGCGCTTGGGCAGAGGCCAAAATTCCTTCTTATTATTACTGCTACCACTGAACGTCGTTATGTTTACATGCAGGGATGCTTTTTTCTTGAGTTGTACAATGCTGTGGTTGAATGCAGGTTTTCTCTTCCTTTGTTTTAGACTTTAAATAAAAAACAAACTTCACATTTGCATTCATAATTAGGTTATGATTACTGAGAAAACGATTTGCTTTGGGGACTACTTATACAAGGTGCCAGTTCTTTCACATTCAAGTGACATTTAACTTAGACTTACAAAATACAAAAACAGAAATAATATTCTAATTTCTCTTGAGAACTTTACAGATAGATTTTAAGGTGGTGAATTCTGAAACATGGCCGCTTAACCATTTTCTGTGACTAAATTAGTACCGCAAAACAAAGCAAAATAGTACATCAAAAAGCCTGAATTTTTTATTATTATTCAGAGTTCTTCCTTCCAAGTAGCATAAATGACAAAGTAAGGAGAAAAGACAAACACAGGTACACCTAACGAAAATTTTAAAAACTACAGTAAGTGGTCTGGGTATAAGGCTTAGTGGGAGAGCACTTACTTAGCATTCAAGAGGCCCTAAATTCCATTTTCAGCCCCACAAAAATAAAATAAATTTATATTAAAATCTCATAAATGTTAAATTTTTGTGTGGTGCTAAGGATCAAACCCAAGGCCTCAAATGCTAGGCAAGTGCTCTACCACCATACCACTGAACCACACACACCCAGCATGAATTTCTTAATTTTTAAATCTGCTATGATATCAATGTGGCTCTTAATTGACTTATCTTACCAATGTGGCCCTTTATAACCACTCACAGCAGCTTTAAAATTTGTAAGTTACCAGAAGCCATAATTATGACTTTTGGACCCTCAATATATCCTTTTTTTTTTTTTTTCTTTTTCTTGCATTACTCTCTACCTCTCTCCTACTACTTTAGAATACCTTCCAGATTGTTTTTTTTTTTTCCAGATCATTCATATTAACAATTTTCCTGTGAAGCACTTTCGCTTTTGACCCTGTCCTGTTATTTTGCTGTATTAGTTCTTCTTTGTAGAGTAGTTACAAGCAGTTCTAAAGGCAGCCAGTCCCTCCTTGCTGCTATGACCCTGAGAAGTAGCCAGGTGAGCTGTGATTATCCCTGCAGAAGGCAGAAGGTGTTTCAGCTTTCATCTCCTGGAGTGAAGCCATGTCGCCTTCCAGTAACAAATGAAGAATATCTTACTCCATCTAAGAGAATACCCTAAAATACAAAATGACAATTGCAAACCAAGTTAACATGCACATACAAAATAGAATCAAATTGTCTTCTTTAGCGTAATTTTTGTCTCCTTAGTAGATGGAATTTGTCTTAAGCCTTAGTTAAAAGACTTTTTTCTTGTTCTTTCCTTCAAGCACACATTATCATGCCTTGAAAAGTCATTCTAATCCCTCCACCTTAACCAAGCCACACTAACTCTAGAGAGACCAGCACTTTATTCTTTTTACAAAAAAGAAATTATTTTTAATTGAGAAGAATCAATCTAATACAGAAGTTAACAGTTATCAAAACTCATGTAAAATATTCTCATTTCAAAATGCAAATGCTGAGATCAAATTGTCACTTTAATCTGTATGAAATAGCGCAATCCAGATATTTGGGTTTTTTCAGTAATATGTTTTATTGTCAACAGTAATATTCAAATTCGCTTTTATGTTATTAGTGGAAGACCTTCAAAATTGAAAACAGAACCATCTAAAAGCCATGAGATTAAAATTACAGAAGATAAAATTCTAAGTTCAAGCAGTACACTCTTCTGTTTAGAGCACATTAGTCAGCACAATGATCCTAAAGTCTCTGGGAACAATCTCCAAATAAAGAAAAGAGCACAGGTAGGTGAACCTGTACGTACAGTACTCAGCAACCCTCTTAATGGTAAAACAAGTCCTCTGAAGCTCTCTAGAATTTTGGGATACATCAGTGAAAGAAGAGACAAGGAAAGTCTTGTTTTATTTCAAACTTTCAACCAATTTTATAACATTAAGTATCCACTGCTATGTATGAAGATGTATCACATATTAGGAACCACTGCATGTCAAAAATACCACAAAGAAAAATACTCTATATGAAATTATACCATAACAAATAAGTGGAATCAGAATATAGAACCTACTAAAGAAAAAAATTCTTACTTAATTACTCACTGTTGTGCAAAAAGTTTCAAAATAAAAGTTTTGCAGAAATATTTACTTGTTTGAGTGGATATGAGAGATGATCAAATTGTGATCATCACTAGGAATTTCCATTTTCCTTGAACCAAAAAAAACTTTATGTTAAATAACATTTGGAAATATGAGTTGAAAAGTTCTGTATTTCTATAAAGCAAAAATAAGTGATATTTTTCTTACTAACTTCTCTACAAAAAGCACATGCAGATGGAAATGAACATTAATTTCTTCTTCTCTACAAGACTTCATTTAGAGCCATGAGACTGGCTAAATCACACACACACAACACACACAACACACACGCAGTTAATAGACTAACATTAAGTGAGGGAAAACCTCAGGGGTGAGAAAAGAAAGGAGAATTATGGACAAAAGAAGGAAGGAAATGTAAAGAGATGGTGTAGGATAGAATCATACTGAAAGAAAAGCAAGCAACAGGAAGGGAGGGTGGAGACAATATGAATGAGATGAGAAGGGAAGAGTCAAGGGAAGAAGGAGGGAAAAAGAAAGGGAAGACTAAAGAAACACTGGATGGCAGGGAGAGAAGAGGATCTGAAGCCCCATGACACAACAGTGGATCGGGGCAGCTGGCTGGAGATGCTAATTCAGCGCTTTAACAAATCAATGCCACTTGAAAAGTACAATGTGAGCCCTCACTGAGTAGATGTCAGGGGACTGAGAAAATGCATTCTCAAGTATTTCACATTAAGAGGGAATAATGTGTTAATTTATAACTCTTCACCCTATACACTTGGATTATCTATCTGTGTCAGCGATTTGACTTCTTAAATTTATCAAAAACGCACGCAAAGGGAGGCAGCTTCAGGTTCACCATTGGGAAATGGAGGTTTAGGAAAAGCCTGCCCTGGGTAGCACTGCTGTTCTTTCCTCTTTCTTATTTGGGCTGAAGTCCTAGTGGGGGTGGCTGGGAGGATTGAGCTCCTCGAGGAAGATCTAGGGAGGAGGGAACCCCAGGTCCAGTTACTAAAGCAACCAAAGAAAAGGATTCTGGCCTGTGGTTTGATTGCATTAGGTATCATCCGTCAAAAGTGACACAGAAGAGAGGAATAACTTGAATCAGCAACCCGGCCTGCCATCATCAGAATTTACTTTATAGAACTCACTTAAGTCTCTCAGTACACCCAGCGGAAGAGAAGCTGCTGACAATCAAGATCATAATTAAGCAGTACTCTCTCAATGTCATCAGAGTTCCACCCATGTTACTTATACAAGTGAGAAGAGAACTCTGAGCCCATTTTATTTAGTTTTGACACAAGGAGAAATGTTAAAGAACCACTATTGTATCCAGCATTCAAGAGCCCAATTAGAAGGACTATTTCATTCTTTAAAAAAAAATTTATTTTATAAAGATTCGAATTCTTGGAATTGTTTCCTAATCACTCCTTAATGTAAACTTCAATATAAAGTAACAATTTTTAACCTGAAGGAGAGACAGAGCAAGACTGTTAGGAATTTGGGCTGCCAAAAATCCATGCCTTATCAGACCTAAGTTTTCAAGACTCATCACCAACATATAAAGGCAAGTGTTAAAAATAAACTTCAAGTAAACTTCAAGAAACCATTTTAAGATCACATCTTTAAAGTCATGAAGAGAAAAAGTGGTTCCATATATAAAGAAGAAAAAAAAAAAATGACCAGAATGTAAGTTAACTGTTCTGAGTTTAAGACTGATGAGACTATGAGCAGCAATTTTAGGCTATGGGGGTATTTTTATTTCTACTTGTACAATTCCAACAGAAACAGACAATATCTTATTTTTCAGACATTCATATGTAAATGAATGCTGACGAATGGAAATGAGAGGCTAAGCTTGATGGGCAATGCTCAACCTTTATTGAAAAAAAAAAGGCAAAGTTACCTCACTTACTGAAGCTGCAATAGCTTCCCTTCTACACTGGGCGTGTGGGCACGGGCACACACACACACACACACACACACACACACACACACACACACAGGAAAGGATAATGATAAGCCTTCCACCAGCTTCTACTGGCTAAATACCACCTTGCAGATATACGCATGACAGAAAACAAACATTCCTTCAATCCTCTATCTTTCCTATGACATGGTATTACACAGGTCCATTTTTAAAATAAACTTACTGATTAGAAACTACAAGTATCCAAAAATTTTACAGCTGCATGGAACTTCAGGATCAAAATATCCAAAACAATATAATCATCTAATGATTTTTAAAATTTCTTTCAAAGAAGATAATTATTGGGGAGTTTCCTGGTTCAAAACCACAGCGTATACTCTTTTTCATAAAATCTTAAGAGACAAATGTACATTCTGGTGGACAGTGTGTTTACGCTGAGGAAGAATCATATGTATGTATGCTTTTCAGGGGTCTCTGTTTATGCCCCCAGAGTAGGATCTGTCCTATCCCCAGGTTGTTGTTTTTTTTTTTTTTTTTTTTTCATGAATTGCCAATCCTGTCTGTCCCATTCAAGATATCCTCACATAGACTATCTGTTCTTACCATTATGGTACCATTAATCCCCTTTCTCCTCCCCCTCCCACACCACACTCACCTAAGGGGTTAAAAGACTTCAGTACATTTGTGACTTGTCAGTGACATATAATACCCGGGTCCTTCATGCAATCAACTTTTACTTGACATGTATTTGCTCATCACAGGACCCGCATTACTACTGGGAAAATGAAGAAAAACCTAAATTAACACTTGACATTCAATATGGTCAAGTCCTTAATTGGCTGGGCTTCCTGAGAAAGCAATTTTCTATTCCCCAAACTGTTCGCGTGTCATGTGTGGAGTGCAGCTCTTGGCCATCACTGCTGTCCCTCGCTCCCTCTAATGAGAGCAGATGAATTAGTGCTACGTGACACGATTTGAACAGGGCTTCCTCCTCCTCCCCTCCCCCCAATCTTTCTCCCATACCAGTGACAGCTGTGTGGTAAGAGGAAGAAAGAGAAATGCAAAGGCAAAGAATCCTGTAAAGGATGATCTTTTTTTTTTTTTTTTTACTTGAACCTTAAAAGTCTTGTTGAAACTCCAGAACAACAGCGTCATTTAATTGTAGAGGTGGGGAAGGGGGCTGTTACAAAGATCAGGGGAATTATCTGGCTATGGTTGATTTGGGTTGTATTAACATCCAGCATGTTTCCAGCATGTTTCTCCCATTCCTGGCTAGTTGCAGTATTAGATTGCACTGGTCTAATTAAAATGGAATTTACATCCACTTAAAAAAGTTTCTTAAAGGTCTGAAGAATGGGTCAACTAGAAAAAAACAAGAGAACAGCATGAAGTAATTATTATTCTAAGATAAATATACTTGTAGGTTAAAGAAAAAGGAAAGTCTTTTCAATAAACATTTAGGTCATGAAGAACCTACAACATAAAACTCTCTATACCCATAACTTGCTTTCAAATATTGTTCAATGCCTCAACTCAGTGCTAGCCATTCTAAATCATTTTAGTCTACTTTGCTGAATCACTTCCACAAAAATTATCTGATCATTGACTTTATTCCACTATTTTGGAGAGAGAAGGAATATATTTTACTTTAGAGATGATTGTCTAAGCTCAATAGGAAATAACCGAATAGATGCATGACAAGAAGGCAGAGCAGAATCTGCTCACTCAAAGACACTGAAAAGTAAGTTAAAGACTTCCCCAAGTCTTCATTTTCTCATTTTGACACGCAAAAAAGTAATTTTGAATGCCTAGATGGCCTACCCAATCTGGTTAGAAAAAATGAAAGTAGAGAATGGAAAAGTATATGAAAACTCAAATATCTGAGAAAGAAATTAGTCCCAAATATATGCATAAGTGAATTAGTGGAAGTTACAAGCACCTGAGCACTTCAGCCCTTTACTCATTTCTACTTAGGTGAGAGCCAAGCTAAGTTGTCACTTGTGTACAAGAATTATATCATGAGTATACTGGTGTCACCACAATCAGGTTAAGCATGCAAATTATTCAACTATTTCTATTCAACCTGCTTCAAGTAAATGTCATGATCACTTTAGTTCCTCTGAAGTTCTGAATATAATTTAAGTAATACTGCAGTAAGCAAACTGCTGAATGTGAAGATATAAAAAGATGGCTAAAACCTACTTATATACTACATATAAAGGTAAACATGATTTTAAAGGTTTATAGCACTTACAAGACAAGTTGCAAATAAGAAAATTTTTTTAAAAACACCTTGAATTTACTTTCTTTTTTTGTGCGGTACTGGGATGAAACCCAAGAACATTCTCCCTCTGGGTAATACCCAGGACCTATTTTATTTTTTATTTGGAAACAGGGTCTTATTATGTTGCTGAGAGCCTAAGCTGCTTAAGGCTAGCTTTGAACCTGTGATTCTTCTGTTTCAGCCTCCCAAGTACTGGGATTACAAGTGTGTGCTACCATTTCCAACTTTAATTTTCCAACTTTTAGATATATCACTATTTTCAGACAACAGGAAAACTCTAAAAGATGAGAATTCAGAGATATTTTCACAGAAACAAAACAACAAACATATACTCTGCATAGATTATCCTTCCTGTGGCCAAAGAACTGATTTTTAAGAACTATTTTTAAGTTCCCTTTCAAAAATATTCTCGAGACAGCTTGTGAATGGGCATTCTATCAGGTGTTTGAAAGAACTGAATGGATAATTTGGTATTCTGGAAAAGTCGCTCAGTCTAATACATCCAGTTAACTGCTACAGTAGCATTATCATCCCAGAGCAACAAAGGGCAGTGTATTCTGCCAATAGCTTTTGGTTGACCTTTGCAATGCTGACTAGTCCGTCAAGTTCCATTTCTGAGATGCAAGGCATAGACAGGGGTGGTTTATTAACTGAGGTAGAAATTAAAAACCAGGAGGCTCTATAAGGACAGATGTTTCACGTTCCGGAAATGAAGGCTTCCTTTTCTTAAGGAGACAAGAAGCATCCCATGAGATCAGCCTGAGCAGTCCCCTAAGTTTCCCCAAATCTTCAGCCTTCTATGGTGAGAAACTACCAAATGTCATAACATTAACAGTCTTACACGTTGTTTTTTCCTCCTTAGCTACAGTTTTAATGACTGCAATGAAAACCCAACTGGGAATGGGAAGAACAGGTTCAATTAATTGAATTCTAGAAAAAAAGCTGAAGAAGAGTGTTGGCATTGTCTCAGACCTTGAAACACATTGTGACCATTGCTGTTTTAATTTAGGGATAATTTCCCACCATCTCCAACAGGAAGAATCTACAGAATTCAAGAGGGCAGCGACAGTGGTCAGAAAAATGACTGAGGAACTTCAAGTGTCACCTGTAGAAAATCGGCCTATGAAAAGGAACTTTTGGTTCAAGAAAGTTAACTGTGACTATGGCAAAGTGACATGCTTAAACTTGATATTCTCTCCTGGATGAGCAGGCTTTGAAGCTCATAATAAACTTGAAATTGTTCTATGGAATGTTAAGGCTTAATGTGGATAGTTGGTGCCACTGTCATGCCTGTACAGAAGAATGTCAACTTGGAAATAACTGCATTAAGCTCCAGGGTATTTAGAATAGAAGGCTTGCCATTTTATTTATTTTTTATTAAGAATTTTACTTTGAACCATAAGAAGCGGTGCTGCATTTTCAACATGGCTAGCCCAGCTAAAATTAAAATACTCCAGTTTAGAGAGGCATTGTGTTTACCACCGACTTGCCCCTGCTGCCTTTATATTAATACCATTCTCAGATGTTTAAACACAACTGAGGAAACAACCGCTTTAAAATAACCTGGCACAGACAGGCATGGTGGCACAACCTTGTAATCTCAGCATTCAAGAAACTGAGACAGGATGATCGCAGTTCAAGAACAGCCTCAGCTACTTAGTGAGGCCCTTTGCAAGTCACTGAGACCCTGTTTCAAAATAAAGATTAAAAAATAGGGCTGGGAGTGTAGTTGGGAGGAAGAATGGCCCTGGGTTCCATCCCCAGTACTGCAAAAAAAAAAAAAAAAAAAGGAAGACATAAACAGTGCTTTATAAAATTTAGTATTATCTGAAAGGGTGTATTGTTTTATCCCCCCTGAGTCACCACCCTTTTTATACTTCAATGCTTCCCTCCTCTTGCATTAAAGATATTTTATCTAATTTCCAGTTGAAAGGTTTCTGAAAGTGTTAAGTCACAGTTGTGTTGATGCTGACTTTCTTGAATGCAGCATACCAAAGTCCCTCTGACACACTGACAGATGCTTCCTTAACAAGCTACATCAGTTCTCAGTCTGAAATACCTGACTTACTAGAACACTAAGTGTTACACTCTTCTCTTTTCTCCAGTTCAGCTTCTCTCTGCAGTTCTAGAAGGGAACCAACAGCTTGTTATGTTGACAACAGAGAGGGCTTCCTTCTGATTGGTTTGTGACACTGATCAAGAAGACCCTAGACAAAACCTAGGCACAGGAGGTCTCATTTGCAGATCGCTTTTAACAAGATGTTCTTGTTTCCTGTTCCCACGAAAATCAATAACCTGATGACCTTCAATTTGAAATTCAAACCAATTAATTACCTGTTCTGCTGAAAATGTTGATACCTGATTTGCCTGGAGAATTTCAATTATGAATATTTCTTTTAAAGAACCCCTTCAAAAAAATACAGGCAGACATTGAAAACCTCATCTTATACAATATAAATGATGTTTTCTTGAAGCCAGGATAAAATATTGGCCTTACACGAATTAGTAAGGGGAAGTTTTCCCCTTGTGGTCCATCTCCTCTTCGTGACATCATAATCAATTGCCTGGTAAATTATAGCAATCCCACAAAGATTCAGGGCCAAGAATCCACTGCTTAAAGGTGAGATGAAAAGCTTTTATAGTTGAATTCAGCTTTTCATCTACAGCAATTACTTACACAAATCATAGAATTCTTTTCAGAATTTAGAAAGCTCCTTTTCTATCCCTACAACATCCCTATATTGCCACCTTTATTTAAATCATTTAGTCATTTTTATTTTTATTTTTCCCAAATATTTTTCTTTAAGAAGTTATATATCAAACTATCCACACAAAACATATATTTATTAAATCATTTTTAATTGTTGGGGAAAGAATGAAGAATTCAGTTTATCCTAGTGGGAAATTCCCAAGATGAATGATCACATTCAATGAAACTATTATCTCCATCCATTAAAATATTATCTAAAACAGAGGTTTTTATCTGGCAGCCAGTGGGCTGAATATAGCCTGCAGATGAGTTTTGTTTGGACCACACAGTTTTAAAAATATTTGAACAGGTTGCCAAGATTTCAAAATCACAAGATTTCATATAAAACTTGGATTTCTGGCTTCTCGTTAACCAGAAGAAAAAGGGATCTGGCCACCTGAGGCCTGCATTCTCACCTGACCATGACTAGCCAGCCACTAGCAGAGCAAAGCAGCAGCCACCTCCTGGACCACATGAACTTCCTGGTACACCACAGTGCCCCCCCCCCCCCGACCCACTCCACTGGTTTAATTCTTATTATTTAAACAACTCTTGATCTTTATACTTTCATACTATTCCAAAGAGAGTTTGTAGAAGACAAGGGTATTCTAGAAACAGAGATCTTAAAAAAAATTATTTCATGAGTTTACACCATGTAAGACAATGAATAGCAGATTTCCTTTTGAAATACAGTTTGTTTAATAAATGTAAGTGTGAAGCAAAGAAAACTCATTCTGGTAATAATTTATAATTTTTTAAAAATAGGATCTTTCTATATTGCCCAGGCTGTATTTGAACTTCTGGGCTCAAGTAATCTTCCTGAGACTTTGGAGTAGCTGAAACAATAGGTATAAGCCACCATGCCCAATCTTTTTCAAAATTTAAAAACACTTTAAATAGTAAATTCAGAACTGATGTCCTAGACTTACACAATGGCATTACAAATTTTTACCCTGGTTTCAAATCAACCACAGCAGCCTTGAAAAGATGCCCATGTCAAGCTATTACTCAGTACTCAGACCTACATCCATTTTTTTCCTTCACATGTTAACACTTCTGCACTTCCTTGCTAAAGCTATCATGTGCTTAAGTGAAAACGGACCCTAATATGAAAACAGGATACGTCTTCAAGGTATTTTAAAAGTCAACATTTAAGATGCGTGAATATTATCATAACAAATACTTATCTTTACTGACTCCACATGTAGGCCACCATCTGACATTTATACTTAAATTAAATAGCTATTATTACAGGTTCAAATGACCCAAAAAGTCATAGCATATTTCTTTAAAAGTGACTATTACTTAAAAGCAGATGTCTATGACAAAGCCATCATGTACTTATTTCTATTTGCCTTTTCTGTTAACAGAAAGCAAGTGGGAGGGGAAAACCTATACATTCCATTATTTCTAACAACCACAACTCCACAGCATTTCCACCTATGAGTAGATTTTAAAAATAGATTTAAAATACGCTATTTATCAGGAAGAAAAATACTGTTTCCTTTCAATCAACTATATTAAAAACAGGTTACCTCTGATATACTGCTACAGTCATGGAAAGTTTAGATATGCAGGCAAATTACACTAAGTAGGCTATGACTACATGTGTCGACTTATTAAAGATTTAGATAAACTACACTATAGTGTTTTTATGTTTCATCATTGAATCACATATTTTAAGGGTATTTTAATTGGATGTTTTCTTCCCAAGAGAAACGTTTTTCTTCCATTTTTACCTAAAGAAAGTAATCCTTGAACATATGCCAAATTTACTCATAATCAGACTTTAATCCCCAAATTCTCTTGATTCCTAACAACTTCAACAACTCTAAGTAAACAGTTCACAATATCATAATGATCACACTGCATTCCTTAAATCCTAGTTGAAGAAAAGGGAAAATACCCTAAGTATAAGCTCCGTGATTGCAGTTGTAGACTTGATATCTGAGTGACAATATGATATATTCCTTATGGGACATATTTTTTAATTTCCATTATGTTTGAAATTTGAGCAATTAGAAACAGACACCTGGAACTCAATTATTAATTTACTTCTCCCCTCCCCTTTCACACTTCTCTCCAAATCATTTCTTATGGTACTTTTTCAGTGATGATCTTTTAGGACAGCATGCAAATAAAGGGCTCTGAATCAATGTTCACATTGTTTTCTGTGTGGAAGGGGAGGGACTGGGGATTGAACCCAGGGATGTTTTATCTCTGAGCTACACCCTCAACCCTATTTTATTTTTGTTTTTTGTTTTTATTTATTTATTTTTCTTTTTTGTGGTACTGGGGATGGAATCCAGGGGCTTTCCACCTCCAGGCTACACTCCCATTCCCTATTTTATAATTTATTTGGAAACAGGCTTTCATTAAGTTGCTGAGGCTGACTTCGAACCTGTGTGATCCTCCTGTTTCAGCCTCCCTAGTACTGGGATTACAAGCGTACGCCACCACGCTCAGCTTATTTATTTTGTTATTCATTCATTTATTTATTTATTTATTTATTTATTTATTTATTTATTTATTTTATTTTGCAGTACTGGGGATGAAACCCAGAAACATTCCACTTCCAGGCTACACTCCAGCCCTATTTTTTATTCTTTATTTGGAAACAGGGTCTCACTGAGTTGCAAAGGATCTCAGTAAGTAGTTGAGGCTGTCCGCGAACCACAATCCTCCTGTCTCAGCCTCCCAAATGCTCGAATTACAAGTGTGCACTACCACGCCTGGCTCTTATTTTCTATTTTGAAACAGGTCTCATTAAGTTGCTGAGGACCTCGACAGGTCGCTGAGGCCGTCCACAAACCTATGATCCTCCTGTTTCAGCTTCCCAAGTACTAGGATTACAAGTGTGCGTCCCCAAGCCCAGCTACGTTGTTTCCTTTAAAAGATTTGCCATAATCTTAGTTTATTTATTAGTTTTTTTAAATGTACTTTAAGAAATATTTCTTAAATAATTACTGGGTAAGATAGTAAAAAAATTATAACAAGAATTCTAGGAAAAGTATACTGTATTATATTCATGCTGATTTACATTCTATAACATTCTAAAATTAGATGTTTATGAAATAACACAATCAGTTTCCTTCCTTGATGATCAAAGCTACAAGCTAATCTTGTTGGGTCCACATCATGGCATCTCACTGCAAATGTATAAAGCAGTTCTAGAAGACTACTGATTTTGTTATTTTTGCTTGCACTATATTCAGATGAAAAATAAAATATAAAATAATGAATGTTTAATTTTATGTAGTCCATATTCTATGGGAATAAAGTCACTGCCTTCACTTAATGCCTTTCTATTGACCACTGATTTCTACCAAGGCTTATGCCAAAAATCATTTTGGCAGTCTGCATTTGTAAATAAACTTGATCAAAAGTATAGAAACACTAGCATATACCAAAGCGGTGGGTTGTCAGAATCATCAGGAGGTAGGCAAAAGTTGGTTTATTAAGAAACTATTTAAGCTGGGCCTGGTGATGCACCCTTGTAATCCCAATACTTAAGAGGCTAAAACAAGAGGATCACAGGTTCCAGACCAGACTCAGCAACTTAGGGAGGCCCTCTGCAACTTACTGAGATGCTGTTTAAAAAAAAGAAAAAAACAGGGTTGTGGATGTAACACAGGGGTAGAGTGCTTGCCTAGTATGTGAAAGGTCCTGAGTTAATTAACCAGAACACAAAACCAAACAAACATACAGAGAGAGAGAGAGAGAGAGAGAGAGAGAGAGAGAGAGAAAGAGAGAGAAATGAATTATTTAGGCCAGTAATGGGAAAGCTCACAAGAAGAACTGCAGATTCGAGGCCAGCCTCAACAACTTTGTAAGACTCTGTTTCAAAATAAAAAATAAAAATGGCTAGGGGGTATAGCTTTGAAGTGGAATGTCCCTGGGTTCAATCCCTAGTTCTCTCACTGCACCCGCCAGAAAAAGAAAAGGAATTATTTAGGGCCAGAAAAATGGTTCAGTATTATACTGCTTCCCTACAATGTGAGAGGTTCTGAGTTCAGTCCCCAGTACTGCAAAAAGAAAATATATATAAATGTATATTTAAACAATATATATTTAAAATAATTATTTACACAAGTCAAAACAGTCAACTTCTTCACTTTTAACAAAAGGGTGTTTTTAATAACAATGAACATCTAAGCATCTCTGGTCATGAGAAAACCTGGAATATATTATACATGCATGAATGTGGCTGGGATGCAGGATATGGGATGTGCTTCCTATCAACAGATTAACACTTCATTTTCATTACTCTAATCTCACCACAGGCTGTGAACACTCTCTTTTTCTTACATGAACAACAATGGTGCATGAAAAACCAAGCTGACAGGCAGGCGGGGTTCATTAGATGCATAAAGCCTTTATTCCCATAACACGTCTCACCTGTATGAAGCCAGGGTTCTGGCTTCCAGGCTGGCTACTGAAAGCAAGCTCTCCCAGATGTGGTCTTCTAACTCTGCGTATCCCCTTCCTACTTAAAATGTCAAAATAAAGTAAAAATGGAAAAACTTCTCCACAATGAACTCTATTTAGTGGATAAAAGGACTGGTAACATAGTTTAAGATTTATCCAGGCCCTTTTAAAAGGTGTTCAGGAGAACAAAGAAAAGTAGCTGGGAAGGGAAATGTTGAGATGTTTGAAGTCTTAGCATTTCATTTTGGTGTCTTTTTTCCAGCCAATTCATACTTAAAATTTATTTGAACAAAACTGTAGTTTGTTGAAAATGGCAATTCACAAAATAAGAAACAATCATGCTACTCTTCCCTGAATAACACCGAGTTTCATCAAAAGCCATGCTCGGCTATGGTTAGGAGCATCAAGGCTGCATAGTCTAAGACGGCACTACCACGAAATTCCAGGATGAAGATGCCTTCATGGGGTGATCCATCTACACAGTTGTTGCATCTGAGGTAGCTATTACCAAATCCTCAGCATACCTAGAAATAAATCACTTAATTGTCATCAACCAGCCAAAAGGGAAGATATACATTTTCTGCACATCTATGTGCCATATTTAAATGTACTATCCTATGGCAATATGGAATTTTTAATATTTTCCATAGCAAGACAGTAAATCCTTCCCCAAAGTCTAGAGCATAAATTTGACTTTTGTTCTTTCTGGTACTCTAATATTTATACCTACAAAGGAAAAGCAACATTAGATAATATGCCAGATAACCTGGCTGCCTCTGAGTTAGGTTCTGACATGAAGTCAACAAATATGACTGCAGGCATTCTTACTACAAGGACACTTCCATGGATACACTAAGCGTATAATTATTCCCCAGGTCTTGCAAGCGGCATCCCAATCATGTCCGTTGCCCTCTGACACTAGTAGAAGGCACAGAAGTAGGCAGCTTTCTTCACCTGTGTCTAATTTGGTGCCCCAAATAGCCATTCTAATGATGTAATTCAAAGAAATCCTTCTTGCTTTAATTTTAATGGAAGAAGGAAAAAAAAACATTATTAACCTACTAATGGAGGTTCTCGTTTTAATATTAGTTTTGTTATTATGTTAAGCCAGCTGAAAGTCATTATTTTTTGTCATGTAAAATATTCATTACTCTGAAATTCTTTTCAGACACCCAGTTCAGGCACTCTGATCATCACATGTGAGTCCTGAGGAACTGTCTAGAGAGCCAAGAGCCACTAAAAGGCACCTTAATAAAGTTGAAAAACTTATGACAGCCACACAAAAGCACAGCAGGTAAATAATGGCCATGTCTTTCCCATATAGATTTCAGTCTTTCTCCTCAATTTTAACAATATCTACGCCTGGTGAGACAATGAGTTAAAATTTACTAAGAACAAAACAGCAGTGAATCCTCCTCACATGTTATGTCTACTGCATGTTTTAAATTTTCATTTCATAATGTCATCCATTCATAATGGCCCTGCCTTCATTTCAATTTTTTTTTAAATGTTTCAGTTAACTCTTACTAGCTATGGTTTATCTCGCAGTTATATATCCTCTACCTATTACACTGACCTTTACATTTTTTCCTCTTTCTATGAAAATGTTCTCATGCAGATGTTAAGTCTTGCTGTATAAAACGTTAAATTCAAGAACTATTAAAACCAACAACAAAGAAAGAAAGCAAAAGGAGAAAGCAAAATCTCTCTTCAATTAAGTACTCTTACACAGGCTAAAAATCAAACTGAGATGCCTTTCAGTGCCTCTGAATGCTAAGCCTGGGACCCTGGTTACACTTTTTTTTTTTTAATCACACCCTTAAAGAACCCTCCTATAGCCAAGCTAGATAGTCCTCCAGTCACCAGACACATATGAGGGTGTCTCCCCTCTGCCTCCCTCAGAGATGTGGGAAGGTGTCTTCCCACATCTCTGCCACGAAGATGGATTAGCAAATGAGTGTTTTATTCAATTACTGTTAGTTACAGATACATTTCAATTTCTTTAAGGCAAAAAGAGCCAGTGAAAGTAAGGGGAAATTCAGAAAAAGAGAAATGAGAAGACAGAAGAATAAAGCAAGAAAGAAGCTAGGTCTATGAGAAAGAAAATAGGAAGAACAGACTAATCTTGCATTTAGATAATTAAATAAATTTCTATCAACAAAACAGGAATAAGATTTATAAACCAACAACCCCCATCAATGACATATAAACCCTAAATACAGTAGCAAAATAACATTACAATTCCGAAGTACTGAGTAAATGAGATGTTAGATACACTCCAGGGAATCAGTTATTTCAATGAGTAACTTCCTACAGTTCAAGATTGTTTTCCTTTTTCTTCACAGAGAGAAATGAAAAACTGATGGGCTTAATTAAAGAAAAACAAAAGGATATTATTTTGTTGTTAAAGGATCAATTCTCTTTTTTAATTGGAATGATGATTAATAAGTGGAGAATTTGATTTGAGTAATGTGTTGTTTTTCCAGGAGCATTTCCATTGAGGAAAGCTCTGTGAATGAAAAAAAGACACAACGTTTCCCCTCTTCTTCTGATCTCTGCACTCTGTGGCATAAAATGCTACACACAGTGTTTGAATAGATGACACTGCACACTGTCCTCACCCAAATGAACTACAGTCATAAATTTTTCACCTCAGGGTTTGAATGTACACTATGAAATTTGCGAGGCTTCCTACAGGGAGTGTACAAATTAAAAAAGAATCAATACTGTTATTTTTATTTTTCCTATTCTCTAAACTTTCTTTGAAACCTAGAGAGGGAGATGGCAGTCAAGGTTATGTTCAATTAAGAAACCTATGGGTGACACAGCACCGGCACTTTTTGGAGACATGATCTGCACCTATTATGACTTCTTCAAGCTTGAAATGCTCAGAATCATGTTCTCTCCTTATTTTTCCTGCGTGTTTGTGTTTACTAGATTATCTAATGGGGGAAATACCCATGTTACTTATTGTTTTGCTTATATGTGAGGATACAAAGACTGTTCTTTCTGATTTCTGCCCTTTTTTTCCCTCTCCCCTTCTTAAGCTTACTAGATGTCAAAGGTCCTTGAAAGGGTCTTTGACTCCCTTTCTTCCTCGATTTCCAGGTCCTTCAGTAGAGGAGAATCACCAAACTGTGGAAGCCAGCTGCTTTTCTAGAAATAAAAATGGCATCAGCTTTGTCACACAGGGCTGAGACTTTTCATTTCCTATGACTTCCAAACAAGCCTTTGGCCAAGGGCTAGAGAAGGGTGGCCACTGAATAGCAAGATTTGCACATGGTGAAGAATTCATCCTTACATACATAACAAACCAAGCTCCAAGCCTTATCATAGGAAAGGAAAGCTTAGAACTGTTATATCCCATGTTCTTTCAACAATAACAAGTAAGGAGTTCCAGAGAAAATTTCTTTCACTGAATAAGTTATTTTAGGGTTCACCCTGCTTTCCCTACTACTATAAAGTTCTCTGACAGTACTCTCTGGGGAAAAAAGAAGTTAACTCCTGTAACAATTTAAACGCTATGCTTCAGGTTATGGACACAAAGTAAAAACAAAACACAATTTCTTCTCTCCATTCTAATCTTGAGAGCCAAGTTCAGAAAATACCTCTTTGGCTGTACAGAACCCTTACCTATTTATGTTTATAAAGTATATCCTCCCCAAAGCTCTACAGATTGGTAATGGTGGATGCTCATTGTAACTTGAAGTGAGTGCATGGAACACACATAAGGTAGAAAGGAAGAAGCACTAGGAGTTTTGTTTCTCACTGAAGTGGATGACGCCAGCTCACTATCTATAACGGACTGTTCCTTTGGAATCTGCTCCCTGTGTCACAACGACCTGGCAAACTCGAATGCTTTCACTATCACTGGAGTCCGTGCAATCCCGTCTTGGCTGTGACCCATTCACTTTTGCCCCAACTTCTCAGAGATGCCTTACTCAGCATCTAATCAGATAGGGACTATATTTGCCGCGGCTCTTAACCCTGACACTGGAGTGGGAGGCTATGCTGCTGTAGAAGCCCAAATCTGTCCTGTTACTGTATTAATCAATTTCCATAAAGCTACACATGCATAATTGGATTTTATCAGTGAATGTGAAGCCACACTTATAATTATTAAAATACCTACAATTATAGATAAGATATCTATACCTTTAGGGATTTAGTTTTCAACTGCGGTTACTTGACTCACCTTAGCAAAAGGCTTTACAAATTACATGTACACAATAGACCTGTTTGCAGATGACAGAGAGGTGAGGAAATTAAATAATTTCAAAATGATCACCTACTATGTTCAATATTCTTTCAATATATCATACTGAATATAAATATATATATGAATATATATATATGAGAATATATTTGTGCATGCTGTTTGCCTTAACATATACATGCACATAGAATGCCGTATGTACATGACCAACTACTTTCCCATTTCATTATAAATTAAACAGTGCTTAAGTAAAGTCTACATGTTAGCCATAGATTTACAAAGTACAGGCTAAAACATAAGCATCTGTCTCTATGCTACAAATATTACTATTTTAATATTGTGTTATCAAAATAAATAGTAAGAGTTACATTTGACCATGTCTATTGGTAAAACTTCAAAATAAAACATTACCACTCAAACTATAGGGGGACCTAAATGAGGGGTAGCAGCCTAGAACTCATTACATGCCTCCTAATATAAATATATTTTTTGACATCAAGATCATAAATGTAATCAATTAAACCCTTTTTAGTAAGATGTGATCATCAAAATATACCACTGTAAGAAATTAAGTAAAAAAGGAGAGAAAAAGTGCAGAAAGAAGCCTAGTAATGGAAGGCAATGAAAGTCATTTTCAAAGACCATTAACTATCAACTGCTTTACTAAGGGCCCTGAATAGATAAGGATATGCATCCTATGTTAAAAGAGACGCCTATTTGAGTGGGATAGGGTTTAGAATAAAAACACATTGCATGAATTATAGGGAAAAATCAAGCCACAACATAGAATTAGGCATCTCATTTATGAGAAACACTGTACGAGTGCCTTTTAAATTGTTAGTGAATAAATAATCAAGTTTATTTTTTGGAAGGGAAAGAAGTCAGACAACCATCATTTTCATTTTAAAATACAGAACCCTCAAATTGAGACTTTGTCATTATGAATTGAAAGAACTAAAAGACAACCAGAAGAAAAATTCATATTGAGCATGCTTTTAAATGGATTCCAGCAATGTTGTTGTATGTTTCTTATAAAATATTTTACTTATCATTTCTCTGGAGGTGCTAGATTTTATAGCAGTAAGAAAGTTTGCTTTACTCTGTCATATCTCTGGTGGGCAGATGCTCTTGTATTAATGAAAATCACTGATTTAATTTTTAGCTTTCTTGGTTTGCCCCTCACCTATCTAGGAAATGATTTCTCTGGTGATAACTAACACATCATGCTAATGAGAGAATCTAATGCACAATAGAAAAATGTCACTACTAATAATATTTGCATGAAGTTAAATAAAGCAACTGTAAGAGAATGTCAGACAGTTGTTCTTTAATAAGACACAGTTTCACAATGAAATTATGTTGTTAATTTTGTTACATCATTGGGTGAATCCTAAATTACTACATAATGATGCAAAGAATAATTTATAATTCTAACTTAGTATTTCACTTGAGCCTGAAAGAGAGACCTTATTAAAGGATCTAATTTTTACTTGAAACAGGTTAAATAATAACCCTCACCAATAATAAGACCTGAATGCTTCTAGTGATGTATAAAATGTAGACAATATCCATTTACCTGTACGGTTTGTTTCTGAAAAGATTTTAAAATACAATAGGTTATTACATTTGAAGTAGCTACCAGAATTTTGCTGTTATCTCAAATGCATAAAATATGTCAAAAATTGAAAAATCATCATTTAAAGTTATATGTGTGTGTGTGTGTGTGTGTGTGTGTGTGTGTGCATATATATTCCTGATATGTGTGTGTTTGTGTATATATGCAGGCCTTATTTTTTGCTTTTAACAATATCTAATGAGACCATACTGGGTAAAATAAGGTTCTGGGCTGAAGATGAGCAGAAATGAGAGAAAGGTTTCTGGTCATTCTCTACCAGATCAAAATGACTGGAGAACACTCTTTAACTAAAGTCAACAATTACTCTTTTTAAGGTTCTCAAATATTCATTTATATAAAAAGGTTCTTTTTTATAACATATTACTTAAATGTGAGGGGGGAGAAAAATATAGAGAGGCAGAAAAAATGAAGTCAAATAGTCATATCTCAAACTTTAGGGAAACATACTTAATTCCAGCAAATATAAATTGGCTTTGGACGTGGTGTCTTTTTGTTAGTATTAGACAGAATGGAAGATTTATATTTAAGGAAATTCAACTTTGTCATGCAAAATAAAAGATAAAGACTTTTATATCCCTACTTCCCAGTTTACCTATAGAAGATACAACTAGTGATTAAATTTCAGCATTTATGAGACATTTCCTACCACAAGTTTTTCTTTAGCTAAATACTAGTGGTAAATTCTCTATTACTCAGTTTTTAAACCATTTATAATAGTCCTAATCAGCCTTTTCTAATATTGAAATAAATAATCACAGGAATATTAAGGCTTTTACAGCACCAAAGAAAGTGAGAAAAAAGAAATGTGTCCAGTAACTTTTATTCATATCAATGAACTGAATAAATTTTTACTCAGGAATTAAAATCATCTAGCAAAACCTCTTTATGCCTTAGAAATTACATGCACGGAATTCTGTATACTTGATTAAATTGGACAAACTTGTACCTTTAACAAAAGCTGACTTAATGTGGATATTAAAAGTAACATTCCTCAAAACTGTTGACTTCAAGAGATATCATTTCAAGAAGTGTCTCTTACACTTACACACACACACACACACACACACACACACACACACGCTGAATCAGCACTGTTGATGAACTATAAGGAAGGAAAACAAACATATTATACAAGTACAGCACATACTTTGAGATTTATACATGGTCTGAATTTAAGTTTACGCAATATTTATACTGACTAAAATGTCATCTTGAAGGAGAAAAACATACACACACACAAGTAAACTCATACTCTTTTGCGTGCCTTCCAAAAATGTACAGGAGGTAAATATTTGGTAACACTGATAGGAAAAAAAAAAGAGAGAAAGAGGGAATGGCTTAAGTAGATCAAAACCAAAAAATAAAGAAAACACATTTTTAAATATAGTCAAGTTCCAATACTTTTTAAAATTGTGATTTTTCTCACTTTAGGACTGTTAAATAAACATACTTTTATGTGACATCATTAAGCCCAACTTATTTTGATTCTCTTCCTATAAGTCACTGATGCTCACTATTACACATATATTCATACAGGTGTACACAAAGCAGATCTTTGTATATCCACACAGGCAAACAGCTGGATCAAACGCACCGTGGTGGCTTACTTTATACAAGTTTCTCTCTGGTAGGTTTAAGATTATTTTCCTACTTCTGACCCATCATTCGTCTAACTTACTTTTATTTATTTTTTAGCTAAAATGTTTTCCACAATTTAAAGTCTCCTTAGATTCAAATCTACTTGGAAATGGGCTAGTGCCAAAGAAACAATCTAACACCATCTATGTGGTTCAATAGCCATTTATCAATTGATCATTATCTCTATCTGTTTTATTAACTCTTTTCTAGCTAGGGGGAGACCTAAACAACACCAGTATTCCCTTCCTAAACACACACACACACACACACACACACACACACACACACACACACACACAGGACCTCCACTAACTCAAGGAAAACCCTGAAGGTGACATCTTATTTTTAAAAGTGTGGCACAAGTTATTTGGTTCTAAGGTTAGTGAAAACACACACTGTGTTCCAACCCGGGGAGCTACCCAAGCAGGAATGTGCCCCAGACAAACACCTTTCAAAGCACTCTGAAAGTGACAAGGAGTGTCTCTGTAAGGAAATGAACTTTTCACTCGCACGAACAGGAGATGCCACATGAAGATGCTCGCTGGGTTTATGTTGATTGTATTTAAATCCCAGTTTACTGTATCAGCAGTAATCAGGGTCCCTCTACAGGATGTCAAAATACACCTGATTCAAACGCGTGTATCCTATCTAGAACCCTGAGATAAAAACTGTCTGCCGGCTTACATGCTACAGGACTCTGGCTGTATGGATTCTGGGGCAAATGTATTCTGAACTTGGGGCGGTTTACAGCCTGGCAAATTGTTCTCTTTCCTTCGATAACAGCACTTAAAAAAAAAAAAAAAAACCCAAACGCAAAGTATTTAATGTGTGTGAACTCCAACATACAAAAGAGAGTTGTTGTTTTGCTTAGATGGGGGGGGGGGGGCGGGATAAAAGCAGCAGCATTATTTTTTTTTAATTGAGTGCCACACTATCAATTTCTTAACCGCCGTCTACTTAAAATCCAAGTGTATTTGTCAGTCTACTTTCGCGCTGCGTGGATGATAAACTAACTTGCTTTGTGTGGCTTTGGGGTAGGTTTCTGAAAAGCAAGGCGCGTCTGGGAGGGAGGCACCAGGGAACTTCCCTCCCTTACTTGAGCACGGTCCAAGATGAAAGTTTCTGGGCTGTTTCCCCTCCGCTTCCTCTCACCCTCGCTCCCCCGCGGAGCCGCAGAGCCAGCGATTGTGCAAGAAGCGCCCTCCGCGTACCGCGCAGCGCTGGGTACGAGCCGCGGCCGGTGATTAATGATCAGTTCCCGCCGGCCTCCCGGCAGTCGGCAGCCGAGCAGCCTCCGGCGCGGCCGGACCGAGCAGCCTTTGGGGGAGGATGCCGAGGCTGCACCCGAGAGTGAGTGGCCGGCGGGCGGGCCGGCGAGGGCGGGCGGGCGAGCGGCCGGCGGGGCGGGCGGCGCGGAGCGGAGCTGGGCGGCCGGGGGCGCGGGGCGAGCGAGCGGGAGCACGGGGATGAGCCCGCCGCCGGCCCCTCCGCGCCCCGCACAGCCTCCGCTCGCTCGCGCAGTCCCAGCTCCGAAGCCGGCTGCTTCCAGCCACGAGAAGCCAGCCTGGCTGCTGCGAGGGGCCCCTGGATTTTAGGACTGGCTGCAGAGCAACCACTTTGACCAAGTGATTCGCAAAGATAGATACGTTGTTTGTTGGGTGGTGGCCTTTTCTTTCTTCCTTTTTTTTTTTTTAACAGAAAACAAAGAAATAAAGTCTTCGCGTGACCCAGCTGCACTGTGAAACTTTGCAAACAAATGCCTTTGCTTTCTTCAGTGTCCTCTCCCCCTGTTCTTTTAAGAAGCCCTTAGGGGGAACCATGAAGCAGCCCTGCACATTCCAGTAACATAGTTATGACAAAACAAAGCCTAACTATAAAGTGATCACATTTTTAAAAATATAGATGTATATATTTATTTAGAAAGAAAAGGACCAGAAACAAAAGTGCACGTAACAATTCGAGGTTTCTTTAAAAAAAAATGAAAGTAACTTACCTGTTGGGACATTCTGAATAAGAGGTTAGTGTCAGCGTTTTGCCATGTCCCCATGAACCCTGGTTCAGCCGGAGTCGTTCTGGTTCCGAACTGCATGGAGTTGTCAGTACAGGAGTCTCTTAAAGTCAGGTCTCTTGCCCTCTTTGGTTCTCTGTCTCTCTGTGTCTCTCTTTCGCTCACATCCACTTCTGCCTCTTCTGACTGAAAAGTGAAGGTGGATTTTTTGAGCCTCTTGGCAGCCAGTAGCAGGAGTGTAGTGTAGTTAAGAAGCTGGCTGAACTGTGCATTTCATTTGGGAAGGGGGAGATTTGGGGGAGGGGGGTCAGAGCTTCCTTAGCACCTTCTGCACAGATAGCCCTATCATTTATGCATAGATTGCGACTCCCCAAGCTTGCCTTTGCTCTGCTTAACAGCTGCCTGTCAGGTGTGCAGGCAGCACTGGAGACCCAACCATCAGCCTCAAACCCTCAGCCACTGCATGTCATTGGATAGCAGCGCCAAGAGTCAACTGCACTGTTCCACTGTCAGGCACCAAATGACACCCTGCACTAACCCCTCTCCAGACACGCAGATAGATGCACACTTATGCACACTCCAAGCAGTGCCAAGATCATGGCGCACAGGGCGAGGGGAAGCTAGGGCCCTTTCCTGGGAAATTTCTCCCAACAATGCTTTCTGAAGTAACGTGCAGTATCAGGCACCAGTCTTCGCTTTAACATTTGTAAAACTGTGATACATAAATATTTTTTTAAATTACACTGGATGAAAGTACAATATTCAGATGGAAAAGAATGTAAAGTTGGCTCAGTTGTTGTCTAAATGTTAGCTGTTAAAGTCATATAGTATGTCCTGGGCTATTTATAACCACATACAAACTCATAGAGCAAATAAGACACATAGAGATTTGACCTTATACTCCAAAGAGTAAATAAGTAAATCTTGCAATTTAGCATGGGAGCTGTACAATAAATATCTGCAAAATAATACATACTACTTACTATCTAGTACCTCAGACCATTAATTACCATACTAGAGGTTAAACACTGAGAAGCTGAATGGCAAGGGGAGAAACTGTACCCTCTCCTAAAGCCCAAAAGTAGAACAAAATCATTTATTAAAGTTCCTGAACAAAACATTTACAATATCATATCATAAAAAAGAAAAGATGAAGAAAAAAAAAAGCCTGCCCCATTTCAGGTAAAAAGTAATGAATATAAAAATTCCCATTTTCATTCAAGATCTCTATGGACAATTCTATAACATTTCCCTGCCTGATAAAATGTAGCCTTGATAGCAGGTCATATTTTTAATTAAACCAGTTTTAAAACAAAACATCTATTTATTAGACAGTGTTTATCTACTGTATTTATGGAAAAGCAGAACTGAACAAAATGCACACTGTACATAAACATTGTAACTTCAGAATGGAAAACTAAATTCATGCCATCTCATAAAAGTAGTCAGCAGGAAAAAGCCATCCTTCCTAAACTTAAAATGTAAGGAACATTAATCTTCAACCACCTACAAATATCGAGGACAAATGTACCACTCTCCTTGCTCCTTCTTAACTAAAGAATAACAATAAACCTTACTCTCGGAAACAACAAAAGAAACAGAAAAGAGCTTCAATGGCAGCTCTGTGTCATTAGTGGACAATGAGAAAAGATGAGAAAACGTACACTATGTTGACACAAATGTGCCTTCCCCTCTAGAACCGACATCTCCTGAAAGCTTTTCTGTTAAACTTCCCTCCAGTTCACCACCATTAAGCACAAAAAAGTCTCAAAAGAAGCAAATTCAATATCTGAAAGGAAACAAACAAGAACCCAAAGAATTGTTGCCTTAAAATATATTAAGTCCACCTGTGGTCAATAAAAATATTCTTCAGGGGAGAGGGCGGGAAATGCCCCTATGAGTCAATTGTCAACGGTGACTGTACCTTTACTGCTAGCTATTACCCACTTAAACTCCCTCTAAAATTTGCTAGCCTCTTGATTTCTGAAGTGGCACTCAGTGCCTCAGTCAAGCTGCCTGCTCAGCTCCTGACCTTCCCACTAATGGCTGTTATTTGTGGGAGGCTTAAGGACACTGTCAATAGCAAGCTTCCTCCTCACTCCACTCCAGCTCCGTTGTATCATTGTATTGCTTTGCCTGCGTGTTCCCTCTCGCCTCTGGCTCTCAGGCTCTCTCCTTGTCTTTCCCCCTCCTTCCTCCTTCTCTCCTTTACTCCCTCTTCCTCTTTTTCCAGCCCCTACCTCTGCTTTCCTTCAGTCCTTCTTTCCCAGGTATCCTACCCCCTCACACACGCACACGCACGCACACACACACACTAACAACACAAAAATCAACTGGCATGCAGCAGCAAGCACCTGCAGTAATAGACTCTTTTATTAAAACTGTTATTCTGCAAGACTTGAAATTCCCCGTGGACCAGGCCATGTCAAAGCCGATATAATTAACTAGAGGCTCAGCAACGGATCAATTACCAGACAAGCAAGTGATAGTGAAATCAATGAAGGATCATCAGCCACATTATCAGTGTTGCAACTCATTAGGGCAAAACTGAGAAATGTGCTCAAAGCGAGCCCAAGCAAGGTGGCATTACAAAACAAAGGGCTAATTTGGAGACCCTGCTGTGAACAATCTGTAACAGAATTAGCCTTTTTTCCCCCTAAACTGCACAGCTCCGTAACTAAATGTGACAGACTGAGAGAAGCAGTTTATTAAGACACCAACCCCAAGTTTATTTAGTTCATAAACTCTCTCCTAGAAAATCAATACAGTCTGTACAGGGTTATTAGGCTGACTAGCTAATACATCCAAATCTGGTCTGCTCAGCCAGCAGTCCTCTGACAAAATGCTACCCAGAGTAGGCAAACTGAGCTCTTTCAGATAACAGGCGAGGTCTAAGGTTGCTCCAGTTGGACAGGTCTGCAATGTTACTATTACCTAGATTTTACTGCCACAGCCATAAAAACACCAGAGTATCTTTCTATGATTTAAAGAAAAAAAAAATGTTGACAACAAATAGATGATACTGCACCTGCTAAATGGATTTGGTCAAATAAACTAGTTTGTAAGACTAGTTTACAGAGAGGACAAGCTTTGTTACAGTAAGAAACAACAAACCAATGGCTTACTCATAAACAAGCATGCAAGATAAAACAAAAATCTCAAACATACATACATGCTGTGCTTTGTAGATACTAAGCTTATAGTGCTCGGTTTAAGTAAAATTTTGGAAACTCAAATTTGACTCCTCTAGAAATTTCCAAAATATTATGAACTGAACTTGCCATTTGCTTCCATAGAAAACACACAGTATAGAATCCTTGATCCTAGGATAATTTTCTTTCTACAAGTGAGAGACTTTTTTGTTTTAAAGGACATGGGTCTAAAATAATAAACCTACAAAGCACAGCTATGTTTTCTGACTTTTTCTGTCAGCCATATATTTTGTAGATTATGGAATAATTCTCTGGAATCATTTGTATTAAGTTTATTTAAATCTAGGGGGATAGGGATGGATACAACTTCCACAGTGAATTGTTTTTGGTACTCAGATTCCATCCATGCATTTCAGGTTAAAGAACCACAAGTACTATAGGCCATGTATTAGCTCTCCCCTAGTAGTAAGACATGGACCATGAAAGATGTTCGCCAACTAGGCCTATGGCACCCAAGTATTAAAGACATTGTGAGAATGTGACTACTCCCCCACCCCTGCATAACACGTATCAAAAATTCATTTACACAAAATA
Organism: Muscardinus avellanarius; assembly: GCF_963383645.1. Lineage (NCBI taxonomy): Eukaryota > Metazoa > Chordata > Mammalia > Rodentia > Gliridae > Muscardinus > Muscardinus avellanarius. Next base: position 57,102,309 of record NC_137799.1, on the reverse strand, counting down.
AGAAACTCAGATACATTTTTACAACTGTAAAGTAAATTGGAAAACTGTAGAGGAAAAGAGGTTACAGCTTTTGGAAGTGCTATCGGATGCTTATGATGTTTTAACATTTAAAATGCTCCAAGAAAAGGACTTTACTATCAGTATGCCTCCAGTACAATATACCGGTTCTAAGATACTTCTTAAACTTTAGAAGACAACACAAAATAAACAGACCTTTCATTTTCCCTTTAATAAAACTAAGCCATATAGATCCTTAATAAGATTCAATTTATAGAATGCTACAATTAAACCTTTTTCCATAACTTTTGAACTGTCACCTTATCAGGCATTTCATAAAACACGTTTTTTAATAATCTGTTAAAAAGTCAGACATATACATTCTAAACCTGCACTATAGATGCTAATGTTTTGGATAGTAATTAAAAGTTGTAATTATAGGGAAATTTTACTTTTTTAAAACCTTTTTGCATATAACTACACACTGCGCGTGTACCCTCAATGAGATCCAATTAGTTACAAAGAATTTGCATTTCAGTTAGTGTGGGATAACAAGACTACAGGGAGACACAATGCAATCCCACCAGCAGAGTAAGAAAGTGTGTTCTTTCTGTTAGCTCTGTAAGCAATAATTCCCACAACTGACTGTTTAAAATGTTACTGATCTTTCCAATATTTGGGTATTGAGGTGGGTTTTAAGTCTCTCCTTCTATTTCCTTTTTTTGAAAAAAAAAAAAAAGTACATGTTGGTGCTGAAATCAGCCACAATTAATAACTGAAGAAGCCAGTGAAAGGATTTTGCTTTACACATTACCTATTTGTAGGGTACATCTTATTTTGTTTTAAAGGGGAAACACTGTATAGTTTTTTATTTTCTTAATATTTAATTTCTTTTAAAAGTTCATCGTTTTGTTAAAATAAGTTCTGTAACTGGGAGAGAGAAACTTCCTTGGTAGTTGTGTGTAAATAAATATAATTTTGTGATTAAAAACGTGTATGTACTACACTGAGAAAGGATTCTTTTTTTAAGCTATGTTTCTAACAATGTACATCCTGAGCAAATATAAATGTATACTTCATGTGCACAATTTAAGAAGCATCTTTACAGCCTGGTCCTGGTTTACAGAACAATACCTGTAATTCCCTGGGTTCAGTTCAGCAGCTGTTAACAGATTCTGTAATCTGTAATGACAGTAAACTGGCCTTTGCTCTTCTTTTATTCACTATTCATTTTCAAGGCTTGGTTAAGTACAGAGCTGGGTTAAAGATCAGTGGTTTTTCATGTGACACATGCTGGTATTCATCTAATGGCTTGTCAAGACAAAACTGTCCCTGTTCTTGCCAAAATAATAAAAATGACGCTCCACATCGCATGACAATCAGCACTTCCTTACGGCAAAACAACTCAAGCTTTTATAATTCATTTATTTTATAGAAAAAGAATGTTAACTGGCTATCCAGTTAACTGGAATCAGACTGCCATTCTCAAAGTAAATTTTAATAACGTCTGTCCCTCTCTTAACTCTAGAGCAAGATATGGTTTCTAATCAAATCAGACTTTGCCATATAAAAATAATTCTGAAGTTCAAATTCGTAATGCATTAAGGTATATGAACTTAATATATGCAAATTATGCAGAAGCAGCAGGCTGGACTTAGTCACCGAGGTGGGGCAACCAATTGAAGAAATGTCATTTTTCTTGAGAACAAAGTATGGGACTTGCTTTACAACATCTGTTGGGCTGTGTGAAATGTTAACAGATGTCTTAAGTGCAAAAAAGAAAGAATTAATAAAGGAAACCTCTGAACAGATAATCCACCCAAATTTCCATATTCCTTAGGAAAAAAGTTGACAGCAGCCTTTTTCCCTTGTGAAACCTGCCATCCTGCTTTACTATATTAAGTTTCATTTTCTATGAGAAGTTAAGGGGAATTTTTTATTCACTATAAAGAAAAATCAGAAAAAGTAAAACAATAATTTAAATTCAGATGTTCTCTTTGTGAATAATTGTATGATAATCTAAGCTGCTTGTTTTTCCTTGACTCATACATGTAATTTGATGAGAGTAAAAAATTGATCCCTCCTTAACACACGCACAAAGATGAATTATTATTCTACTATACCTGCATGTTTTGCAGAAAAGGAAGGAGGAGAGAGAGAGATTAAAAACTAGGTTTTAAGATAGAGTTTGGATATGAACCATTACCTTTACTCATGAGGGTACTCATATGCACGATTAAGACTCACCTCTTACTTACACCTAAATTCATACTCTCTAACTGGCTACTAATATTTTTATTACCATCCTTGTAAGGGATGAAATACCATCTTTTAATAGCCAAGAGTTTACACGTAGTAAGATATGATGATCATGAAAACTTCTGGTGTACCAGTTGGGTCCTTATATTTAATTTTAAATAATCTAGAAATTTTTACTTGCTTATTTAGTGATTCTCTGTGTTTTAATTTATTAGATGATCTAGCCAAACCTTAGTGGAGCAACCATTAATTCAAATTAAAAAGATGATACCCACATGCCAATTACTAAATCAGTACCTATATGTACATGAATTCAACTCTGCACCCATATTCTTCTGTAAGTCTTCCTCTTGCTTATAGAAGAATAAGATTAAGACTAAGACTAAGCTATCCTATTGCTCTGTCTCCTAAAAAATGTAGGATGTGTGCTGGGGATGTAGCTCAGTGTTGGAGCACTTGTCTAGCATGTGTGAGGCCTTAGGTTCAATATCCCAGTATTAGAAAACAAGCCAACAAAACCTTAGGACATGAATTTGGGTTAACAGTTCATGGATTAACTAATTCAAGATGCACTTAAGTATCTTTGGGGATTCAAATAATGCAAGAACAAAGTGTCTTGTCATCTTTGAGTGCCAGTCTAAAATCACTGACCTCTGTCCCATGAGAGTCTATGTTAGAACTGTATGTGTTATTTAATATTTACAACTACAACTCTGCCAGGTGGTTCTGGAAGCCTGGCTGGGCATTTTAACATATAGAAGCTTCAGCCAGAACAACTTAAATATTTCAGAGGACAACATGATCCAAGGAGTAAATAAATTAAAAAAAAAATACAGGCATGTCTTCAGTTTAGGGCTAGTTTTCTGCCAAAATATTGTGGATCCTAAGGGCTCTTGTGTTTACTCACAGGAACACCACATCAAAGCACACAAGAAAAAAATAATAATAACTGCTTTACCCCTTCCACCACCAAAAAAAAAAAAATTGGTCACCTACACTGAAGGAAAACTGTTGCACTAAAAATATCATTATGTGACCAAGAGGGGAACACATCCCTCCTAATATAACACTTGACTAGGACACATGTTTAAATCACTTTAAAGAGGGGTATGAACATCCCCTATAAGTGTTACCTAAAAGCTTCATCTTTCTACAGCAAAAAGGAGAGACTGCTCTATTTGATATTTGTTTCTGTACCAAACAGAACAATCAGTGTAATACAGTATCTACTGACAGCTTAATCAGGGCTCAGTTTCATAGAAGCACATCAAGGAAATATCCAAATGCCATAATCCTTTGATATACTATAAAAATAAGATAATGAAATTACTTGGGTAAGGTGTGATAGATAAGGTAGTTTACAAAATGTTAGGGAACCCATGAATCCTTAGAATCAAGATGCACAGATATAAAAGCTTCTGATGTCAGTACAAATCTCAAGCCTACAAAGATCAAACATTTTTACCTTCTCTGTTTTGGTTTAAAAACAGAAAAGTGACTTTAATCTTTTCTCAAGTACAGGCAGTGACAGTGACTTCTTTTCTCCATAACCTACAGTCAAAAGTTTCAGGGAACATTTTCGAGACAAAAACAATCACTAATATCTTTCCTTAAATGAATAACGGGGTAGGGATAGGCTGGGGCAGGGAGATGTAGTGGGGAATTACTTTCACAAAAACAAAAAAGTTGCCAGACTGTAAAGATTTATTTACTTCATTCTAAAGACTGTGGACTGAGAAGCTTACAGCCCCAGTAAAAATGTCATAATAATAATTTAAATGACTATCAGAAGACTGAGATTCACAGATACCCCCCCAAAAATTGTGTTTTAGCGCAGGGACTCAGTAACTTACTAAATAATTTGAAAATAGAATACTGCCTTTAGAATTGTCATAGACAAAAGCAACACTACACATAATACTTCCTTTACATAACTCACCGATTAAAAAACAAATTTAAAAAGCAAAATCTACAATATACTTAAAATTTCAAAAATTATCATTAAACCAAAGACTACATACCAAAGACACATACTTTTTTTTGGAGTGTGTATAGTACTAAGGAATGAACTCAGGGACATTCTATCTGAGTTTCACCCCCAGCCCTATTTTATTTTGTTAATTTGAAACAGGATCCTGTTATGTTGCTAAGGGCCTAAGTTGCTGGGGCTGGCCTCGAACCTGTAATCCTCCAAATAAGCCTTCCAAGTACTGAGATTATGGGCACATGCTACCATAACTGGCTTATATACATATTAATTTAAATGAGAAAATGTTGAAACAATGCAAATCTGAATGAGCTTGGAACTTTTTAAAATTAATAAATAGAGAAGACAGAAGCCAACTAACATCAAGTTAAAATTAGAATTAACAGGTAACTTGAAAGGTCCATGTAGTGATTACCTTTGGTTTAAAAAAGAAAATTATAAAGCCGGGCGTGGTGGCACACGCTTGTAATCCCCGCGCTTGGGAGGCGGAGACAGGAGGATCGCGCAGGTTCATAGCCAGCCGCGTTGGTTTAAGAGACCCTATTTCAAAAATATAAAATAGGTCTGGGAGTGTAGCCCGGAGGTAGAAGGGCTTCCAGGAACCCCAGTACCACCAAAAAATAAAAAAAAGAAAAAAGAAAATTATAGTGGCTGGGAAGGGAAGCGTTGAAGAACAGGTAACAGTAACTCTGCTTATCTCTACCTCGTTGGTGATTCTAAGTATGTTCACTTTGTAAAAAGCTCATGTAAAAATTCACTTACAATTTGTTCACTCTTTTGTATATAGGTTACACTTCATTCTAAAAGTTTACTATTAGTAGTGATACTACTTCATACTAAAAATAAGGGAAGGGAGGAGAAAGGAAGAAACAAGAGAAGACAGTTTATCACAGTCAAAATCATTCAAATAACTGCCACTAAATCTACTGCTTGCAACAATCTCTTCAGAGGCAAGAACTGTTAGGAACCAAGTAAATCTCTGAGTTTCACGGCAGGAGGATGAGTGTGAAAGATACTAAAAGGGTGGAAGGAAGAATGATTAGGTGAGAGAGACCTTAACTAGGCAGTCAAAGCGTGTGAGCATATCCAAATGACTTCAATGAAAAAGAACAACATACCTCAAGTTGAGACGTATCAATCCCACAACAGGGCACTTCGAAATGTGCTTGCCAGTCTTGTTCACTAAGTCTGCCCTCTGATTTGTAATTATGGCGAGTTGGAGGTGGGGTGGGCACAAAGCGTGCCTGTTGAGAGATTAGGAGAATTACACAGTATGAGTATAATCAAGATAAATAAAAAAGAACACTTGTAAACATACATCTCTAATCATCCACATACTGACCCCCCAGTACTGGGGATTGATCCCAGGAGCATTCTGCCTCTGAGCTACACCCCAGCCCTTTTTATTCTTTTATTGGAAACAGGGTTCTGCTAAATTGCCTAGGCTGGACTTGAACCTCCGATCTTCATGTCTGAGCCTCCCAAGTACTGGGATTACAGGTATGCACTACCACACCTGGCTCCCAAAAACCTTTTTAAAAGACTTAATAGGTTCTAAGTCATAAAGCAGCCAAGAGTTAAACAAACAAACTTTGAAGAAAATTAAGGAAGCAGAAATAACTGAATAAACTGACTAGCTGAACAGATACATATTTGCCCTAACTGAAGCTCCATATCTTCTTTCTCCTCAATTCCAACCTACATTGCTGAGGATGAAATCCAGAGCCTCCTGCAGGCTAGGCAAGTGCCCTACCCCTGAGCCACACTCCCAGCCCTGTCAATTTCTTTCCCTTTATTGGGGACTGGGCATTAGACGCAGGGCCTCATGCATGACAAGTACAAGCTTTGCTGCTGAGTTACACTCCAGCCCCCTAGTTCACTTTTTTACACCCTCTTCTTATACTTAATGATTAAGAGAGTCATAGTAAACATTTTAGCAAATGTTAGGGTATATACTTAACAAGGCTTTACTTGCTAAGTACCAAAAGCTGTGGTAAACACAAAAGTTTAAGTTCTTACAGTAAGTTTACAATATAGTACAGAAGAAAAGCCATACCACACACACAAAAAAACAAAAACAAAAAAAAAGGCCTGATATTAAAAACAGAACATGGCAAGAGAAGCAGTAGGGGATTCCATATGAATCAGAAAAAGATTCCTCCTAGCTGATGTGGTAAAAGAAAGCTGATGTGGTAAAAGAATGCTTCTAAGTAGAGGCAGGCTTTGCTCTGGCAAAACACTTTACACAAATTACCACTGAAGCACTGGTAATATTCTTAGAGAAGTGGTCTAGTGTGATCAGAACATAAGGTAGAGTAGTAGCAATGTAAGGGATGGGTGATGGTCAACAGGTGCTATATGATATTAAGGGTCTGGTACTTCACTATGAAGAGTTGCTATATCTGACAACAGAAGGACAGACAGACTGAAGTAAGATAACAGATAATAAAGAGAAGAAAATCTCAACTAGAAAGCTATATAATAAACTGGATTAAAGACAACAGTCAATAGGGGAAAAAGAGGAAGATACAAAAATACTGTGAAGATAAAAATTAAGGGGACAGGAATAAATAATAAGATGTGAGTAGTAAATGAGAAGCATCACTGATGACACTAAAGCCTTGATATCTTGAGCAACGAGAAATGGTAGCACCATCAATAGAAATGGCCATGAGCTGCTTCGTGAGAATATATACCAAACTCAGCGGCAAAAGGCTATCATGCAACTGACTAGGCAACTATCAATGTCCAGAAAACGTATTGACGCTGAAGTCATCACATCTGGGAGCTATCAACACAGATAAGATGGAAGAGGTAAAGAATGTAGTCATGGTTGGCTGGACATGGTAGCACACAGCTGTAATCCTAGTACTTGGGAGGCTGAAACAGGAGGATCAAGTATCAAGGACAGCTTCAGCAAGTAGTGAGACTCTTGTCAACCTAGCGAGACCCTGTGAATAGAGCTGGGGGTATAGCTTAAAGGTAGAATGCCCCTGAGTTCAATCCCAATACCAATAAAATAAAATAAAATATAGCCACAGTTAGCATCTTAAGGGATACCTATAGTTACTGAGGGAAAAGAAAGAGCAATGTTATGAATATCATGATTGTCTAGTATTCTCAATGACAGGGGAAGACAGTGTTTATGGGAGGTAGGATGGTCAAGAGTTTAAATATTCAAATAGCCGGGCGTGGTGGCGCACGCTTGTAATCCCCGCGCTTGGGAGGCAGAGACAGGAGGATCGCGCAGGTTCGAAGCCAGCCGCACGCGCTGGCTTAGGAGACCCTGTTTCCAAATAAAAATGTAAAAATAGGTCTGCGAGTGTAGCCCGGAGGTAGCAGGGCTTCCAGGAACCCCAGTACCACCAAAAAATAAATAAAAATAAATAAATAAATAAATAAATAAATAAATAAATATTCAAATAAAAATTCCATTTTTAATATGCAATAAAACCAAGTGTAGTAATGCATGGAAGAACAAAGCAAAATGTATGAAAATGATAAACATTAAATTCAGAACAGTGTTTGAGGAACAGAAAGAAGCGGAACTAGTCAGGGGCACTTGGCAGTGGCTGGTGCAGTTCAATTTGAATGGCAACCTAGTATATTTCAGATGTTCCTGTATATTTTTAGTTCTTAGGTTTGGGTAAATGAGTGTTCACTATATATGTCTATTTGTGGCTGAAATATTTTATAATTGTATTTTCTGTCATAAAACTCATAGGTGTATAGTAGAATCCATATTCCAGAGGAATTAAGAAGTAAGATATTTGTAAAGAAAAAAAGCAGGCAGAAAATGTAAAATACTCTTTGGAAAATATCTGCAGAGAAAGTAAAGGGAAAGAAAGGTGTTCTGGAAAGTTAACAGAACTCAGGAGAGATTATATTTGTGATTGACAATTTGTTTTTCATTACATAAGGAAAAAGAATAGGCTATTGTCGGCAAAGGGGACAAAACCAGGGAAGAAGGATCCTGAGGCTCTAAGTCAGAGGGGAAAGTGATATAAAGGGGTTGTGGGAGAGAATGTGATGAAGACCACAAAGGAAGCCAGGTGCAGTGGCACGGTCCCAACTACTAGGAACACTGAGGCAAGAGGACCACTAATTTGAGACCAGCCCGGGCAACAGATTAAGACCTTGCCTAAAAAAAAAAAAAAAAAAGTTAAAAAAAGGGGAACAAACGAAAAGGTATCCCTGAAGGAAGAAAAGTATGTTTTTCACAGAAATTAAAGGTAAGTCATGTAAAAACCCCATGATTAAGAAATACATCTTTTTTAAAAGAACCATTTGAAAGACAAATTCAACTACTCATCTCACTCACTAAACATTACCCCTGTTTAAAGGAACAAAATTTATCTCTTTGGTAATGCAGGAGCTAACAGATTCTTAATACATAGTAAATACCCAATAAATGAGAGTGTACAAGAGAAAATGATCATCCCAGAAATATAAAGAATGCAGCTACCCTTGAGTGAGACAAAACTGGATAAGATCAAGGACTACTACAGAGGAGAAAAGGACTGCTCCAGGTGAAGAGAGGGAAATAAAACTCAGAATCAATAAGAAATAAATAAAGACATGGTAAATAACAAAAGGACTCAGCCCTGTCCCCAATTTGGGAACTGGGAAGAAGGAGTGGGGTGTGTGTGCGTTTGTGCGTGCATGCGTGCATGTGTGTTTAGCTCAGGCATTCTACACCTGAGCTACACCCCCAGCCTCAAACCTGCAATCCCCCTATCCCAGCCTCCCAAGTACTAGGATTACAGACACACACTACTACTCCTGGCTAGGAAGGAGTTTTTAATGCAAATAGGAAAATGCCTTGCTCCAAAATATATACCCTAGTAGGCAATCGTACATTGTGAACCACTCTGATAACAGGGCATTCCCATGGCAAGTAGTTCGCATAAAGAAAATTAAAACATTGAGAATTGATTTGGGATGAAATTATTTAATCTTTATTTCAGCATATCCCAATTCTAAGTGTTTACTATTCAGAGTTTTGTGGATTTATTCCTGGCTAAGGAAACTCTCCAAAGCAAACAAACATCAAAATATTTTATGCTATGTCACATATGTGGTTTCAAGGGACACAGGAGATATGGAATAACACTTCACTAACATGAGACAAAGCTGAAGAGTTTAGTTCCTTTCCTGACTGCGTAATTCCTATCTCCCGACTGAAACTGTGGTCCAATGTCACGCCAAGTTTCTGCCCTAGTAGCAAAGGCTGCATTAGTAGAACTCAGCACTTACAGTCCAGAACCCCTCTAGAGAACAAGGATTTGATGGGTTCCATCACCTAGCCAATATCAGCAGCCGCCAAAGAGTCACCTCAGGGACATGGATAAAGACTCACTTCTGCTACCCTGGCAGCCACTACAGCCTACCTTCCTAACAAGGTCCTTTCTGTGAGGGCCACTAAGTGACCTGTCATAGAGCTTTATAAAGTAGCATTAATACTGTGGGCCAAAATGAGATTGATCTTTGAGCTTCGTGGTCTCTTGTTGTCAACAGTGCATTATAAAACCAATACTAAATACTTTATAAACAGGTCTCCCTACAGTGTATTAGAAAAACAGTGCATATTTCATGCCCCATAGTTAGGTAGCCACATATCCATCAGACTAATAAATTATTTATTAGGTACTCAGAAGTACAATAAGAGTCAATAAACTAACTTCTAGATACTTATAAGCTACTATTTCACTGGAAATTGTACCTGAATGAGAAAACTCTCACTAACTGGATGGAGGATGGGAACATCCCAGATCTCTCAAGCATATTGTTGGAAGCACAGGCCTCATGAGAAAGAAGGGACAAAATCTCTGCCCTAAGAAGAGTCCTGGTTATTGAACTTAAAAAGAAAGCACTGCCCAACCCCACTCCCACTTCCTTTCCCTTGTGTATAGATTCCTCTGGTTCTACCATCCTTGGAGACAGCTCAGGGAAATAAAAATTGGTGGAAACATTTCTAACACACCCTGACTCAAACCAGATGACAGCTATCACTAATGGTTTGCACATCTCCAAAGAAACTACACAATGACCTGAGTACACATGCTTTCTGCTACATGCATAGCATGGAATTTGGAATTTATGAATCTAAGGTTTAGAGAAGCACTTTTTTTCTATTTTTGGTTAAAGTTCCCAAGGCTGTAGACACCCTATGATATAGTCCCTGGTGCCCAGTGTAACATCATCAGGCATCTCATTCCTGGTTCCACCCCTTTGAAAGAGGACCTTCTGTTCTGGAATGTATTCCAGCCTTCAAGAAAGAATTTCTTCAGCTGGGAGTGATTTCTCAAACTATCAGAGGCGTGGACCTTTGTGTAGTATTGTGGGTGCCATGGTTTCACATGTTGGCCACATTAATACTGGAGGGCAAGCATCTGTAACCCACAGCTGTGTGCGCTCCAGCCCCAAAGCACCCGCAAGGCTGATGCCAATGCAAACCACTCTTCCCATCCCACGTCGGAACCACACTCGTTTTTTTCTAATCTTTCTTTCTTTCTCTTTCTTTTTTTTTTTTTTTTTTTTAAGGATCCCGGTGCTGAGATACAGCTCTGAAAATGAAGCTTTTGGGTTCTTTCCATTCCCATGAACGTTGAGAAGAATACTGCCAGAGGGACTGGCTCTTTTCTTCTCCCTCATCCCAAACCCAGTGAATAAACCATAAGGAGGTTTATGATGTCAAAGGGTGTTATAAAGCCCCCCAGAGGAAAAACCTAAATGGATAAGCATATAGATTTTTTTCACATTGTCTTCGTGTTTCTTCCTAGTGTCTGTACAGTTTTACCCCTGTAGGCTGGAGTTTTTAAGGTTGAAAAATATTTTATGTATGTAAGGAAAAAGGAGTGGAACTAAAGGAGAAACATGGGAAAGATTGGATTTCACATCACTTTCTCAAAAAGACCTTCCCCAAATCCTAGAAATCATGAAAGCTAATATAAAAACATGGGACTAGTTACTTTGAATTATTTTTGCTACTACAACCACTACTGCTGATGATTATTCATATTAATGAGTTTGGTATGTAGACAAACTATAAAAGATGCAGTCTCTGACCTCAAGTACTTATCTCTGTCTTTTGGGATTTACTCCTCCTGATAGATTTACTTTTATTCTTCATACCCATGCCCAGAGGAAGTGATCATCACTCAGGACTTGGACCATTTCCATGGGTGGGGTTTAAATATGGCAACGAAGAGAAAAACTTTTGCCCTTTGACACAGATGATATTGGCCCCCAAGCTCAGGATGTCTAGTTCATGGCAAAAAGAAATATAAACTCCTTGTGAAATTTTTACACTCGTCTCACAAAGCTCTATCAATCAGTAAAAAAATCTTACAAAGTGTGAAAGTATATGGTATTCCAGCGCTTAATCATATACAACACACATGCAACATATCATGTCACCATATACTAAGGAGCTGATATGAGACAACAGTCTTTATACACATCTCCTTTTCTTTTTTTTATACACTGTGTGTTTAGCATGTGTACAACAGGAGAAATATTCAGGGAGTTAACTGTGCCCAATAGTTAAATGTAGAACCTGAAGTGAGATTACTGGGATTTGACTATTTGTAGAAACTTTTACTATTTATGTGATCTCAGCAATGTACTTAAGGAAAATTCTTCATCTCTAAAATGAAAATAATAGTACTTATTCACAGACTTGGTGTGATTAAATATTTTGACTAGCACAAAAGATTATTAGCCCACAATACCTCGTGCATGTGTATGTGTTTAAAAAGCGATTTCATTTTGCTGGAGATACAGCTCAGTGGTAGAGTACTTTCCTAGAATGTAAGCCCTGAGTTTGAACCGAAGCAGTGCAATAAACCCACACATGAGGAGGGGAAAGAAGGGAGGGAGCTAGGGAGAGAGGAGGGAAGGAGAGAGAGGAGGAGGGAGAAAATGAATGAATGAAAATACTGAACCAGTAAGTTTTGCTTTGCTCCTTAAGTGAGGGTATATGAGTGTTAAGCAACAATGTATAATTATAGAAATTTTAAATTAAAATATGGGTCACCAACTGCTGAGGAGGGGATAGTAGGAAGAGGCAAAAGATAAAATGTCAAAGAACTAAAGATAAGGCAAGAGAAAACTATGTTTCTTCATGGCAACAATCAGTGGGGTTTGAGTAGAAGGATTCTCATCAATCTCAGATGAGCAGTCTCTACTACTACCCAGTGTATTATATATACCACCTGTTTCTCTCAGTTCCACTATTTGTCTAACCATTACAGCCATCTGGGCTTGTGATACCTGGCCTGAAAGTCACTCTACATTAATCCAGCATATATGGAGAATTTATTTACACATAAATAAGTCATATTTAAATAAAATATCAAATACTCAAAATGCTTTGTATTATGCCCAACCTCTGCTACAATCACAGACCTGGGCATCTCTGTGGTAGCTATTTCAGTAACAGTAGTTCTAATATATATATATATTTTTTCTGTGTGTAGTACTGGGAATTGAACCCAGGGGCATTCTACCACCTAGCTACACCCCCAGCCCTATCCTTTAATTTTATTCTGAAATAATGTCTCATTAGGTTTATGAGAGTCTCACTACTTGCTGAGGCTGTCCCCGAATCTGTGATCTTCTTGTCTCAGCCTCTCAAATACTGGGATTACAGGATGTACCACCCCAACCAGCTCTCAAATCTATTCATTTTTAATCAATACATATCTTTTATTTTTGTGTTTGCGGTAATGGAGATTGAATCCAGGGGCATTTTACCTCTGAGCTCTACTCTCAGTCCTATATTTTATTTTTTATTTTGAAACAAGGTCTAAGTTGTAGAGGGCCTCATAAATTGCTTGGGCTGGCTGCAAACCTGCGATCCTCCAGTCTCAGTCTCCAAGTACTGGGAATTCAAGCGTATGCCACCATGTTTGGCTAATAAATATATTTTCTTCAAATATATATATATATATATATATATATATATATATATTGGAATATGTGTGTGTGTGTGTGTGTGTGTGTGTGTGTGTGTGTGTGTTTTGTTTTGTTTTTGGTGGTACTTGGGATGGAAACCAGGGGCCTTCTACCTCCAGGCTACACTTCCAGATCTATTTTTTATGTATTTTTTTATTTGGAAACAGGGTCTCTTAAGCCAGTGGAGGCTGGCTTCGAATCTGTGCGATTCTCCTATCTCAGCCTCCCAAGCGCAGGGATTACAAGTGTGCGCCACCACGCCCAGTTTCTTCAAAGATTTTTAAGACTGAATTTACAAGCCAAAATATACACAGACTTGGATAGATACAGGTTTCCTCTACAACCTATGACATTTATGAAGAATTTTAAGGCTGTACAGGAAAGTTTAAGAAAACTGACCGAATGTGATTGCCTTATTATATCACCTAGGAAACTGAGGCAAAATCACAAGAGGAGCTGATGGCAGACCCTGGACCTTTTTCGGGGCTTTTGTCTCCCAAGCTGTTTTTACAAAAGAGTTCAAAATAGTGTTCTCAAAGATGTAACTCTAGTAGTATTTCAGAGTTGCTCTCACTGACTTATGAGAAAAGACTTAAATTTTCAGGACACTTAAAAAGTCCTCACATTGGTAACTTGAAATGGGCCGTGTTGAGAGTACTCACTAATAACAATCAGTAAATGCTATAGAGAGCTCTCTAGAGGTAACTTTATGAACCAGTTGTTCAACTTTTAAAAGTGCATCACTGGTTGAGATTCTGACATTTGGCTAAGCTGGGCATCTTCACATGGTGCATGTAGTCAGATATGTGTCCTTGTAGGCCCTTCTAGAGATCTCAAAACAATGCCGTACTCTTAAGGGTTATAGCCCAGCCTGGTGGCACATGCTTGTAAACCCAGTTTGGAAGCTTGGAAGGCTGACACAGGAGGATTGCAGGTTCATGGCCAACCTCGGCTACTTAATGAGACACTATTTCAAAATAAAAAATAAGATAGGGTAGGGATTGTAGCTCAGAGGTAGAATGCCTTTGGGTTGAATCCTCAGCACCATACCCAAAAGAAAATAATACAAGTTATAGAACCAAATAAATCTATGCATAAGTTTGGAGTTCTTCCTATGCATTAAGTATTACGATGAGTTTTATAAGATACAATTTTTTTTTTTTTTTTGGTGGTACTGGGGATGGAACCTTTCTACCTCTGGGCTACACTCCCAGACCTATTTTATATTTTATTTGGAAACAGGGTCTCTTAAGCCAGCACAGCTGGCTTCGAACCTGTGCAATCCTCCTATCTCCGCCTCCCAAGCGCGGGAATTTCAAGCGTGCGCCACCACGCTCTGCAAGATACAATTTTAATATGATGACAGCACCCAGACCTCTTAGAAAATTAGTAATTCAGGACAGACAAGACCCTGGGGGATGGTACCTGGTATATACTGAGTACCTTCTGTGTGCCAAGCATAAAATGTGTTTTCATTTTCACAAGTCCTATGAGATAAGTATTATTATTTTTTCCTTACCAATGAGAAAACAGAAGCTAGAGAAGCTACTTGATTGAAGTCTTATGTAAGTGGTATAGTAGAAACTGAAGATCAGGTTGGTCCAATTTCAAAATATGTGCTCATCTCAATATCCTGCACTCTCTCTCTAGGTTTTTTTTATCATTTCTGACAAGAAATTTTCTTAAAAAGAATTACATATTACACTATGTCTTTAAATAGTACATATCTTTCTAGATAAATATTTTTTTCATTTTGAATATCAATTAATATGGAGTGATACCTTTATGACCTCCAAAAAATTTGAGTTCTATTTGCTCTGGGGGGGGTAGAAAAATTTAGAATGTGCTATTTTTTAAATTTGGCACTCTACCATTTCATTCTTTCATAGTTAGTTGTAATTATTTACTATATAGTAAGTTATTTAATTACTATATAGTAAGTAACTTACTATATAGTAATTACAATATCCGTCTTTCTTCCAGTTCTACAATTTGTTGTTATTTTACTATAAGAATTTCCAAAGGAATACTATGTAGTTATTGAAAAGAATGAGAAAAGGCTGGGTGTAGCAGCACATACCTCTAAACCCAGCACTTGGAGGCTGAGACAGGAGGACCACAGTTTGAGACTAGTGCACAGTAATGTACTGAGACTTTGTTCAAAGTAAAAAAGGGGGGCTGGGGTACAGCTCAGAGGTAGGATGCCCCTGGGTTCAATCCCAAGCAGGCCAAAGAAAGAGAAAGAGAAAAAGTAAAGGAAAGAAGGGAGAAGAGAAGGCTATGAATATGTACAAGAAATATGTCTAATTAAACCATGAGTAAAAGGCGACATATTTAATAGTAACACAGTTTATGGATATTTATGTTTAAAAGAGAAAGAAGATAAGAAGATGAAAGAGAAAAAGAAAAAAGAAAATTAGGAGGAGGTAATAATACTTTACTATTTAGGCTAAGCAATTTGTAGAAGTACCTTTAGGAATCTGGTACACAGAAATCAACTTCAAGGGATAGAAAATTTGTGTTCTCTACACTTCTGTACTTTTCCGTTTTTTACAATGTGAACATATTAACAATGAACAAAATTTTTGAAAAGGTTAATATAGCCGGGCGTGGTGGTGCATGCTTGTCCCCGCGCTTGGGAGGCAGAGACAGGAGGATCCCGCACGCTGGCTTAGGAGACCCTGTTTCCAAATAAAAATGTATAAATAGGTCTGGGAGTGTAGCCCGGAGGTAGAGGGCTTCTAGGAACCCCAATAACACCAAAAAAAAAAGGTTAATATACACTATAACAATAGCCCTGACAATCAAACTATTTTAGCATTTTCAGGTACTAAGCAGAGAGACAGACAGACAGACAGTCAGACAGACAGACAGACAGACAGGAAATGACTTGCAGCTGTTTCCAGAATTCTCCAAGCACTGTTTCTGCCTAGTTCTCAACTGTGCTCAGTATGATTTAAGACAAAGTCCTTTAACTTAACCTGACTTACAGTACAGTTTAAAAGACTATATTAAAACACACAAGTACTGCTGGGTGTGGTGGCGCACGCTTGTAATCCCCACGCTTGGGAGACTGAGACAGGAGGATCGTGCAGGTTCGAAGCCAGCCTCAGCTGGTTTAAGAGACCCTGTCTCCAAAAAATATATAAAATATCCCAGATGTAGAAGGCCCCTGGGTTCCATTCCCAGTTTAAAAAAAAAAAAAAAAGTAGAACTAAAAGATGTAAATAACTGCTATCTTATTAAAGAAGAGCCACAGGTCAATGCATGTGGTACTACCTAACATTACTTTCAAGATCATAGATAATTTGGTTGAAACAGGGATATGAGCTATGGTTCATGGGCTAAAAAGAATATCAAAAGGCAAGAGAAGAAAGGATTCCACATGGGCAGTAAGGCATGAGTCAAAATAAGTATAAAAAACGACTGTTCCTAGCCAGGTGCCATGGTGCACAGCTATAATCCTAGTACTTGAGAGGCTGAGGCAGGTGGATTGCAGGTGCAAGGCCAGCCTGGCAACTTGACAACACCCTCAGCAATTTAGCAAGATACTGTTTCAAAATAAAAATAATAAAAGGACTGGGATATAGCTCAGAGATACAATGCCTCTGGGTTCAATCCTTGGTACAAAATAAATAAATAAATAACCCTCAAAGAAAATGCTGTTCCTTAGGTAAATGATGGATATTAATTAACAAGAGGTTAGAAAGAGAATCTATAAGCAAACTGAAGACAGTTTGAAATTTTTAACTTTTAAATTTATGAATAGAAAAGTTATAACTGAAGTTGTGTTTTGGCTAAAGACAGTGTACTATGTGTTTCAGAAATGAGAGACACTTTGAGGAAGGAGAATTCAATTAGGGAATTTACTTTACATTCAGATATTCTCTTGATGCAGATGAGGATGGAGAGAAGGATAGACAGGCCTAGGCGGTGGTGGGAGGAATCTAGTGTTCAACTGAGGGACACTGAGTAAAAATAAAAAGGTGGTGAAAGCACACAGAGGGTCCTGGATAATTTTTTTAGAGGTTTCAATAAGCCAATAACTTTGGGAATCTGTGCTAGATTAGAAGCTTTGAGACAAAGGAAGTTTGCTGGTTGAATATTCCAAACATTTAAACAGTTGACTATATAGTAGACACTAATAGAAAATGGACAGTCCATCATAGAAACTGACAACCTAAACCAGGTAACTGTGATAAACAAATCAACAATTTAGAGGTTAGCTTTATTTTATTAAAGAATTAGAAGAACTGATGCCTGAATGAATAGGTAATACAGGTACATACAATTAAAATATTTCTACCTGAAAGATGGTTTTTTTTTTCTGAAGTTAAAAAATGGCTGAGCACAGAAATGATGCTCCATATTCAAGTTCTCTTCTATATAGTCTTGACCGTCTTCTCATCCAGTAGCCTTTGGCTCGCCACTCGCCTCTAAACGGGTTGTGACTTTTCCCTTACATTACCTGCTACTCTTGCCTTGCATTATAAAGATATTATACATAACCCATACATTTGACAAGGGGCTCATCTATCTATGTCAAATGGGAATGGGCCTCCCTCTCTCCAGAACCCTTGTCATACTCATTCAGTAAATACAAGTGCCCTCCCAAACAAGCTTTAGAATCTGCCATATATTTCTGCAACTGACTATCCCTCTCATATAGGCCCCAAATTAGTATCTCTGAGTCAGATCATAACAATACGTTTGTTTTTTTGTTTTTTTGGTTTTTTTTGCACGTTTGGGGATGGAACCCAGGGGCATTTGACATCCGAGCTACACCCTCTGCCCTATTTTTTATTCTAATTTTGAAAGAGGGTCTCACTAAGTTGCAGAGGGCCTAAGTAGCTGAGGCTGGCCGCGAACCGTGATCCTCCTGTCTCAGCCTCCCAAATGCTGGGATTACAAGTGTGCACCACCACGCCTGGCTCAACAACACATTCTTGATACAACAATTGCCTGACCCATTCCACAGTTTTGTTAATGAACAACCAAGCCTCCTACTGTCAAGGCTTAAAAGCAGATTCATACCTCTTTCGCCTCTATATTCTGAACATGTTTGGCATGCTGCCTTGTACTTAGGAGTGTTTGAGAAATTTGGTTGACTGAATGAACACAAGATGTATAAACAAATGATGGGAGTGACTCAGAAGCTTCTATACTAGGTGATAATTCAGGGCCAGCGTCCACTCACTGGTCCCTGAACAGCACTGCCAGGAAGTCCTCCCTGAGCACAAAACTTTTTTTTTTTCCTTCTGGCCCATCATATACTCCCAAAGCATTCATCGCCAGTCATTAAAATTTTCACCCAAAAGATGAAATACATCTGTCATTTCTGAAATATATCTTTTATTTTTTAAATTTCAGTTTATTGTCATTTTAAGAGTTTTTCCAGGTAATCCCAAAAGAAAAAGAAAAAAACTTAAAGCATTACTAAGGTACAAACTAAATCTAGAACTATAAAAATGAACTTTGAAAATATTCTCTCCTATTGAACTTAAACATGGTAAAGATTCCTAGTATGTTTTGAGCACTTAGAATATACTAGATAGAAAAATGTAAAACAAAATAACATAACCTTTCTTTATGACAACCCCCTCCCTGTGCGTGTGTGTCTATGTGTGGTATCAGGGACTGAACCCAAGTATGTAGCCACTGAGTTACATCCCGGTCCTTTTTATTTTTTAAATTTTCCAACAGGGTCTCTGTAAGTTGCCCAGGCTGGCCTCAAACTTAACATCTTCCTGTGTCAGCCTCCTGAGTCACTGAAATTATAGGTGTGCATTGCCATACTTGAATTCTCCATGATTTCTTCAACAGTTAAATGCTTTCAAGGTGCCACATTTAAGAGAACAGCAAAGAAATCCCTCGAAAATTTATCTCTGTTCCCTTTCAGGATGTCTCCCTAGCTTCTAGTTTCTCTTGCACTGCTGATTTACTCTTCTCAAAATAAAAATGAAAAATATCAAATACTGGTGAGTCATAAATCATTAACAAAGTTGTAACGTTTTTAGCAATATTATTTCAAACTTAAATTTAGAGTTAAAAGCTTGTAATTCCAGTGACTTAAGTGCCTGGGTTAGGAGGAACACAAGTTCAAGGCCAACCTGAACAACCCTATCACAAAATAATAAATAACAAGAGCCGGGGGTGCACCTCAGTGGTAGAGTGCCTGTTTAACATGTACAAGAAAAATAATAAAAATAAAAAATTCAAAAGAAAGAAAGAGTCATTGAATCCAAGGTGCATCCCTAAGCACAATATTACATAAATGTTTTAATAATTTTATTTTCGTTTAATAAGTTAAAGATCCAGTTCTTAATGTACTACACCTTGAATTTGTATTTGAAAACAAAATAAACTGCTATGTGATATTTTAAAAAATATTTTTAGAATTTACATATTTTAAGAAATAAATTAGATGACAAGCTTTGACACATTTTGCAACCAAAGAAAAAGCTAAGTGGGTAGAGATTTGTATTTCAGATGCTAAGTTGTTTTGGGTCTTTTTCTTTTGTTACATCCTATTTTACTAGTGCCTACCATGATAAACAAATACAAACTACTACAAAAAAAATTAAAGGCCGCAATATTTTCAAATGTTCTCACTTCTAAGATAGTCCAAGCCCCCTACTTTAAATGCAATTAAGTAGCACTGGACACTTCATTTACAAGAAACATTCAGGCCATCTTTATCATTTTAAAAGAACTGATTAATGAAATCAGTATATTTGGGGGACTGCAGTAAGTCAAACAAGAAGTTTCATGCTGTTGTACATAAAATAACCAGCTGACTAAAGGTGTGAATTAGTAGCCTAATCTTAGAAATAAAATGCTCATGCAGTCTTGGCTAACAAGTCACTTTTACGAAATGACTTGGCAATCACACATTTCAAAGACAGCCTCTTACATTTCCAAATTTAAGAAAACAAGTTACCTGAAAACCTGTGCACTTTTCTTCTTTACTGAATCCTACCTCTCTAAACAAACACATATTATCAATTTAAGCAAAATCTCAATCTTTTTAAAGAGAGAAAGGGAAAGAAAATGGAATAACTTGCCATCTTTGTATATAACAAAGAACTTGCAGGAGGAGTGTAAGCTGCCAAGGCAGCCAAAGCAAAATGTATTCCACATGGTTAGCAGCCAGTGAGTTCTGAAAGAGGGGAGAAAATCTGACACTTAGGGCTTCAAAATGATCATGACCTACTAGAGGCTACTCTCAGCTTTCATTCCGGATGCACATTTTAATAGTGATTAAAACTTATGAAACTGCTCAGAGCCTAATGTCAAGATGTTTCCATGTCCTTTAATATTATGTGGACATCTCAGGTCAAATATAACATGACACTAATCGTCTGGAAGCAAAGTGGATGACCAGAAACTGTGTATTTTATTTTAACAGATCTCACAGATTTCTCTTTACAGTGGTTGTGGAAAAGACATGGCAGAGTTTGAACATTAACAGCGGTTGTTAAGGTAAGGCTTAATCCCAAATGTGTTAGCATAAAACTATCCACTTCAAAAAGATTTTAGGGTGCATTTTATTAAATCCTGAAATGCATGTCCTGGTAAATTTCTATATAAATTTGATTTACAAATTCCACTAAAAATGTGCCACAGCTGGCAGAATAAATTACTACAATAAATTATTATTAAATAACTGTAAATCTTTGTAATGACATAATGCTGAACTCAAAAAAGTATGCATAAGTGAACATTTAGTAGAAGAAAAGCACTCTTCACAGAGGAAAACAAATTACAAAACTTACCATGCCAACACTACAATATGATTCAGTGACTAAGCAGGGAAATAAAATTCACATAAATAGTACTTAAATCTACAGTTGAGTTGCATTCACTATTGCATCTAAACAAAGTACATAGCAAGGGGTAGCAAACTCAGGTTTTTGGCATTTACGATCACACTGACAATGGGTAAGTTTTATACAGCCGCATCCAGTATTTTGCTAGAGAATAAAAACATATCCCAGGTATCAATCAGCAAGCCCAGTTAGTCCTTTCTCAGGAGCTTCATAAATATTCCTTTTAAGTCATCTATTCTCTCACCACTACCCTCTCCTCCATCTAGAACTCCACCCTACTGCAAAATAAACTTTTTTCAAAAAATATAGTTACATTCTTTCGATGGGGAGCAGATGGGTGGCTATAGTAATCCATTACTTTAGATATCACTTGAAATGAATCACTCCAAACATCCCTGCCTTGTTTAGCTCTCCCCAGTCTCCATTTGTCAAACTACAGACACTCGGTACTCATGTCCCAACCAACAGGGCTCATGGCTCCAGCCGGCAAGATGAGCTGCAGAAAAGCGACAGGCCCCAGAGTGCCTGCTTATAGCCTGTGATTGCTGCTCCTGCCTCTCGGGAAGGGTAAATTATTAACGGACACTTTCACAACAAGAGAACTGTCTAAGATAAACCCATTAAAACTGTTAGTCTACCAAATATTTCACACTGCCAGTTGGTAAAATCTCTGCCCAGGCCATCACTGCCTACTTTTGTTTGTACTTATTCTTCAGTTCACAGTCTCCAGTCTTCATAAAATGAAAAGATGTCCCTGAATGCCACCCCTAGACATTTTTCTATTTGCCAAACTCCAGTCAGCAAAAGTGTCTCTGCTTCTTCCAACCTGTGCAGGATTCAGCACTATAGGAGGCTAATTGAAGAAAGTTACCCCAACCAAAACAAGCATACAAACTGAGCTTTCCAATATGATAAAGGGCAAAGACAGTCTCTATTTTAGTCTGCATCACAATATTTTTGCAAATACAAATGTGAGGGTCTTTCCCCCCTGTATTTCACTAATTTTTCCCCCCACAGTGCTAGGAATTGAACCCAGGGACAGACAACCTACCAATGACCTACATCCCCAGCCCTTTTATTTTGATAAAGGGTCCAGGTAAATTGCCCAGTCTGGCCTCAAACTTATGATCCTCCTGCCTCAGGATTTGGAGTCAATGGGAATGCAGAGGCACACACATAACTCACAAGACATTGGAAAAAAAATTTTTTTTCTTGTAGTACTGGGTGTAGAATACGGGGCAAGTGCCCTACCACTGAGCAACATCCTCATCTGCTTCATTTTCCAATGTATTATTCAAAAAGCCTCTCCTTTTTCATTATGCAGTAGCTGTTTGACTAAGATAATGATTATCAAATGCATCTACTCAAGAGGCACTTGGTTCCCAAAGTCAGGTATTTCTTCCTAATACGATACTTCCTCCATCACCTCCACATTCAATCCACATGAAGCCATTCTGTGTGTATCACCCACTCCCATGGGACAGCAAAGCATCTGTGCTGTGACCTCAGAACCTGACACATTCCAGACCAAACAAATAAGCCATAAAAGGATACCTAACTCTGAAGGGAAATAAACATCTAAAAGTAATGTGTGGAAACAACTGAAAATATTTCCAAATAAGCAAAAAGTTCAAAGAGAGAGAAAGACAGCATGAGGCGATACACCAACTGAAACAGGAGGGCCAGAAGCAGCACCCATGCATAAAAACTGTAGGGAGGAGACCCAGGAGACAGAAAACAATGCACAACTTAATAAGCAAGAAGGAAAAGAGGTCCTGAGGAGAAAGCACCTAAGCACACACACTTATTAACACAAAAAGGTACAGTCTACATTACAAGAGTGGGTGACCTAAATTTTTAGCTACAGTACCCAGGAGAATCATCAAAAGATGAAAGTGAGCCAGGCATGGTGGCACATGCTTGTAATCCCAGTCCTTGGGAGGCTGAGACAAGAGAATCTGAGTTCGCAGACAGCCTTAGCTACTTAAGTGAGCCCCTTTGTGACTCAATGAGACCCTGTTTCAAAACAAAGCATAACCTTAAGATGTATGACTACAATGAACCAATAAAAAAATAAATAAAATAAAGAATAAAAAATAGGGCTAGTGGTGTGGTGTAGCTCAGAGGTAGAATGCCCCTGGGTGCCATCCCCAGGACCTCCAAAACAAACAAAAAAAAGTGAGAGAGATGAAAGTGTTATCTGTAATTTACTTGGGTTAACTGGGTTAACTCTGATTATACAACACAAGACATGACCTATTCCTTTCTTCCCCATCCCATCTTCCATCTCCCTAAACAACCCATCCATTCCCAGGCTCCAGTTACCAACTAACTGTTGATGGGCACCAAATCCCTACCTGCAGCCTACACTGCTCTTCTACACTACAAATGCTTTCCTGTCATCTCCAGGGCAAAAGGACTTCAAACTTGACAACTCCTCAAATTTGCTTCTCTTCCACAACAGCTCACCTCCATAAATGACACCATCTACCATTAAGGACTTGGAAAATGATTTTCACCATTGATAAAAGAACATTTATCCTTCCTTGTAAGAGTGTTTCCTTGGAGACATCAGTGAGTCTGAGTCCTTCCTCTCACCTTTGGAACAGATAAATCTCTCTAGAGATTAAGCCTAGTCTCTAGATTTTATAACACAGAGATATCTCCAAGGTCACATGCCAAATAAACTCTAAGACAAGTAAAAAATGAACCTGTGGGATTAGCTCAAGCATCTCCTGAGAGATGAAAAGACCTGTACGATGGGCGGCCCTTTGTTCCTCAGGGAGATGAGAAGTTTATGTGTTTCCTTCTACTTGCCTACATGGGAAATTTTGTCCCCAACTCTGTAGTAATTTTGGAGCTTTCATATATGTATTTAAATCTTTCAATGCCTATTCAGTAATGTGTCCTTTCTCTCATCTCTATGAAGATAAATGTATCTTTCATGTCCCACATACAATCAATCTCCAAATCCTTCCAATCTATCCCCTAAGTATTTCTGGATCCATTTAATCTCTATTCCTTTGGCTACCACCCTGGACACAAACTAGTATTTCTTCTTCTTCTTTTTCCATCCCCCTTTTCCCTTTTCTTTTTCTTTGTTCTTTTCTTTTCTCTTTTTTCTTTTTCTTATTTTTGGTGATATAGGGGATTGAACCCAGGGATATTCTACCTCTAGCTATAAACCTAACCCTATTTTATTTTGAAACAGGGTTTTGCTAAGTTGCTGAGTCTGGCCTTGAACCTGTAATCCTCTTATCTCAGCTTCCCAAGTACAGGGATTACAGGCATGTGCCACTATGCCGGGTACAGCTAGCATTTTTTGACAGTTGAAACAGCTTCCTAATTCACCTTTCTGCATTCACTTTTTCTCCCTTTCAATCTACTGCCTAAAGTTTCAAAATGCTTTAAGAAGACCCTGCAGTATTTGATCTCTGCCACCATAGCCAGTTTTATTTTCTGACTTCTGTCCTAGTGATCACAAATTAAAGCCTTTCCCCCTTCTCTTTCCTGAAATTCCTTTTGTCTTCAGGGATGGTTTCTTCACCTGCATTAGAGAAGGTCATTATCCATTCCTAACAGCACCCTGACCTACTTCTTGGCACTTTTTATTATTTGTTTAATTTCTATCTACCCTATGTGTCAATAAGCAGCATGCTGGCCAGTTTCTTTGAACCTATATCTTGAGTACAATACTTGTACTATATGCTTAATACAAACAGATTCGATAAATACTTATGAATGAATATACCAATGCACTAGCTAAAACAAAGGGAGAGGCAACTTAAAAGCAATTTAGCAGTGTTTGGCTTACCTTTTTATTATTTTTTTGTGTGTGTGTGGTTCTGGAGACGGAGCCCAGAGGCATTTGACCTCCGAGCTACACCCCCTGCCCTATTTTTATTCTTTATTATTATTATTTGGGTGGTACTTGGGGTGGAACCCAGGGGGGCTTTCTACCTTTGGGCTATACTCCCAGACCTATTTTATATTTTACTTGGGAACAGGGTCTCACTGAATTACTGAGAACCTCATTAAGTAGCTGAGGCTGTCCGCGAACCGCCATCCTCCAGTCTCAGCCTCCTGAATGCTAAGATTACAAGCATGCGCCACCAAGCCCAGCTTACTTATTTTATTAAATTAGATTTACTATGATCTTAAATCTCTTGCTTTATGGTATAATATCTTGAATCATGTCATCTCACAACTACAAAAAAGGAAAGTATAAACAGGGTGGTAGCACACTCCTATAATCCTGGTACTTGAGTGGCTGAGACAGGAGGATCATAGGTTCAAGATAAGCCTCAGTTGGCTGGGCATGGTGGCGCATGCTTGTAATCCCCGGCGCTTGGGAGGCAGAGATAGGAGGATCATGCAGGTTCGAAGCCAGCGGTGCGCGCTGGCTTAGAAGACCCTGTTTCCAAATAAAAAAATGTAAAAATAGGTCTGGGAGTGTAGCCCGGAGATAGAAGGGCTTCCAGGAACCCCAGTACCACCAAAAAAAAAAAAAAAAAAGATAAGCCTCAGCAACGTATTTAGCAAGGCTATCAGCGACTTAGTGAGAATTTGTTTCAAAAAAATAAAATACAGCTAGTGTATAACTCAGAGGTAGAATATCCCTGGATTTAATCCCCAGTACCACCAAAAGGAAAGAAAAGAAAAATTCAAACTCCCAAACTCTTTTCTGGCTACTACTATACAAACAGAGATAAACTCAGTTATGCCATGAGATTTTAGTTCAATAAACCATTATGAAATTTCATGACAATTGCCAAACATGACAATCAGTAATGTAAGGAATATCTGTCAAAAGCTTGGAGATGCTTCTTTGACATGACAACCAGTGGTTGTGTTTGTGCTTTCCTAGTCCCTTTCTCAAAATTCCATCATTAACAAAGAGCGAATGTACATGCTGACTGTGTAATTCTACTCATTTTTTCCAACAACTGTTGAATGCCTACTATATTCATGACACAATGGTGTTAATAGGATGCTTGATTTTTAAAAAATCATTATTTCAAGGCAATATTGAATTCACTGTCATTCAAGTGCAAAATTAATTGTACCAATCCATATATAAGGAAACCTTATAAATTACTATTTTCTTTTTTGAGGTAAAGGGATGTAACCCAGGGACATTCTACCTTCGAGCTACACCCCCAGCCCTATTTTTTAGTCTTTTTATTTTTGAAACAGGGTCTCACTGAGTCATTAAGGGCCTCGCTAAGGAGCTGAGGCTGTGCACAAACCATGATCATCCGGTCTATGCCTCCCAAATGCTGGGATTACAAGCGTGTGCCACCACTCCCGGCATAAATTAGTAAGTATTTTATATGTACCCAAAAAGTTTCTGTTCCTTATATTATTTAGAGTTTTATAATAATTTTACTCAACAGATTACAAATACAATATAAGGTAAATAATTTCTCTATGACCACCATAAGAAATTATCACTAATTTAGTCACTTCAAACAAATTTATTAGCTTACAGTTCTACTGTTCACAAGTTTGATACAGGTCTTTCTAGGCTAAAATACAAGTGTCAGTATGAATGTGACTTTTTCAAATGTAGGCAACTTCTAGAGGGTGCCTACATTTCTTAGCTTGTGGCTCCCTTGCTCCATACGCACTCTTCCATAATTAGTTTCTCTCTCACTATTGCTGGGAGAGAAAAAACTCTTAATAATTCATGTAATTAGATTGGGTCCACTCAGGTAATCTGAGATTATCTTCCCCATCTCAAGGACCTTAACTTAATCACATCTACAACATCCCTAAAGTTACATATTCACAGGCTCTTAAAAATGGTACATGATGAAGAAGCTATTATTCTGCTGACCATACAAGGCTTGCAAATTTTTCAGGTTAGCATCCCGATGCTGAGAATTAATAGCATTCATAATAGTCTGGTGTATAAACTCTGCTTTAATATGTAGCTAAGACATATCAGTCTTACTGTCCCAATCAAAATCTCTGAATTAGTTCTTATACTCAAAGATGTGGAACTAAACATTTTTAAAATTATTGTTTAATTTCTCTTTTATTTGAATGGTAAAGCTATTTGACTGTCAAAACTTGTTCTTGTTATAAACATAGAATCTTGATGAAATTTGTTTTAATTTTACCAGTGATAAATTCCAGAAAATTAATTCATTTAAGCTATGTTGTAACACATAACCTCATGGTAACAGTCTTCAGTTCACACCAAAAAGCAATGCAGAGGTGGATGCCATGTCACCAAGGTACCAACTGACTATAATCTCACACTTCAATAATAAGGAAGATATAATTTTAATGCAAAAATCAGAGCAATTAGAACTGAGATATTATAATAATGGTTTTTAGCGTTTTGTTCTTTGTTATGAAAAACCTGGGACCACATACTTCTCTTTTATTTACTTTTATTTATTTTGCTGCTGATCATCAAAACCAAAGCCTCTTGCATGTTAGGCAAGTATTCTACCAATGAGTGCTTGCCTAGACCCTGAAGCTTTAAGGGTAGGTGCTTCCTTTATGGACAGATGTTTCAAAGAAAATTTTAGTTATTTTAAAGATTTCTGGGCCAAAAAACACCTTGAGTAGACTTTTCTTTATTCTTTCTTTTTAGAATACTAAGGTGCATGTGTGTGTGTGTGTGTGTGTGTGTGTGTGTGTGTGTGTGTGTGTGTAGAGAAAATATTGGAGATTGAATCAGGGATTCAATCTTTGAGCTACCTTGCATCCCTTTCTCTCTCTCTCTTTCTTTCTTTCTTTCTTCCTTTCTTTCTTTCTTTCTTTCTTTTTTGGAAACAGAGTCTCACTAAGTTAAATACATGTCCTGTAACCTGCAATCCTTCCTTCTCAGCCTCCCATGTGCTGGGAGATTAAAGGCATGTGCCACCATGCTCAATGTGAAATCTTCTCATTGTGTAGACACTACATTTTCAAACTAGAAAGGAAATTACCAATACTGATCCAAATTAGTGTAGGGTGGGGAAGAGAAATACTAAATATAACCTAAAAATAAATCTTCAAGAGAATAATCATTCTTAACCGAGCCAGCCATTAATATAAAATTCAATTTTATTCTTATATATTTTAAATCTGTAAAGGCATTCCCCAATCATACTCAAACCTAATACTAGCATAAATATCACAGGAAAGTTCAATTTTGGGAGATAGAAACTCTTATAAGCTAAATATTTTCTTTTTTTTTTCTTTTTTTTTTTTGAGGGCCTGGGGATGGAACCCAGGGGCATTCGACCACTGAGCTACACACCCTTGCCCTATTATTCATTCTTCTTATTTTGAAACTGGGTCTGACTGAGTTGCAGAGGGCCTCACTAAGTAGCTGAGGCTGTCCTCGAACCACAATCCTCCAGTCTCAGCCTCCCTAATGCTGGGATTACAAGCGTGTGCCACCACGCCCGGCTTAAGCTAAATATTTTCTAAATTTTATTTACAATGAAAGTGTATTACTTTTATATCAATAAAAATCTATACCCAGATGTGGTAGTGCACACCAATAATTCCAGCTACTTGGAAGACTAAGGCAGCAGGATCACAAGTTGGAGGTCAGTTTGAGCAACTTAGTGAAACACTATCTCAAAATAAAAAATAAAAAGGGCTGGGGATGTAGCTCTGCAGTAGAGCATCCTTGGTTCAGTCCCCAGTACAAGAAGAAGAAAAAGGAGGGAGGGAGGGCGGGCGGGCGGTATTCCTTTTCAAAGGAAAAGGCATTCCTTTTCAAAGGAAAGAGCAAAGGAGGTAAAGGGAAAAATGGGAGGGGACAAGGAGAGGAGGGAAGGGAAGGAATAATACTTCCACTGGGGTGAGGGTGTCCTAATAAAGACCACCAAAGTACACCATCAGATCTTCAGGTTTATCTTTTTATTTTTTATTTTGAAACAGAGTCTCACCAAACTGTGGAGGGCCTCACAAGTTGCTGAGGCAGGCTGGGAACCTGGATCATTCTATCTCAGCCTCCCAAGTACTAGGATTACATGTGTGCATCACCACGTCTGGCTTCAGCTTCATTTTAAAACTAAGGTAAAAATATAATTCTGCGAAACCTCCTTCAGGTAAACTAGAAATTACCCAAAACCATCACTGCTCAGTAATTTTCAGAAAATATATTCACTGCTAGACAGAATATAAATAGCTAAGTTGTTTAGTAATTTTTCTATTCACATTTTTGGGTCTAAATCATATATTCTCAATGGGGTGAAAATATTTATATATCATGAAGGCTATTATCCTTCAAAGATGAATCTTACCAAACAAAATATTATTCCTTAAATTTTTTATTTTTGTTTTTTGAGGTACCTGGGAATTAAGCCTCTGGGGCATTAAACCTCTGAGCTACACCCCCGAGCCCTATTTTTTATTCTTTATTTTTGAAAAAGATCTCACTAAGTTGAACAGGGCCTCACTAAGTAGCTGAGGCTGGTCATGAACCTGTGATTCTCCTGTTTCAGCCTTCTAAGTACTGGGATTACAAGTGTGCACCACCATGCCCTGCTATTCCTTAAAATTCAATGGGATTAGCCAGGTGTGGTGGCACACTCTTGAAATCCCAGCATTCGGGAGGCTGAGACAAGAGGATCATGGTTCGTGGACAGCCTCAGCTACTTAGGCCCTCTGCAACTCAGTGAGACCCTGTTTCAAAATAAAGAGAAAAAAAAATAGGGCAGGGGTATAGCTTGGAGGTCAAATGCCTCTGGGTTCCATCTCCAGACCCGCTAATAATAATAATAATAATAATAATAATAATAATAATGGGACTGGGGGAAATGGACAAAACATCTAAAAAGGTTATCTAACTACAAAGGCCCATGTTTGAGAAATTAGTGCTTTCTAGTTGACAAAACTGGATATGCCACTGTTACATGTAAATGGCTCATAAAAATAATCAGCCCAAAATAAAGGTAATAAAAGTAAAAACTGTAATAGTACTCAGAGTATCAAAGATTAAAAAGAATAAAGTAAGTCACAGTCACACAGTTACCCTCATCAGTTTGAGAAAGTTAAAATGAAGAACAGGGTAGATTACTTTAGAGCAATGACATCTGTGAGATCAAAAGAACCTGGGATTCCAGAAGCAAACTCATGATTCAGGGAGGCTTGATCTTCTGTTATTTTTCATGGACATCATCACCAGGTTGGTGCCATCCACGGCCATAGGAAGTACATCACCTTCTGGAGTAGTATATGAGGTGTGAGGGAGGAAGTATTCAAGATGAAATGCCAAAAGAGGCCAGTCTAGGAAATAGAATCGTCTTATACAAAATGCCTTTGAACACTGTCCAAGCCATTCAGAAGTCTTTACCAATTCTACCCACAAATTTTCTTCTTTACTAGAGAAGTGATATCTAAAAAACAAAAAACTGAAAGTTTTAACTGTTTCAATCAAAGTACACAACCTACTTCAAACCCCTAGAAAATGTACTTTACAGTAGGAGGAGTGAGACAGATATGAACAGACTTTACACTTTAGGAAGCTCAACATAAACACAGCTACTAGGAAAAGAATGGGAGGTAAACCACAGGTACCTCCTACTTGTCTCCTCAGTTTTTACTTTCAATTTTGTGTTCTCACTTTTCTTTTGTTTTGTGTCCCCAAACCAAAGGAGACAGAAAGGAACAGAGCCTGGCCTCAAGAGAAAGAAGACACAACCTGACATTTTAAGGTCCCTTGCCAACTCTTTAAGTCCACAGAACATATCCCAAGACTTGACTATTTAGAATTAAAAAGTTCCCGCTTTGTATATGGCACTGAAATGAAGTAACAGTAATGATAATAATGAACATGCCTTGCACTAGTGCCTTACCTTACTTAAAGTGCTTTAATGACTCTAATGGATTGAAGCATCCCTATGAGATCAAAGGCAGATATTATCATTTCCAGTCCACATAATAGAAAATCGAGGAAGAAAGGTTAAGTGACTTGACCAAGCTTCACTCATCAATACAATGATGTTCTGATATCAGTGAAAGGGCTGCTAGTCCCTGTGCTGCCTAGATGCTGCTCAGCTCAACTGACAATTGAACCTAAAATAGCTCTCTAGCTGAGGGTTGTTATGTGGTGGTGACACTGGTTTTAGAACAGAGATCTACTCAAAATTTGTACCAGACAGGGACAAGTGGCTCACCCAAACGTTAGCAAACAAATTTATTTTTACATTATGCAGTTTCTTTCCTCTCCATTTTTGAAATCCAACCCCCAAATATTGCAATGCAAACTCACACAGATGATAGTGGTTTGATGTGATGCTAGAGAACATATCAAATATGCAGCATAAGAGGCCAGGAAGGAGAATCTACCACTGGTCCTCTCTAAGCTAAGGCAAAGGAAGAAAACTGTAGAACCTGTTACTTACAAATGATAAGATCTAACTTTCCTACATCTTCTTAAATCCATTAAAAGAACACAACACATTCAGCATAAGAATGCTCAAAGACCCTGTCATAACAACATCCTTAACCAAGGCCCAAGGCCCAAGATGTGAAAACCACAGAGCTATATATGAAGTGTGTGTGTGTGTGGGGGGGGGGGGGTCTCCTAGTATCAAAACCAGTCACTCCCCACTGGAAGACCAGAGCAAGGAAGAAAAGAATCTAATCACAATACGAAGTTTCTTAATTACTTATTTATCTCAGTCACAAAGTTTGTGATCAGAATTAAAATAAGAGCTGGGATTGGTTCCTAATAAAATTTAACCTTGTTCTCTTTCCCACCCACACAAAAATAATTCTGTTTAGAAACTTTCATTTGTTTGGCCCCAACTCATTCTTGGGGTGTGTAGCTCAGTCACTGCCAGTAATTGTTTCCATACAATACCATATTTTAAACCATGTTTGTGTACTTATATACTTAATATAAATGCATGACATTTATATTACATTTAAAACCCCAAACAGGCATACATATTTTATTTTACAAATTAACAATCACAGACTAAGCACAGAGAACCAAAGTAGCCACTAGAAAAAAAAAAGTGACTCAATGCCATTTTTATTATCAAATCTATCTATCAAATCTCTGTCTGTCTGTCTCTCTCTGACTTTTGGCCTACTGAGATTTTGAAAATTAACTGGAAACAAAAACTTATATTTGAGAAACAACTCAACCTAAAAATCTGACAAAAAACCATGAGTATATCTTGTCATGTACCCAAATAAATATTACTCAGGTCAGTATACCATAAATTGCATCGGATAATATTAATTTAACTTAGAGAAATTTCATTGGCCCTTTTATAAGACTCGCTTTAATATAATAGAAAATGCATAAAAATTATAACACATTTCCTTCCTTTAAATTACTATCATTTCTAGATAATGTGCTAGTTTATTAATGTAGAAGTATACACATTGGCATGATATTATTTGCTTACATATAATATAGTTTTGTTTAAATGTAGAAAGAGTTGGGCGTAGTGGTACACACTTGTAATTTAGGAGGCTGAGATCAGAGGATCACGGTTCGCGGACAACCTTAGCTACTACCTAGTGAGGCTCTCTGCAAGTCAGTGAGACCCTGTTTCAAAAAAATAAAAAGAACAAAAAATAGGGCTGGGGGTGTAGCTCGGAGGTAAAATGCCTCTGGGTTCCATCCCCAGTACTGCAAAATGAATGAAAGAATGAAGGAAGGAAGGAAGGAAGGAAAGAAGGTTTTCTTTCTAATTAAAAAAAAATCAAATTTTAGCTGGGCATGGTGGTACACGCTTGTAATCCTAGTACTTGGGAGACTTAGACTGGAGGATTGCAGGTTTGAAGCTAACCTCAGCAGCTTTCAAATAAAAAAAAATATATAAAATAGGTCTAGGGGTATATCCCAGAGGCAGAACCGCCCTGGGGTTCCATCCCCAGTACTATAAAAAAATCAAATTTTTATTCTCTAGAGTTTGGAGCTAGAATGTGCCCCCAAAGACCCACATGTTAAAGGCATGGGAGGCAGCTGAACCTTTAGTAGGTTGGGCCTAGGAAAAGAAACTGGGTCGCTGGAAACATGCTCCTGAGGGAATATTGGGACTTCAGTTCCTTCTTGTCTCTTTGCCCTGGGACCATGAGGTGAACATGCCTCCTCTGCAGGACACTCCTACCAGGAGGTATCGTGCTACCACAGGCCCAAAGGAACAGAACCAAGGGACCATGGACTAAAACCTCTGCAACCATGAGCAAAATAAGCTGCCTTTCCTCTTTCTAAGTTGATTGTCTGAGGCATCTGTTATAGTAACAGAAAGCTAGCACAGTATCTAAATTT
Source organism: Muscardinus avellanarius (assembly GCF_963383645.1). Lineage (NCBI taxonomy): Eukaryota > Metazoa > Chordata > Mammalia > Rodentia > Gliridae > Muscardinus > Muscardinus avellanarius. The sequence goes on along the minus strand of NC_137799.1, from coordinate 57,069,035 downwards.
GCTAAATTAACTTTGTTCTTCATAGCTCAGTAATTTCAGCAACAAGTTAATTCTGTCTTCTTTTCTAGACACATTTATGGTTAATGAAGGAACTCCAAATTTTCCCCAAAACGGAGAAAAGGGGAGTGAGGCTGGCAGCCTAGGGGCTATTGCATCTGTGGCATACACCCTGTGGTTTTTGGAAGGCAGTATCTTCCATCATGGCTCACAGTTTTAAGGAAAGCTAACAACTTTCTGAAGTTAAAGGAGAGATGAAGAGGCTAAGTTACTTCTCATGGCCTACCATACACAAATATTAAGCTGTATTCTACACAGAAAGCATGGTATTCCAGATTCTTCTAGAAGACTTATCCCCAATAAAGTGAATACATGCAAAACTGCATATTAAACAGGCAACTCTTAGTAAAAAACTTAAGGTAAACAGAAAAAGTTTCCTCGTTAATTTTTCCCCAATACAAGGGACAGAACACGGGGGCATTCTACCACTAGGCTATCTCCCAACGCTTTTAATATTTTTGTATTCTGAGACAAGATCTTGCCGCATTGCTAAAGCTGGGACTTGAACTTGTGATTCATCCTCTCAAGTTGCTGAGATTAGAGCTGTGCCCCACCATGCCCAGCAAATTGCGCTTTTATAAATTCTAAATGTGACTGGATTTGACTCTGATTAAGAGACCTAGAAAGCAATCTTAATTTGCTTAAAATATGAAATTTTAAATCTATCCTTAAGCAGCAAAAACCCACTCCTGGAATGAGAAAATAAAAGCTGCATGTTGTTTTCTATATAGACGGAAGCAATAGTACTCAATATTATTAACATTTAGTCAAATGCCTAAAATGTACTAGTCAGTGCCTTTCACAAGAAATTCTTGACTTTAGAAAATCTGAAATATGCTCAGGTATTGAAATGCACAGAGTCAGAGAATCACCACCTGCTCCCCTTGACAGCTAAATATTAAAACAAACACCAAACTCTTCTAGTATAAGTAACAGGTTTTTTTCCATGGGCTATAATCATTCAGAGATGATGCCTTAATTAAAGCTGGATCATGAAACTGTGTATTAAGTTTGGTGTGTCAAATAAAAAAACTTACTTCTTAGCACAACAGAACATACCCATAATTTCTTAATGTGTCCAGTTAGGTCTACATATTAACAGAGATGTAAACGATAGCACTTTTCAACCTTAACTATGAATTTCTTCACTTTTAGTGCTTTCTGTCCCAACTTTAATGTTCTTTTAATGTAGTTTTTCCTATGTGATATATCATATTTATCTCTGTAGCTATCCATCACTATTTCCTTTAATTGAGGTTAATTTCTTTCAACTTGGGAAGGTGGGAGGGATGTGGGGAATCCCATTTTGTAGCTCTGAGCACAGAGGGCATTCACAGCTGCTGATTATTTTTTTTTTAAATCATGAAGTCTGCTTTCCAGAATGCCTAAATTCCTCAAATCCACCCTACTGCCCTCCAATCTGGACCTAAATCAACAATCTACTGGGATGGGAACCCAGTTCCCACCCAGAACTATTTAATGAAAAATTTCTATCTAACTAAAATTCCTCCAGCTGCAACCCAAGTCCTTGTGTTTATTTTTGCTCAAATGGCTAACAGCTGGCACAAACTTCCACGTAAAATTATTTCATGTGTTTGGAAAGAGTGATTAACTCATACCTTGATCTTCACTTCTCCAGGCCACGTAATTCAGTTCATTTCTCAAATCTCTAAAACATGCTGATACCTCCAGGGTCTAGAGTCTAGTAGAGTTTAGAATCATCAAGTGACCAGAAATAAGTGAAACATATTAGGTGGTTTAGAGAGAAGCTTACTTTGCTCACATGTTGTATAGTTTGGGGAGAACTGCTTTGCTCACCTTTGAAGCCCTGTGTAGGGGCTTCAGGGTGGGCTCTGACTAAAGGCTAGCTGGCAGCTGTCCTCACACAAACCTCAGGTGGCAAAAACAACTCCCTCTCCCAGTATCATGGCAGAGAGATAAACCAGAAAAGGGAGGAGAGAACTCATATGTGAAAATGGGGAGCTTAACAAAAGTTGTGTAAAGCTGGGCGTGGTGGTGCATGCTTGTAATCCTAGCATTTGGAAGGCTGAGACAGGGGGATCATGGTTCGAGGATAGCCTCAGCTACTTAGTGAGGCCCTTTGCAACTCAGTGAGACCCTGTTTCAAAATAAAAAATAAATAATAGGTCTAGGAGTGTCACTCAGAGGTAGAATGCCCCTGGGTTCCATCCCCAGTACCAAACACACACACAAAAAAAGAGACAAAGTTGTGTAGACAAATTTTTTTTGACATGCTAATATCTATCTCACTAGCTCACACTTGTATAGCAAAGTTTACTTCAGCATCTTTGAATAATCTACTTCATTTCCAGAGGAAAGTCTGGGATCTTAGACTTTATAAAGATTAGGGGATTAAGCCCAGAGCCTCTCAGCCACTGGAACATTCTTGGGAGGTAGCAGAAGGGATGAGATGCACCTCCAAGCTCAGCCCAAAGAGCTGGATACTGAGTCAGGTGCACACTCGTAATCTCAATACTTGGGATGCCAAGACAGGAAGATCCCAGGTTCCTGGCCAGCTTCAGCAACTTAGTGAGAACCTGTTTCAAAAGAAGAGCAAGCCTGCTGTGGGTGTAGTTCAGTGGTGGAATGCCCCTAAGTTTAATTTCCAGTAACATCCCCCCCCCAAAAAAAAAGAAGGCAGTCTTGGTAGTGGATTCTCCATCGTATAGAGCAAAATTAACATAGTCCATTAAACAACTCAAACATCATCAAGTTTCTAACCCTCAATAGGCATTAAATGAGCTTTAGCTGAACCAAAAAAAACTGTTGGTAGGGGAAGCCTTCCTGTTTGGTCCATCCTCACTGATAGGGCAAACTAGTGAGTGCCACACACACTAGAAAAAACTTACATGCCAATGTGATAGGTCAGTAGATGCAAAGAGAAAGAACCAAGTCAGATTAGTAAATTGGAACAGGGACAATTTGTGAAGCTGAATGAGACCAATGCTGAGTACAGAAATGGCCATGGAGTCCAGTCAGCCCATAGTGTTGGGAAAGATTTGAGGCCAAATAAGACACTGGGGAGGAAATATAAGAATGCTGTATGTTCTGCCAAGAAATTCATGTATTATCTATAGATTAGTATGGCCAAAATTATGTTTTATTTTTTAATCTTGTTAGATTTTTCAAACATATACAAACGTAAAATACATAATAAAACTTCTGTAAGTCCTACTACCCAGCCTCAACAATTATTAGCACATGGTGAGTACTGTTTTATCATATTACCTCTAATTCCTTTTACCATCTTCCTCTACTGGATAATTTTAAAATTACTATCAGACAGTATCATTTCAATAGTAAATATCTCAGTGGCAACCAAAGATGTTTATGATCTGACATGATATCAGAGCTGGGTGTGGTGTCATACATCTGTAATCCCAGTATTTGGGAAGCTGAGACAGGAAGATTACAGATTAAAGGCCAGCAAGCTATAACTTGGTGATACCCTATTTAAAAAAAAAAAAGTCTGAGGGCATACTTCACAACACTCCTAAATTCAATCCTGGATGGATGGATGAATGGATGGATGGATGGATGGATGGATGGATGGATGGATGGACGGACAGACGGACAGGTGGATGTATGGATGAATGGCTATGATCAGACTTAAAGGATTACTAGTTCAGAAAAAAATCTATGCCAGGAAGTGGGAATAGAGGTGGAATAGTAACAGGGATCTTTTTCTAAAGAGTATTTCCCTACTTAGAAGATGACAAAAAGTGGAGAGAGTTTTCAAGGGAATAAAAAAAAAAGGCTAACTTGGTTTGGATGAAAATAATAAAGACATTTCACAACAACTGGAAGTAAGGAGAAAATGAAGAGTTGGGAGATGTGTGTAGTTTCAGATATGTCTGGTTTGGTAGGACAAGTGGACATGTAGGTAGAATAAATGAAAAATGCTAAGCCAAGAGATGAAAGATAACAAAAACATGAAGGACAACATACAAATTAACTCAGTAAATATTTGAAAATACAAATGTGCCTGAGATAAATACTATAGAGACAGAGAAGCAGTCCCTACTTTCACAGAACTTTCAGTCTAGTCGAAGAAATTAACAATTGCCTACACAAACAAATGTAATATTGGAATAAGTGCTTTAAAAGGAAATTTATCCCAAAGAGGGATATGACTTAAAATAGTGAAGTTTGAGGTAAGAGCTAAAGAAGTGGTTAAATTTAAACTGAGTTCAGAATTGAGAGTAATACAGAAAGCAGAGCAGAGAAAGGTAATAAACAGAGAAATGGAAGTGAAAGAAGCGAATGACTTCCAGATACCTGAAATGGGAAGTAATGAAATAAGATTAGGTAAAGATCTCTGTATCTAAGCAATACAAAAGGAAGCAAGGGGCTTTAAGCATTACCAATAGGATATAGTAATACAATTACCCATTAAGGATGTAGCTTAAACTTAGAAGCCAAAATTCAGTTACACTCCTACCATGGATATTTTTTCATGAATGAATACGTTTAACGCTTTCTTCAACTTTCCTTAAAAATGCATCTTTTGGCCCGGCGTGGTGGCGCACGCTTGTAATCCCCGCGCTTGGGAGGCGGAGACAGGAGGATCGCGCAGGTTCGAAGCCAGCCGCGTGTGCGCACTGGCTTAGGAGACCCTGTTTCTAAATAAAAATATAAAAATGGGTCTGGGAGTGTAGCCCAGAGGTAGAAGGGCTTCCAGGAACCCCAGTACCACCAAAAAAAAAAAAAATGCATCTTTTGCTAAACAACAAATATAAACTGCACCAAGAATTTTTAAACTGATTTTATTACCCTAAATGCCCCAGCCCTCTATAAAGAGGTAAAGTTTACAACATACATATGGTCTGGACATGCAGTATACAACTAAGTGATTATACTACCTTTTTAACTGACTTGACATGTCCAGTTCTGGAAGCTTCACAAGGGGAGGAAACAGGTCACTGGTATGAGAGTAGTTCTAGCACAGTGCCTGGAATAAAGCATGTGTCCAGTAAGTAACACACATGCTTTCAAAGATATCTTGCTGACTCTTTACACCCGGTTAAAGAACAGGAATTATTCTCCCCCATTTTGCTGAGAAGGGAGATGCCACTCACTTGAGAAAGAACCAACAGTCGTCTGGTGCTATGAAATACAGACAAACCTAGAGAATCTTGATGCTCTGAGAGTGAGTGTTCTGGCATAAGCAAAACCCTACAGGAACTCATAAAGCTGAGGCCTTGGGAAACCTACACAGCCTCTGGGGAAAGGATGTTTAAGGGCCCTATGCCCACCACACAATGGTTCATTCAGTGAATTACATCACCCAAAATGAATGTTAGGCAGTAATAGGTAGAAACAAAAAGTTAATTTCTTCTTGATGCATTTTTAAAGCACAGGCACCTAACTAATCCCATGCCTCAATGCTCATCTGGAAAATATGGTCCAGAGCTCAGAATGTGAGAGACAAATTCATCTAGAGATACAGAATGCTGACAGGGAGTACACCCATTACCACTTCAAGATCAGTTCATCTCCAGAGGGAGGGCCAAACTGTGCTCTTCAGTTTAGGTAAGACAGAGATGGTGGTTGTGGAAAACCTCTCCCCAAAGGTCATCCACCTTAGGAAAATAGAACACTTTTATTTTTTTTTTCTAGCAAGAAGTTTGTAGGCATCTTTATTAAATAAGCATACCCTCCATATATGCATACAATTAACTCAACATTTCATGAATATGTTAAGAATTTAGGTGTTTCTAATTTTTTTGATACTTAACTGAATAAGGAGAAGCTGCCAGACACATGCACCATACTCTAGGTTTTCCTATTGCCTATCAATCCCATCCCCCTTTAGGACTCCTGCCATTATCTTTTTGTTTTGTTTTGTTTTTTTAAAACAAATTTTTTATTGAACATAAATGGTATACATTTAAACTATACTTGGTGCCCTCTCCCCCTTCCCCCATTTTCCCTTCCCCCTCCCACCAATGGTTGTCCAGGGTAACCATGCCATATTCATAAATTTACACATATTCGGATGTAGACCCTCATTAATCAAGTTCATCCTTCCTCCTCTCCTATCTTTCCATTCAAACTTTGCTGATATTTCCCCTTCATAGAACACTTTTAAAGTAATCCACTGACAACCAAAAGGTATTTCCAAATAATAATTGTTAATGACATCAATATCTCTAAATTGACTTGATGTGTGGTTTAAAAGCTCAACTGATGGGCACCTGAGGCAGGAAAAAAATCAAAATAAAAGTGACCCACATGAATATTAGGACAATTACCTCCAAATGGGGAATCACCCACAAGGACCATGATAAGCAATCTCACAGGGCTGTTTCACTTGAGATGTTCTGCCTCTAAGACTATATCCCAAAACCCTGCCCCATTTACTCAGGAATTATTTTTCTTCACGAGGTGACTTAATCCAGGGTGGAATGCGCTCTGTGTGTCCTCAGGCCAAGAGGTGACACTGAGTCTAACAGGTGTGAAAAAAGCTATCAATTTGGTGAGATTGATAGGCTTATAACACTCTATACTTAAAACAAGGCTTTCAACACAAGCTACTTCAGAAATAATAAATCTTTCAACAGCCTCTGTAAGACAATGTGCTCCCAGGTATGTGAGATCAAAACCGAACTCTTAATGTCTGCCATTCCGGAAGTTCATTAAATACTGCTATACGGCACCAAAGGTTTAGTTTGAAAATGTGTGTTCATTTTGTCCAAGAGACAGCTACAAGTATAGGCAGAATATGTGTCACAGTTGGCTTGCCTAGCATATCCTGCATGAATAGTCAGCAAAAAAGAAAAGACGTTTACAGATTTTAAAAGCCCACCAACAGCAATACATGAACTATAATGACAAGACAAAGGCTCACTGCTAAGGACATTCAACTTGATAAAGGTGTCACTATCCACAGTTATACTCCTATCGTGGATATTTTTCTCATGAAAGAATGTATTTAACACTTTCTTCAATTTTCCCTTGAAATGTATCTTTTGCTAAATGACAGATATAAACTCCACCAAGAATTTTAAGACTGATTTCATTACCCTTACTACCCCAATCCTTTATAAGGAAGCAACATTTCAAACATGAAAAGATTTTAGCCAGTATAGTTTTAAGTTAACGTAGTATCTTTGCCACTGGGGATGGGGGCAGGGAGGATGGCAGGGACTAGAAATGGAAAGAGAATTTTTAAATCCCCATTGCATTATCTACCAGATGTAAGTGAATAATAACTAATATGTCTGCAGCCTCAGCCTTAATCTTAAAACAAATGATAGTATTCAAATATAATATTTCACACATGCTGGCTGATAACAGGTTTTTCCTTTCTTTATTTCTTGAAGATTCTGTGAACGACACAATACAAAGTACAATGTATTTAATGAAAGGTTTCCAGGCTGATTTCCCTACAGGTTATTTTCTTTCTTTTCTCTGGAACCCACACACAGGCTATACTGTAGGGACCAAGGGCGTATATAAAAATAAACTATGAGCCAGTATCAGAGCTGATACCCTTCTCCTACAGGGGCAAGTGAATTATTAGATCTGTGTCATGAGTGTTTTTTTTTAATATGCCATTGTTCCCACTTGAGCACATTAAATTTTCCATATCCACTTTTAAACCAATATAACCTTTTTTTCCTTGTTCATAATGTTCATGCTGTACATTAACAGGCAGAAAATCCAATAGCTTAAGTCATCATATGGTAGTTATATGTAAAGCTTAGTGGATGAAAACCTTTTGTATTTTCCCCTTCTTTCAACTGATGCTATATGGAGTTAGCTAAAACCCTAGGGGTGTGAGGAATTATACCTCCTGGGAAACTATACTAATATTTTTTCTTTTATGATTGATCACAAATCCATTTTGAACATTACACATTTTTTTAAGTTTATTATAACTCTGGTTCAACATCTTCTAGGCCAACAAATTGGAGGTGCTGGAATCTTTGGGTCTGGAAGACATGTTTGCCAATTATTTTTGCACTAGTGCACATAAACAGGGAAGACTGGATCTTAGGTATGAGTTATACATTCCTGTACAAAATAATTGTATATTCTATGAAGACTGATTCTTTTTCTGGAGAAATATACAACAACACAAGGGAAATCTTGTACTAGCAGCATAACTGAAGTGGCAAGATACAATATTAGAAAAACAGCTACTTTCATTACTGTGATGCTGTGTGTCAGAATGTCTCTCCTTAATGAACCTGTTTGCAATAAGACTCCGGGTGCAAAGAGGCTATTTAGAGAGACTATTGTGTCTATAGCGAGTCCTTCAAATATCTTCCCACCATTAGACATGCCGCATTGACCAATTCTGTCCTGATTGCTGTTCTTTTTACTATCAAGGGACACTCCTGCCCAGACAGACAGATGGATCAGACACTGCAGTTCATAAAATGTTTACACTGTACACACACACACACACACACACACACACACACACACTACGGTACAAGCTACTGAGCTCCAGATCACACAGAGATTTGAAAGTGGCAGTGTCATATAAAGGCTTATGACTTTCCAGTATCAACGAAAGGATTTGGGTTAAACTTTGCTCATCCTGTCTGCCTGTCACTCTCAACAAAAAGCCTCCCTACCCCCTTTCAAAAAATACTCATGCCCACTCTACACATGGGAACATTTTAAGCAAATATTTTCTGTGTCATAAAGTTTTGACACAGTAACTGAACCAGCAGACTTTTACCAAGTCTAAACATGATCGTCTGAGAGGCTTAGAGGAAACTTCCTATTTGTCTCCCTGTGTATCAGCTTCTGGGCTTTCTTTAGCCTTATCTTTCATATACCTATGACAAACCCAACCAATTTTTCCTCTTGTGCTTTTTCTAATGGCATATCCTTTTTATTCAAACACAAATAATGTGCCCACTAGCCAGCTGCAGGTTTTAGATTCCACTCTTCCAGCTGTCAAATAGAAAGAACTTCAAACTCAAAGGTCTAAATTGCCAGTACATTAATAAGTACAACTACCACTAGATATATCTGATAAGGACCAGATAATTGAACACTGATATGAACCTGGATAAGATGAACCAAATGCAACCAATGACAGTTTCAACTCCCCTTATTTTTAAATTCCGCTCTCCCTTTCTTCAGGGCTCAACTTTATATTCTAGTAGACCTGATGTATTATGACATTCTGTAGCTCTGACTTAAAAAGCCTTTTGGACTACCTATGAATTCAATGTTTAGTTCCTCATCCAGGCTTTAAATCAACATCTTGACAAAACCTTAAAAACTGCCTCTATAAGCCGGGCGTTATGGTGCACGCTTGTAATCCCAGCATTTGGGAGGCTGAAACAGGAGGATTGCAGTTCACAGACAGCCTCAGCTACTTAATGAGGCCCTTTGAAACTCAGTGAGACCCTGTTTCAAAAATAAAGAATAAAAAATAGGGCAGGGGGTGTAGCTCAGAGGTAGAATGCCCCTGGGTTCCATCTCTGGTACCGCAAAAAAAAAAAAGCCTCTACCTCTACTAAACTACTCTGAATATTTATTAAAACATATAAACACTTCTTAACCATGACCCCCTGCTTACTGGTTTTCCCCACACCAGACAATAGCTCTGTAACAAGTGGCCCTCCTGTAGTTTCACTGGAGTTTTCTTCTTTTAAGTAAGTGCCAGATCTACTAAAATATGGTCAGTTATATCCACCATATGTATTACTATAAAGAAAAAAAACAAGTATAGAGAATAAAGAGTACTGATAGCCAAAAAATTAATTATATGTTCCTTTACAACAGTTACCCTCAAAGTGCAGTGTCAGGACCAGGAGTATCCAGATCACCTAGGAACTGGCTAGAAATGCAAATTCTCCATCTTTTGTACATAATCAGAATATCTGAAGGTGGGGCCCAGCAATCTGTGACTGAAAAGGTAAACATAAGAATACATAGAATCACCTGTATAACAACCATGGTTTTGTGATTTAATATGATTTATTTAAATTCCTATAAAACACTGGTATAATAAACATACTCTAGGTTTTCAAAACAGACATAAAGAAAGAAAAACATTTCTGGATTTAAAATAACCTTATAAACATTCTAATTTAGGTCAAAAGAAAGTTAACTGTAAATGTGTCTTCTAATTATACTACACAATGCAAGCCACTCCATTAATTCTTTTATTTAAAAGGGAGCAAACACTCCCCACATAATTAAAAAATAAATATTTAAGTAATTTCAAATCTGAGATGGTATGATAGGAAACAAGAGAAACAAATTAATAGAGTTAATCATAAGGATCAATGAAGCCTTAACCAACATGAAGGAGTAATTATTATTCATCTGTCCTTACGACAGTGGTATAAGGCAAACAAAAGCAAGATGAGGAACCTTTTCCAAGGTAAAACAAAAAAAAGAGGAAGGGAATGAAGAGATTGGTCACACTAGTACCAGGAGTACACAGGATAAAGAAGTAAAAACAGAGAAAGCGGGCCATTTTACCATGTGAGTTATAACATTACAAAAGGCTTGGAAAAAATAAGAGGGCAAGTTTAAATTTGATCTGGCACTAAACCTCAGGGAAATTATTTCATGAGAACTGTTATTCAGGAGGTTAAAAAGCATGCCAGAATCACTCATGACTGTAAAATCAAAGCAAGCACTATTTGGGTCTGGGAGTGAAGCTCAATAGTAGGGTACCTGCTGGGCATGTGTTCAAATCCCCAGCAACAGTAACAACCAGAAAGGCATTATTTATAATACCTCAATATTGTATACAAACTTTAAAGACCATTCAATTCAAGGAGGACTGGTGATAATAAGTATGGTACCTTCATACCATGGATTTCTGTGAGGCCAGAAAAAAGTAAATCCATGATATTTAATCCTGAAAAAACATCTATATGGCCAGTGGAAAAAAGAAACTACACAAAACACATAATATGTTCCATTCTCTATTTCAAAAACCCTAACACTGCCGGACATGGTGGCACACACTTTTAATCCCAGCATTCAGGAGGCGGAGACTGGAGGATTGTCCTTCAGCTACTTAGTGAGGCCATTCGCAACTCAGTGAGACCCTGTTTCAAAAGCTATAGAGACTAAAAAATTGAACTGGGGGTGTAGCTCGGAGGTAGAATGCCCCCCTGGGTTCTGTCCTCAGGACTGCAAACAAAACAAAACAAAAACACTTTATTCACATAAGTAGAATAAAGTATAGAAAACTAAAATCTAGAATGGCCACAGCAGGTGATTAAACTGCAAATGAATTTTCTTTTTCTCATTTCTTTGTTTTCTACAGTTTTTAACTTTTAAATAAACAACTGTTTTATAATTAGGAAATCATATAGATATATGCATATACACCTTTTTTTTTTTAAAGGAAAGAAGTGATGTTGTCTACTGGCAGAGACCTCTATAGCCAGGTGGAGGTATTAGAGCAGTGACAAAGAGTTTAGAAGAAAACTCTTAAGTGCAGACCATGACCAAGTATAGTTATAATGTACACAGAGGAAGGAAGAAAGGGAGGGAGAGGAGGGAGGAAAATTATACTGACCTGCGCCACTATATACAAAACAATAATCCAAATGAAATGGAAAGGATGTAGTTTACTAAGCACATATCATATGTCATAAACTTTAGCATAAGGTCTTCTTCATGAAGAAGTATTATCTCTATTTTTCAGATAAAAGGCTCAAAGGACACATTTCATGCATAGTGATGCAGGATGACTCCAGAGCTCTTGCCTAAGTGACCAGGTACAAGGGCTCTCTGTTCACACCAGGTTCAAACGAGGAGCCCTTATCACATGGTTCCTGAAGTGATAGCTGACATCGGGGATGCCCAAACAACTCAGAAGGGATTTCACTACCCTCTGTTAAATGCAAAATAAACATTATGCATTAAGAAAAAGGGAAAGGGAGCAAGGCAGCAAGGGCCTGGATGAGAGGCGGGCTTGCAGCTACGTTAAGGACTTCTGACCCTGAGGACAAATGGCATCTTTAGAAACGCTCCATTTAAGGTTTTAGGATGTATGGTAGTGATAACTCAATGATTAAACCACCTGCTGATTAAATAGCAGATATATGGAGAAGCAATGAGAAGTAATACGTATTTAAGAGGTAAAACTGACAAGATCTACTGATTGGTTCATACTCTCATAATTAATAACCATACAAATTTAATTCTAAACATATTTATATATACCTTCAACACTAACAATCCTTAAAGGCATTTCCAATTTGGGAGCATGCAACTTCAGCTCTTCTTTACATTTTGTTTTTAAGTTTATTTACCAAAATTCATTTTGATACCTAAAGTATTTAATTCATTAACAGAGGAACATATAAAATATGATATATCCACATAATAGAATACTATTGAGCAAAAAGAGAGGATAGTACTTCTACATAGGGCAATATGAACAAATCTTGAAAATATTGTGTAAATGAAAGAAACCAATAACAAAGTACCACATATTAATTCCATTTGTACCCCAAAGTGTCCAGAATAGGCAAATTCATAGAGAAATAACAAGATTAGTGATTGCCTATGAGTGAAAGAAATGGTAGTGCTGGAAAGCGACAGCTAAAGGGTATAAATTTCTTTCTTAGGTGATAAAAAATGTTCTAAAATTGACTGTAATGGTGGCTGCACACTCTGGGACTACACTAAAAACCAGTGACCCCATAAGAGCACCTCATGTGAGTGATCTGTATGGTCAGTAAGTTACAACTCCATAGGATGTCTAAAATAAAATAAAATAAGCATTTGTGTGTTTTTTTGTTTCCATACATTTCTATCTATAAAGTGTTAGGCATTAAAATGGACTAGGCCCAGCACTGTGGTGTGTGCCTGGAATTCCAGACTGGGGAGGCTGAGGCAGGATTTCAAGGAGAAAGGGCCTGTTGAAGGAGGAAGGGAGAAAGTAAAGGAGACAAGGAGAGAGGGGAAGAGAAGAAGAGGGAAGGAAAAAAGGAGAGAGAGAAAAAAACACCCTGGAAGAGCACAAAATCTTAAAGCCCCCATAAATCAAGTGTTTTCTCGTGTTCAGATGTCTATTTGGTTTTGTGAGAAACAACTCTCTTAACAATAACAACAAAAATTGCTAACCGAAGAAACAATTCTATTTTTCTTAACTGCACACAATTGGACTACTCCATATATATAAACAAGTCACTAACCAAAAGGTTACACAATCATGCACTTAAAAACATTTCCTATAAAAGATACAATTCCTCTATTTAAACAAACAAGCCCACCATGCACAGTTGCATACACCTGTAATCCCAGTACTTGGGAGGTTGTGACAGGAGGATCACAAGTTCAAGGTCAGCCTCAATAACTTAGCAAGACCCTCAGCAACTTAGCAAGACCCTGTTTCAAAAATAAAAAAAGGTCTAGGGGTATAGCTCTAACATAGAATGGCCCTGGGTTCAATCTCCAGCACCAAAAGCAAATAAATCAGTTAACTTTAAAATACCTTGATAAAACATGATTTTAGGTATGTAGGTACTCTAAAATATATTGCATAATAGTCTATCACTCTCTCCTACGCCTTTTTTTTGGGGGGGGGGTGGAAGGAGGTGTATGCCTCTGTGTTGCTTGAGATCCAACGCAGGGCTTCCTGTGTGGTAGCCAAGCACTTTACCACTAAGCTAAATCCCTAGCCCTTTTTTTTTTTTTTTTTTAAACATGTAACAACACTGGCTTTCAGTTTTATCTTCAGCCACATTAACATCTGGTTCAATATATGCCTTTACTTCTCTGGATGTAATGGAGATTCATTTTCAAATTTACTTTTACTATAAGCAGGTATCTTGGAGACCAGTGATCTAAATATCAAGTTCAAATTTCTTAAAACAAATGAGTATTTCTGTTATGGGAGTGGAGGGTAATCAAACAACAAGTATATAGTTATTATATTGCTTCAAGTAAAATGCAAAGGGAAGTTTTTCTGATCTAACACAAGTGTTCTAGTTATCTGAGTTCTAGTTGCCTAAAGTTTTAACACACTTCTAAGGTGCCAAGTTCTCTATTTATTCGGGGCTTTTGCCAGTGCTGTTCCTGTGCCAGAAATATTATCAGCCACTATTCCTAGACTTTTTCCTCTGGCTAACTGAAGAATTTAGAGCTACAGGTATCACTTTGTCCCAAAGTCTTTGGATACCACTTCTCTACATGCTGACAGAACTCTGATCTCTGGCCTAGATAGTATTCATCATAGTACATGCTATGTGGGTGCCTAGTTTTTTAGTTTTCTCCTCCCACCAGAATCAAAGTTGCTTTGAGAATGGGAAATGTTTTCATTTTGTTCGTCACTATACCAACTATAGCTCCTATAATTTGGGGGGGAAAAAAAGGCTGACTGAATGAATGAGTAAACAGTCTGCCTCAGAAATGAAACATGCCAAATTCTTAGAAGCATTTTACCCTGAAATAAAGCATGGGTGTATTTTTGAGATAGTGAAAAATCAGAATGTAACCATTCAGTCAGTACTTTAAGGAGAGGGCAAGTCTTATGTTGCTCCTGTTTTCAGAATTCAAAAGTCTGAAAGTACGACTCTAGTGGAAAGTTAAATATATTCAATAACAGAGCACTAAATATGTTAATGTCTTAAATACACAACTTGCAAATAAACAGAAGTAAGGTGCAATTAAGGGAGACAATTAAAATAGAATTAAACCATATTTCCTGATTTTGGTTGGTTCCCAAAGATCAAATTCAGATGTTGCTTTTATTTGTAAGCTTTGAAAAAGTAAATAAAACATTCTGCACACTGCTTACCATAAATCTTAACTTACCATTTAAATTCAATCTAAACACAAACATAACCCTAAAACCTCCTCCACTCCCACAAATATTCAGACAACCAAAATATTATTTCCAGGACAGCAGTTTTACTTTTCAAATATAATATCTCTGCTTAAGAGATAAATTATGCAAATTACAATGGTTTATGCTTGTGTCGTATCTAAGCTTATACTTTTGTATACTGTAAGGTTCGAAGTCCACAAATTGACTCAAAGCAAAGGTTGTCTAAAGAAACAATTTTACTATTCAGGATAGTTTTAATATTGATTTAGATTTAAGATCTATTTGGGAAGAGCTAAGAAAAGCTTCAAACAATATGCATGGTTTCATATTATTTACCTATTAGCACTTGGTCATAGTACCTATACAACAAAATTAAATTAAAAAATTAATTTACAAATTAAGCCTCTATTTAAATCACTACCATATTCACATTTCTCCTATGCCATCTAGTGAATTCCGTAGTGATTCAAATGAAATATCCAAGTTATATCTAATCTACACCAATCCTTAATCTTCATTAAACGACAACCCAGTTGGCCAAATTTACACTGGTAAATTTTAAATCTTGTTTGGAATGTTACATAAATGTAAGGGACAAAGTAAGAGGCGTCTTAAGAAAAACAGTGCAAAACAAGAGGTATACCTGGGAAAAAATAAGGCTAGGACACAATGTGGAAAGTGAATGCCAGGGAGAGATGGAAGTGGACGGGGGAGCTGGCTACACTCGTACAGGTTCCTTGAGCATGGGATCTGTAGCTGGATAGAGTCTGGGGGTTGAATAGTAACAAAGTCAGAGACGTTTTCAAAAACCTCCAACCCAACAAGGTAGAGACCCTAGAGGTAATGTGGAGGGAATTACTCTAAGAAGCCTAAGTAGATGAGTGATAATGAAGAGGAATAAATGATTAATATGAATTCACTTACCAGCACATCCCTAGCCCTCCAACTTCACAGGAGTCATGAGACTTTTGTTGTTGTTTTTGTTTCTTGGTGCTGGGGACTGAACCCAGAGGCATTCTACCTGCAAGCTAGCTACACCACCAGCCCTATTTTATTTTTTATTTGGAAACAGGGTCTCATGAAGTTGTGGAGGGCCTCACAAAGTTGATGAGGCTGGCCTGGAACCTGCAATCCTCCTGTCTCAGCCTCCCAAGTACTGGGATTATAAGCATGCGCCACCACACTTAACAATGAAACTTTTTATTTTTTTAAAGGAGAGAGCAGTTGCAAGAGACAGGGTGAACTAAAACAATCTACTTAGCAGGTTTTGACAAACGATGAGAGCAGGAGAAAAACATTTCGTGACTGTGATGTCTGGAGAATGATGGTTATTTCTTGAGTCTAACTTGGGTGAGTGTGCGTGCGTGTGTGTTTTGCATAGCATTTCAAAGAGAGAGCTTCTAGTATATCCTTTATTTATTTTTGGAAAAGGAATGTGCTTCACTTTAGAGAAAAAAAATTAGAAACTTAAAGTCATTGTGCCGAACCCAAATCCCCACTAGATAAGTTTGATTTGTGTCCACACATAAGCTCCCATTGCAATGTAAGACTAGACTGTCCAAGCCTTAAAGTGTCCTGCTGGCAAGGATTCTGTCAGAGCCTTCACCTCTCATTTCACACTGAACAAGCAGCTGTTCCACATTTCAAAAAGCCCAGAAGTATAAGTTATATCACCACTGGAAGGATTTAGGACACAGAGAAAGTAAGTGGTCAGGTGACTACTGAATGGTAAAGGTTCTTGCTATGTATTTCTTTAAGGGGCTATTCAAAAGTGGATATGCAGAGCTGGGTGTGGTGGTGCATGCCTGTAATCCCAGTACTTGGGAACTAAAACAGAAGGATAATAGGTTTGAGGACAGTCTCAGCAACTTAACAAGACCCTCAACAACTTAGCAAGACCCTGTTTTAAACTAAATAATTTTAAAAGGACTATGGGTATAGGTTGGAGGTAGAATGCCCCTGGATTCAATCCCATGTACCCACATGAATGAATGAATGAATGAATGAATGAATGAATGAATGAATGCATGCAGGTTTGGTGAGGCCTAAAACTTCTATACTAAATATCATTTTCTTAAAAAAAAAAAGCATGCAGAAACTAGGGATATAGCTCAATGGTTTGGCACATGAGCACCACATTAATCAAAAAGAAGAAGAAAATAAAAAAAGAAAATTTAAAAATGACTGAAACAAAAAGGAGAAGTGTGCTGGGTGTGGTGGCGCATGCTTGTAATCCCCACACTTGGGAGGCGGAGACAAGAGGATCGCGCAGGTTCGAAACCAGCTGCGCTGGCTTAAGAGACCCTGTTTCCAAATAAAAAAGTATAAAATAGGTCTGGGAGTGTACCCCGGAAGTAGAAGGGTTCCCAGGGCCCCCAGTACCACCAAAAAAAAAAAAAAGAAAAAAGAAAAAGTGTGACTTTTTGACTACATTACCATGGCTCTTCCCAGAGCCTTGAAAGGATATAATACTTGTGGGCATATGTACCTATTTAGAAGAGCAGCCTAGCCAACTTTGCTGGACAGCACCAAAAGAGTTAAAATTATCCAAGAAAATGCAGGCAACAGGAGTTGAGTGGCTTAGACTGGCTGATTACTCTTCTAAGGATCTCATTTGATGGGGGTAAAATACAAAGAGGTGCATGCCAGTTTTTACAGAAAACATATGGGAACTTACCTAGGGAAATTTGCTTTCTCTTAACTAAACAAGGAGTTGTTTCACATATTTTGAGTTAAAATTGAGGAGGACATTTTTAATTATAGAAACTGTGGAGAAAGAGTAAGCCCCTGAAGAATGGTGACCATGATGCCTTAGTATGCAACTTCATTCCTGGGTAGCTGAAAGAAAATAGGACTTACAAGTTTTACTTACAAAGACCCAGTATAGAGTCAAGGAATGAAAAGAGGGGAAAAAAATCTATCTATTTGAATAAGCTTACACACACACACAAAAAAAGACTTTTTAAAAAGAGAGACTGACAAATATTTTTTAAAATGTTTTTATCTCTCAAAATACGACTCCTTAAAATGAACTTACAACAAATATGAAATGTAAACTGAAAAGGCAAGAGCTCCCTTTTTTTGTCCAGGTGCCCTGTGTAATCAGAGTTCCATGAGTATGGATGTTCGGGACCAACAAATTTCACAGGTACTCCTTCACTTTGAATCCCACTGGCAGGGAGGAAGCAGTGCCTTGCACTAAACCTGGGGTCTTGAGCACAGGTTGGAGCCCAAGGGATGGTGACTGTGAGGTAGTGCCGGAGCACCAAAACACAAGAATCAGCAAAGTTCCAAAAAATAGCAACGGTCCCTTTCTCTCCAAAACTCAACTCCATCCAGCTGGTTGGGGAGCTTCTCCCCTCCCTAACCTGCTAGTGCAAAGAGGCTGGGATGAGCCAATTATCAGACAATCAAAGATTACAAAGGACAGGCAAGTGATTCTAGGCTCTCCTCAGAATGATAAATGGCAGAGGGGACAGGGAGCGAGAAATAACAACTTCCCAGGCAAGATAGAGCTGAAGCTAAGAGAAAGGATTTTGCCAGTCTGCTTGCTTCTGCTTCACTGATAGAAAATTGACAAGCAACCAAGACAAAGGTACACAACTTCTGAGAGCAGCAAGAGCCCTGAGCAAAAACGAGTTCTGCCTCCACCATCATCTGTGATCTCCAGCCAGTCATCTCAGAGACCTCTCTAGACTTCAGTCCTTTGATGTGTAAAATGATGAAGAATAGAGAAAACAAATATTTTTGGTTAGTCTATCAGGCACTAGCATTTTACAATATGGTTTACCGAGAAGATTAACATGACCCAACATCATAACCAGTTAATTCTGCTAGAATATTTTCAGGTTTCTAGCAAAGAAACTAACACCCACAGATCTGAGGAAACAGACAGACCAACCCCAGACAGCTAAAAGGAACCAGAAGAACAGAGTGAAAAAGTTCAGATTCAATTTTATCCTTGTGAATAGAAACACAAGTAGTAGAAGAATAGCAACTATGAAATAAAATTTACTTTTCAAGAATATTTATCATAAGTGCAAAGAGTGCTATAAACAAAAAACAAGGTATGTTGAGCCAACAAACTGCACTGACATTTTCAGTACCACTGACCCTGAAAGTTAATAACACTGCTCATTGAGGTCTGATTTCACAAGGAATTCCATACGGAACAGGAACGTGAGAGTCTAATAGTATGTATGATTCAAAAGCAAAGGGATTAGTTAACTAAAATAAGTGGATTCCTCTCTAAATATAATCCACTCATAAGGACATTTAGAACATTTGTATCTCATTAGGGGTATTAAGTGAGAAAAGATTCTCAGTACCTAACAGTCCTAATTATAATTCATCTTGTGAAATAAAGTGAGTTTTCTTAACTAACACAGAGAATACACTGCAAAAAACAGCTTAAATATAATAACAGGGCTGTCAACAAAGTCAGACTCCAAAACAAACCTAATAGGTGAAAGGAATACTAACTGTGGAAACTGAATAACCACCCTAAAAGCACCACATTTTTTTCAGATTATTTCTCGAGAGTTTACACTCTCCTTTCTCTAACTATCAATCATAACAATACACAGCAGAAATAAGTCGCCTAAGCAGAGTACCCAATTTGTAAACATCAGAGACTAACAAACCAAATATGAGTATTTCCCCGATCACACAGTTCACCAAGATAACATAAGCAGTGACAAGATGGTGGATGACTTCACTGGCCAGTGGGCACTGCTTTGGGATGCCTCAATTCTTGTTTTAAATCTCACCATAAAGGGAGTACTTGGCTTTCATATCTTGAAACAAAGTTTCTTAAGTGATACACAGTGAACTGTGCAACTTAGTTATAGATTGTTAAACTGTGTAAAACTATTATAAAACTGAAATTAGCAGGGTGTGATGGTACACACTTGTAATCCCAGGATTTGGGAGGCTGAGACAGGAGGATCACAGGTTCTAGAACAGCCTCAGCAATTAGGTGAGGCCCTCCACAATTCAGTGAGACCCTCTTTCAAAATAAGACTAAAATAGGACTGGCAATGTAGTTCAGTGGTACAACGTCCCTGGGTTCCATCCCCAGTACCACCAAAAAAAAAAAAAGTGTAATTTATAGATTATAAAACCAGAAGTTAGAGATGCACCCAGCTCTAGGAGTCGATGGCAGGCTCTACCTTTCTTCCTGTATCATCTTCGTGCTACCAGGATGACCCACTGCCTCTTTGAGCATCACAACTACTTTGCAAGTAGTTGTCTGTTTTCCATTTCATGAACAAGTCACACTGTCCCACTCCTAGGAGACTTCCTCTACAAAATACTGGCCAGGACTTAAGTCACATGCCTACTCTTAAAAACCAATCACCCCTAAAGGGAATGCAATTATCTTTACAGAGTTTTTTTTTTTTATATTGATCATGAGATACCTCCTATGATCCTTGTTGAGACAAGGGCCACCTGGAAAGAGAGAGGTGGGTAGATATCAGTATTTACCTCAATTATTTAAAAATAACATATGACAACTATAAAAGGGCTGCTTTACATTAAGAAGTACATGGTCACTATCACTATCTAAAGTTGGCTAAGGTAGGAGAATACTCCACCATTAGAAAAACGGGGAAAAGAGAAGGCAGTGGACTGTTCTGTTAGGTGAGTAAGAACAGAACAAAGTGGCTTTTAAAAGCACAATTTCTTAACCAATAGCATGAATGAGAAGAAACAGTCTAAATTCTCATTTTTACATTTCCCAATATGATCTAGTTGAGCAGTCTTATCCAACCTCACCTGTCTTATCAGCCTCTGCTTGGGGAGTTGGGGGTGGGAAAGGAACACTGGGTTTAGACCTGTCAATCACTCCTTTTTTTTTTTTTTAATTAGCTGTCCTTTCTCATTTAGGCTATTTTCCCCCTACTTGAAGAGCAGTGTCAGAGCCAAGTTATCTGATAGAAGAACAGGGGAAAACACACACACACACACACACACACACACACACACACACACACACCTTCCTGGGTTGTTTATTTGGCTAAACTTTATGATGAATAAAAATTCAGATACTCTGAAAGACAAAGGAATGCAAACCTTCTTTGAGTACATGAGCCATTTCTTCTACATCTTAATTCTACCGACAACATTCATGCTGAATTTGGAATCATTACGGCTGATTCCATCTAAAATATAAATTCAAAACTATAGCTTTCTTCTTATTTTTAAGCTACACTGTATAACATACTCATCTATGAACACATCCATCTTTGTCACCTCTGTGCTTTGAATTGTTCTTCCCACCTGAACACCTGCTTTGCCAATTAATGCTATCATTTCCATCATTTGAATATTATCAGGTGAAATTCAGAATTCATCTCAGATATCCCCTTTTCCTCTGTACATGGGAACTATTCTTCCAGGGTTCATTCGCTGCCAACTCCAACTTTAACCTCCCTGAGGCCTTTAGCTGACCCAAGAAAGATGCAGTGCTCTTTAAAGGTACCCAGAAATGATGGCTAAAAGGACTGTAGTTGAAAATAGGAATGTTGCCTGCATCTTTCATTTCCTCTGTGTCACTTAAAGCAATGCAGGTAGAAAAGAACCAGCAAAGGAAGAAGAAAGACTCAAGAGAAGGCAGTAAAAAGGACTCCACACCTGACTCGTTTTTCTGTACTCCAGAGATGCTCAATCTGCACATATCTACACAACAGAGCACACACAAACAATGCCTGCTAATTCTGGTCTTTTTTATTTTATTTTTTAAAAACACACTCCAGAAGTCAATGTAATACCGGAAACATTTCGGAGACTGAACCATCTGATGACAATTACAGGAATCCTAGAAGGGAAAAGAATGCTCAGGGAAGGCCAGACAGCCATGCAATTATAAACCTTAGCTCAGCCCCAAAGCCTTCTCCTCACCCTCTTTCTAACTGCCAGCAAGAGGAGATGCTGTTATCCACATTCCCAGGCTGATCCTTAGGAGAAGCTCACACACGGCTCCAGAGGGGACATCTTCATTTTGGTTTGCTTGGTTTTCTCATCCTTTGAAGTAGGACATTTCATGACTGTCATGAGTTTGGTTCCCAAGGGTGTGAGACTTATAGGAACCAAGACCTTTACAGTAAGATGATTTAAGAGGCAAACCACTGGAAATGTTAGCACAAAACTAAAACTTTCCAACTTCCTTTACTCTTTGAATTGATCTTTGTAAAATGCCAGAGAAGGCGGTTGGGAGGTAAAGGTTGTGGTTAGGAGGAGAAAAGGAGCTAACATTTACCAAGCACCTCCAAAAGCAAGCCACTTTCAGGATGAGGAAATCTTAAGAAGGAGATGGCATCACAATGTTATGAGAACTAAGGTTCAGAAAGACAACGTAACCAATCCCAATGTTCTTAAATGGAGACAATGGGGTAAAACCTGAAACCAATAAGACACCAAAGCCCAGGCTCTTTCCACTAAACACTACTGTTAATGAGTTAGCAAGTACAAACAGAGATGGAACCAGATGTCAAAAAGTAGCATCAACCAGTCACTATCTAACTGAAGCACATCTGAGTTAATTTCTGTTTTATTTAATATTTTATATGGTTTTAAGTTCACTTGTTTTCATTTATTCTATCATTAAAAATTCTAGAAAAGTCGTGTGTGTGTGTGTGTGTGTGTGTGTGTGTGTGTGTGTGTGTGTGGTACTGGGGGTGGAACCCAAAGGTTTTCTACCTCCAGGCTATATTCCCAGCCCTATTTTATATTTTATTTTGAAACAGGGTCTCACTAAGTTGCTGAAAGCCTCAACTAAGTAGCTGAGGCTGGCTTCAAACCTGCACAATCCTCCTGTCTCAGCCTCCCAAGCACGGGGATTACAAGCATGTGCCACCAACGCCCGGCTGAAAAGTCTTATCTTTTAAGCAACCACATCATAAAACGTTTTATAACTGAAATCTTCCAACTTAAAGAGCCGTGCTAACAGGACTAGGATACTTAAAAACTTGAAATGGTACATATTCAATGGAGATGTCTAAGGCAATACAAGGGACTGATCAACAATGAATCATGATTCCACAAAATGCCTGCTATTTCAAGAGAATGTACTTGAGTAATGTCACATATGACAAATATTTATGTGTTAAAATTATAATGAACTCATAAACATACCCAAAATGTAAAAATACTCCAAAATTAAGGTTGCTATTTACCATCAAGTTACCTTCAGTTAATGTCTTTTGTGGTCTCTATATAAGTGAAGTGTCAACCAATGTCATTCGCTGGGCATGGTGGAGCATGCTTGTAATCTCAGCATTTGGGAGGCTGAGAAAGAAGAATCATGGTTCGCGGCCAGCCTCAACTACTTATCGAGGCTCTGTTTCAAAAATAAAGAATAAAAAACAGGTCTGGGGGTATTGCTCAGAGGTGGAATGTCCCTGGGGTTCCATCCCCAGTACTGGGAAGAAAAAAGAAAACCACTGTCATTTTCTTTAAATAGAATTTTGAGTATTTGCTTCTATTTATTAACAAAAAGTTGAGCTTCAAAAACAAGGCACACAACATAGCTGGGCATGGTGCCGCGCGTGTGTAATCCCAGCATTTGGGAGGCTGAGACCGGAGGATCGCAGTTTGCGGACAGCCTCAGCTACTTAGTGAAGCCCTCTGCAACTCAGTGAGACCCGGTTTCAAAATAAAGAATAAAAAATAGGGCAGAGGGTGTAGCTCAGAGGTAGGTAGAATGCCTCTGAGTTCCATCTCCAGACCCACCAAAAAAAAATAAATAAATAAAAAATAAACAAGGCACACAACAAAGAACTGTTGATTACCTTAAAAAAAATGTGATAGCAGGAAGGTAAACGGTGATGGTGACATTAATGGTAGCTTTCAGTTACTAGGTCTTTTTCACTGACAGTCCCTATTCCTAACCTTTAATACAGATTTTTGAGTTTGGGCCTCTCTAAATCTTTTAAGGTCAAAATTATTAACATCCCCAGGTAACAAGCATCTTGAACTCAGAAAACTTGAATTCAAGACCCATTCTTGCCTGTAATGAACTGGAAACAGATTTATCATTATAAAAATCCACTTTCTCTGCTATATAGTGAAAGGGTCAGGGCCAAGAGTACCATAGATTAAATTAGCTCTCATGGACTATGGATTTGACCCTCCATCTGGAAATACGTAACCCTCTCATCCCATGGAAAGCACATATTACTACATAATCAGTGTCCCCATTTTTAAGTGACACATGACTTTAAACATCAAGACTGTTTTCTTAAAGAATTGAACCAAGTTTCTGGGATCTACAATTAGAACTGGAAATATATGACTCCTTAGGCATATCACAATCAGCTAGAACACACATATATACTTTTCTTGTAGACAATTTAGAAAGTAAAGCAAAATATAAAAAAGCAGAAACTAATGATAATCTCCAAAATAATGACTGATAATATTGGCATTTTTTCTTCAAGTCCCTCACCACCAGAGCTACATTATTTTAAATATTTTTTATATTTAAGAAGAAACTGTAGCTTAGAAGAAATTAATTTTATTATATTTATAGAATTCAAATTTCCTAAGTAGACATTAACTATAACAAAACTGCATTAAAATAATTTGGAAAAGCCAAGAAGAGTCACCACCTAACTCATTCTAGTGCTACATCTACAAAACCAGAAGAAGTAATAATCTATACTGAGCACAAAGAACACTGTCAGAATTTTGTTTTTCAGAGCTTTTTTTCTTTCTAAAGTACTATTTTCACTAAAACTATTAATCCTACCTATTCTATCAATGAGAAAGGAATTTTAGCTCTCCCAGAGAAAAAAAACTCCATAGGGAGGGTAAAGGAGAAACAAAAGGTCCTGTTTCCCTCTCAAAATTAATTTCTAGAGGATATAAAGAAAATATTATCTAAGTATGATATGTATGTCTTTTCTGTACAAGTCGACAGCCAAGTGGCACAGCCTCAGTCCTCTGTAACTTGAAAAGGATGATTAAGGCTAATCAAAGAATGATATGCTTTTCAAATTAAAAATAGAGACTTCCGTGGAACCAGCAATCTCTATAATACTAAGAAGGTCCACTGGAACATAAATCTATTTGTAGCAATTTCATTGATCATGTATTTCTAAAGTATCTACTATTTAAGAGGAGCTCACAGAGAAAAAGTACTTTTGTACTACTTACCACTGAGTAAACACAAATTTTAAATAATTTTCAGTGCAACAGACCTGGAATTTTATTCCCCACAGCCTAGTGATTTTAAATGCCCTGTGACCCTCTTAAGTACTGCCAACATCAACATCTGGTACCTGCACAAAGAAAATAGATTCTAAACAGGTATTTTTTAATTTCATTTTCTTCATGTTTAAATATGTTTTTAAGATAGTTCTCTTTCTGATAAGCCAAAAAAGTAAAAAGCTATTTTATCAGGGAGCTGTATTATGTTTTAAAAGCAAATGCAAAAAAAAAAAATTATCTCAGAGTTCTTCCTAATGTATTCGCATCCCTCCTAAAAGAGTAATTTTTTTTAAAAAAGTCTTCAATTTGCCTAAATGAAAGAAAACCCCAAAATGATTGTACTTATCACCCCACAAATAAATGCACTTGTAAAAAGACTTCTAAATCCAAAGTATATCTATCCTCTCTACACAACTCTTCACACTTTTGATTTTTAGTTTTCCTCCTAGATTTTTTCATGTAAGGCTTTTCATGACCTTCAAATCCCTCAAAGATTATACAAAATAATAATAATAATAATGGCACTATTGATAAATCAAAATAACCATCACCTTTAAGTGCTGCACTTCAATAAACTTTATGGGAGAATCTCAAAAGAGTTTGTGCCCGTTCATTAAACCTCAAATTCTTAACATTGGAAGTTCCAAATGACTCTTAAAAAGCAAACGCAGGTATAAGCATAACTGGCTATACTTCACAAAGAAATGAATGAAAAAAGCCAAAAGCTGAAGACATCCTCTTTAATTTCAAAAAGAAATGCAGAAAAGATAAAACTGCTTTCCACTTATAAATTAACTAAACCAAAAGAATAATCCCTTATTGTCTAGTTTCAAGACAGTTGCCTAAAGGTTCATTTCTATATAAACTGTTCCCTGTACATAGTTCTGGCACAGATCTGAAGCTAAATCATTTTATAAGTAAAACAGCCCATAAAAGTTTTCCCCTATTTCAATATCATCAACCACTAAAACACAAGACATGCAGTGGGCAGTCCACAGCCAATGCATCTTTTTTTTTTTTTTCACAAGCACTTATTATTATTTTTTTTTTTTGCCACATGCCTGCTTAGTATCTGAAATAAAATGACTGTCTTCTGCATTAGGGAAATTTTCTCAAGAAAAAAAAAAAACATAGCTATCATTCATTTCTTAGCCAAACATACTCAAGGAGACCTAGCATTGGGGCCGGTTAGAGTGCAAATATATTAGCTACGACTTCAGCAAGTGCCTGTCATGTTGAATAGTATGAAGAAGAGAGATAGTAATTATTGCCGAGAAACCATTAGAGGGCTCCTTAGTAAAACAAGATGCCCTAGCAAACTAATGGACCAACAGTCCACTGCAGTGTCTTTTCCTATTCCATTTAGCTGCGTGTCAGTCCTATCAAATCATCTGACACATGCAATGCAGACAGGCTCAGTACAATTAGCAAGATCCTCCACTCGCATGCCTTTTCACTGGG